>NC_064929.1:47112979-47737979 GCF_023897955.1 Schistocerca gregaria
TACGCTTTGATCGTTCCCTGGAAGACCAGTAGTAGTTTCCGATGCAAATCTGGAGGCATTCTGTAATCTGTGGACCTTCAAAGTTTTGATGAAACACAGAAATTGCCTCGGGATTGAATATAACAGTCACCATGCGCACTTTCCTCCATGGGAGTAATGTCTTAAACAGTCTACGCTTTGATCGTTCCCTGGTAGACCAGTAGTAGATTCCGATGCACATCTGGAGGCATTCTGCAATCTGTGGATTATCACAGTGTTGATGAAACACAGAAATTGCCTCGGGATTGAATACAACAGTCACCATACGCAATTTCCTCCATGGGAGTAATGTCCCAAACAGTTTACGCTTTGATCGTTCCTTGGAAGACCAGTAGTAGTTTCCGATGCACATCTGGAGGCATTCTGTAATCTGTGGACTATCAGAATGTTGATGAAACACAGAAATTGCATCGGGATTGAATACAACAGTATCTATGCGCACTTTTCTCCATGGGAGTAAGGTTTCACACAGTATACGCTCTGATCGTTCCCTGGAAAACCAGTAGTTGATTCCGATGCACATCTAGAGGCAATCTGTAATCTGTGGACTATCAGAGTGTTAATGAAACACAGAAATTGCATCGGGATTGAATACAACAGTCACCATACGCAATTTCCTCCATGGGAGTAATGGCTCAAACAGTTTACCCTTTGATTGTTCCCTGGAAGGCCAGTAGTAGTTTCCGATGCACATCGGAAGGCATTCTGTAATCTGTGGACTATCAGAGTGTTATTGAAACACAGAAATTGCATCGGGATTGAATACAACAGTCACAATGCGCACTTTCCTCCATGGGAGTAAAGTCTCAAACAGTCTACGCTTTGATCGTTCCCTGGAAGACCAGTAGTAGTTTCCGATGCACATCTGGAGGCATTCTGTAACCTGTGGACTATCAGAGTGTTGGTGAAACACAGAAATTGCATCGGTATTGAATACAATAGTCAGCATGCGCACTATCCTCCATGGGAGTAATATCTAAAGTAGTCTACGCTTTGATCGTTCCCTGGAAGACCAGTAGTAGTTTCCGATGCACATCTGGAGGCAATCTGTAATCTGCGGACTATCAGAGTGTTAATGAAACACAGAAATTGCATCGGGATTGAATACAACAGTCACCATACGCAATTTCCTCCATGGGAGTAATGGCTCAAACAGTTTACCCTTTGATTGTTCCCTGGAAGACCAGTAGTAGTTTCCGATGCACATCGGAAGGCATTCTGTAATCTGTGGACTATCAGAGTGTTGATGAAACACAGAAATTGCATCGGGATTGAATACAACAGTCACAATGCGCACATTCCTCCATGGGAGTAAAGTCTTAAACAGTCTACGCTTTGATCGTTCCCTGGAAGACCAGTAGTAGTTTCCGATGCACATCTGGAGGCATTCTGTAACCTGTGGACTATCAGAGTGTTGGTGAAACACAGAAATTGCATCGGGATTGAATACAACAGTCTCCATGCGCACTTTCCTCCATGGGAGTAATGTCTCAAATAGTCTACGCTTTGATCGTTCCATGGAAGACCAGTAGTAGTTTCCGATGCACATCTGGAGGCAATCTGTAATTTGTGGACTATCAGAGTGTTGATGAAACACAGAATATGCATCGGGATTGAATACAACAGTCACCGAGCGCATTTTCCTCCATGGGAGTAATGTCTCTAACAGTCTGCGCTTTGATCGTTCCCTGTAAGAGCAGTAGTAGTTTCCGAAGCAAATCTAGAGGTATTCTGTAATCCATGGACTACAGAGTGTTGTAGAAACACAGAAATTGCATCGGGATTGAATACAACAGTCACAATACGCGCTTTCCTCCATGGGAGTAATGTCTCAAAGAGTCTACGCTTTGATCGTTAACTGGAAGACCAGTAGTAGTTTCCGATGCACATCTGTAGGCATTCTGTAATCTGCGGACCTTCAAAGTGTTGATGAAACTCAGAAATTAAATCGGGATTGAATACAACAGTCACCATGCGCACTTTCCTCCATGGGAGTAATGTCTCAAATAGTCTACGCTGTGATAGTTCCCTGGAAGACCAGTAGTAGTTTCCAATGCACATCTGGAGTCATTCTGTAATCTGTGGACCATCAAAGTGTTGATGAAACACAGAAATTGCCTCGCGATTGAATACAACAATCACCATGCGCATTTTCCTCCATGGGAGTAATGTCTCAAACAGTTTACGCTTTGATCGTTCCCTGGAAGATCAGTACTAGTTTGCGATGCACATCTGGAGGCATTCTGTAACATGTTGACCTTAAGAGTGTTGATAAAACACAGAAATTGCATCGGGATTGAATACAACAGTCACCATGCGCACTTTCATCCATGGGAGTAATGTCTCAAACAGTCTACGCTTTGATAGTTCCCTGGAAGGCCAGTAGTAGTTTCCGATGCACATCTGGAGGCATTCTGTAATCTGTGGACTATCAGAGTGTTGTTGAAACACAGAAATTGTATCAGGATTGAATACAACAGTATCCATGCGCACTTTCCTCCATGGGAGTAATGTCTCAGGCAGTCTACGTTTTGCTCGTTCCCTGGAAGAACAGTAGTGGTTTCCGATGAACACCTGGAGGCATTCTGTAATCTGTGGACTATCAGGGTGTTGATGATACACAGAAATTGCATCGGGATTGAATACAACAGTCACCATGCGCACTTTCCTGCATGGGAGTAATGTCTCAAACAGTCTACGCTTTGATCGTTAACTAGAAGATCAGTAGTAGTTTCCGATGCACATCTGTAGGCATTCTGTAATCTGTGGACCTTCAAAGTGTTGATGAAACACAGTAATTACATCGGGATTTAATACAACAGTCACCATGCGCGTTTTCCTCCATGGGAGTAATGTCTCATGTAGTCTACACTTTGATCGTTCCCTGGAAGACCAGTAGTAGATTCCGATGCACATCTGCAGGCATTCTGTAATCTGTGGACCTTCAAAGAGTTGATGAAACACAGAAAATGCCTCGGGATTGAATACAAGAGTCACAATGCGCACTTTCCTCCATGGGAGTAATGCCTCAAGTAGTCTACGCTTTGATCGTTAACTAGAAAGATCAGTAGTAGTTTCCGATCCACATCTGTAGGCATTCTCTAAACTGTGGACCTTCAAAGTGTTGATGAAACACAGTAATTACATCGGGATTTAATACAACAGTCACCACGCGCGTTTTCCTCCATGGGAGTAATGTCTCATGTAGTCTACACTTTGATCGTTCCCTGGAAGACCAGTAGTAGTTTCCGATGCACATCTGCAGGCATTCTGTAATCTGTGGACCTTCAAAGAGTTGATGAAACACAGAAATTGTCTCGGGATTGAATACAACAGTCACCATGCGCATTTTCCTCCATGGGAGTAATGTGTCAAATAGTCTACGCTTTGTTTGTTCACTGGAAGACCAGTAGTAGTTTACGACGCTCATCTGGAGGCATTCTGTACTCTGTGGACTATCAGAGAGTTGTTGAAACACAGATATTGCATCGTGATTGAATACAACAGTCACCATGCGCTCTTTCCTCCATGGGAGTAAGGTCCCAAACTGTCATCGCTTTGATCGTTCCCTGAAGACCAGTAGTAGCTTCCGAGGCACATCTGAGGCTTTCAGTAATTAGTGGACTATCAGAGTGTTGATGAAACACAGAAACTGCATCGGGATTGAATACAACAGTCACCATGTGCACTTTCCTCCATGGGAGTAATGTCTCAAACAGTTTACGCTTTGATCGTTCCCTGGAAGACCAGTAGTAGTTTACTATGCACATCTGGAGGCATTCTGTAATCTGTGGACTATCAGATTGTTGTTGAAACACAGAAATTGTATGAGGATTGAATACAACAGTATCCATGCGCACTTTCCTCCATAGGAGTAGTGTCTCAAGCAGTCTACGTTTTGATCGTTCCCTGGAAGAACAGTAGTAGTTTCCAATGCACATCTGGATTCAATCTGTAATCTGTGGACTATCAGGGTATTGATGAAACACAGAAATTGCATTGGGATTGAATACAACAGTCTCCATGCGCACTTTCATCCATGGGAGAAATGTCTCAAACAGTCTACGACTTGATCATTCCCTTGAAGACCAGTAGTAGTTTCCGTTGCACATCTGGAGGCATCCTGTAATCTGTGGACCTTCAAAGTGTTGATGAAACACAGAAATTGCATCGGGATTGAATACAACAGTCACCATGCGCACTTTCCTCCATGGGAGTAATGTCTCAAATAGTCTACGCTTTGATCGTTCCCTGGAAGACCAGTAGTAGTTTCCAATGCACATCTGGAGTCATTCTGTAATCTGTGGACCTTCAAAGTGTTGATGAAACACAGAAATTGCCTCGCGATTGTATACAACAATCACCATGCGCACTTTCCTCCATGGGAGTAATGTCTCAAACAGTTTACGCTTTGATCGTTCCCTGGAAGACCAGTAGTAGTTTGCGATGCACATCTGAAGGCATTCTGTAATCTGTGGACTATCAGAGTGTTGATGAAACACAGAAATTGCCTCGGGATTGAATACAACAGTCACCATGCGCACTTTCCTCCATGGGAGTAATGTCTTAAACAATCTACGCTTTGATCGTTCCCTGGTAGACCAGTAGTAGATTCCGATGCACATCTGGAGGCATTCTGCAATCTGTGGACTATCAGAGTGTTGATGAAACACAGAAATTGCATCGGGATTGAATACAACAGTCTCCATGCGCACTTTCATCCATGGGAGACATGTCTCAAACATTCTACGCCTTGATCGTTCCCTGGAAGACCAGTAGTAGTTTCCGTTGCACATCTGGAGGCATCCTGTAATCTGTGGACTTCAAAATGTTGATGAAACACAGAAATTGCATAGCGATTGAATACAACAGTCACCATGCGCACTTTCCTCCATGGGAGTAATGTCTCAAATAGTCTACGCTTTGATCGTTCCCTGGAAGACCAGTAGTAGTTTCCAATGCACATCTGGAGTCATTCTGTAATCTGTGGACCTTCAAAGTGTTGATGAAACACAGAAATTGCCTGGCGATTGTATACAACAATCACCATGCGCACCTTCCTCCATGGGAGTAATGTCTTAAACAGTCTACGCTTTGATCGTTCCCTGGTAGACCAGTAGTAGATTCCGATGCACATCTGGAGGCATTTTACAATCTGCGGACTATCAGAGTGTTGATGAAACACAGAAATTGCATCGGGATTGAATACAATAGTATCCATGCGCACTTTCCTCCATAGGAGTAAGTTCTCAAAGAGCCTACGCTTTGATCGTTCCCTGGAAGACCAGTAGTAGTTTCCGATGCACATCTGGAGGCATTCTGCAATCTGTGGACTATCAGAGTGTTGATGAAACACAGAAATTGCATCGGGATTGAATACATTAGTATCCATGCACACTTTCCTCCATAGGAGTAAATTCTCAAAGAGCCTACGCTTTGATCGTTCCCTGGAAGACCAGTAGAAGTTTCCGATGCACATCTGGAGGCAATCTGTAATTTGTGGACTATCCGAGTGTTGATGAAACACAGAATATGCATCGGGATTGAATACAACAGACACCGAGCGCACTTTCCTCCATGGGAGTAATGTCTCTAAGAGTCTGCGCTTTGATCGTTCCCTGTAAGAGCAGTAGTAGTTTCCGAAGCAAATCTGGAGGTATTCTGTAATCCATGGACTACAGAGTGTTGTAGGAACACAGAAATTGCATCGGGATTCAATACAACAGTCATCATCCGCACTTTCCTCCATGGGAGTAATGTCTCAAGCAGTCTACGCTTTGACCCTTCCCTGGAAGGCCAGTAGTAGTTTCCGATGCACATCTGGAGGCGTTCTGTAATCTGTGGACTATCAGAGTGTTGTTGAAACACAGAAATTGCATCATGATTGAATACAACAGTCACCATGCGCACTTTCCTCCATGGGAGTAATGTCTCAAACAGTCTACGCTTTGACCCTTCCCTGGAAGATTAGTACTAGTTTCCGATGCACATCTGGAGGCATTCTGTAATCTGTGGACTACCAGAATGTTGATGATCCACAGAAATTGTATCGGGATTGAATAGAACAGTATCCTTGCGCACTTTCCTCCATAGGAGTAATGACTCAAAGAGTCTACGTTTTGATCGTTCCCTGGAAGACCAACAGTAGTTTCCGATGCACATCTGGAGGCAATCTGTAATCTGTGGACTATCAGAGTGTTGATGAAACACAGAAAATGCATCGGGATTGAATACAACAGTCACCATGCGAACTTTCCTCCATGGGAGTATTGTCTCAAGTAGTCTACGCTTTGATCGTTCCCTGGAAGACCAGTAGTAGTTTCCGATGCACATCTGGAGGCATTCTGTAATCTGTGGACCTTCAAAGTTTTGATGAAACACAGAAATTGCCTCGGGATTGAATATAACAGTCACCATGCGCACTTTCCTCCATGGGAGTAATGTCTTAAACAGTCTACGCTTTGATCGTTCCCTGGTAGACCAGTAGTAGATTCCGATGCACATCTGGAGGCATTCTGCAATCTGTGGATTATCAGAGTGTTGATGAAACACAGAAATTGCCTCGGGATTGAATACAACAGTCACCATACGCAATTTCCTCCATGGGAGTAATGTCCCAAACAGTTTACGCTTTGATCGTTCCTTGGAAGACCAGTAGTAGTTTCCGATGCACATCTGGAGGCATTCTGTAATCTGTGGACTATCAGAATGTTGATGAAACACAGAAATTGCATCGGGATTGAATACAACAGTATCCATGCGCACTTTTCTCCATGGGAGTAAGGTTTCACACAGTATACGCTCTGATCGTTCCCTGCAAAACCAGTAGTTGATTCCGATGCACATCTGGAGGCAATCTGTAATCTGTGGACTATCAGAGTGTTAATGAAACACAGAAATTGCATCGGGATTGAATACAACAGTCACCATACGCAATTTCCTCCATGGGAGTAAGGCTCAAACAGTTTACCCTTTGATTGTTCCCTGGAAGACCAGTAGTAGTTTCCGATGCACATCGGAAGGCATTCTGTAATCTGTGGACTATCAGAGTGTTGATGAAACACAGAAATTGCATCGGGATTGAATACAACAGTCACAATGCGCACTTTCCTCCATGGGAGTAAAGTCTTAAACAGTCTACGCTTTGATCGTTCCCTGGAAGACCAGTAGTAGTTTCCGATGCACATCTGGAGGCATTCTGTAACCTGTGGACTATCAGAGTGTTGGTGAAACACAGAAATTGCCTCGGGATTGAATATAACAGTCACCATGCGCACTTCCCTCCATGGGAGTAATGTCTCAAACAGTCTACGCTTTGATCGTTCCCTGTAAGAGCAGTAGTAGTTTCAGAAGCAAATCTGGAGGTATTCTGTATTCTGTGGACTACAGAGTGTTGATGAAACACAGAAATTGCATTGCGATTGAATACAACAGTCACCATGCGCACTTTCCTCCATGGGAGTAATGTCTCAAAAAGTCTACGCTTTGATCGTTCCCTGGAAGACCAGTAGTAGTTTCCGCTGCACATCTGTAGGCATTCTGTAATCTGTGGACCTTCAAAGTATTGATTAAACACAGGAATTGCATCGGATTGAATACAACAGTCACCACGCGCACTTTCCTTCATGGGAGTAATGTCTCAAACAGTCTAGGATTTGATCGTTCCCTGTAAGAGCAGTAGTAGTTTCCGAAGCAAATCTGGAGGTATTCTGTAATCTGTGGACTACAGAGTGTTGTAGAAACACAGAAATTGCATCGGGATTGAATACAACAGTCACAATGCGCACTCTCCTCCATGGTAGTAATCTCTCAAAGAGTCTACGCTTTGATCGTTAACTGGAAGACCAGTAGTAGTTTCTGATGCACATCTGTAGGCATTCTGTAATCTGTGGACCTTCAAAGTATTGATTAAACACAGGAATTGCATCGGATTGAATACACCAGTCACCACGCGCACTTTCCTTCATGGGAGCAATGTCTCAAATAGTCTACGCTTTGATCGTTCCCTGGAAGGCCAGTAGTAGTTTGCGATGCACATCTGGAGGCATTCTGTAATCTTTGGACCTTCAAAGTGTTGATGAAACACAGAAATTGCATCGGGATTGAATACAACAGTCACCATGTGCACTTTCCTCTATGGGAGTAATGTCTCAAGCAGTCTACGTTTTGCTCGTTCCCTGGAAGAACAGTAGTAGTTTCCGATGCACATTTGTAGGCATTCTGTAATCTGTGGACCTTCAAAGTGTTGATGAAACACAGAAATTGCCTCGTTATTGAATACAACAGTCACCATGCGCATTTTCCTCCATGGGAGTAATGTGTCAAACAGTCTACGCTTTGATCGTTCACTGGAAGACCAGTAGTAGTTTACGACGATCATCTGGAGGCATTCTGTACTCTGTGGACTATCAGAGTGTTGTTGAAACACAGATATTGCATCGGGAGTGAATACAACAGTCACCATGCGCACTTTCCTCCATGGGAGTAATGTCCCAAACTGTCATCGCTTTGATCGTTCCTTGAAGACCAGTAGTAGTTTCCGAGGCACATCTGGAGGCTTTCAGTAATTAGTGGACTATCAGAGTGTTGATGAAACATAGAAATTGCATCGGGATTGAATACAACAGTCACCTTGTGCACTTTCCTCCATGGGAGTAATGTCTCAAATAGTCTACGCTTTGATCGTTCCCTGGAAGACCAGTAGTAGATTCCGATGCACATCTGAAGTCATTCTGTAATTTGTGGACTATCAGAGTGTTGATGAAACACAGAAATTGCATCGGGATTGAATACAACAGTAGCCATGCGCACTTTTCTCCATGGGAATAAGGTCTCAAATAGTATACGCTTTGTTCGTTCCCTGGAAGACCAGTAGTAGTTTCCGATGCACATCTGGAGGCAATCTGTAATCTGTGGACTATCAGAGTGTTGATGAAACACAGAAATTGCATCAGGATTGAAAACAACTGTATCCATGCGCACTTTCCCCCATAGGAGTAATGTCTCAAAGAGTCTACACTTTGACCGATCTCTGGAAGAGCAGCAGTAGTTTCCGACGCACATCTGGAGGCATTCTGTAATTAGCGGACTATCAGAGTGTTGATGAAACACAGAAATTGCATCGGGATTGAATACAACAGTCACCATGTGCACTTTCCTCCATGGGAGTAATGTCTCAAATAGTCTACGCTTTGATCGTTCCCTGGAAGACCAGTAGTAGATTCTGATGCACATCTGGGAGCATTCTGCAATCTGTGGATTATCAGAGTGTTGATGAAACACAGAAATTGCCTCGGGATTGAATACAACAGTCACCATACGCAATTTCCTCCATGGGAGTAATGTCTCAAACAGTTTACGCTTTGATCGCTCCTTAGAAGACCAGTAGTAGTTTCCGATGCACATCTGGACGCATTCTGTAATCTGTGGACTATCAGAATGTTGATGAAACACAGAAATTGAATCGGGATTGAATACAACAGTATCCATGCGCACTTTTCTCCATGGGAGTAAGGTTTCAAACAGTATACGCTTTGATTGTTCCCTGGAAGACCAGTAGTTGAATCCGATGCACATCTGGAGGCAATCTGTAATCTTTGGACTATCAGAGTGTTGATGAAACATGGCAATTGCATCGGGATTGAATACAACAGTCACCATACGCTATTTCCTCCATGGGAGTAATGGCTCAAACAGTTGACCCTTTGATCGTTCCCTGGAAAACCAGTAGTGGTTTCCGATGCACATCTGAAGTCATTCTGTAATTTGTGGACTATCAGAGTGTTGATGAAACACAGAAATTGCATCGGGATTGAATACAACAGTAGCCATGCGCACTTTTCCCAATGGGAATAAGGTCTCAAATAGTATACGCTTTGTTCGTTCCCTGGAAGACCAGTAGTTGTTTCCGATGCACATCTGGGGGCAATCTGTAATCTGTGGACAATCAGAGTGTTGATGAAACACAGAAAATTCATCGGGATTGAATACAACAGTCACCATGCGCACTTTCCTCCATGGGAGTAATGTCTCAAACAGTTTACGCTTTGATCGTTCCGTGGAAGACCAGTAGTAGTTTCCGATGCACATCTGGAGGCATACTGTAATCTGTTGACCTTCAAAGTGTTGATGAAACACAGAAATTGCATCGGGATTGAATACAACAGTCACCATGCACACTTTCCTAAACGGGAGTAAAGTCTTAAACACTCTACGCTTGGATCGTTCTCTGGAAGACCAGTAGTAGTTTCCGATGCACATCTGGAGGCATTCTGTAATCTGTGGACTATCAGAGTGTTGGACACAGAAATTGCATCGGTATTGAATGCAATAGTCACCATGCGCACTTTCCTCCATGGGAGTAATGTCTCAAACAGTCTACGCTTCCGATGCACATCTGGAGCCATGCTGTAATCTGTGGACCTTCAAAGTGTTGATGAAACACAGAAATTGCATCGGGATTGAATACAACAGTCACCATGCGCACTTTCCTCCATGGGAGAAATGTCTCAAGTAGTCTACGCTTTGATCGTTCCCTGGAAGACCAGTAGTAGTTTCCGATGCACATCTGGAGGCATTCTGTAATCTGCGGACCTTCAAAGTGTTGATGAATCACAGAAATTGCCTCGGGATTGAATACAACAGTCACAATGCGCACTTTCCTCCATGGGAGTAATGTCTTAAACAGTCTACGCTTTGATAGGTCCCTGGTAGACCAGTAGTAGATTCCGATGCACATCTGGAGACATTCTGCAATCTGTGGACTATCAGAGTGTTGATGAAACACAGAAATTGCATTGCGATTGAATACAACAGTCACCATGCGCACTTTCCTCCATGGGAGTAATGTCTCAAAAAGTCTACGCTTTGATAGGTCCCTGGTAGACCAGTAGTAGTTTCCGAGGCACATCTGGAGGCTTTCAGTAATTAGTGGACTATCAGAGTGTTGATGAAACACAGAAATTGCCTCGGGATTGAATACAACAGTCACCATACGCAATTTCCTCTATGGGAGTAAGGTTTCACACGGTATACGCTTTGATTGTTCCCTGGAAGACCAGTAGTTGATTCCGATGCACATCTGGAGGCATTCTGTAATCTGTGGACTATCAGAGTGTTGATGATACACAGAAATTGCATCGGGATTGAATACAACAGTCACCATGCTCGTTTTCCTCCATGGGAGTAATGTCTCAGGTAGTCTACACTTTGATCGTTCCCTGGAAGACCAGTAGTAGTTTCCGATGCACATCTGGAGGCATTCTGTAATCTGTGGACCTTCCAAGTGTTGATGAAACACAGAAATTGCATCGGGATTGAATTCAACAGTATCCATGCGCACTTTTCTCCATGGGAGTAAGGTTTCAAACAGTATACGCTTTGATTGTTCCCTGGAAGACCAGTAGTTGATTCCGATGCACATCTGGAGGCAATCTGTAATCTGTGGACTATCAGAGTGTTGATGAAACACAGAAATTGCATCGGGATTGATTACAACAGTCACCATACGCTAATTCCTCCATGGGAGTAATGGCTCAAACAGTTTACCCTTTGATCGTTCCCTGGAAAACCAGTAGTAGTTTCCGATGCACATCTGAAGTCATTCTGTAATTTGTGGACTATCAGTGTTTTGATGAAACACAGAAATTGCATCGGGATTGAATACAACAGTAGCCATGCGCACTTTCCTCCATGGGAATAATGTCCCAAACTGTCATCGCTTTGATCGTTCCTTGAAGACCAGTAGTAGTTTCCGAGGCACATCTGGAGGCTTTCAGTAATTAGTGGACTATCAGAGTGTTGATGAAACACAGAAATTGCATCGGGATTGAATACAACAGTCACCATGTGCACTTTCCTCCATGGGAGTAATGTTTCAAATAGTCTACGCTTTGATCGTTCCCTGGAAGACCAGTAGTAGATTCCGATGCACATCTGGAGGCATTCTGCAATCTGTGGATTATCAGAGTGTTGATGAAACACAGAAATTGCCTCGGGATTTAATACAACAGTCACCATACGCAATTTCCACCATGGGAGTAATGTCTCAAACAGTTTACGCTTTGATCGCTCCTTAGAAGACCAGTAGTAGTTTCCGATGCACATCTGGAGGCATTCTGTAATCAGTGGACTATCAGAATGTTGATGAAACACAGAAATTGCATCGGGATTGAATACAACAGTATCCATGCGCACTTTTCTCCATGGGCGTAAGGTTTCAAAGAGTATACGCTTTGATTGTTCCCTGGAAGACCAGTAGTTGATTCCGATGCACATCTGGAGGCAATCTGTAATCTGTGGACTATCAGAGTGTTGATGAAACACAGAAAATTCATCGGGATTGAATACAACAGTCACCATCTGCACTTTCCTCCATGGGAGTAATGTCTCAAACAGTTTACGCTTTGATCGTTCCGTGGAAGACCAGTAGTAGTTTCCGATGCACATCTGGAGGCATACTGTAATCTGTGGACTATCAGAGTGTTGATGAAACACAGAAATTGCATCGGGATTGAATACAACAGTCACCATACGCTATTTCCTCCATGGGAGTAATGGCTCAAACAGTTTACCCTTTGATCGTTCCCTGGAAAACCAGTAGTAGTTTCCGATGCACATCTGAAGTCATTCTGTAATTTGTGGACTATCAGAGTGTTGATGAAACACAGAAATTGCATCGGGATTGAATACAACAGTAGCCATGCGCACTTTTCTAAATGGGAATAAGGTCTCAAATATTATACGTTTTGTTCGTTCCCTGGAAGACCAGTAGCAGTTTCCGATGCACAACTGGAGGCAATCTGTAATCTGTGGACTATCAGAGTGTTGATGAAACACAGAAAATTCATCGGGATTGAATACAACAGTCACCATGCGCACTTTCCTCCATGGGAGTAATGTCTCAAACAGTTTACGCTTTGATCGTTCCGTGGAAGACCAGTAGTAGTTTCCGATGCACATCTGGAGGCATACTGTAATCTGTGGACCTTCAAAGTGTTGATGAAACACAGAAATTGCATCGGGATTGAATACAACAGTCACCATGCACACTTTCCTAAACGGGAGTAAAGTCTTAAACAGTCTACGCTTTGATCGTTCCCTGGAAGACCAGTAGTAGTTTCCGATGCACATCTGGAGGCATTCTGTAATCTGTTGACTATCAGGGTGTTGATGAAACACAGAAATTGCATCGGGATTGAATACAACAGTCACCATACGCACTTTCATCCATGGGAGTAATGTCTCAAAGAGTCTACGCTTTGATAGGTCCCTGGTAGACCAGTAGTAGATTCCGATGCACATCTGGAGGCATTCTGCAATCTGTGGACTATCAGAGTGTTGATGAAACACAGAAATTGCATCGGGATTGAATACAACAGTATCCATGCGCACTTCCCTCCATGGGAGTAATGTCTCAAGCAGTCTACGTTTTGATCGTTCCCTGGAAGACCAGTAGTAGTTTCCGATGCACATCTGGAGGCATTCTGTAATCTGTTGACTATCAGGGTGTTGATGAAACACAGAAATTGCATCGGGATTGAATACAACAGTCACCATACGCAATTTCATCCATGGGAGTAATGTCTCAAAGAGTCTACGCTTTGATCGTTACCTGGAAGACCAGTAGTAGTTTCCGATGCACATCTGGAGGCATTCTGTAATCTGTGGACCTTCAAGGTGTTGATGAAACACAGATATTGCCTCGGGATTGAATACAACAGTCACCATGCGCACTTTCCTCCATGGGAGTAATGTCTCAAACAGTCTACGCTTTGATCGTTCCCAGGAAGACCAGTAGTAGTTTTCGACGCACATCTGGAGGCATTCTGTAATCTGTGGACTATCACAGTGTTGTTGAAACACAGAAATTGCATCAGGATTGAATACAACAGTATCCATGCGCATTTTCCTCCTTAGGAGTAAATTCTCAAAGGGTCTACCCTTTGATCGTTCCCTGGAAGACCAGCAGTAGTTTCCGATGCACGTCTGTAGGCATCTGTAATCTGTGGACTATCAGAGTGTTGATGAAACACAGAAATTGCATTGCGATTGAATACAACAGTCACTTTGCGCACTTTCCTCCATGGGAGTAATGTCTCAAAAAGTCTACGCTTTTATCGTTCCCTGGAAGACCAGTAGTAGTTTCCGAGGCACATCTGGAGGCTTTCAGTAATTAGTGGACTATCAGAGTGTTGATGAAATACAGAAATTGCATCGGGATTGAATACAACAGTCACCATGTGCACTTTCCTCCATGGGAGTAATGTCTCAAATAGTCTACGCTTTGATCGTTCCCTGGAAGACCAGTAGTAGATTCCGATGCACATCTGGAGGCATTCTGCAATCTGTGGATTATCAGAGTGTTGATGAAACACAGACATTGCCTCGGGATTGAATACAACAGTCACCATACGCATTTTTCTCCATGGGAGTAATGTCTCAAACAGTATACGCTTTGATTGTTCCCTGGAAGACCAGTAGTTGATTCCGATGCACATCTGGAGGCAATCTGTAATCTTGTGGACTATCAGAGTGTTGATGAAACACAGAAATTGCATCGGGATAAAATACAACAGTAGCCATGCGCACTTTTCTCCATGGGAATAAGGTCTCAAATAATATACGCTTTGTTCGTTCCCTGGAAGACCACTAGTAGTTTCCGATGCACATCTGGAGGCAATCTGTAATCTGTGGACTATCAGAGTGTTGATGAAAAACAGAAAATTCATCGGGATTGAATACAACAGTCACCATGCGCACTTTCCTCCATGGGAGTAATGTCTCAAACAGTTTACGCTTTGATCGTTCCGTGGAAGACCAGTAGTAGTCTCCGATGCATATCTGGAGGCATACTGTAATCTGTGGACCTTCAAAGTGTTGATGAAACACAGAAATTGCATCGGTATTGAATACAATAGTCACCATGCGCACTTTCCTCCATGGGAGTAATGTCTCAAACAGTCTACGCTTCCGATGCACATCTGGAGCCAATGCTGTAATCTGTGGACCTTCAAAGTGTTGATGAAACCCAGAAATTGCATCGGGATTGAATACAACAGTCACCATGCGCACTTTCCTCCATGGGAGTAATGTCTCAAGTAGTCTACGCTTTGATCGTTCCCTGGAAGACCAGTAGTAGTTTCCGATGCACATCTGGAGGCATTCTGTAATCTGCGGACTTTCAAAGTGTTGATGAATCACAGAAATTGCCTCGGGATTGAATACAACAGTCACAATGCGCACTTTCCTCCATGGGAGTAATGTCTTAAACAGTCTACGCTTTGATAGGTCAATGGTAGACCAGTAGTAGATTCCGATGCACATCTGAAGGCATACTGCAATCTGTGGACTATCAGAGTGTTGATGAAACACAGAAATTGCATCGGGATTGAATACAACAGTATCCATGCGCACTTTTCTCCATGGGAATAAGGTCTCAAGCAGTATACGCTTTGATCGTTCCCTGGAACCCAGTAGTAGTTTCCGATACACATCTGGACTCAATCTGTAATCTGTGGACTATCAGAGTGTTGATGAAACACAGAAAATGCATCGGGATTGAATACAACAGTCACCATGCGCACTTTCCTGTATGGGAGTAATGTCTAAATGGACTCCGCTTTGATCGATCCCTGGAAGATCAGTAGTAGTTTCCGATGCACATCTGGAGGCATTCTGTAATCTGTGGACCTTCAAAGTGTTGATGAAACACAGAAATTGCCTCGGGATTGAATATAACAGTCACCATGCGCACTTCCCTCCATGGGAGTAATGTCTCAAGCGGTCTACGTTTTGATCGTTCCCTGGAAGACCAGTAGTAGTTTCCGATGCACATCTGGAGGCATTCTGTAATCTGTTGACTATCTGGGTGTTGATGAAACACAGAAATTGCATCGGGATTGAATACAACAGTCACCATACGCACTTTCATCTATGGGAGTAATGTCTCAAAGAGTCTACGCTTTGATCTTTACCTGGAAGACCAGTAGTAGTTTCCGATGCACATATGGAGGCATTCTGTAATCTGTGGACCTTCAAGGTGTTGATGAAACACAGATATTGCCTCGGGATTGAATACAACAGTCACCATGCGCACTTTCCTCCATGGGAGTAATGTCTCAAACAGTCTACGCTTTGATCGTTCCCAGGAAGACCAGTAGTAGTTTGTGACGCACATCTGGAGGCATTCTGTAATCTGTGGACTATCAGAGTGTTGTTGAAACACAGAAATTGCATCAGGATTGAATACAACAGTATTCATGCGCATTTTCCTCCTTAGGAGTAAATTCTCAAAGGGTGTACACTTTGATCGTTCCCTGGAAGACCAGTAGAAGTTTCCGATGCACGTCTGGAGGCATCTGTAATCTGTGGACTATCAGAGTGTTGATGAAACACAGAAATTGCATTGCGATTGAATACAACAGTCACCATGTACACTTTCCTCCATGGGAGTAATGTCTCAAAAATTCTACGCTTTTATCGTTCCCTGGAAGACCAGTAGTAGTTTCCGATGCACATCTGGAGGCATTCTGTAATCTGTTGACCTTCAAAGCGTTGATGAAACACAGAAATTGCATCGGGATGGAATACAACAGTCACCATGCGCACTTTCCTCAATGGGAGTAATGTCTCAAACAATCTACGCTTTGACCGTTCCCTGGAAGATCAGTAGTAGTTTCCGATGCACATCTGGAGGCATTCTGTTATCTGTGGACATTCTAAGAGTTAATGAAATACAGAAATTGCATCGGGATTGAATACTACAGTCACCATGCGCACTTTCCTCCATGGGAGTAATGTCTCAAACAGTCTACGCTTTGATCGTTCCCTGTAAGAGCAGTAGTAGTTTCCGAAGCAAATCTGGAGGTATTCTGTAATCTGTGGACTACAGAGTGTTGTAGAAACACAGAAATCGCATCGGGATTGAATACATCAGTCACAATGCGCAATTTCCTCCATGGTAGTAATCTCTCAAACAGTCTACGCTTTGATCGTTAACTGGAAGACAAGTAGTAGTTTCCGATGCACATCTGTAGGCATTCTGTAATCTGTGGACCTTCAAAGGATTGATTAAACACAGGATTAGCATCGGATTGAATACAACAGTCACCATGCGCACTTTCCTCCATGGGAGTAATGTCTCAAATAGTCTACGCTTTGATCGTTAACTGGAAGATTAGTAGTAGTTTCCGAAGCACATCTGTAGGCATTCTGTAATCTGTGGACCTTCAAAGTGTTGATGAAACACAGTAATTGCATCGAGATTGAATACAACAGTCACCATGCGCATTTTCCTCCATGGGAGTAATGTCTCAGGTTGTCTACGCTTTGATCGTTCCCTGGAAGACCAGTAGTAGTTTCCGATGCACATCTGGAGGCATTCTGTAATTTGTGGACCTTCAAAGTGTTGACGAAACACAGAATTTGCCTCGTGATTGAATACAACAGTCACAATGCGCACTTTCCTCCATGGGAGTAATGTCTCAAACAGTCTACGCTTTGATCGTTAACTGGAAGATCAGTAGTAGTTTCCGATGCACATCTGTATGCATTCTGTAATCTGTGGACCTTCAAAGTGTTGACGAAACACAGAAATTGCCCTGGGATTGAATACAACAGTCACCATGCGCATTTTCCTCCATGGGAGTAATGTGTCAAACAGTCTACGCTTTGATCGTTCACTGGAAGACCAGTAGTAGTTTACGACGCACATCTGGAGGCATTCTGTAATATGTGGACTATCAGAGTGTTGTTGAAACACAGATATTGCATCGGGATTGAATACAACAGTCACCATGCGCACTTTCCTCCATGGGAGTAATGTGCCAATCTGTCATCGCTTTGATCGATCCCTGAAGACCAGTAGTAGTTTCCGCGGCACATCTGGAGGCATTCTGTAATTAGTGGACTATCAGAGTGTTGATGAAACACAGAAATTGCATCGGGATTGAATACAACAGTCACCATGTGCACTTTCCTCCATGGGAGTAATGTCTCAATCAGTCTACGTTTTGCTCGTTCCCTGGAAGAACAGTAGAAATTTCTAATGCACATCTGGAGGCATTCTGTAATCTGTGGACTATCAGAGTGTTGATGATTCACAGAAATTTCATCGGGATTGAATACAACAGTCACCATACGCACTTTCCTCCATGGGAGTAATGGCTCAAACAGTTTACCCTTTGATCGTTCCCTGGAAGACCAGTAGTAGTTTCCGATGCACATCTGGAGGCATTCTGTAACCTGTGGACTATCAGAGTGTGGGACACTGAAATTGCATCGGTATTGAATACAACAGTCAGCATGCACACTTTCCTAAACGGGAGTAAAGTCTTAAACAGTCTACGCTTTGATCGTAACCTGGAAGACCAGTAGTAGTTTCTGATGCACATCTGGAGGCATTCTGTAACCTGTGGACTATCAGAGTGTTGGACACAGAAATTGCATCGGTATTGAATACAATAGTCACCATGCGCACTTTCCTCCATGGGAGTAATGTCTCAAACAGTCTACGCTTCCGATGCACATCTGGAGCCAATGCTGTAATCTGTGGACCTTCAAAGTGTTGATGAAACCCAGAAATTGCATCGGGATTGAATACAACAGTCACCATGCGCACTTTCCTCCATGGGAGTAATGTCTCAAGTAGTCTACGCTTTGATCGTTCCCTGGAAGACCAGTAGTAGTTTCCGATGCACATCTGGAGGCATTCTGTAATCTGCGGACCTTCAAAGTGTTGATGAATCACAGAAATTGCCTCGGGATTGAATACAACAGTCACAATGCGCACTTTCCTCCATGGGAGTAATGTCTTAAACAGTCTACGCTTTGATAGGTCCCTGGTAGACCAGTAGTAGATTCCGATGCACATCTGGAGGCATACTGCAATCTGTGGACTATCAGAGTGTTGATGAAACACAGAAATTGCATCGGGATTGAATACAACAGTATCCATGCGCACTTTTCTCCATGGGAATAAGGTCTCAAACAGTCTACGCTTTGATCGTTCCCAGGAAGACCAGTAGTAGTTTGTGACGCACATCTGGAGGCATTCTGTAATCTGTGGACTATCAGAGTGTTGTTGAAACACAGAAATTGCATCAGGATTGAATACAACAGTATTCATGCGCATTTTCCTCCTTAGGAGTAAATTCTCAAAGGGTGTACACTTTGATCGTTCCCTGGAAGACCAGTAGTAGTTTCCGATGCACGTCTGGAGGCATCTGTAATCTGTGGACTATCAGAGTGTTGATGAAACACAGAAATTGCATTGCGATTGAATACAACAGTCACCATGTACACTTTCCTCCATGGGAGTAATGTCTCAAAAATTCTACGCTTTTATCGTTCCCTGGAAGACCAGTAGTAGTTTCCGATGCACATCTGGAGGCATTCTGTAATCTGTTGACCTTCAAAGCGTTGATGAAACACAGAAATTGCATCGGGATTGAATACAACAGTCACCATGCGCACTTTCCTCAATGGGAGTAATGTCTCAAACAATCTACGCTTTGACCGTTCCCTGGAAGATCAGTAGTAGTTTCCGATGCACATCTGGAGGCATTCTGTTATCTGTGGACATTCTAAGAGTTAATGAAATACAGAAATTGCATCGGGATTGAATACTACAGTCACCATGCGCACTTTCCTCCATGGGAGTAATGTCTCAAACAGTCTACGCTTTGATCGTTAACTGTAAGAGCAGTAGTAGTTTCCGAAGCAAATCTGGAGGTATTCTGTAATCTGTGGACTACAGAGTGTTGTAGAAACACAGAAATCGCATCGGGATTGAATACAACAGTCACAATGCGCAATTTCCTCCATGGTAGTAATCTCTCAAACAGTCTACGCTTTGATCGTTAACTGGAAGACAAGTAGTAGTTTCCGATGCACATCTGTAGGCATTCTGTAATCTGTGGACCTTCAAAGGATTGATTAAACACAGGAATAGCATCGGATTGAATACAACAGTCACCATGCGCACTTTCCTCCATGGGAGTAATGTCTCAAATAGTCTACGCTTTGATCGTTAACTGGAAGATTAGTAGTAGTTTCCGAAGCACATCTGTAGGCATTCTGTAATCTGTGGACCTTCAAAGTGTTGATGAAACACAGTAATTGCGTCGAGATTGAATACAACAGTCACCATGCGCATTTTCCTCCATGGGAGTAATGTCTCAGGTTGTCTACGCTTTGATCGTTCCCTGGAAGACCAGTAGTAGTTTCCGATGCACATCTGGAGGCATTCTGTAATTTGTGGACCTTCAAAGTGTTGACGAAACACAGAATTTGCCTCGTGATTGAATACAACAGTCACAATGCGCACTTTCCTCCATGGGAGTAATGTCTCAAACAGTCTACGCTTTGATCGTTAACTGGAAGATCAGTAGTAGTTTCCGATGCACATCTGTATGCATTCTGTAATCTGTGGACCTTCAAAGTGTTGATGAAACACAGAAATTGCCCTGGGATTGAATACAACAGTCACCATGCGCATTTTCCTCCATGGGAGTAATGTGTCAAACAGTCTACGCTTTGATCGTTCACTGGAAGATTAGTAGTAGTTTACGACGCACATCTGGAGGCATTCTGTAATATGTGGACTTTCAGAGTGTTGTTGAAACACAGATATTGCATCGGGATTGAATACAACAGTCACCATGTGCACTTTCCTCCATGGGAGTAATGTCTCAATCAGTCTACGTTTTGCTCGTTCCCTGGAAGAACAGTAGAAATTTCTAATGCACATCTGGAGGCATTCTGTAATCTGTGGACTATCAGAGTGTTGATGATTCACAGAAATTTCATCGGGATTGAATACAACAGTCACCATACGCACTTTCCTCCATGGGAGTAATGGCTCAAACAGTTTACCCTTTGATCGTTCCCTGGAAGACCAGTAGTAGTTTCCGATGCACATCTGGAGGCATTCTGTAACCTGTGGACTATCAGAGTGTGGGACACTGAAATTGCATCGGTATTGAATACAATAGTCACCATGCGCACTTTCCTCCATGGGAGTAATGTCTCAAACAGTCTACGCTTCCGATGCACATCTGGAGCCATGCTGTAATCTGTGGACCTTCAAAGTGTTGATGAAACACAGAAATTGCATCGGGATAGAATACAACAGTTACCATGCGCAATTTCCTCCATGGGAGTAATGTCTCAAGTAGTCTACGCTTTGATCGTTCCCTGGAAGACCAGTAGTAGTTTCCGATGCACATCTGGAGGCATTCTGTAATCTGCGGACCTTCAAAGTGTTGATGAATCACAGAAATTGCCTCGGGATTGAATACAACAGTCACAATGCGCACTTTCCTCCATGGGAGTAATGTCTTAAACAGTCTACGCTTTGATAGTTCCCTGGTAGACCAGTAGTAGAATCCGATTCACATCTGGAGGCATTCTGCAATCTGTGGACTATCAGAGTGTTGATGAAACACAGAAATTGCATCGGGATTGAATACAACAGTATCCATGCGCACTTTTCTCCATGGGAATAAGGTCTCAAACACTATACGCTTTGATCGTTCCCTGGAACCCAGTAGTAGTTTCCGATGCACATCTGGAGGCAATCTGTATTCTGTGGACTATCAGAGTGTTGATGAAACACAGAAAATGCATCGGGATTGAATACAACAGTCACCATGCGCACTTTCCTCCATGGGAGTAATGTCTAAATAGTCTCCGCTTTGATCGATCCCATTAAGATCAGTAGTAGTTTTCGATGCACATCTGGAGGCATTCTGTAATCTGTGGACCTTAAAAGTGTTGATGAAGCTCAGAAATTACCTCGGAATTGAATATAACTGTCACCATGCGCACTTCCCTCCATGGGAGTAATTTCTCAAGCAGTCCACGTTTTGATCGTTCCCTGGAAGACCAGTAGTAGTTTCCTTTGCACATCTGGAGGCATTCTGTAATCTGTTGACTATCAGGGTGTTGATGAAACACAGAAATTGCATCGGGATTGAATACAACAGTATCCATGCGCACTTCCCTCCATGGGAGTAATGTCTCAAGTAGTCTACGCTTTGATTGTTACCTGGAAGACCAGTAGTATTTTCCGATGCACATCTGGAGGCATTCTGTAATCTGTGGAACTTCAAGGTGTTGATGAAACACAGATATTGCCTTGGGATTGAATACAACAGTCACAATGCGCACTTTCCTCCATGGGAGTAATGTCTCAAACAGTCTACGCTTTGATCGTTCCCAGGAAGACCAGTAGTAGTTTTCGACGCACATCTGGAGGCATTCTGTAATCTGTGGACTATCAGAGTGTTGTTGAAACACAGAAATTGCATCAGGATTGAATACAACAGTATCCATACGCATTTTCCTCCTTAGGAGTATATTCTCAAAGGGTATACACTTTGATCGTTCCCTGGAAGACCAGTAGTAGTTTCCGATGCACATCTGGAGGTATTCTGTAATCTGTGGACCTTCAAAGTGTTGATGAAACACAGAAATTGCATCGGGATTGAATACAACAGTCACCATGCACACTTTCCTCAATGGGAGTAATGTCTCAAACAATCTACGCTTTGACCGTTCCCTGGAAGATCAGTAGTAGTTTATGATGCACATCTGGAGGCATCTTGTTATCTGTGGACATTCTAAGTGTTGATGAAATACAGAAATTGCATCGGGATTGATACTACAGTCACCATGCGCACTTTCCTCCATGGGAGTAATGTCTCAAACAGTCTACGCTTTGATCGTTCCCTGTAAGAGCAGTAGTAGTTTCCGAAGCAAATCTGGAGGTATTCTGTAATCTGTGGACTACAGAGTGTTGTAGAAACAAAGAAATTGCATCGGGATTGAATACAACAGTCACAATGCGCACTTTCCTCCATGGTAGTAATCTCTCAAACAGTCTACGCTTTGATCGTTAACTGGAAGACCAGTAGTAGTTTCCGATGCACATCTGTAGTCATTCTGTAATCTGTGGACCTTCAAAGGATTGATTAAACACAGGAACTGCATCGGATTGAATACAACCGTCACCATGCGCACTTTCCTCCATGGGAGTAATGTCTCAAATAGTCTACGCTTTGATCGTTCCCTGGAAGGCCAGTAGTAGTTTCCGATGCACATATGGAGGCATTCTGTAATCTGTGGACTATCAGAGTGTTGTTGAAACACAGAAAATGTATCAGGATTGAATACAACAGTATCCATGCGCACTTTCCTCCATGGGAGTAATGTCTCAAGCAGTCTACGATTTGATCGTTCCCTGGAAGAACAGTAGTAGTTTCCGATGCACATCTGGAGGCATTCTGTAATCTGTGGACTATCAGTGTGTTGATGAAACACAGAAATTGCATCGGGATTGAATACAACAGTCTCCATGCTCACTTTCATCCATGGGAGTAATGTCTCAAACAGTCTATTCCTTTATCGTTCCCTGGAAGACCAGTAGTAGTTTCCGTTGCACATCTGGAGGCATCCTGTAATCTGTGGATCTTCAAAGTGTTTATGAAACACAGAAATTGCATCGGGATTGCATACAACAGTCACCATGCGCACTTTCCTCCATGGGAGTAATGTCTCAAACAGTTTACGCTTTGACCGTTCGCTGGAAGACCAGTAGTAGTTTCCGACGCACATCTGGAGGCATTCTGTAATCTGTGGACCTTCAAAGTGTTGATGAAACACAGAAATTGCATCGGGATTGAATACAACAGTCACCATGCGCACTTTCCTCCATGGGAGTAAAGTCTCAAACAGTCTACGCTTTGATCGTTCCCTGTAAGAGCAGCAGTAGTTTCCGAAGCAAATGTGGAGGTATTCTATAATCTGTGGTCTACAAAGTGTTGTAGAAACACAGAAATTAGATCTTGATTGAATACAACAGTCACAATGCGCACTTTCATCCATGGGAGTAATGTCTCAAACAGTCTACGCTTTGATCGTTAACTGGTAGATTAGTAGTAGTTTCCGATGCGCATCTGTAGGCATTCTGTAATCTGTGGACCTTCAAAGTGTTGACGAAACACAGAAATTGCCTCGGATTGAATACAACAGTCACCATGCGCACTTTCATCCATGGGAGTAATGTCTGAAACAGTCCACGCTTTGATCGTTCAGTGGAAGACCAGTAGTAGTTTCCGACGCACATCTGGAGGCATTCTGTTACCTTTGGACCTTCAAAGTGTTGATGAAACACAGAAATTGCATCGGGATTGAATACAACAGTCTCCATGCGCACTTTCATCCATGGGAATAATGTCTGAAACAGTCCACGCTTTGATCGTTCAGTGGAAGACCAGTAGTAGTTTCCGATGCACATCTGGAGGCATTCTGTAATCTGTGGACTATCAGGGTGTTGTTGAAACACAGAAATTGCATCAGGATTGAATACAACAGTATCCATGCGCACTTTCCCCCATATGAGTAAGGTCTCAAAGAGTCTACACTTTTAACGTTCCCTGGAAGACCAGTAGTAGTTTCCGATGCACATCTGGAAGCATCTGTAATCTGTGGACTATCAGAGTGTTGATGAAACACAGAAAATGCATGGGGATTGAATACAACAGTCACCATGCTCACTTTCCTCCATGGGATTAATGTCTCAAACAGTTTACGCTTTGACCGTTCCCTGGAAGACCAGTAGTAGTTTCCGATGCACATCTGTAGTAATTCTGTAATCTGTGGACCTTCAAAGTGTTGATGAAACACAGAAATTGCCTCGGGATTGAATACAATAGTCACCATGCGCATTTTCCTCCATGGGAGTAATGTGTCAAACAGTCTACGCTTTGATCGTTCACTGGAAGACCAGTAGTAGTTTACGACGCACATCTGGAGGCATTCTGTAATCTGTGGACTATCAGAGTGTTGTTGAAACACAGATATTGCATCAGGATTGAATACAACAGTCACCATGCGCACTTTCCTCCATGGGAGTAATGTCCCAAACTGTCATCGCTTTGATCGTTCCATGAAGACTAGTAGTAGTTTTCGAGGCACATCTGGAGGCATTCTGTAATTAGTGGACTATCAGAGTGTTGATGAAACACAGAAATTGCATCGGGATTGAATACAACAGTCACCATGTGCACTTTCCTCCATGGGAGTAATGTCTCAATCAGTCTACGTTTTGCTCGTTCCCTGGAAGAACAGTAGTAATTTCCGATGCACATCTGGAGGCATTCTGTAATCTGTGGACTATCAGAGTGAAGATGATACACAGAAATTGCATCGGGATTGCATACAACAGTCACCATGCGCACTTTCCTCCATGGGAGTAATGTCTCAAACAGTTTACGCTTTGACCGTTCGCTGGAAGACCAGTAGTAGTTTCCGACGCACATCTGGAGGCATTCTGTAATCTGTGGACCTTCAAAGTGTTGATGAAACACAGAAATTGCATCGGGATTGAATACAACAGTCACCATGCGCACTTTCCTCCATGGGAGTAAAGTCTCAAACAGTCTACGCTTTGATCGTTCCCTGTAAGAGCAGCAGTAGTTTCCGAAGCAAATGTGGAGGTATTCTATAATCTGTGGTCTACAAAGTGTTGTAGAAACACAGAAATTAGATCTTGATTGAATACAACAGTCACAATGCGCACTTTCATCCATGGGAGTAATGTCTCAAACAGTCTACGCTTTGATCGTTAACTGGTAGATTAGTAGTAAATTCCGATGCGCATCTGTAGGCATTCTGTAATCTGTGGACCTTCAAAGTGTTGACGAAACACAGAAATTGCCTCGGATTGAATACAACAGTCACCATGCGCACTTTCATCCATGGGAGTAATGTCTGAAACAGTCCACGCTTTGATCGTTCAGTGGAAGACCAGTAGTAGTTTCCGACGCACATCTGGAGGCATTCTGTTACCTTTGGACCTTCAAAGTGTTGATGAAACACAGAAATTGCATCGGGATTGAATACAACAGTCACCATGCGCACTTTCATCCATGGGAATAATGTCTGAAACAGTCCACGCTTTGATCGTTCAGTGGAAGACCAGTAGTAGTTTCCGATGCACATCTGGAGGCATTCTGTAATCTGTGGACTATCAGGGTGTTGTTGAAACACAGAAATTGCATCAGGATTGAATACAACAGTATCCATGCGCACTTTCCCCCATATGAGTAAGGTCTCAAAGAGTCTACACTTTTAACGTTCCCTGGAAGACCAGTAGTAGTTTCCGATGCACATCTGGAAGCATCTGTAATCTGTGGACTATCAGAGTGTTGATGAAACACAGAAAATGCATGGGGATTGAATACAACAGTCACCATGCTCACTTTCCTCCATGGGATTAATGTCTCAAACAGTTTACGCTTTGACCGTTCCCTGGAAGACCAGTAGTAGTTTCCGATGCACATCTGTAGTAATTCTGTAATCTGTGGACCTTCAAAGTGTTGATGAAACACAGAAATTGCCTCGGGATTGAATACAATAGTCACCATGCGCATTTTCCTCCATGGGAGTAATGTGTCAAACAGTCTACGCTTTGATCGTTCACTGGAAGACCAGTAGTAGTTTACGACGCACATCTGGAGGCATTCTGTAATCTGTGGACTATCAGAGTGTTGTTGAAACACAGATATTGCATCAGGATTGAATACAACAGTCACCATGCGCACTTTCCTCCATGGGAGTAATGTCCCAAACTGTCATCGCTTTGATCGTTCCATGAAGACTAGTAGTAGTTTTCGAGGCACATCTGGAGGCATTCTGTAATTAGTGGACTATCAGAGTGTTGATGAAACACAGAAATTGCATCGGGATTGAATACAACAGTCACCATGTGCACTTTCCTCCATGGGAGTAATGTCTCAATCAGTCTACGTTTTGCTCGTTCCCTGGAAGAACAGTAGTAATTTCCGATGCACATCTGGAGGCATTCTGTAATCTGTGGACTATCAGAGTGAAGATGATACACAGAAATTGCATCGGGATTGAATACAACAGTCACCATGCGCACTTTCCTCCATGGGAGTAATGTCTTAAACAGTTTACGCTTTGACCGTTCCCTGGAAGACCAGTAGTAGTTTCCGACGCAGATCTGGAGGCATTCTGTTATCTGTGGAACTTCAAAGTGTTGATGAAACACAGAAATTGCATCGGGATTGAATACAACAGTCACCATGCGCACTTTCCTCCATGGGAGTAAAGTCTCAAACAGTCTACGCTTTGATCGTTCAATGTAAGAGCATTAGTAGTTTCCGAAGCAAATCTGGAGATATTCTATAATCTGTGGTCTACAAAGTGTTGTATAAACACAGAAATTAGATCTTGATTGAATACAACAGTCACCATGTGCACTTTCCTCCATGGGAGTAATGTCTCAAGCAGTCTACGTTTTGCTCGTTCCCTGGAAGAACAGTAGTAGTTTCCGATGCACATCTGGAGGCTTCTGTAATCTGTGGACTATCAGAGTGTTGATGATACACAGAAATTGCCTCGGGATTGAATACAACAGTCACCATGCGCATTTTCCTCCATGCGGGTAATATGTCAAACAGTCAACGCTTTGATCGTTCACTGGAAGACCAGTAGTAGTTTACGACGCACATCTGGAGGCAATCTGTAATCTGTGGACTATCAGAGGGTTGTTGAAACACAGATATTGCATCGGGAATGAATACAACAGTCACCATGCGCACTTTCCTCCATGGGAGTAATGTCACAAACTGTCATCGCTTTGATCGTTCCCTGAAGACCAGTAGTAGTTTCCGAGGCACATCTGGAGGCATTCTGTAATTAGTGGACTATCAGAGTGTTGTTGAAACACAGAAATTGCATCGGGATTGAATACAACAGTCACCATGTGCATTTTCCTCCATGGGAGTAATGTCTCAAGCAGTCTACGTTTTGCTCGTTCCCTGGAAGAACAGTAGTAGTTTCCGATGCACATCTGGAGGCATTCTGTAATCTGTGGACTATCAGAGTGTTGATGATACACAGAAATTGCATCGGGATTGAATACAACAGTCAACATGCGCACTTTTCTGCATGGGAGTAATGTCTCAAACAGTCTACGCTTTGATCGTTAACTGGAAGATCAGTAGTAGTTTCCGATGCACATCTGTAGGCATTCTGTAATCTGTGGACCTTCAAAGTGTTGATGAAACACAGTAATTACATCGGGATTGAATACAACAGTCACCATGCGCATTTTCCTCCATGGGAGTAATGTCTCAGGTAGTCTACACTTTGATCGTTCCCTGGAAGACCAGTAGTAGTTTCCGATGCACATCTGGAGGCATTCTGTCATCTGTGGACCTTCAAAGTGTTGATGAAACACAGAAATTGCCTCGGGATTGGATACAACAGTCACAATGCGAACTTACCTCCATGGGAGTAATGTCTCAAATAGTCTATTTTTTTATCGTTAACTGGAAGATCAATAGTAGTTTCCGATGTACATCTGTAGGCATTCTGTAATCTGTGGACCTTCAAAGGTATGATGAAACACAGAAATTGCCTCGGGATTGAATACAACAGTCACCATGCGCATTTTCCTCCATGGGAGTAATGTGTCAAACAGTCTACGCTTTTATCGTTCACTGGAAGACCAGTAGTAGTTTAAGACGCTCATCAGGAGGTATTCTGTACTCTGTGGACTATCAGAGTGTTGTTGAACACAGATATTGCATCGGGATTGAATACAACAGTCACCATGCGTACTTTTCTCCATGGGAGTAATGTCCCAAACTGTCATCGCTTTGATCGTTCCTTGAAGATCAGTAGTAGTTTCCGAGGCACATCTGGAGGCTTTCAGTAATTAGTGGACTATCAGAGTGTTGATGAAACACAGAAATTGCATCGGGATTGAATACAACAGTCACCGTGTGCACTTTCCTCCATGGGAGTAATGTCTCAAATAGTCTACGCTTTGATCGTTCCCCAGAAAGCCAGTAGTAGTTTCCGATGCCCATATGGAGGCATTCTGTAATCTGTGGACTATCAGAGTGTTGTTGAAACATAGAAAATGTATCAGGATTGAATACAACAGTATCCATGCGCACTTTCCTCCATGGGAGTAATGTCTCAAGCAGTCTACGATTTGATCGTTCCCTGGAAGAACAGTAGTAGTTTCCGATGCACATCTGGAGGCATTCTGTAATCTGTGGACTATCAGTGTGTTGATGAAACACAGAAATTGCATCGGGATTGAATACAACAGTCTCCATGCTCCCTTTCATCCATGCGAGTACTGTCTCAAACAGTCTACGCCTTGATCGTTCCCTGGAAGACCAGTAGTAGCTTCCGTTGCACATCTGGAGGCATCCTGTAATCTGTGGACCTTCGAAGTGTTGATGAAACACAGAAATAGCATCGGGATTGAATACAACAGTCACCATGCGCACTTTCCTCCATGGGAGTAATGTCTCAAAGAGTTTAGGCTTTGACCGTTCCCTGGAAGACCAGTAGCAGTTTCCGACGCACATCAGGAGGCATTCCGTAATCTGTGGACCTTCAAAGTGTTGATGAAACACTGAAATTGCATCGGGATTGAATACAACAGTCACCATGCGCACTTTCCTCCATGGGCGTAAAGTCTCAAACAGTCTACGCTTTGATCGTTCCCTGTAAGAGCAGTAGTAGTTTCCGAAGCAAATGTGGAGGTATTCTATAATCTGTGGTCTACAAAGTGTTGTAGAAACACAGAAATTGTTTCTTGATTGAATACAACAGTCACAATGCTCACTTTCCTCCATGGGAGTAATGTCTCAAACAGTCTACGCTTTGATCGTTAACTGGAAGATCAGTAGTAGTTTCCGATGCACATATGTAGGCATTCTGTAATCTGTGGACGTTCAAAGTGTTGATGAAACACAGAAATTGCCTCGGGATTGAATACAACAGTCACCATGCGCATTTTCCTCCATGCGAGTAATGTGTCAAACAGTCTACGCTTTGCTCGTTCACTGGAAGACCAGTAGTAGTTTACGACGCACATCTGGAGGCATTCTGTAATCTGTGGACTATCAGAGTGTTGTTGAAACCCAGTTATTGCATCGGGATTGAATACAACAGTCACCATGCGCACTTTCCTCCATGGGAGTAATATCCCAAACTGTCATCGCTTTGATCGTTCCCTGAAAACCAGTAGTAGTTTCCGAGGCACATCTGGAGGCATTCTGTAATTAGTGGACTATCAGAGTGTTGATGAAACACAGAAATTGCATCGGGATTGCATCAACAGTCACCATGTGCACTTTCCTCCATGGGAGTAATGTCTCAAGCAGTCTACGTTTTGCTCGTTCCCTGGAAGAACAGTAGTAGTTTCCGATGCACATCTGGAGGCCTTCTGTAATCTGCCGACTATCAGAGTGTTGATGATACACAGAAATTGCATCGGGATTGAATACAACAGTCACCATGCGCACTTTCCTGCATGGGAGTAATGTCTCAAACAGTCTACGCTTTGATCGTTAACTGGAAGATCAGTAGTAGTTTCCGATGCACATCTGTAGGTATTCTGTAAACTGTGGACCTTCAAAGTGTTAATGAAACACAGAAATTGCCTAGCGATTGTATACAACAATCACCATGCGCACTTTCTTCCATGGGAGTAATGTCTCGAACAGTTTACGCTTTGATCGTTCCCTGGAAGACCAGTAGTAGTTTGCGATGCACATCTGGAGGCATTCTGTAATCTGTGGACTATCAGATTGTTGATGAAACACAGGAAATGCATCGGGATTGAATACAACAGTCACCATGCGCATTTTCCTCCATGGGAGTAATGTCTCAGGTAGTCTACACTTTGATAATTCCGTGGAAGACAAGTAGTAGTTTCCGAGGCACATCTGGAGGCATTCTGTAATTAGTGGACTATCAGAGTGTTGATGAAACACAGAAATTGCATCGGGATTGAATACAACAGTCACCATGTGCACTTTCCTCCATGGGAGTAATGTCTCAAGCAGTCTACGCTTTGATAGTTCCCTGGAAGGCCAGTAGTAGTTTCCGATGCACATATGGAGGCATTCTGTAATCTGTGGACTATCAGAGTGTTGTTGAAACACAGAAAATGTATCAGGATTGAATACAACAGTATCCATGCGCACTTTCCTCCATGCGAGTAATGTCTCAAGCAGTCTACGTTTTGACCGTTCCCTGGAAGAACAGTAGTAGTTCCCGATGCACATCTGGAGGCATTCTGTAATCTGTGGACTATCAGGGTGTTGATGAAACACAGTATTTGCATCGGGATTGAATACAACAGTCTCCATACGCACTTTCATCCATGGGAGTAATGTCTCAAACAGTGTACGCCTTGCTCGTTCCCTGGAAGACCAGTAGTAGTTTCCGTTGCACATCTAGAGGCATCCTGTAATCTGTGGACCTTCAAAGTGTTAATGAAACACAGAAATTGCATCGGGATTGAATACAACAGTCACCATGAGCACTTTCCTCCATGGGAGTAATGTCACAAATAGTCTACACTTTGATAATTCCCTGGAAGACCAGTAGTAGTTTCCAATGCACATCTGGAGACATTCTGTAATCTGTGGACCATCAAAGTGTTGATGAAACACAGAAATTGCCTCGCAAATGAATACAACAATCACCATGCGCACTTTCCTCCATGGGGGTAACGTCTATAACAGTTTACGCTTTGATCCTTCCCTGGAAGACCAGTAGTAGTTTGCGATGCACATCTGAAAGGCATTCTGTAATCTGTGGACTATCAGAGTGTTGATGAAACACAGAAATTGCCTCGGGATAGAATACAACAGTCACCATGCGCACTTTCCTACATGGGAGTAATGTCACCAACAGTCTACGCTTTGATCGTTCCCTGGAAGACCAGTAGCAGTTTCCGATGCACATCTGGAGGCATTCTGTTATCTGTGGACTATCAGAAAGTTGATGAACCACAGAAATTGCATCGCGATGGAATACAACAGTCATCATGCGCACTTTCCTCCATAGGAGTAATGTCTCAAAGAGTCTACGTTTTGATCGTTCCCTGGAAGACCAGTAGTAGATTCCGATGCACATCTGGAGGCATTCTGTAATCTGTGGACTATCAGGGTATTGATGAAACACGGAAATTGCATTAGGATTGAATACAACAGTCTCCATGCGCACTTTCATCCATTGGAGAAATGTCTCAAACAGTCTACGCCTTGATCATTCCCTGGAAGACCAGTAGTAGTTTCCGTTGCCCTTCTGGAGGCATCTTGTAATCTGTGGACCTTCAAATTGTTGATGAAACACAGAAATTGCATCGGGGTTGAATACAACAGTCACCATGCGCACTTTCCTCCATGGGAGTAATGTCTGAAATAGTCAACGCTTTGATCGTTCCCTGGAAGACCAGTAGTAGTTTCCAATGCACATCTGGAGTCATTCTGTAATCTGTGGACCTTCAAAGTGTTGATGAAACACAGAAATTGCCTAGCGATTGTATACAACAATCACCATGCGCACTTTCTTCCATGGGAGTAATGTCTCGAACAGTTTACGCTTTGATCGTTCCCTGGAAGACCAGTAGTAGTTTGCGATGCACATCTGGAGGCATTCTGTAATCTGTGGACTATCAGATTGTTGATGAAACACAGGAAATGCATCGGGATTGAATACAACAGTCACCATGCGCATTTTCCTCCATGGGAGTAATGTCTCAGGTAGTCTACACTTTGATCGTTCCCTGGAAGACCAGTAGTAGTTTCCGATGCACATCTGGAGGCATTCTGTAATCTGTGGACCTTCAAAGTGTTGATGAAACACGGAAATTGCCTCGGGATTGAATACAACAGTCACAATGCGCACTTTCCTCCATGGGAGAAATGTCTCAAATAGTCAATTTCTTTATCGTTAACTGGAAGATCAGTAGTAGTTTCCGATGCACATCTGTAGGAATTTTGTAATCTGTGGACCTTCAAAGTGTTGATGAAACACAGAAATTGCCTCGGGATTGAATACAACAGTCACCATGCGCATTTTCCTCCATGGGAGTAATGTGTCAAACAGTCTACGCTTTTATCGTTCACTGGAAGACCAGTATTAGTTTACGACGCTCATCAGGAGGCATTCTGTACTCTGTGATCTATCAGAGTGTTGTTGAACACAGATATTGCATCGGGATTGAATACAACAGTCACCATGCGCACTTTCCTCCACGGGAGTAATGTCCCAAACTGTCATCGCTTTGATCGTTCCCTGGAAGGCCAGTAGTAGTTTCCGATGCACATATGGAGGCATTCTGTAATCTGTGGACTATCAGAGTGTTGTTGAAACACAGAAAATGTATCAGGATTGAACACAACAGTATCCATGCGCACTTTCCTCCATGGGAGTAATGTCTGAAGCAGTCTACAAATTTATCGTTCCCTGGAAGAACAGTAGTAGTTTCCGATGCACATCTGGAGGCATTCTGTAATCTGTGGACTATCAGTGTGTTAATGAAACACAGAAATTGCATCGGGATTGAATACAACAGTCACCATGCGCACTTTCCTCCATGGGCGTAAAGTCTCAAACAGTCTACGCTTTGATCGTTCCCTGTAAGAGCAGTAGTAGTTTCCGAAGCAAATGTGGAGGTATTCTATAATCTGTGGTCTACAAAGTGTTGTAGAAACACAGATATTAGTTCTTGATTGAATACAACAGTCACAATACGCACTTTCCTCCATGGGAGTAATGTCTCAAACAGTCTACGCTTTGATCGTTAACTGGAAGATCAGTAGTAGTTTCCGATGCACAGCTGTAGGCATTCTGTAATCTGTGGTCCTTCAAAGTGTTGATGAAACACAGTAATTGCATCGGGATTGAATGCAACAGTCACCATGCGCGTTTTCCTCCTTGGGAGTAATGTCTCAGGTAGTCTACGTTATGATCGTTCCCTGGAAGACCAGTAGTAGTTTCCGATGCACATCTGGAGGCCTTCTGTAATTTGTGGACCTTCAAAGTGTTGACGAAACACAGAAATATCCTCTCGATTGAATACAACAGTCACAATGCGCACTTTCCTCCATGGAAGTAATGTCTCAAACAGTCTACGCTTTGATCGTTAACTGGAAGATCAGTAGTAGTTTCCGATGCACATCTGTAGGCATTCTGTAATCTGTGGACCTTCAAAGTGTTGATGAAACACAGAAATTGCCTCGGGATTGAATACAACAGTCACCATGCGCATTTTCCTCCATGCGAGTAATGTCTCAAACAGTCTACGCTTTGATCGTTAACTGGAAGATCAGTAGTAGTTTCCGATGCACATCTGTAGGCATTCTGTAATCTGTGGACCTTCAAAGTGTTGATGAAACACAGAAATTGCCTCGGGATTGAATACAACAGTCACCATGCGCATTTTCCTCCATGCGAGTAATGTGTCAAACAGTCTACGCTTTGCTCGTTCACTGGAAGATCAGTAGTAGTTTACGACGCACATCTGGAGGCATTCTGTAATCTGTGGACTATCAGAGTGTTGATGAAACACAGAAAATGCATCGGGATTGAATACAACAGTCACCATGAGCACTTTCCTCCATGGGAGTAATGTCTCAAATAGTCTACGCTTTGATCGTTCCCTGGAAGACCAATAGTAGTTTCCAATGCACATCTGGAGTCATTCTGTAATCTGTGGACCTTCAATGTGTTGATCAAACACAGAAATTGCCTCGCGATTGAATACAACAATCACCATGCGCACTTTCCTCCCTGGGAGTAATGTCTCAAACAGTTTACGCTTTGATCCTTCCCTGGAAGACCAGTAGTAGTTTGCGATGCACATCTGGAGGCATTCTGTAATCTGTGGACTATCAGAGTGTTGATGAAACACAGAAATTGCCTCGGGATTGAATACAACAGTCACCATGCGCACTTTCCTCCATGGGAGTAAGGTCACCAACAGTCTACGCTTTGATCGTTCCCTGGAAGACCAGTAGCAGTTTCCGATGCACATCTGGAGGAATTCTGTAATCTGTGGACTATCAGAATGTTGATGAACCACAGAAATTGCATCGCGATGGAATACAACAGTCACCATGCGCACTTTCCTCCATAGGAGTAATGTCTCAAAGAGTCTACGTTTTGATCGTTCCCTGGAAGACCAATAGTAGTTTTCGATGCACATCTGGTGGCAATCTGTAATCTGTGGACTATCAGAGTGTTGATGAAACACAGAAAATGCATCGGGATTGAACACAACAGTCACCATGCGCACTTTCCTCCATGGGAGTAATGTCTCAAGTAGTCTACGCTTTGATCGTTCCCTGGAAGACAAGTAGTAGTTTCCGATGCACATCTGGAGGCATTCTGTAATCTGTAGACCTTCAAAGTGTTGATGAAACACAGAAATTGCCTCGGGATAGAATACAACAGTCACCATGCGCACTTTTCTCCATGGGAGTAATGTCTTAAACAGTCTACGCTTTGATCGTTCCCTGGTAGACCAGTAGTAGATTCCGATGCAAATCTGGAGGCACTCTGCAATCTGTGGACTGTCAGACTGTTGATGAAACACAGAAATTGCATCGGGATTGAATACAACAGTATCCATGCGCACTTTCCTACATAGGAGTAAATTCTCAAAGAGTCTACGCTTTGATCGTTCAATGGAAGACCAGTAGTAGTTTCCGATGCACATCTGGAGGCAATCTGTAATTTGTGGACTATCAGATTGTTGATGAAACACAGAAAATGCATCGGGATTGAATACAACAGTCACCATGCGCCCTTTCCTCCATGGGAGTAATGTCTCAAACAGTCTGCGCTTTGATCGTTCCCTGTAAGAGCAGTAGTAGTTTACGAAGCAAATCTGGAGGTATTCTGTAATCCGTGGACTACAGAGTGTTGTAGAAACACAGAATTTGCATCGGGATTGAATACAACAGTCACAATGCGCGCTTTCCTCCATGGGAGTAATGACTCAAAGAGTCTACGCTTTGATCGTTAACTGGAAGACCAGTAGTAGTTTCCGATGCACATCTGTAGGCATTCTGTAATCTGTGGATCTTCAAAGTGTTGGCGAAACACAGAAATTGAATCGGGATTGAATACAACAGTCACCATGCGCACTTTCCTCAATGGGAGTAATGTCTCAAATAGTCTACGCTTTGATCGTTCCCTGGAAGACCAGTAGTAGTTTGCGATGCACATCTGGAGGCATTCTGTAAGCTGTGGACTATCAGAGTGTTGATGAAACGCAGAAATTGCCTCGGGATTGAATACAACAGTCACCATGCGCACTTTCCTCCATGGGAGTATTGTCTTAAACAGTACGCATTGATCGTTCCCTGGTAGACCAGTAGTAGATTCCGATGCACATCTAGAGGCATTCTGCAATCTGTGGACTATCAGAGTGTTGATGAAACACAGAAATTGCATCGGAATTGAATACAACAGTCACCATACGCAATTTCCTCCATGGGAGTAATGTCTCAAACAGTTTACCTTTTGATCGTTCCCTGGAAGACCAGTAGTAGTTTCCGATGCACATCTGGAGGCATTCTGTAATCTGTGGACTATCAGAGTGTTGATGAAACACAGAAATTGCATCGGGATTGAATACAACAGTATCCATGCGCACTTTTCTGCATGGGAATAAGGTCTCAAACAGTATACGGTTTGATCGTTCCCTGGAAGACCAGTAGTAGTTTCCGATGCACATCTGGAGGCAATATGTAATCTGTGGACTATCAGAGTGTTGATGAAACACAGAAAATGCATCGGGATTGAATACAACAGTCACCATGCGCACTTTCCTCCATGGGAGTAATGTCTCAAACAGTTTACGCTTTGATCGTTCCATGGAAGGCCAGTAGTAGTTTCCGATGCACATCTGGAGGCATACTGTAATCTGTGGACCTTCAAAGTGATGATGAAACACAGAAATTGCATCGGGATTGAATACAATAGTCACCATGCGCACTTTCCTCCATGGGAGTAATGACTCAAACAGTCTACGCTTCCGATGCACATCTGGAGCCATGCTGTAATCTGTGGACCTTCAAAGTGTCGATGAAACACAGAAATTGCATCGGGATTGAATACAATAGTCACCATGCGCACTTTCCTCCATGGGAGTAATGTCTCAAGTAGTCTACGCTTTGATCGTTCCCTGGAAGACCAGTAGTAGTTTCCGATGCACATCTGGAGGCATTCTGTAATCTGCGGACCTTCAAAGTGTTGATGAAACACAGAAATTGCCTCGGGATTGAATAGAACAGTCACCATGCGCAATTTCCTCCATGGGAGTAATGTCTTAAACAGTCTACGCCTTGATCGTTCCCTGGTAGACCAGTAGTAGATTCCGATGCACATCTGGAGGCATTCTGTAATCTGTGGACTATCTGAGTGTTGATCAAACACAGAAATTGCATCGGGATTGAATGCAACAGTATCCATGCACACTTTTCTCCATGGGAATAAGGTCTCAAACAGTATACGCTTTGTTCGTTCCCTGGAAGACCAGCAGTAGTTTCCGATGCACATCTGGAGGCAATCTGTAATCTGTGGACTATCAGAGTGTTGATGAAACACAGAAAATGGATCAGGATTGAATACAACAGTCACCATGCGCACTTTCCTCCATGGGAGTAATGTCTCAAACAGTTTACGCTTTGATCGTTCCATGGAAGACCAGTAGTAGTTTGCGATGCACATCTGGAGGCATACTGTAATCTGTGGACCTTCCAAGTGTTGATGAAACACAGAAATTGCATCGGTATTGAATACAATAGTCACCATGCGCACTTTCCTCCATGGGAGTAATGACTCAAACAGTCTACGCTTCCGATGCACATCTGGAGCCATGCTGTAATCTGTGGACCTTCAAAGTGTTGATGAAACACAGAAATTGCATCGGGATTGAATACAATAGTCACCATGCGCACTTTCCTCCATGGGAGTAATGTCTCAAGTAGTCTACGCTTTGATCGTTCCCTGGAAGACCAGTAGTAGTTTCCGATGCACATCTGGAGGCATTCTGTAATCTGCGGACCTTCAAAGTGTTGATGAAACACAGAAATTGCCTCGGGATTGAATAGAACAGTCACCATGCGCAATTTCCTCCATGGGAGTAATGTCTTAAACAGTCTACGCTTTGATCGTTCCATGGTAGACCAGTAGTAGATTCCGTTGCACATCTGGAGGCAATCTGTAATCTGTGGACTATCAGAGTGTTGATGAAACACAGAAAATGCATCGGGATTGAATACAACAGTCACCATGCACACATTCCTCCATGGGAGTAATGTCTCAAACAGTTTACGCTTTGATCGTTCCATGGAAGACCAGTAGTAGTTTCCGATGCACATCTGGAGCCATACTGTAATCTGTGGACCTTCAAAGTGTTGATGAAACACAGAAATTGCATCGGGATTCAATACAACAGTCACCATGCGCACTTTCCGACACGGGAGTAAATTCTTAAACAGTCTACGCTTTCATCGTTCCCTGGAAGACCAGTAGTAGTTTCCGATGCACACCTGGAGGCATTCTGTAACCTGTGGACTATCAGAGTGTTGAACACAGAAATTGCATCGGTATTGAATACAATAGTCACAATGCGCACTTTCCTCCATGGGAGTAATGTCTCAAACAGTCTACGCTTCCGATGCACATCTGGAGCCATTCTGTAATCTGTGGACCTTCAAAGTGTTGATGAAACACAGAAATTGCATCGGGATTGAATATAACAGTCACCATGCGCACTTTCCTCCATGGGAGTAACGTCTCAAATAGTCTACGCTTTGATCGCTCCCTGGAAGACCAGTAGTAGTTTCCAATGCACATCTGGAGTCATTCTTTAATCTGTGGACCTTTAAAGTGTTGATGATACACAGAAATTGCCTCGGGATTGAATACAACAATCACCATGCGCACTTTTCTCCATGGGAGTAATGTGTCAAACAGTTTAAGCTTTGATCGTTCCCTGGAAGACCAGTAGTAGTTTGCGATGCACATCTGGAGGCATTCTGTAATCTGTGGACTATCAGAGTGTTGATGAAACACAGAAATTGCCTCGGGATTGAATACAACAATCACCATGCGCACTTTCCTCCATGGGAGTAATGTCTCAAACAGTTTAAGCTTTGACCGTTCCCTGGAAGACCAGTAGCAGTTTCCGATGCACATCTGGAGGCATTCTGTAATCTGTGGACTATCAGAATGTTGATGAACCACAGATATTTTATCGGGATTGAATACAACAGTATCCTTGCGCACGTTCCTCCATAGGAGTAATGTCTCAAAGAGTCTACGTTTTGATCGTTCCCTGGAAGACCAATAGTAATTTTCCGATGCACATCTGGAGGCAATCTGTAATCTGTGGACTATCAGTGTGTTGATGAAACGCAGAAAATGCATCGGGATTGAATACATTAGTCATCATGCGCACTTTCCTCCATGGGAGTAATGTCTCAAACAGTTTACGCTATGATCGTTCCCTGGAAGACCAGTAGTTGTATCCGATGCACATCTGGAGGCAATCTGTAATCTGTTGACTATCAGAGTGTTGATGAAACACACAAAATGCGTCGGGATTGAATACAACAGTCACCATGAGCACTTTCCTCCATGGGAATAATGTCTCAAACAGTTTACGCTTTGATCGTTCCATGGAAGGCCAGTAGTAGTTTCCGATGCACATCTGGAGGCATACTGTAATCTGTGGACCTTCAAAGTGTTGATGAAACACAGAAATTGCATCGGGATTGAAAACAACAGTCACCATGCACACTTTCCTAAACGGGAGTAAAGTCTTAAACAGTCTACGCTTTGATCGTTCCCTGGAAGACCAGTAGTAGTTTCCGATGCACACCTGGAGGCATTCTGTAATCTGTGGACTATCAGAGTGCTGAACACAGAAATTGCATCGGTATTGAATACAACAGTCACCATGCGCACTTTCCTCCATGGGAGTAATGTCTCAAACAGTCTACGCTTCCGATGCACATCTGGAGCCATTCTGTAATCTGTGGACCTTCAAAGTGTTGATGAAACACAGAAATTGCATCGGGATTGATTAAAACAGTCACCATGCGCACTTTCCTCCATGGGAGTAATGTCTCAAATAGTCTGCGCTTTGATCGTTCCCAGGAAGACCAGTAGTAGTTTCCAATGCACATCTGGAGTCATTCTGTAATCTGTGGACCTTCAAAGTGTTGATGAAACACAGAAATTGCCTCGCGATTGAATACAACAATCACCATGCGCCCATTCCTCCATGGCAGTAATGTCTGAAACAGTTTATCTTTGTTCGTTCCCTGGAAGAACAGTAGTAGTTTGCGATGCACATCTGGAGGCATTCTGTAATCTGTGGACTATCAGAGTGTTGATGAAACACAGAAATTGCCTCGGGATTGAATACAACAGTCACAATGCGCACTTTCCTCCATGGGAGTTATGTCACCAACAGTCTACGCTTTGAAAGTTCCCAGGAAGACCAGTAGCAGTTTCCGATGCACATCTGGAGGCATTCTGTAATCTGTGGACTATCAGAATGTTGATGATCCACAGAAATTGAATCGGGATTGAATACAACAGTATCCTTGCGCACTTTCCTCCATAGGAGTAATGCCTCAAAGAGTCTACGATTTGATCGTCCCCTGGAAGACCAATAGTAGTTTCCGATGCACATCTGCAGACAATCTGTAATCTGTGCACTATCAGAGTGTTGATGAAACACAGAAAATGCATCGGGATTGAATACAACAGACACCATGCGCACTTTTCTCCATGGGAGTACTGTCTCAAGTAGTCTACGCTTTGATCGTTCCCTGGAGGACCAGTAGTAGTTTCCGATGCACATCTGGAGGCATTCTGTAACCTGCGGACCTTCAATGTGTTGATGAAACACAGAAATTGCCTCGGGATTGAATACAACAGTCACCATGCGCACATTCCTCCATGGGAGTAATGTCTTAAACAGTCTACGCTTTGATCGTTCCCTGGTAGACCAGTAGTAGATACCGATGCACATCTGGAGGCATTCTGCAATCTGTGGACTATCAGAGTGTTGATGAAACACAGAAATTGCATCGGGATTGAATACAACAGTCACCATACGCAATATCCTCCATTGCAGTAATGTCTCAAACAGTTTACGCTTTGATCGTTCCATGGAAGACCAGTAGTAGTTTCCGATGCACATCTGGAGGCATTCTGTAACCTGTGGACTATCAGAGTGTTGAACACAGAAATTGCATCGGTATTGAATACAATAGTCACCATGCACACTTTCCTCCATGGGAGTAATGTCTCAAACAGTCTACGCTTCCGATGCTCATCTGGAGCCATTCTGTAATCTGTGGACCTTCAAAGTGTTGATGAAACACAGAAATTGCATAGGGATTGAATACAACAGTCACCATGCGCACTTTCCTCCATGGGAGTAATGTCTCAAGTAGTCTACGCTTTTGTCGTTCCCTGAAAACCAGTAGTTGTTTCCGATGCACATCTGGAGGCATTCTGTAATCTGTGGACCTTCAAAGTGTTGATGAAACACAGAAATTGCCTCGGGATTGAATACAACAGTCACCATGCGCACTTTCCTCCATGGGAGTAATGTCTTAAACAGTCTACAATTTGATCGTTCCCTGGTAGACCAGTAGTAGATTCCGATGCACATCTGGAGGCATTCTGCAATCTGTGGACTATCAGGGTGTTGATGAAACACAGAAATTGCATCGGGATTGAATACGACAGTCACCATACGCAATTTCCTCCATGGGAGTAATGTCTCAAACAGTTTACCATTTGATCGTTTCCTGGAAGACCAGTAGGAGTTTCCGATGCACATCTGGAGGCATTCTGTAACCTGTGGACTATCAGAGTGTTGATGAAACACAGAAATTGCATCGGGATTGAATACAACAGTATCCATGCACACTTTTCTCCATGGGAATAAGGTCTCAAACAGTATACGCTTTGATCGTTCCCTGGAAGACCAGTAGTAGTTTCCGATGCACATCTGGAGGCAATCTGTAATCTACGGACTATCAGAGTGTTGATGAAACACAGAAAATGCATCGCGATTGAATACAAGAGTCACCATGCGCACTTTCCTCCATGGGAGTAATGTCTCTAACAGTTTACGTTTTGATCGTTCCATAGAAGACCAGTAGTAATTTCCGATGCACATCTGGAGGCATACTGTAATCTGTGGACCTTCAAAGTGTTGATTAAACACAGAAATTGCATCGAGATTCAATACAACAGTCACCATGCGCACTTTCCTACACGGGAGTAAATTCTTAAACAGTCTACGCTTTCATCGTTCCGTGGAAGACCAGTAGTAGTTTCCGATGCACATCTGGACGCATTCTGTAACCTGTGGACTATCAGAGTATTGAACACAGAAATTGCATCTGTATTGAATACAATTGTCACCATGCGCACTTTCCTCCATGGGAGTAATGTCTCAAACAGTCTACGCTTCCGATGCACATCTGGAGCCATTCTGTAATCTGTGGACCTTCAAAGTGTTCATGAAACACAGAAATTGCATCGGGATTGAATACAACAGTCACCATGCGCACTTTCCTCCATGGGAGTAATGTCTCAAATAGTCTACGCTTTGATAGTTCCCTGGAAGACCAGTAGTAGTTTCCAATGCACATCTGGAGTCATTCTGTAATCTGTGGACCTCCAAAGTGTTGATGAAACACAGAAATTGCCTCACGATTGAATACAACAATCACCATGCGCAATTTCCTCCATGGGACTCATGTCACCAACAGTCTACGCTTTGATCGTTCCCTGGAAGACCAGTAGCAGTTTCCGATGCACATCTGGAGGCATTCTGTAATCTGTGGACTATCAGAATGTTGATGAACCACAGAAAATGCATCGGGATTGAATACAACAGTCACCATGCGCACTTTCCTCCATGGGAGTACTGTCTCAAGTAGTCTACGCTTTCAACGTTCCCTGGAAGACCAGTAGTAGTTTCCGATGCACATCTGGAGGCATTCTGTAATCAGTGGAACTTCAAAGTGTTGATGAAACACAGAAATTGCCTCGGGATTGAATGCAACAGTATCCATGCGCACTTTTCTCCATGGGAGTAAGGTCTCAAATAGTATACGCTTTGATCGTTCCCTGGAAGACCAGAAGTAGTTTCCGATGCACATCTGGAGGCAATCTGTAATCTGTGGACTATCAGAGTGTTGATGAAACACAGAAAATGCATCGGGATTGAATACAACAGTCACCATGCGCACTTTCCTACATGGGAGTAATGTCTCAAACAGTTTACGCCTTGATCGTTCCATGGAAGACCAGTAGTAGTTTCCGATGCACATCTGGAGGCATACTGTAATCTGTGGACCTTCAAAGTGTTGATGAAACACAGATATTGCATCGGGATTGAATACAACAGTCACCATGCACACTTTCCTAAACGGGAGATAAGTCTTAAACAGTCTACGCTTTGATCGTTCCCTGGAAGACAAGTAGTAGTTTCCGATGCACATCTGGAGACATTCTGCAACCTGTGGACTATCAGAGTGTTGAACACAGAAATTGCATCGGTATTGAATACAATAGTCACCATGCGCACTTTCCTCCATGGGAGTAATGTCTCATACAGTCTACGCTTCCGATGCACATCTGGAGCCATTCTGTAATCTGTGAACCTTCAAAGTGTTGATGAAACACAGATATTGCATCGGGATTGATTACAACAGTCACCATGTGCACTTTCCTCCATGGGAGTAATGTCTCAAATAGACTACGCTTTGATCGTTCCCTGGAAGACCAGTAGTAGTTTCCAATGCACATCTGGAGGTATTCTGTAATCTGTGGACCTTCAAAGTGTTGATGAAACACAGAAATTGCCTCGCGATTGAATACAACAATCACAATGCGCACTTTCCTCCGTGGGAGTAATGTCTCAAACAGTTTACGATTTGATCGTTCTCTTTTAGACCAGTAGTAGATTCCGATGCACATCTGGAGGCATTCTGCAATCTGTGGACTATCAGAGTGTTGATGAAACACAGAAATTGCATCGGGATTGAATACAACAGTAGCCATGCGCACTTTTCACCATGGGAATAAGGTCTCAAACAATATACAGTTTGTTCGTTCCCTGGAAGACCAGTAGTAGTTTCCGATGCACATCTGGAGGCAATCTGTAATCTGTGGACTATCAGAGTGTTGATGAAACACAGAAAATGCATCGGGATTGAATACAACAGTCACCATGCGGACTTTCCTCCATGTGAGTAATGTCTCAAACAGTTTACGCTTTGATCGTTCCATGGAAGACCAGTAGTAGTTTCCGATGCACATCTGGAGGCATACTGTAATCTGTGGTCCTTCAAAGTGTTGATGAAACACAGGAATTGCATCGGGATTGAATACAACAGTCACCATGCACACTTTCCTAAACGGGAGTAAAGTCTTAAACAGTCTACGCTTTGATCGTTCCCTGGAAGACCAGTAGTAGTTTTCGATGCACATCTGGAGGCATTCTGTAACCTGTGGACTATCAGAGTGTTGATGAAACACAGAAATTGCATCGGGATTGAATACAACTGTAGCCATGCGCACTTTTCACCATGGGAATAAGGTCTCAAACAATATACAGTTTGTTCGTTCCCTGGAAGACCAGTAGTAGTTTCCGATGCACATCTGGAGGCAATCTGTAATCTGTGGACTATCAGAGTGTTGATGAAACACAGAAAATGCATCGGGATTGAATACAACAGTCACCATGCGGACTTTCCTCCATGTGAGTAATGTCTCAAACAGTTTACGCTTTGATCGTTCCATGGAAGACCAGTAGTAGTTTCCGATGCACATCTGGAGGCATACTGTAATCTGTGGTCCTTCAAAGTGTTGATGAAACACAGAAATTGCATCGGTATTGAATACAATAGTCCCCATGCGCACTTTCCTCCATGGGAGTAATGTCTCAAACAGTCTACGCTTCCGATGCACATCTGGAGCCATGCTGTAATCTGTGGACCTTCAAAGTGTTGATGAAACACAGAAATTGCATCGGGATTGAATACAACAGCCACCATGCGCACTTTCCTCCATGGGAGTAATGTCACAAGTAGTCTACGCTTTGATCGTTCCATGGAAGACCAGTAGTGGTTTCCGATGCACATCTGGAGGCATTCTGTAATCTGCGGACCTTCAAAGTGTTGATGAAACACAGATATTACCTCGGGATTGAATACAACAATCACCATGCGCACTTTCCTCCATGGGAGGAATGTGTCAAAAGTTTAAGCTTTGATCGTTCCCTGGAAGACCAGTAGTAGTTTGCGATGCACATCTGGAGGCATTCTGTAATCTGTGGACTATCAGAGTGTTGATGAAACACAGAAATTTCCTCGGGATTGATTACAACAGTCACCATGCGCACTCTCCTCCATGGGAGTAATGTCTCAAACAGTTTAAGCTTTGATCGTTCCCTGGAAGACCAGTAGCAGTTTCCGATGCACATCTGGAGGCATTCTGTAATCTGTGGACTATCAGAATGTTGATGAACCACAGAAGTTGCATCGGGTTTGAATACAACAGTATCCTTGCGCACTTTCCTCCATAGGAGTAATGTCTCAAAGAGTCTACGTCTTGATCGTTCCCTGGAAGACCAATAGTAATTTTCCGATGCACATCTGGAGGCAATCTGTAATCTGTGGACTATCAGAGTGTTGATGAAACACAGATATTGCCTCGGGATTGAATACAACAGTCACAATGCGCACTTTCCTCCATGGGAGTAACGTCTCAAACATTCTAGGCTTCCGATGCACATCTGGAGCCATTCTGTAATCTGTGGACCTTCAAAGTGTTGATGAAACACAGAGATTGCATCGGAATTGAATACAACAGTAGCCATGCGCACTTTTCTCCATGGGAATAAGGTCTCATACAGTATACGCTTTGATCGTTCCCTGGAGGACCAGTAGTAGTTTCCAATGCACATCTGGAGGCATTCTGTAATCTGTGGACCTTCAAAGTGTTGATGAAACACAAAAATTGCCTCGGGATTGAATACAACAGTCACCATGCGCACTTTCCTCCATGGGAGTAATGTCTCAAACAGTTTACGCTTTGATGGTTCCATGGAATACCAGTAGTAGTTTCCGATGCACATCTGGAGGCATACTGTAATCTGTGGACCTTCAAAGTGTTGATGAAACACAGAAATTGCATCGGGATTGTATGCAACAGTCACCATGCACACTTTCCTAAACGGGAGTAAACTCTTAAACAGTCTACGCTTTCATCGTTCCCTGGAAGACCAGTAGTAGTTTCCGATGCACATTTGGAGGCATTCTGTAACCTGTGGACTATCAGAGTGTTGAACACAGAAATTGCATCGGTATTGAATACAATAGTCACCATGCGCACTTTCCTCCATGGGAGTAATGTCTCAAACAGTCTACGCTTCCGATGCTCTTCTGGAGCCATTCTGTAATCTGTGGACCTTCAAAGTGTTGATGAAACACAGAAATTGCATCGGGATTGAATACAACAGTCACCATGCGCACTTTCCTCCATGGGAGTAATGTCTCAAGTAGTCTACGCTTTTATCGTTCCCTGGAAAACCAGTAGTAGTTTCCGATGAACATCAGGAGGCATTCTGTAATCTGTGGACCTTCAAATTGTTGATGAAACAAAGAAATATGCCTCGGGATTGAATACAACTGTCACCATGCGCACTTTCCTCCATGGGAGTAATGTCTTAAACAGTCTACTCTTTGATCGTTCCCTGGTAGACCAGTAGTAGATTCCGATGCACATCTGGAGGCATTCTGCAATCTGTGGACTATCAGAGTGTTGGTGAAACACAGAAATTGCATCGGGATTGAATACAACAGTCACCATACGCAATTTCCACCATGGGAGTAATGTCTCAAACAGTTTACCCTTTGATCGTTCCCTGGAAGACCAGTAGTAGTTTCCGATGCACATCTGGAGGCATTCTGTAATCTGTGGACTGTCAGAGTGTTGATGAAACACAGAAATTGCATTGGGATTGAATACAACAGTATCCACGCGCACTTTTCTCCATGGGAATAAGGTCTCAAACAGTATACGCTCTGATCGTTCCCTGGAAGACCAGTAGTAGTTTCCGATGCACATCTGGAGGCAATCTGTAATCGGCGGACTATCAGAGTGTTGATGAAACACAGAAAATGCATCGGGATTGAATACAACAAGATCCATGCGCACTTTCCTCCATGGGAGTAATGTCTCAAACAGTTTACGCTTTGATCGTTCCATGGAAGACCAGTAGTAATTTCCGATGCACATCTGGAGGCAAACTGTAATCAGTGGACCTTCAAAGTGTTGATGAAACACAGAAATTGCATCGGGATTCAATACAACAGTCACCATGCGCACTTTTCTAAACGGGAGTAAATTCTTAAACAGTCTACGCTTTGATCGTTCCCTGGAAGACCAGTAGTAGTTTCCGATGCACATCTGGAGGCAATCTGTAATCTGTGGACTATCAGAGTGTTGATGAAACACAGAAAATGCATCGGGATTGAATACAACAGTCACCATGCGCAGTTTCCTCCATGGGAGTACTGTCTCAAGTAGTCTACGCTTTGATCGTTACCTGGAAGACCAGTAGTAGTTTCCGATGCAAATCTGGAGGCATTCTGTAATCAGTGGACCTTCAAAGTGTTGATGAAACACAGAAATTGCCTCGGGATTGAATACAACAGTCACCATGCGCACTTTCCTCCATGGGAGTAATGTCTTAAACAGTCTACGCTTTGATCGTTCCCTGGTAGACCAGTAGTAGATTCCGATGCACATCTGGAGGCATTCTGCAATCTGTGGACTATCAGAGTGTTGATGAAACACAGAAATTGCATCGGGATTGAATACAACAGTCACCATACGCAATTTCCTCCATGGGAGTAATGTCTCAAACAGTTTACGCTATTATCGTTCCCTGGAAGACCAGCAGTAGTTTCCGATGCACATCTGGGGGCATTCTGTAATCTGTTGACTATCAGAGTGTTGATGAAACACAGAAATTGCATCGGGATTGAATACAACAGTATCCATGCGCACTTTTCTCCATGGGAGTAAGGTCTCAAAGAGTATACGCTTTGATCGTTCCCTGGAAGACCAGTAGTAGTTTCCGATGCACATCTGGAGGCAATCTGTAATCTGTGGACTATCAGAGTGTTGATGAAACACAGAAAATGCATCATGATTGAATGCAACAGTCACCATGCGCACTTTCCTCCATGGAAGTATTGTCTCAAACAGTTTACGCTTTCATCGTTCCCTGGAAGACCAGTAGTAGTTTCCGATGCACATCTGGAGGCATTCTGTAACCTGTGGACTATCAGAGTGTTGAACACAGAAATTGCATCGGTATTGAATACAATATTCACCATGCACACTTTCCTCCATGGGAGTAATGTCTCAAACAGTCTACGCTTCCGATGCACATCTGGAGCCATTCTGTACTCTGTGGGGCTTCAAAGTGTTGATGAAACACAGAAATTGCATCGGGATTGAATACAACAGTCACCATGCGCACTTTCCTCCATGGGAGTAATGTCTCAAATAGTCTACGCTTTGATCGTTCCCTGGAAGATCAGTAGTAGTTTCCAATGCACATCTGGAGTCATTCTGTAATCTGTGGACCTCCAAAGTGTTGATGAAACACAGAAATTTCCTCGCGATTGAATACAACAATCACCATGCGCACTTTCCTCCATGGGAGTAATGTCTCAAACAGTTTAAGCTTTGTTCGTTCCTGGAAGACCAGTAGTAGTTTGCGATGCACATCTAAAGGCATTCTGTAGTCTGTGGACTATCAGAGTGTTGATGAAACACAGAAATTGCCTTGGGATAGAATACAACAGTCACCATGCGCACTTTCCTCCATGGGAGTCATGTCACCAACAGTCTACGCTTTGATCGTTCCCTGGAAGACCAGTAGTAGTTTCCGATGCACATCTGGAGGCAATCTGTAATCTGTGGACTATCAGAGTGTTGATGAAACACAGAAAATGCATCGGGATTGAATACAACAGTCACCATGCGCAGTTTCCTCCATGGGAGTACTGTCTCAAGTAGTCTACGCTTTGATCGTTACCTGGAAGACCAGTAGTAGTTTCCGATGCAAATCTGGAGGCATTCTGTAATCAGTGGACCTTCAAAGTGTTGATGAAACACAGAAATTGCCTCGGGATTGAATACAACAGTCACCATGCGCACTTTCCTCCATGGGGGTAATGTCTTAAACAGTCTACGCTTTGATCGTTCCCTGGTAGACCAGTAGTAGATTCCGATGCACATCTGGAGGCATTCTGCAATCTGTGGACTATCAGAGTGTTGATGAAACACAGAAATTGCATCGGGATTGAATACAACAGTCACCATACGCAATTTCCTCCATGGGAGTAAAGTCTCAAACAGTTTACGCTATTATCGTTCCCTGGAAGACCAGCAGTAGTTTCCGATGCACATCTGGAGGCAATCTGTAATCTGTGGACTATCAGAGTGTTGATGAAACACAGAAAATGCATCGGGATTGAATGCAACAGTCACCATGCGCACTTTCCTCCATGGGAGTATTGTCTCAAACAGTTTACGCTTTGATCGTTCCATGGAAGACCAGTAGTAGTTTCCGATGCACATCTGGAGGCATACTGTAATCTGTGGACCTTCAAAGTGTTGATGAAACACAGTAACTGGATCGCGATTCAATACAACAGTCACCATGCGCACTTTCCTCCATGGGAGTAATGTCTCAAAAAGTCTACGCTTTGATCGTTCCCTGGAAGACCAGTAGTAGTTTACGATGCACATCTGGAGGCATTCTGTAATCTGTTGACTATCAGAATGTTGATGAAACACAGAAATTGCATCGGGACTGAATACAACAGTATCCACGCGCACTTTTCTCCATGGGATTAAGGTCTCAAACACTATACGCTTTGATCGTTCCCTGGAAGACCAGTAGTAGTTTCCGATGCTATCTGGAGGCAATCTGTATTCTGTGGACTATTAGAGTGTTGATGAAACACAGAAAATGCATCGGGATTTAATACAACAGTCACCATGCGCACTTTCCTCCATGGGAGTAATGTCTGAAACAGTTTACGCCTTGATCGTTCCATGGAAGACAAGTAGTAGTTCCCGATGCACATCTGGAGGCATATTGTAATCTGTGGACCTTCAAATTGTTGATTAAACACAGAAATTGCATCGGGATTGAATACAACAGTCACCATGTGCACTTTCCTAGATGGGAGTAAAGTCTTAAACAGTGTACGCTTTGATCGTTCCCCAGAGGACCAGTAGTAGTTTCCTTTGCACATCTGGAGGCATTCTGTAATCTGTGGACTATCAGAGTGTTGAACACAGAAATTGCATCGGTATTGAATACAATAGTCACCATGCGCACTTTCCTCCATTGGAGTAATGTCTCAAACAGTCTACGCTTCCGATGTACATCTGGAGCCATTCTGTAATCTGTGGACCTTCAAAGTGTTGATAAAACACAGAAACTGCATCGGGATTGAATACAACAGTCACCATGCGCACTTTCCTCCATGGGAGTAATATCTCAAACAGTCTACGCATTGATCGTTCCCTGGAAGACCAGTAGTAGTTTCCTAAGTCCATCTGGAGGCATTTTGTATCTGTGGACAATCAGAGTGTTGATGGAACACAGAAATAGCATCGGGATTGAATACAACAGTCACCATGCGCACTTTCCTCAATTGGAGTAATGTCTAAAACAGTCTACGCTTTGATCGTTCCCTGGAAGACCAGTAGTAGCTTCCGATGCAGATCTGGAGGCATTCTGTAATATGTGGACCATCAAAGTGTTGATGAATCACAGAAATTGCATCGCGATTCAATACAACAGTCGTCATGCGCACTTTCCTCCATGGGAGTAATGTCTCAAAAAGTCTATGGTTTGATCGTTCCCTGGAAGACCAGTAGTAGTTTCCGATGCACATCTGGAGGCATTCTGTAATCTGTGGACTATCAGAGTGTTGATGAAACACAGAAATTGCCACTGGGATTGAATACAACAGTATCCATGCGCACTTTTCTCCATGGGAGTAATGTCTCAAACGGTATACGCTTTGATCGTTCCCTGGAAGACCAGTAGTAGTTTCCGATGCACATCTGGAGGCATACTGTAATCTGTGGACCTTCAAAGTGTTGATGAAACACAGTAACTGGATCGCAATTCAATACAACAGTCACCATGCGCACTTTCCTCCATGGGAGTAATGTCTCAAAAAGTCTACGCTTTGATCGTTCCCTGGAAGAACAGTAGTAGTTTACGATGCACATCTGGAGGCATTCTGTAATCTGTTGACTATCAGAATGTTGATGAAACACAGAAATTGCATCGGGACTGAATACAACAGTATCCACGCGCACTTTTCTCCATGGGATTAAGGTCTCAAACACTATACGCTTTGATCGTTCCCTGGAGGACCAGTAGTAGTTTCCGATGCTATCTGGAGGCAATCTGTATTCTGTGGACTATTAGAGTGTTGATGAAACACAGAAAATGCATCGGGATTTAATACAACAGTCACCATGCACACTTTCCTCCATGGGAGTAATGTCTCAAACAGTCTACGCTTCCGATGCACATCTGGAGCCATTCTGTACTCTGTGGGGCTTCAAAGTGTTGATGAAACACAGAAATTGCATCGGGATTGAATACAACAGTCACCATGCGCACTTTCCTCCATGGGAGTAATGTCTCAAATAGTCTACGCTTTGATCGTTCCCTGGAAGATCAGTAGTAGTTTCCAATGCACATCTGGAGTCATTCTGTAATCTGTGGACCTCCAAAGTGTTGATGAAACACAGAAATTGCCTCGCGATTGAATACAACAATCACCATGCGCACTTTCCTCCATGGGAGTAATGTCTCAAACAGTTTAAGCTTTGTTCGTTCCTGGAAGACCTGTAGTAGTTTGCGATGCACATCTAAAGGCATTCTGTAGTCTGTGGACTATCAGAGTGTTGATGAAACACAGAAATTGCCTTGGGATAGAATACAACAGTCACCATGCGCACTTTCCTCCATGGGAGTCATGTCACCAACAGTCTACGCTTTGATCGTTCCCTGGAAGACCAGTAGTAGTTTCCGATGCACATCTGGAGGCAATCTGTAATCTGTGGACTATCAGAGTGTTGATGAAACACAGAAAATGCATCTGGATTGAATACAACAGTCACCATGCGCAGTTTCCTCCATGGGAGTACTGTCTCAAGTAGTCTACGCTTTGATCGTTACCTGGAAGACCAGTAGTAGTTTCCGATGCAAATCTGGAGGCATTCTGTAATCAGTGGACCTTCAAAGTGTTGATGAAACACAGAAATTGCCTCGGGATTGAATACAACAGTCACCATGCGCACTTTCCTCCATGGGAGTAATGTCTTAAACAGTCTACGCTTTGATCGTTCCCTGGTAGACCAGTAGTAGATTCCGATGCACATCTGGAGGCATTCTGCAATCTGTGGACTATCAGAGTGTTGATGAAACACAGAAATTGCATCGGGATTGAATACAACAGTCACCATACGCAATTTCCTCCATGGGAGTAATGTCTCAAACAGTTTACGCTATTATCGTTCCCTGGAAGACCAGCAGTAGTTTCCGATGCACATCTGGGGGCATTCTGTAATCTGTTGACTATCAGAGTGTTGATGAAACACAGAAATTGCATCGGGATTAAATACAACAGTATCCATGCGCACTTTTCTCCATGGGAGTAAGGTCTCAAACAGTATACGCTTTGATCGTTCCCTGGAAGACCAGTAGTAGTTTCCGATGCACATCTGGAGGCAATCTGTAATCTGTGGACTATCAGAGTGTTGATGAAACACAGAAAATGCATCGGGATTGAATGCAACAGTCACCATGCGCACTTTCCTCCATGGGAGTATTGTCTCAAACAGTTTACGCTTTGATCGTTCCATGGAAGACCAGTAGTAGTTTCCGATGCACATCTGGAGGCATACTGTAATCTGTGGACCTTCAAAGTGTTGATGAAACACAGTAACTGGATCGCGATTCAATACAACAGTCACCATGCGCACTTTCCTCCATGGGAGTAATGTCTCAAAAAGTCTACGCTTTGATCGTTCCCTGGAAGACCAGTAGTAGTTTACGATGCACATCTGGAGGCATTCTGTAATCTGTTGACTATCAGAATGTTGATGAAACACAGAAATTGCATCGGGACTGAATACAACAGTATCCACGCGCACTTTTCTCCATGGGATTAAGGTCTCAAACACTATACGCTTTGATCGTTCCCTGGAAGACCAGTAGTAGTTTCCGATGCTATCTGGAGGCAATCTGTATTCTGTGGACTATTAGAGTGTTGAAGAAACACAGAAAATGCATCGGGATTTAATACAACAGTCACCATGCGCACTTTCCTCCATGGGAGTAATGTCTGAAACAGTTTACGCCTTGATCGTTCCATGGAAGACAAGTAGTAGTTCCCGATGCACATCTGGAGGCATAGTGTAATCTGTGGACCTTCAAATTGTTGATTAAACACAGAAATTGCATCGGGATTGAATACAACAGTCACCATGTGCACTTTCCTAGACGGGAGTAAAGTCTTAAACAGTGTACGCTTTGATCGTTCCCCAGAGGACCAGTAGTAGTTTCCTTTGCACATCTGGAGGCATTCTGTAATCTGTGGACTATCAGAGTGTTGAACACAGAAATTGCATCGGTATTGAATACAATAGTCACCATGCGCACTTTCCTCCATTGGAGTAATGTCTCAAACAGTCTACGCTTCCGATGTACATCTGGAGCCATTCTGTAATCTGTGGACCTTCAAAGTGTTGATAAAACACAGAAACTGCATCGGGATTGAATACAACAGTCACCATGCGCACTTTCCTCCATGGGAGTAATATCTCAAACAGTCTACGCATTGATCGTTCCCTGGAAGACCAGTAGTAGTTTCCTAAGTCCATCTGGAGGCATTTTGTATCTGTGGACAATCAGAGTGTTGATGGAACACAGAAATAGCATCGGGATTGAATACAACAGTCACCATGCGCACTTTCCTCAATTGGAGTAATGTCTAAAACAGTCTACGCTTTGATCGTTCCATGGAAGACCAGTAGTAGCTTCCGATGCAGATCTGGAGGCATTCTGTAATATGTGGACCATCAAAGTGTTGATGAATCACAGAAATTGCATTGCGATTCAATACAACAGTCGTCATGCGCACTTTCCTCCATGGGAGTAATGTCTCAAAAAGTCTATGGTTTGATCGTTCCCTGGAAGACCAGTAGTAGTTTCCGATGCACATCTGGAGGCATTCTGTAATCTGTGGACTATCAGAGTGTTGATGAAACACAGAAATTGCCACTGGGATTGAATACAACAGTATCCATGCGCACTTTTCTCCATGGGAGTAATGTCTCAAACGGTATACGCTTTGATCGTTCCCTGGAAGACCAGTAGTAGTTTCCGATGCACATCTGGAGGCATACTGTAATCTGTGGACCTTCAAAGTGTTGATGAAACACAGTAACTGGATCGCGATTCAATACAACAGTCACCATGCGCACTTTCCTCCATGGGAGTAATGTCTCAAAAAGTCTACGCTTTGATCGTTCCCTGGAAGAACAGTAGTAGTTTACGATGCACATCTGGAGGCATTCTGTAATCTGTTGACTATCAGAATGTTGATGAAACACAGAAATTGCATCGGGACTGAATACAACAGTATCCACGCGCACTTTTCTCCATGGGATTAAGGTCTCAAACACTATACGCTTTGATCGTTCCCTGGAGGACCAGTAGTAGTTTCCGATGCTATCTGGAGGCAATCTGTATTCTGTGGACTATTAGAGTGTTGATGAAACACAGAAAATGCATCGGGATTTAATACAACAGTCACCATGCGCACTTTCCTCCACGGGAGTAATGTCTCAAACAGTTTACGCCTTGATCGTTCCATGGAAGACAAGTAGTAGTTCCCGATGCACATCTGGAGGCATAGTGTAATCTGTGGACCTTCAAATTGTTGATTAAACACAGAAATTGCATCGGGATTAAATACAACAGTCACCATATGCACTTTCCTAGACGGAAGTAAAGTCTTAAACAGTGTACGCTTTGATCGTTCCCCAGAAGACCAGTAGTAGTTTCCTTTGCACATCTGGAGGCATTCTGTAATCTGTGGACTATCAGAGTGTTGAACACAGAAATTGCATCGGTATTGAATACAATAGTCACCATGCGCACTTTCCTCCATTGGAGTAATGTCTCAAACAGTCTACGCTTCCGATGTACATCTGGAGCCATTCTGTAATCTGTGGACCTTCAAAGTGTTGATAAAACACAGAAACTGCATCGGGATTGAATACAACAGTCACCATGCGCACTTTCCTCCATGGGAGTAATATCTCAAACAGTCTACGCATTGATCGTTCCCTGGAAGACCAGTAGTAGTTTCCTAAGTCCATCTGGAGGCATTTTGTATCTGTGGACAATCAGAGTGTTGATGAAACACAGAAATAGCATCGGGATTGAATACAACAGTCACCATGCGCACTTTCCTCCATTGGAGTAATGTCTAAAACAGTCTACGCATTGATCGTTCCCTGGAAGACCAGTAGTAGTTTCCTAAGTCCATCTGGAGGCATTCTGTATCTGTGGACAATCAGAGTGTTGATGAAACACAGAAATAGCATCGGGATTGAATACAACAGTCACCATGCGCACTTTCCTCCATGGGAGTAATTTCTAAAACAGTCTACGCTTTGATCGTTCCCTGGAAGACCAGTAGTAGTTTCCGATGCACATCTGGAGGCATTCTGTAATCTGTGGACTATCAGAGTGTTGTTGAAACACAGAAATTGCATCGGGATTGAATACAACAGTCACCATGCGCACGTTCCTCCATGGGAGTAAAGTCTCAAACAGTCATCGCTTTGATCGTACCCTGAAGACCAGTAGTAGTTTCCGAGGCACATCTGGAGGCATTCTGTAATTAGTGGACTATCAGAGTGTTGATGAAACACAGAATTAGCATCGGGATTGAATACAACAGTCACCATGTGCACTTTCCTACATCGGAGTAATGTCTCAAACAGTCTACAATTTGATCGTTCCCTGGAAGACCAGTAGTACTTTCATATGCACATCTGGAGGCATTCTGTAACCTGTTGACCTTCAGAGTGTTGATAAAACACAGAAATTGCATCGGGATTGAATACAACAGTATCCATGCGCACTTTCCTCAATAGGAGTAAATTCTCAAAGAGTCTACGCTTTGATCGTTCCCCGGCAGACCAGTAGTAGTTTCCGATGCACATCTGGAGGCATTCTGTAATCTGTGGACCTTCAAAGTGTTGATGAAACACAGAAGTTGCATCGGGATTGAATACAACAGTCACCATGCGCACTTTCCTAGACGGGAGTAAAGTCTTAAACATTCTACGCTTTGATCGTTCCCTGGAAGACCAGTATTAGTTTCCGATGCACATCTGGAGGCATTCTGTAATCTGTGGACTATCAGAGTGTTGAACACAGAAATTGCATCGGCATTGAATACAATAGTCACCATGCGCACTTTCCTCCATGGGAGTAATGTCTCAAACAGTCTACGCATTGATCGTTCCCTGGAAGACCAGTAGTAGTTTCCTAAGTCCATCTGGAAGCATTCTGTATCTGTGGACAATCAGAGTGTTGATGAAACACAGAAATAGCACCGGGATTGAATACAACACTCACCATGCGCACTTTCCTCCATGGGAGTAATGTCTCAAACAGTCTACGCATTGATCGTTCCCTGGAAGACCAGTAGTAGTTTCCGATGCACATCTGGAGGCATTCTGTAATCTGTGGGCCTTCAAATTGTTGATGAAACACAGAAATTGCATCGGGATTGAATACAACACTCACCATGCGCACTTTCCTCCATGGGAGTAATGTCTCAAACAATCAACGCTTTGACCGTTCCCTGGAAGACCAGTAGTAGTTTCCGATGCACATCTGGAGGCATTCTGTAATCTGTGGACTACAGAGTGTTTTAGAAACACAGAAATTGCAACGGGATTGTTACAACAGTCACCATGCGCACTTTCATCCATGGGAGTTATGTCTCAAACAGTCTACGCTTTGATCGTTACCTGGAAGAACAGTAGTAGTTTCCTTTGCACATCTGGACGCATTCTGTAATCTGTGGACTATCAGAGTGTTGAACACAGAAATTGCATCGGTATTGAATACAATAGTCACCATGCGCACTTTCCTCCAATGGAGTAATGTCTCAAACAGTCTATGCTTCCGATTTACATCTGGAGCCATTCTGTAATCTGTGGACCTTCAAAGTGTTGATAAAACACAGAAACTGCATCGGGATTGAATACAACAGTCACCATGCGCACTTTCCTCCATGGGAGTAATATCTCAAACAGTCTACGCATTGATCGTTCCCTGGAAGACCAGTAGTAGTTTCCTAAGTCCATCTGGAGGCATTCTGTAATCTGTGGACTATCAGAGTGTTGAACACAGAAATTGCATCGGCATTGAATACAATAGTCACCATGCGCACTTTCCTCCATGGGAGTAATTTCTCAAATAGTATACGCTTCCGATGCACATCTGGAGCCACTCTTTAATCTGTGGACCTTCAAAGTGTTGATAAAACACAGAAATTGCATCGGGATTGAATACAACAGTCACCATGCGCACTTTCCTCCATGGGAGTAATGTCTCAAACAGTCTACGCATTGATCGTTCCCTGGAAGACCAGTAGTAGTTTCCTAAGTCCATCTGGAGGCATTTTGTATCTGTGGACAATCAGAGTGTTGATGAAACACAGAAATAGCATCGGGATTGAATACAACAGTCACCATGCGCACTTTCCTCCATTGGAGTAATGTCTAAAACAGTCTACGCATTGATCGTTCCCTGGAAGACCAGTAGTAGTTTCCTAAGTCCATCTGGAGGCATTCTGTATCTGTGGACAATCAGAGTGTTGATGAAACACAGAAATAGCATCGGGATTGAATACAACAGTCACCATGCGCACTTTCCTCCATGGGAGTAATTTCTAAAACAGTCTACGCTTTGATCGTTCCCTGGAAGACCAGTAGTAGTTTCCGATGCACATCTGGAGGCATTCTGTAATCTGTGGACTATCAGAGTGTTGTTGAAACACAGAAATTGCATCGGGATTGAATACAACAGTCACCATGCGCACTTTCCTCAATGGGAGTAAAGTCTCAAACAGTCATCGCTTTGATCGTACCCTGAAGACCAGTAGTAGTTTCCGAGGCACATCTGGAGGCATTCTGTAATTAGTGGACTATCAGAGTGTTGATGAAACACAGAATTAGCATCGGGATTGAATACAACAGTCACCATGTGCACTTTTCCTACATCGGAGTAATGTCTCAAACAGTCTACAATTTGATCGTTCCCTGGAAGACCAGTAGTACTTTCATATGCACATCTGGAGGCATTCTGTAACCTGTTGACCTTCAGAGTGTTGATAAAACACAGAAATTGCATCGGGATTGAATACAACAGTATCCATGCGCACTTTCCTCAATAGGAGTAAATTCTCAAAGAGTCTACGCTTTGATCGTTCCCCGGCAGACCAGTAGTAGTTTCCGATGCACATCTGGAGGCATTCTGTAATCTGTGGACCTTCAAAGTGTTGATGAAACACAGAAATTGCATCGGGATTGAATACAACAGTCACCATGCGCACTTTCCTAGACGGGAGTAAAGTCTTAAACATTCTACGCTTTGATCGTTCCCTGGAAGACCAGTATTAGTTTCCGATGCACATCTGGAGGCATTCTGTAATCTGTGGACTATCAGAGTGTTGAACACAGAAATTGCATCGGCATTGAATACAATAGTCACCATGCGCACTTTCCTCCATGGGAGTAATGTCTCAAACAGTCTACGCATTGATCGTTCCCTGGAAGACCAGTAGTAGTTTTCTAAGTCCATCTGGAAGCATTCTGTATCTGTGGCCAATCAGAGTGTTGATGAAACACAGAAATAGCACCGGGATTGAATACAACACTCACCATGCGCACTTTCCTCCATGGGGGTAATGTCTCAAACAGTCTACGCATTGATCGTTCCCTGGAAGACCAGTAGTAGTTTCCTAAGTCCATCTGGAAGGATTCTGTATCTGTGGACAATCAGAGTGTTGATGAAACACAGAAATAGCATCGGGATTGAATAAAAAAGTCACCATGCGCACTTTCCTCCATGGGAGTAATGTCTCAAAAAGTCTACGCTTTGATCGTTCCCTGGAAGACCAGTAGTAGTTTCCGATGCACATCTGGAGGCATTCTGTAATCTGTGGGCCTTCAAAGTGTTGATGAAACACAGAAATTGCATCGGGATTGAATACAACACTCACCATGCGCACTTTCCTCCATGGGAGTAATGTCTCAAACAATCAACGCTTTGACCGTTCCCTGGAAGACCAGTAGTAGTTTCCGATGCACATCTGGAGGCATTCTGTAATCTGTGGACTACAGAGTGTTTTAGAAACACAGAAATTGCAACGGGATTGTTACAACAGTCACCATGCGCACTTTCATCCATGGGAGTTATGTCTCAAACAGTCTACGCTTTGATCGTTACCTGGAAGAACAGTAGTAGTTTCCGTTGCACATCTGGAGGCTTTCTGTAATCTGTGGACCTTCAAAATGTTGATGAAATACAGAAATTGCATCGGGATTGAATACAACAGTCACCATGCGCACTTTCCTAGACGGGAGTAAAGTCTTAAACAGTGTACGCCTTGATCGTTCCCCAGAAGACCAGTAGTAGTTTCCTTTGCACATCTGGACGCATTCTGTAATCTGTGGACTATCAGAGTGTTGAACACAGAAATTGCATCGGTATTGAATACAATAGTCACCATGCGCACTTTCCTCCAATGGAGTAATGTCTCAAACAGTCTACGCTTCCGATTTACATCTGGAGCCATTCTGTAATCTGTGGACCTTCAAAGTGTTGATAAAACACAGAAACTGCATCGGGATTGAATACAACAGTCACCATGCGCACTTTCCTCCATGGGAGTAATATCTCAAACAGTCTACGCATTGATCGTTCCCTGGAAGACCAGTAGTAGTTTCCTAAGTCCATCTGGAGGCATTCTGTAATCTGTGGACTATCAGAGTGTTGAACACAGAAATTGCATCGGCATTGAATACAATAGTCACCATGCGCACTTTCCTCCATGGGAGTAATTTCTCAAATAGTATACGCTTCCGATGCACATCTGGAGCCACTCTTTAATCTGTGGACCTTCAAAGTGTTGATAAAACACAGAAATTGCATCGGGATTGAATACAACAGTCACCATGCGCACTTTCCTCCATGGGAGTAATGTCTCAAACAGTCTACGCATTGATCGTTCCCTGGAAGACCAGTAGTAGTTTCCTAAGTCCATCTGGATTCATTCTGTATCTGTGGACAATCAGAGTGTTGACGAAACACAGACATAGCATCGGGATTGAATACAACGGTCACCATGCGCACTTTCACCCATGGGAGTAATGTCTAAAACAGTCTACGCTTTGATCGTTCCCTAGAAGACCAGTAGTAGCTTCCGATGCACATCTGAAGGCATTCTGTAATATGTGGACCATCAAAGTGTTGATGAAACAGACAAATTGCCTCGGGATTGAATACAACAGTCACCATGCGCACTTTCCTAAATGGGAGTAATGTCTCAAACAGTCTACGCTTTAATCGTTCCCTGGAAGACCAGTAGTAGTTTCCGACGCACATCTGGAGGCATTCTGTAATCTGTGGACTATCAGAGTGTTGTTGAAACACAGAAATTGCATCGGGATTGAATACAACAGTCACCATGCGCACTTTCCTCCATGGGAGTAAAGTCTAAAACAGTCTACGCTTTGATCGTTCCCTGGAAGACCAGTACTAACTTCCGATGCACATCTGGAGGCATTCTGTAATATGTGGACCTTCAAAGTGTTGATGAAACACAGAAATTGAATCGCGATTGATTACAACAGTCACCATGCGCACTTTCCTCCATGGGAGTAAAGTCTCAAAACGTCTACGCTTTGATCGTTCCCTGGAAGACCAGTAGTAGTTTCCGTTGCACATCTGGAGGCATTCTGTAATCTGTGGACCTTCAAAGTGTTGATGAAACAGAGAAATTGCCTCGGGATTGAATACAACAGTCACCATGCGCACTTTCCTAAATGGGAGTAATGTCTCAAACAGTCTACGATTTGATCGTTCCCTGGAAGACCAGTAGTGGTTACCGACGCACATCTGGAGGCATTCTGTAACCTGTGGACTATCAGAGTGTTGTTGAAACACAGAAATTGCATCGGGATTGAATACAACAGTCACCATGCGCACTTTCCTCCATGGGAGTAATGTCTCAAATAGTCTACGCTTTGATCGTACCCTGGAAGACCAGTAGTAGTTTCATATGCACATCTGGAGGCATTCTGTAACCTGTTGACTTTCAGAGTGTTGATGAAACACAGAAATTGCATCGGAAATGAGTACAACAGTCACCATGCGCACTTTCCTCCATGGGAGTAATGTCTCAAACAGTATACGCTTTGATCGTTACCTGGAAGACCAGTAGCATTTTCCGATGCACATCTGGAGGCATTCTGTAACCTGTTGACCTTCAGAGTGTTGATAAAACACAGATGTTGCATCGGGATTGAATACAACAGTATACATGCGCAATTTCCTCCATAGGAGTAAATTCTCAAAGAGTCTACGCTTTGATCGTTCCCCGGCAGACCAGTAGTAGTTTCCGATGCACATCTGGAGGCAATCTGTAATCTGTGGACTATCAGAGTGTTGATGAAACACAGAAAATGCATCGGCATTGAATACAACAGTCACCATCGCGCACTTTCCTCCATGGGAAAAATGTCTCAAACAGTCTACGCTTTGATCGTTACCTGAAGAACAGTAGTAGTTTCCAAGGGACATTCGGAGGCATTCTGTAATCAGTGGACTATCAGAGTGTTGTTGAAACACAGAAATTGCATCGGGATTGAATACAACAGTCACCATGCGCACTTTCCTCAATTGGAGTAATGTCTGAAACAGTCTACGGTTTGATCGTTCACTGGAAGTCCAGTAGTAGTTACCGATGCACATCTGGAGGCATTCTGTAACCTGTTGACCTTCAGAGTGTTGATAAAACACAGAAATTGCATCGGGATTGAATACAACAGTCACCATGCGCACTTTCGTCAATGGGAGTAATGTCTGAAATAGACTATGCTTTGATCGTTCCCTGGAAGACCAGTAGTAGTTTCCGATGCTCATCTGGAGGCATTCTGTAATCTGTGGACTATCAGAGTGTTGTTGAAACACAGAAATTGCATCAGGATCGTATACAACAGTATCCATGCGCACTTTCCTCGATAGGAGTAATGTCTCAAACTGTCTACGCTTTGACCGTTCCCTTGAAGACCAGTAGTAGTTTCCGATGCACATCAGGAGGCAATCTGTAATATGTGGACTATCAGAGTGTTGATGAAACACAGAAAATGCATCGGGATTGAATACAACAGTCACAATGCTCACTTTCCTCCATGGGAGTAATGTCTCAAACAGTTTACGCTTTGATCGATCCCTGGAAGACCAGTAGTAGTTTCCGATGCACATCTGGAGGCATTCTGTAATCTGTGGTCCTTCAAAATGTTTATGAAACACAGAAGTTGCATCGGGATTGAATACAACAGTCACCATGTGCACTTTCCTCCATGGGAGTAATGTCTCAAACAGTCTACGCATTGATCGTTCCCTGGAAGACCAGTAGTAGTTTCCTAAGTCCATCTGGATTCATTCTGTATCTGTGGACAATCAGAGTGTTGATGAAACACAGAAATAGCATCGGGATTGAATACAACGGTCACCATGCGCACTTTCCTCCATGGGAGTAATGTCTAAAACAGTCTACGCTTTGATCGTTCCCTAGAAGACCAGTAGTAGCTTCCGATGCACATCTGAAGGCATTCTGTAATATGTGGACCATCAAAGTGTTGATGAAACAGACAAATTGCCTCGGGATTGAATACAACAGTCACCATGCGCACTTTCCTAAATGGGAGTAATGTCTCAAACAGTCTACGCTTTAATCGTTCCCTGGAAGACCAGTAGTAGTTTCCGACGCACATCTGGAGGCATTCTGTAATCTGTGGACTATCAGAGTGTTGTTGAAACACAGAAATTGCATCGGGATTGAATACAACAGTCACCATGCGCACTTTCCTCCATGGGAGTAAAGTCTAAAACAGTCTACGCTTTGATCGTTCCCTGGAAGACCAGTACTAACTTCCGATGCACATCTGGAGGCATTCTGTAATATGTGGACCTTCAAAGTGTTGATGAAACACAGAAATTGAATCGCGATTGATTACAACAGTCACCATGCGCACTTTCCTCCATGGGAGTAAAGTCTCAAAACGTCTACGATTTGATCGTTCCCTGGAAGACCAGTAGTAGTTTCCGTTGCACATCCGGAGGCATTCTGTAATCTGTGGACCTTTAAAGTGTTGATGAAACAGAGAAATTGCCTCGGGATTGAATACAACAGTCACCATGCGCACTTTCCTAAATGGGAGTAATGTCTCAAACAGTCTACGATTTGATCGTTCCCTGGAAGACCAGTAGTGGTTACCGACGCACATCTGGAGGCATTCTGTAACCTGTGGACTATCAGAGTGTTGTTGAAACACAGAAATTGCATCGGGATTGAATACAACAGTCACCATGCGCACTTTCCTCCATGGGAGTAATGTCTCAAATAGTCTACGCTTTGATCGTACCCTGGAAGACCAGTAGTAGTTTCATATGCACATCTGGAGGCATTCTGTAACCTGCTGACTTTCAGAGTGTTGATGAAACACAGAAATTGCATCGGAAATGAGTACAACAGTCACCATGCGCACTTTCCTCCATGGGAGTAATGTCTCAAACAGTATACGCTTTGATCGTTACCTGGAAGACCAGTAGTATTTTCCGATGCACATCTGGAGGCATTCTGTAACCTGTTGACCTTCAGAGTGTTGATAAAACACAGATGTTGCATCGGGATTGAATACAACAGTATACATGCGCAATTTCCTCCATAGGAGTAAATTCTCAAAGAGTCTACGCTTTGATCGTTCCCCGGCAGACCAGTAGTAGTTTCCGATGCACATCTGGAGGCAATCTGTAATCTGTGGACTATCAGAGTGTTGATGAAACACAGAAAATGCATCGGCATTGAATACAACAGTCACCATCGCGCACTTTCCTCCATGGGAAAAATGTCTCAAACAGTCTACGCTTTGATCGTTACCTGAAGAACAGTAGTAGTTTCCAAGGGACATTCGGAGGCATTCTGTAATCAGTGGACTATCAGAGTGTTGTTGAAACACAGAAATTGCATCGGGATTGAATACAACAGTCACCATGCGCACTTTCCTCAATTGGAGTAATGTCTGAAACAGTCTACGGTTTGATCGTTCACTGGAAGTCCAGTAGTAGTTACCGATGCACATCTGGAGGCATTCTGTAACCTGTTGACCTTCAGAGTGTTGATAAAACACAGAAATTGCATCGGGATTGAATACAACAGTCACCATGCGCACTTTCGTCAATGGGAGTAATGTCTGAAATAGACTATGCTTTGATCGTTCCCTGGAAGACCAGTAGTAGTTTCCGATGCTCATCTGGAGGCATTCTGTAATCTGTGGACTATCAGAGTGTTGTTGAAACACAGAAATTGCATCAGGATCGTATACAACAGTATCCATGCGCACTTTCCTCGATAGGAGTAATGTCTCAAACTGTCTACGCTTTGACCGTTCCCTTGAAGACCAGTAGTAGTTTCCGATGCACATCAGGAGGCAATCTGTAATATGTGGACTATCAGAGTGTTGATGAAACACAGAAAATGCATCGGGATTGAATACAACAGTCACAATGCTCACTTTCCTCCATGGGAGTAATGTCTCAAACAGTTTACGCTTTGATCGATCCCTGGAAGACCAGTAGTAGTTTCCGATGCACATCTGGAGGCATTCTGTAATCTGTGGTCCTTCAAAATGTTTATGAAACACAGAAGTTGCATCGGGATTGAATACAACAGTCACCATGTGCACTTTCCTCCATGGGAGTAATGTCTCAAACAGTCTACGCATTGATCGTTCCCTGGAAGACCAGTAGTAGTTTCTTAAGTCCATCTGGATTCATTCTGTATCTGTGGACAATCAGAGTGTTGATGAAACACAGAAATAGCATCGGGATTGAATACAACGGTCACCATGCGCACTTTCCTCCATGGGAGTAATGTCTAAAACAGTCTACGCTTTGATCGTTCCCTAGAAGACCAGTAGTAGCTTCCGATGCACATCTGAAGGCATTTTGTAATATGTGGACCATCAAAGTGTTGATGAAACAGACAAATTGCCTCGGGATTGAATACAACAGTCACCATGCGCACTTTCCTAAATGGGAGTAATGTCTCAAACAGTTTACGCTTTAATCGTTCCCTGGAAGACCAGTAGTAGTTTCCGACGCACATCTGGAGGCATTCTGTAATCTGTGGACTATCAGAGTGTTGTTGAAACACAGAAATTGCATCGGGATTGAATACAACAGTCACCATGCGCACTTTCCTCCATGGGAGTAAAGTCTAAAACAGTCTACGCTTTGATCGTTCCCTTGAAGACCAGTACTCACTTCCGATGCACATCTGGAGGCATTCTGTAATATGTGGACCTTCAAAGTGTTGATGAAACACAGAAATTGCATCGCGATTGATTACAACACTCACCATGCGCACTTTCCTCCATGGGAGTAAAGTCTCAAAACGTCTACGGTTTGATCGTTCCCTGGAAGACCAGTAGTAGTTTCCGTTGCACATCTGGAGGCATTCTGTAATCTGTGGACCTTCAAAGTGTTGATGAAACAGAGAAATTGCCTCGGGATTGAATACAACAGTCACCATGCGCACTTTCCTAAATGGGAGTAATGTCTCAAACAGTCTACGCTTTAATCGTTCCCTGGAAGACCAGTAGTAGTTTCCGACGTACATCTGGAGGCATTCTGTAATCTGTGGACTATCAGAGTGTTGTTGAAACACAGAAATTGCATCGGGATTGAATACAACAGTCACCATGCGCACTTTCCTCCATGGGAGTAATGTCTCAAATAGTCTACGCTTTGATCGTACCCTGGAAGACCAGTAGTAGTTTCATATGCACATCTGGAGGCATTCTGTAACCTGTTGACTTTCAGAGTGTTGATGAAACACAGAAATTGCCTCGGAAATGAATACAACAGTCACCATGCGCACTTTCCTCCATGGGAGTAATGTCTCAAACAGTATACGCTTTGATCGTTACCTGGAAGACCAGTAGTATTTTCCGATGCACATCTGGAGGCATTCTGTAACCTGTTGACCTTCAGAGTGTTGATAAAACACAGAAATTGCATCGGGATTGAATACAACAGTATACATGCGCAATTTCCTCCATAGGAGTAAATTCTCAAAGAGTCTACGCTTTGATCGTTCCCCGGCAGACCAGTAGTAGTTTCCGATGCACATCTGGAGGGAATCTGTAATCTGTGGACTATCAGAGTGTTGATGAAACACAGAAAATGCATCGGCATTGAATACAACAGTCACCATCGCGCACTTTCCTCCATGGGAAAAATGTCTCAAACAGTCTACGCTTTGATCGTTACCTGAAGAACAGTAGTAGTTTCCAAGGGACATTCGGAGGCATTCTGTAATCAGTGGACTATCAGAGTGTTGATGAAACACAGAAATTGCATCGGGATTGAATACAACAGTCACCATGCGCACTTTCATCCATGGGAGTAATGTCTGAAATAGACTATGCTTTGATCGTTCCCTGGAAGACCAGTAGTAGTTTCCGATGCTCATCTGGAGGCATTCTGTAATCCGTGGACTATCAGAGTGTTGTTGAAACACAGAAATTGCATCAGGATCGTATACAACAGTATCCATGCGCACTTTCCTCGATAGGAGTAATGTCTCAAACTGTCTACGCTTTGACCGTTCCCTTGAAGACCAGTAGTAGTTTCCGATGCACATCAGGAGGCAATCTGTAATATGTGGACTATCAGAGTGTTGATGACACACAGAAAATGCATCGGGATTGAATACAACAGTCACAATGCTCACTTTCCTCCATGGGAGTAATATCTCAAACAGTTTACGCTTTGATCTATCCCTGGAAGACCAGTAGTAGTTTCCGATGCACATCTGGAGGCATTCTGTAATCTGTGGTCCTTCAAAATGTTTATGAAACACAGAAGTTGCATCGGGATTGAATACAACAGTCACCATGCGCACTTTCCTCCACGGGAGTAAAGTCTTAAACAGTCCACGCTTTGATCGTTCCCTGGAAGACCAGTAGCAGTTTCCGATGCACATGTGGAGGCATTCTGTAATCTGTGGACTATCAGAGTGTTGAACACAGAAATTGCATCGGTATTGAATACAATAGTCACCATGCGCACTTTCCTCCATGGGAGTAATGTCTCAAATAGTATACGCTTCCGATGCACATCTGGAGCCTTTCTTTAATCTGTGGACCTTCAAAGTGTTGATGACACTCAGAAAATGCATCGGTATTGAATACAACAGTCAACATGCTCACTTTCCTCCATGGGGGTAATGTCTCAAACAGTTTACGCTTTGATCGATCCCTGGAAGTCCAGTATTTAGTTTCCGATGCACATCTGGAGGCATTCTGTAATCTGTGGACCTACAAAATGTTGATGAAACACAGAAATTGCATCGGGATTGAATACAACAGTCACCATGCGCACTTTCCTCCCCGGGAGTAAAGTCTTAAACAGTCTACGCTTTGATCGTTCCCTGGAAGACCAGTAGTAGTTTCCGTTGCACATCTGGATTCATTCTGTAATCTGTGGACCTCCAAAGTGTTGATGAAACAGAGAAATTGCCTCGGGATTGAATACAACAGTCACCATGCGCACTTTACAAAATGGGAGTAATATCTCAAACGGTCTACGCTTTGATCGTTCCCTGGAAGACCAGTAGTAGTTTCCGACGCACATCTGGAGCCATTCTGTAATCTGTGGACTATCAGAGTGTTGTTGAAACACAAAAATTGCATCGGGATTGAATACAACAGTCACCATGCGCACTTTCCTCCATGGGGGTAATGTCTCAAAAAGTCTACGCATTGATCGTTCCCTGGAAGACCAGTAGTAGTTTCCGATGCACATCTGGAGGCATTCTGTAATCTGTGGACCTTCAAAATGTTGATGAAACACAGAAATTGCATCGGGATTGAATACAACAGTCACCATGCGCACTTTCCTCCACGGTTTAAAGTCTTAAGCAGTCTACGCTTTGATACGTTCCCTGGAAAACCAGTAGTAGTTTCCGATGCACATCTGGAGGCATTCTGTTATCTGTGGACTATCAGAGTGTTGAAAACAGAAATTGCATCGATATTGAATACAATAGTCACCATGCGCACTTTCCTCCATGGGAGTAATGTCTCAAGGAGTATATGCTTCCGATGCACATCTGGAGCCATTCTTTAATCTGTGGACCTTCAATGTGTTGATAAAACACAGAAATTGCATCGGGATTGAATACAACAGTCACCATGCGCACTTTCCTCCATGGGGGTAATGTCTCAAACAGTCTACGCATTGATCGTTCCCTGGAAGACCAGTAGTAGTTTCCGATGCACATCTGGAGGCATTCTGTAATCTGTGGACTATCAGAGTGTTGAACACAGAAATTGCATCGGTATTGAATACAATAGTCACCATGCGCACTTTCCTCCATGGGAGTAATGTCTCAAATAGAATACGCTTCCGATGCACATCTGGAGCCATTCTTTAATCTGTATGCCTTCAAAGTGTTGATAAAACACAGAAATTGCATCGGTATTGAATACAATAGTCACCATGCGCACTTTCCTCCATGGGAGTAATGTCTCAAATAGTATACGCTTCCGATGCACATCTGGGGCCATTCTGTAATCTGTGGACTATCAGAGTGTTGTTGAAACACAGAAACTGCATCGGGATTGAATACAACAGTCACCATGCGCACTTTCCTCCACGGGAGTAATGTCTCAAAGAGTCTACGCTTTGATCGTTCCCTGGAAGACCAGTAGTAGTTTCCGACGCACATCTGGAGGCATTCTGTAATCTGTGGACTATCAGAGTGTTGTTGAAACACAGAAATTGCATCGGGATTGAATACAACAGTCACCATGCGCACTTTCCTCCATGGGAGTAATGTCTAAAACTGTCATCGCTTTGATCGTACCCTGGAAGACCAGTAGTTGTTTCATATGCACATCTGGAGGCATTCTGTAACCTGTTGACTTTCAGAGTGTTGATAAAACACAGAAATTGCATCGGGAATGAATACAACAGTCACCATGCGCACATTCCTCCATGGGAGTAATGTCTCAAACAGTTTACGCTTTGATCGTTCCCTGAAGACCAGTAGTACTTTCCGATGCACATCTGGAGGCATTCTGTAATCTGTGGACTATCAGAGTGTTGTTGAAACACAGAAATTGCATCAGGATTGAATACAACAGTATCCATGCGCACTTTCCTCCATAGGAGTAAGTTCTCAAAGAGTCTACGCTTTGATCGTTACCTGGAAGACCAGTAGTAGTTTCCGATGCACATCTGGAGGCAATCTGTAATCTGTGGACTATCAGAGTGTTGATGAAACACAGAAATTGCATCGGGATTGAATACAGCAGTATCCATGCGCACTTTCCTCCATAGGTGTAAATTCTCAAGGAGTCTACGCCTTGATCGTTCCCCGGCAGACCAGTAGTAGTTTCCAATGCACATCTGGAGGCATTCTGTAATCTGTGGACCTTCAAAGTGTTGATGAAACACAGAAACTGCATCGGGATTGAATACAACAGTCACCATGCGCACTTTCCTCCAAGGGAGAAAAGTCTTAAACAGTCTACGCTTTGATCGTTCCCTGGAAGACCAGTAGTAGTTTCAGATGTACATCTGGAGGTATTCTGTAATATGTGGACCTTCAAAGTGTTGATGAAACACAGAAATTGCTCGCGATTGAATACAACAGTCACCATGCGCACTTTCCTCCATGGGAGTAATGTCTCGAAAAGTCTAAGCTTTGATCGTTCCCTGGAAGACCAGTAGTAGTTTCCGTTGCACATCTGGAGGCATTCTGTAATCTGTGGGCCTTCAAAGTGTTGATGAAACACAGAAATTGCATCGGGATTGAATACAACAGTCACCATGAACACTTTCCTCCACGGGAGAAAAGTCTTAAACAGTCTACGCTTTGATCGTTCCCTGGAAGTCCAGTAGTAGTTTCCGATGTACATCTGGAGGCATTCTGTAATATGTGGACCTTCAAAGTGTTGATGAAACACAGAAATTGCATCGCGATTGAATACAACAGTCACCATGCGCACTTTCCTCCATGGGAGTTATGTCTCAAACAGTCTACGCTTCCGATGCACATCTGGACCCATTCTGTAATCTGTGGACCATCAAAGTGTTGATAAAACACAGAAATTGCATGGGGATTGAATACAACAGTCACCATGCGCACTTTCCCCCATGGGAGTAATGTCTCAAACAGTCTACGCTTTGACCGTTCCCTGGAAGACCAGTAGTTGTTTCCGATGCACATCTGGAGGCATTCTGTAGTATGTGGACCTTCAAAGTGTTGATGAAATCCAGAAATTGCAGCGGGATTGAATACAACAGTCACCATGCGCACTTTCATCCATGGGAGTTATGTCTCAAACAGTCTACGCTTTGATCGTTACCTGGAAGACCAGTAGTAGTTTCCGATGCACATCTGGAGGCATTCTGTAATCTGTGGACCTTCAAAGTGTTGATGAAACACAGAAATTGCATCGAAAATGAATACAAGAGTCACCATGCGCACTTTCCTCAATGGGAGTAATGTCTAAAACTGTCATCGCTTTGATCGTACCCTGAAGACCAGTAGTAGTTTCCGAGGCACATCTGGAGGCATTCTGTAATTAGTGGACTATCAGAGTGTTGATGAAACACAGAAATTGCATCGAGATTGAATACAGCAGTCACAATGTGCACTTTATTCCATGCAGTAATGTCTCAAACAGTCTACGCTTTGATCGTTCCCTGGAAGACCAGTAGTAGTTTCATATGCACATTAGGAGGCATTCTGTAACCTGTTGACTTTCAGAGTGTTGATAAAACACAGAAATTGCATCGGGAATGAATACAACAATCACCATGCGCACTTTCCTCCATGGGAGTAATGTCTCAAACAGTATCAGCTTTGATCGTTCCCTGGAACACCAGTAGTAGTTTCCGATGCACATCTGGAGGCATTCTGTAACCTGTTGACCTTCAGAGTGTTGATAAAACACAGAAATTGCATCGGGATTGAATGCAACAGTATCCATGCTCACTTTCCTCCATAGGAGTAAATTCTCAAACAGTCTACGCTTTGATCGTTCCCCGGCAAACCAGTAGTAGTTTCCGATGCACATCTGGAGGCATTCTGTAATCTGTGGACCTTCAAAGTGTTGATGAAACACAGATATTGAATCGGGATTGAATACAACAGTCACCATGCTCACTTTCCTCCATGGGAGTAATGTCTCAAATAGTCTACGCTTTAATCGTTCCCTGGAAGACCAGTAGTAGTTTCCGATGCACATCTGGAGGCATTCTGTAATCTGTGGACCTTCAAAGTGTTGATGAAACACAGAAATTGACTCGGGATTGAATACAACAGTCACCATGCGCACTTTCCTCCATTGAAGTAATGTCTCAAGCAGTCTACGTTTTGATCGTTCCCTGGAAGACCAGTAGTAGTTTCCGATGCACATCTGGACTCATTCTGTAATCTGTGGACTATCAGGGTGGTGATGAAACACAGAAATTGCATCGGGATTGAATACAACAGTCACCATGCGCACTTTCATCCATGGGAGTTATGTCTCAAACAGTCTACGCTTTAATCGTTACCTGGGAGACCAGTAGTAGTTTCCGATGCACATCTGGAGGCATTCTGTAATCTGTGGACCTTCAAAGTGTTGATGAAACAGAGAAATTGCCTCGGGATTGAATACAACAGTCACCATGCGCACTTTCCTCCATGGGAGTAATGTCTCAAACTGTCATCGCTCTGATCGTTCCCTGGAAGACCAGTAGTAGTTTCCGATGCACATCTGGAGGCATTCTGTAAAATGTGGACCTTCAAAGTGTTGATGAAACACAGAAATTGCATCGCGATTGAATGCAACAGTCACCATGCTCACTTACCTCCATGGGAGTATTGTCTCAAAAAGTCTACGCTTTGATCGTTCCCTGGAAGACCAGTAGTAGTTTCCGTTGCACATCTGGAGGCATTCTGTAATCTGTGGACTATCAGAATGTTGAACACAGAAATTGCATCGGGATTGAATACAATAGTCACCATGCGCACTTTCCTCCATGGGAGCAATGTCTCAAACAGTCTTCGCTTTGATCGTTCAATGGAAGACCAGTAGTAGTTTCCGACGCACATCAGGAGGCATTCCGTAATCTGTGGCCTTCAAAGTGTTGATAAAACACAGAAATTGCATCGGGATTGAATACAACAGTCACCATGCACACATTCCTCCATGGGAGTAAAGTCTCAAACAGTTTACGTTTTGATCGTTCCCTGGAAGGCCAGTAGTATTTTCCGATAAACATCTGGAGGCATTCTGTAATCTGCGGACCTTCAAAGTGTTGATGAAACACAGAAATTGCATCGGGATTGAATACAACAGTAACCATGCACACTTTCCTCCATGGGAGTAGTGCCTCAAAAACTCTACGCTTTGATTGTTCCCTGGAAGACCAGTAGTAGTTTGCGTTGCACATCTGGAGGCATTCTGTAATCTGTGGGCCTTCAAAGTGTTGATGAAACAGAGAAATTGCATCGGGATTGAATACAACAGTCACAATGCGCACTTTCCTCCATGGGACTTATGTCTCAAACAGTCTACGCTTTGATCGTTCCCTGGAAGACCAGTAGTAGTTTCCGATGCACATCTGGAGGCAATCTGTAATCTGTGGACTATCAGAGTGTTGATGAAACACAGAAATTGCATCGGGATTGAATACAACAGTCACCATGCGCACTTTCCTCCACGGGAGTAATGTCTCAAAGAGTCTACGCTTTGATCGTTCCCTGGAAGACCAGTAGTAGTTTCCGACGCACATCTGGAGGCATTCTGTAATCTGTGGACTATCAGAGTGTTGTTGAAACACAGAAATTGCATCGGGATTGAATACAACAGTCACCATGCCCACTTTCCTCCATGGGAGTAATGTCTAAAACTGTCATCGCTTTGATCGTACCCTGGAAGACCAGTAGTTGTTTCATATGCACATCTGGAGGCATTCTGTAACCTGTTGACTTTCAGAGTGTTGATAAAACACAGAAATTGCATCGGGAATGAATACAACAGTCACCATGCGCACATTCCTCCATGGGAGTAATGTCTCAAACAGTTTACGCTTTGATCGTTCCCTGGAAGACCAGTAGTAGTTTCCGACGCACATCTGGAGGCATTCTGTAATCTGTGGACTATCAGAGTGTTGTTGAAACACATAAATATCATCGGCATTAAATACAACAGTAACCATGCGCACTTTCCTCCATGGGAGTAATGTCTAAAACTGTCATCGCTTTGATTGTACCCTGGAAGACCAGTAGTAGTTTCATATGCACATCTGGAGGCATTCTGTAATTTGTTGACTTTCAAGGTGTTGATAAAACACAGAAATTGCATCGGGAATGAATACAACAGTCACCATGCGCACTTTCTTCCATGGGAGTAATGTCTCAAACAGTATACGCTTTGATCGTTCCCTGGAAGACCAGTAGTAGTTTCCGATGCACATCTGGAGGCATTCTGTAACCTGTTGACCTTCAGAGTGTTGATAAAACACAGAAATTGCATCGGGATTGAATACAACAGTATCCATGCACACTTTCCTCCATAGGAGTTAATTCTCAAAGAGTCTACGCTTTGATCGTTCCCCGGCAGACCAGTAGTAGTTTCCGATGCACATCTGGAGGCAATCTGTAATCTGTGGACTATCAGAGTGTTGATGAAACACAGAAAATGCATCGGTATTGAATACAACAGTCACCATGCGCACTTGCCTCCATGGGAAAAATGTCTCAAACAGTCTACGCTTTGATCGTTCCCTAAAGACCAGCAGTAGTTTCCAAGGGACATTCGGAGGCATTCTGTAATCAGTGGACTATCAGAGTGTTGATGAAACACAGAATTTGAATCGGGATTGAATACAACAGTCACCATGCGCACTTTCCTCCATGGGAGTACTGTCTCAAACAGCCTACGCATTGATCGTTCCCTGGAAGACCAGTAGTAGTTTCCTAAGCCCATCTGGAGGCATTCTGTAATTAGTGGACTATCAGATTGTTGATGAAACACAGAAATTGCATCGGGATTGAATACAACAGTCACCATGCGCACTTTCATCCATGAGAGTAATGTCTCAAACAGTCTACGCTTTGGTCGTTCCCTGGAAGACCAGTAGTAGTTACCGATGCACACCTGGAGGCATTCTGTAACCTGTTGACCTTCAGAGTGTTGATAAAACACAGAAATTGCATCAGGATTGAATACAACATTCAACATGCGCACTTTCATCAATGGGAGTAATGTCTGAAACAGTCTACGCTTTCATCGTTCCCTGGAAGACCAGTAGCAGTTTCCGATGCACATCTGGAGGCATTCTGTAATCTGTGGACTATCAGAGTGTTGTTGAAACACAGAAATTGCATCGGGATTGAATACAAAAGTCACCATGCGCACGTTCCTCCATGGGAGTAAAGTCCCAAACAGTCTACGCTTTGAATGTTCCCTGGAAGACCAGTAGTAGTTTTCGATGCACATCTGGAGGCATTGTGTAATCTGTGGACCTTCAAAGTGTTGATTAAACACAGAAATTGCATCGGGATTGAATACAAAATTCACCATGCGCACTTTCCTCCATGGGAGTAAAGTCCCAAACAGTCTACGCATTGAATGTTCCCAGGAAGACCAGTAGTAGTTTCCGATGCACATCTGGAGACATTCTGTAATCTGTGGACTATCAGAGAGTTGAACACAGAAATTGCATTGGGATTGAATACAATAGTCACCATGCGCACTCTCCTCCATGGGAGCAATGTCTCAAACAGTCTACGCTTTGATCGTTCATTGGAAGACGAGTAGTAGTTTCCGACGCACATCAGGAGGCATTCCGTAATCTGTGGACCTTCAAAGTGTTGATAAAACACAGAAATTGCATCGGCATTGAATACAAAAGTCACCATGCGCAATTTCCTCCATGGGAGTAATGTCTCAAACAGCCTACGCACTGATCGTTCCCTGGAAGACCAGTAGTAGTTTCCTAAGCCCATCTGGGGGCATGCTGTATCTGTGGACAGAGTGTTGATGAAAAACAGAAATAGCATCGGGATTGAATACAACAGTCACCATGCGCACTTTCCTCCATGGGAGTAATGTCTCAAAAAGTCAACGCTTTGATCGTTCCCTGGAAGACCAGTAGTAGTTTCCGTTGCACATCTGGAGGCATTCTGTAATCTGTGGACTATCTGAGTGTTGGACACAGAAATTGCATCGGGATTGAATACAATAGTCACCATGCGCACTTTCCTCCATGGGAGTAATTTCTAAAACAGTCTACGCTTTGATCGTTCCCTGGAAGACCAGTAGTAGTTTCCGATGCACATCTGGCGGCATTCTGTAATATGTGGACCTTCAAAGTGTTGATGAAACACAGAAATTGCATCGCGATTGAATGCAACAATCACCATGCGCACTTTCCTCCAAGGGAGTATTGTCTCAAAAAGTCTACGCTTTGATCGTTCCCTGGAAGACCAGTAGTAGTTTCCGTTGCACATCTGGAGGCATTCTGTAATCTGTGGACTATCAGAATGTTGAACACAGAAATTGCATCGGGATTGAATACAATAGTCACCATGCGCACTTTCCTCCATGGGAGCAATGTCTCAAACAGTCTTCGCTTTGATCGTTCATTGGAAGACCAGTAGTAGTTTCCGACGCACATCAGGAGGCATTCCGTAATCTGTGGCCTTCAAAGTGTTGATAAAACACAGAAATTGCATCGGGATTGAATACAACAGTCACCATGCGCACTTTCCTCCATGGGAGTAATGTCTCAAACAGCCTACGCATTGATCGTTCCCTGGAAGACCAGTAGTAGTTTCCTAAGCCCATCTGGAGGCATTCTGTATCTGTGGACAGAGTGTTGATGAAAAACAGAAATAGCATCGGGATTGAATACAACAGTCACCATGCGCACTCTCCTCCATGGGAGTTACGTCTCAAACACTCTACGCTTTGATCGTTCCCTGGAACACCAGTAGTAGTTTCCGATGCACATCTGGAGGCAATCTGTAATATGTGGACTATCAGAGTGTTGATGACACACAGAAAATGCATCGGGATTGAATACAACAGTCACCATGCACACATTCCTCCATGGGAGTAATGTCTCAAACAGTTTACGTTTTGATCGTTCCTTGGAAGGCCAGTAGTATTTTCCGATAAACATCTGGAGGCATTCTGTAATCTGTGGACCTTCAAAGTGTTGATGAAACACAGAAATTGCATCGGGATTGAATACAACAGTAACCATGCGCACTTTCCTCCATGGGAGTAGTGCCTCAAAAACTCTACGCTTTGATCGTTCCCTGGAAGACCAGTAGTAGTTTCCGACGCACATCTGGAGGCAATCTGTAATCTGTGGACTATCAGAGTGTTGATGAAACACAGAAAATGCATCGGTATTGAATACAACAGTCACCATGCGCACTTTCCTCCATGGGAAAAATGTCTCAAACAGTCTACGCTTTGATCGTTCCCTGAAGACCAGCAGTAGTTTCCAAGGGACATTCGGAGGCATTCTGTAATCAGTGGACTATCAGAGTGTTGATGAAACACAGAAATTGCATCGGGATTGAATACAACAAACACCATGCGCATTTTCCTCCATGGGAGTAATGTCTCAAACAGCCTACGCATTGATCGTTCCCTGGAAGACCAGTAGTAGTTTCCTAAGCCCATCTGGAGGCATTCTGTAATTAGTGGACTATCAGATTGTTGATGAAACACAGAAATTGCATCGGGATTGAATACAACAGTCACCATGTGCACTTTCATCCATGAGAGTAATGTCTCAAACAGTCTACGCTTTGATCGTTCCCTGGAAGACCAGTAGTAGTTACCGATGCACACCTGGTGGCATTCTATAACCTGTTGACCTTCAGAGTGTTGATAAAACACAGAAATTGCATCGGGATTGAATACAACATTCAACATGCGCACATTCATCAATGGGAGTAATGTCTGAGACAGTCTACGCTTTCATCGTTCCCTGGAAGACCAGTAGCAGTTTCCGATGCACATCTGGAGGCATTCTGTAATCTGTGGACTATTAGAGTGTTGTTGAAACACAGAAATTGCATCAGGATTGTATACAACAGTATCCATGCGCACTTTCCTCTGTAGGAGTAATGTCTAAACTGTCTACGTTTTGATCGTTCCCCGGAAGACCGGTAGTAGTTTCCAATGCACATCTGGAGGCAATCTGTAATATGTGGACAATCAGAGTGTTGATGACAAACAGAAAATGCATCGGGATTGAGTACAACAGTCACCATGCGCACTTTCCTCCATGGGAGTAATGTCTCAAAAAGTCTACGCATTGATCGTTCCCTGGAAGTCCAGTAGTAGTTTCCTTTGCACATCTGGAGGCATTCTGTAATCTGTGGACTATCAGAGTGTTGTTGAAACACAGAAATATCATCGGCATTAAATACAACAGTAACCATGCGCACTTTCCTCCATGGGAGTATTGTCTAAAACTGTCATCGCTTTGATCGTACCCTGGAAGACCAGTAGTAGTTTCATATGCACATCTGGAGGCATTCTGTAATTTGTTGACTTTCAAGGTGTTGATAAAACACAGAAATTGCATCGGGAATTAATACAACAGTCACCATGCGCACTTTCTTCCATGGGAGTAATGTCTCAAACAGTATACGCTTTGATCGTTCCCTGGAAGACCAGTAGTAGTTTCCGATGCACATCTGGAGGCATTCTGTAACCTGTTGACCTTCAGAGTGTTGATAAAACACAGAAATTGCATCGGGATTGAATACAACAGTATCCATGCACACTTTCCTCCATAGGAGTAAATTCTCAAAGAGTCTACGCTTTGGTCGTTCCCCGGCAGACCAGTAGTAGTTTCCGATGCACATCTGGAGGCAATCTGTAATCTGTGGATTATCAGAGTGTTGATGAAACACAGAAAATGCAACGGTATTGAATACAACAGTCACCATGCGCACTTTCCTCCATGGGAAAAATGTCTCAAACAGTCTACGCTTTGATCGTTCCCTGAAGACCAGCAGTAGTTTCCAAGGGACATTCGGAGGCATTCTGTAATTAGTGGACTATCAGAGTGTTGATGAAACACAGAAATTGCATCGGGATTGAATACAACAGTCACCATGCGCACTTTCCTCCATGGGAGTAATGTCTCAAACAGCCTACGCATTGATCGTTCCCTGGAAAACCAGTAGTAGTTTCCTAAGCCCATCTGGAGGCATTCTGTAATTAGTGGACTATCAGATTGTTGATGAAACACAGAAATTGCATCGGGATTGAATACAACAGTCACCATGTGCACTTTCATCCATGAGAGTAATGTCTCAAACAGTCTACGCTTTGATCGTTCCCTGGAAGACCAGTAGTAGTTACCGATGCACACCTGGAGGCATTCTGTAAGCTGTTGACCTTCAGAGTGTTGATAAAACACAGAAATTGCATCGGGATTAAATACAACATTCAACAAGCGCACTTTCATCAATGGGAGTAATGTCTGAAACAGTCTACGGTTTCATCGTTCCCTGGAAGACCAGTAGCAGTTTCTGATGCACATCTGGAGGCATTCTGTAATCTGTGGACTATCAGAGTGTTGTTGAAATACAGAAATTGCATCAGGATTGTATACAACAGTCACCATGCGCACTTTCCTCCATTGGAGTAATGTCTAAAACAGTCTACGCTTTGATCCTTCCCTGGAAGACCAGTAGTATTTTCCGATGCACATCTGGAGGCATTCTGTAATATGTGGACCTTCAAAGTGTTGATGAAACACAGAAATTGCATCGCGATTGAATGCAACAGTCACCATGCGCACTTTCCTCCATGGGAGTAATGTCTCAAAAAGTCTACGCTATGATCGTTCCCTGGAAGACCAGTAGTAGTTTCCTTTGCACATCTGGAGGCATTCTGTAATCTGTGGACTATCAGAGTGTTGTTGAAACACAGAAATTGCATCAGGATTGAATACAACAGTATCCATGCGCACTTTCCTGCATAGGAGTAAATTCTTAAAGAGTCTACGTTTTGATCGTTCCCCGGCAGACCAGTAGTAGTTTCCGATGCACATCTGGAGGCACTTTGAAATCTGTGGACTATCAGAGTGTTGATGAAACACAGAAATTGCATCGGGATTGAATACAAAAGTCACCATGCGCACTTTCCTCCATGGGAGTAAAGTCCCAAACAGTCTACGCTTTGAATGTTGCCTGGAAGACCAGTAGTAGGTTCCGATGCACATCTGGAGGCATTCTGTAATCTGTGGACCTTCAAAGTGTTGATGAAACACAGAAATTGCATCGGGATTGAATACAAAAGTCACCATGCTCACTTTCCTCCATGGGAGTAAAGTCCCAAAGAGTCTACGCTTTGAATGTTCCCTGGAAGACCAGTAGTAGTTTCCGATGCACATCTGGAGGCATACTGTAATCTGTTCACTATCAGAGTGTTGAACACAGAAATTGCATGGGGATTGAATACAATAGTCACCATGCGCACTTTCCTCCATGGGAGCAATGTCTCAAACATTCTACGCTTTGATCGTTCATTGGAAGACCAGTAGTAGTTGCCGACGCATATCAGGAGGCATTCCGTAATCTGTGGACCTTCAAGGTGTTGATAAAACACAGAAATTGCGTCGGGATTGAATACAACAGTCACCATGCGCACTTTATTCCATGGGAAAAATGTCTCAAACAGTCTACGCTTTGATCGTTCCCTGAAGACCAGCAGTAGTTTCCAAGGGACATTCGGAGGCATTCTGTAATCAGTGGACTATCAGAGTGTTGATGAAACACAGAAATTGCATCGGGATTGAATACAACAGTCACCATGCGCACTTTCCTCCATGGGAGTAATGTCTCAAACAGCCTACGCATTGATCGTTCCCTGGAAAACCAGTAGTAGTTTCCTAAGCCCATCTGGAGGCATTCTGTAATTAGTGGACTATCAGATTGTTGATGAAACACAGAAATTGCATCGGGATTGAATACAACAGTCACCATGTGCACTTTCATCCATGAGAGTAATGTCTCAAACAGTCTACGCTTTGATCGTTCCCTGGAAGACCAGTAGTAGTTACCGATGCACACCTGGTGGCATTCTGTAATCTGTTGACCTTCAGAGTGTTGATAAAACACAGAAATTGCATCGGGATTGAATACAACATTCAACATGCGCACATTCATCAATGGGAGTAATGTCTGAAACAGTCTACGCTTTCATCGTTCCCTGGAAGACCAGTAGCAGTTTCCGATGCACATCTGGAGGCATTCTGTAATCTGTGGACTATCAGAGTGTTGTTGAAACACAGAAATTGCATCAGGATTGTATACAACAGTATCCATGCGCACTTTCCTCTGTAGGAGTAATGTCTAAACTGTCTACGTTTTGATCGTTCCCCGGAAGACCGGTAGTAGTTTCCAATGCACATCTGGAGGCAATCTGTAATATGTGGACAATCAGAGTGTTGATGACAAACAGAAAATGCATCGGGATTGAGTACAACAGTCACCATGCGCACTTTCCTCCATGGGAGTAATGTCTCAAAAAGTCTACGCATTGATCGTTCCCTGGAAGTCCAGTAGTTGTTTCCGTTGCACATCTGGAGGCATTCTGTAATCTGTGGACTATCAGAGTGTTGTTGAAACACAGAAATATCATCGGCATTAAATACAACAGTAACCATGCGCACTTTCCTCCATGGGAGTAATGTCTAAAACTGTCATCGCTTTGATCGTACCCTGGAAGACCAGTAGTAGTTTCATATGCACATCTGGAGGCATTCTGTAATTTGTTGACTTTCAAGGTGTTGATAAAACACAGAAATTGCATCGGGAATTAATACAACAGTCACCATGCGCACTTTCTTCCATGGGAGTAATGTCTCAAACAGTATACGTTTTGATCGTTCCCTGGAAGACCAGTAGTAGTTTCCGATGCACATCTGGAGGCATTCTGTAACCTGTTGACCTTCAGAGTGTTGATAAAACACAGAAATTGCATCGGGATTGAATACAACTGTATCCATGCACACTTTCCTCCATAGGAGTAAATTCTCAAAGAGTCTACGCTTTGATCGTTCCCCGGCAGACCAGTAGTAGTTTCCGATGCACATCTGGAGGCAATCTGTAATCTGTGGACTATCAGAGTGTTGATGAAACACAGAAAATGCAACGGTATTGAATACAACAGTCACCATGCGCACTTTCCTCCATGGGAAAAATGTCTCAAACAGTCTACGCTTTGATCGTTCCCTGAAGACCAGCAGTAGTTTCCAAGGGACATTCGGAGGCATTCTGTAATCAGTGGACTATCAGAGTGTTGATGAAACACAGAAATTGCATCGGGATTGAATACAACAGTCACCATGCGCACTTTCCTCCATGGGAGTAATGTCTCAAACAGCCTACGCATTGATCGTTCCCTGGAAAACCAGTAGTAGTTTCCTAAGCCCATCTGGAGGCATTCTGTAATTAGTGGACTATCAGATTGTTGATGAAACACAGAAATTGCATCGGGATTGAATACAACAGTCACCATGTGCACTTTCATCCATGAGAGTAATGTCTCAAACAGTCTACGCTTTGATCGTTCCCTGGAAGACCAGTAGTAGTTACCGATGCACACCTGGAGGCATTCTGTAAGCTGTTGACCTTCAGAGTGTTGATAAAACACAGAAATTGCATCGGGATTAAATACAACATTCAACATGCGCACTTTCATCAATGGGAGTAATGTCTGAAACAGTCTACGGTTTCATCGTTCCCTGGAAGACCAGTAGCAGTTTCTGATGCACATCTGGAGGCATTCTGTAATCTGTGGACTATCAGAGTGTTGTTGAAATACAGAAATTGCATCAGGATTGTATACAACAGTCACCATGCGCACTTTCCTCCATTGGAGTAATGTCTAAAACAGTCTACGCTTTGATCCTTCCCTGGAAGACCAGTAGTATTTTCCGATGCACATCTGGAGGCATTCTGTAATATGTGGACCTTCAAAGTGTTGATGAAACACAGAAATTGCATCGCGATTGAATGCAACAGTCACCATGCGCACTTTCCTCCATGGGAGTAATGTCTCAAAAAGTCTACGCTATGATCGTTCCCTGGAAGACCAGTAGTAGTTTCCTTTGCACATCTGGAGGCATTCTGTAATCTGTGGACTATCAGATTGTTGTTGAAACACAGAAATTGCATCAGGATTGAATACAACAGTATCCATGCGCACTTTCCTGCATAGGAGTAAATTCTTAAAGAGTCTACGTTTTGATCGTTCCCCGGCAGACCAGTAGTAGTTTCCGATGCACATCTGGAGGCACTTTGAAATCTGTGGACTATCAGAGTGTTGATGAAACACAGAAATTGCATCGGGATTGAATACAAAAGTCACCATGCGCACTTTCCTCCATGGGAGTAAAGTCCCAAACAGTCTACGCTTTGAATGTTGCCTGGAAGACCAGTAGTAGGTTCCGATGCACATCTGGAGGCATTCTGTAATCTGTGGACCTTCAAAGTGTTGATGAAACACAGAAATTGCATCGGGATTGAATTCAAAAGTCACCATGCTCACTTTCCTCCATGGGAGTAAAGTCCCAAAGAGTCTACGCTTTGAATGTTCCCTGGAAGACCAGTAGTAGTTTCCGATGCACATCTGGAGGCATACTGTAATCTGTTCACTATCAGAGTGTTGAACACAGAAATTGCATGGGGATTGAATACAATTGTCACCATGCGCACTTTCCTCCATGGGAGCAATGTCTCAAACATTCTACGCTTTGATCGTTCATTGGAAGACCAGTAGTAGTTGCCGACGCATATCAGGAGGCATTCCGTAATCTGTGGACCTTCAAGGTGTTGATAAAACACAGAAATTGCGTCGGGATTGAATACAACAGTCACCATGCGCACTTTATTCCATGGGAGTAATGTCTCAAACAGCCTACGCATTGATCGTTCCCTGGAAGACCAGTAGTAGTTTCCTAAGCCCATCTGGAGGCTTTCTGAATCTGTGGACAGAGTGTTGATGAAAAACAAAAATAGCATCGGGATTGAATACAACAGTCACCATGCGCACTTTCCTCCATGGGAGATACATCTCAAACACTCTACGCTTTGATCGTTCCCTGGAACACCAGTAGTAGTTTCCGATGCACATCTGGAGGCAATCTGTAATATGTGGACTATCAGAGTGTTGATGACACACAGAAAATGCATCGGGATTGAATACAACAGTCACGATGCTCACATTCCTCCATGGGAGTAATGTCTCAAACAGTTTACGTTTTGATCGTTCCCTGGAAGGCCAGTAGTATTTTCCGATGCACATCTGGAGGCATTCTGAAATCTGTTGTCCTTCAAAGTGTTGATGAAACAGAGAAATTACATCGGGATTGAATACAACAGTCACCATGCGCACTTTCCTCCATGGGAGTAATGTCTCAAAAACTCTACGCTTTGATCGTTCCCTGGAAGACCAGTAGTAGTTTCCGTTGCACATCTGGAGGCATTCTGTAATCTGTTGTCCTTCAAAGTGTTGATGAAACAGAGAAATTGCATCGGGATTGAATACAACAGTCACCATGCGCACTTTCCTCCATGGGAGTTATGTCTGAAACAGTCTACGCTTTGATCGTTACCTGGACGACCAGTTGCAGTTTCCGATGCACATCTGGAGGCATTCTGTAACCTGTTGACTTTCAGAGTGTTGATAAAACACAGAAATTGCATCGGGATTGAATACAACAGTCACCATGCGCACTTTCCTAAATGGGAGTAATGTCTCTAACAGTCTACGTTTTGATCGTTCTCTGGAAGACCAGTAGTAGTTTCGACGCACATCTGGAGGCATTTTGTAATCTGTGGACTATCAGAGTGTTGTTGAAACACAGAAATTGCATCGGGATTGAATACAACAGTCACCATGCGCACTTTCCTCCATGGGAGTAATGTCTAAAACTGTCATCGCTTTGATCGTACCCTGGAAGACCAGTAGTAGTTTCATATGCACATCTGGAGGCTTTCTGTAACCTGTTGACTTTCAGAGTGTTGATAAAACACAGAAATTGCATCGGGAATGAATACAACAGTCACCATGCGCACTTTCCTCCATGGGAGTAATGTCTCAAACAGTATACGCTTTGATCGTCACCTGGAAGACCAGTAGTAGTTTCCTATGCACATCTGGAGGCATTCCGTAACCTGTTGACCTTCAGAGTGTTGATAAAACACAGAAATTGCATCGGGATTGAATACAACAGTATCCATGCGCACTTTCCTACATAGGAGTAAATTCTCAAAGAGTCTACGCTTTGATCGTTCCCCGGCAGATCAGTAGTAGTTCCCGATGCACATCTGGAGGCAATCTGTAATCTGTGGACTATCACAGTGTTGATGAAACACAATAAAATGCATCGGTATTGAATACAACAGTCACCATGCGCACTTTCCTCCATGGGAAAAATGTCTCAAACAGTCTACGCTTTGATCGTTCCCTGAAGACCAGCAGTAGTTTCCAAGGGACATTCGGAGGCATTCTGTAATCAGGGGACTATCAGAGTGTTGATGAAACACAGAAATTGCATCGGGATTGAATACAACAGTCACCATGCGCACTTTCCTCCATGGGAGTAATGTCTCAAACATTCTACACTTTGATCTTTCCCTGAAGACCAGTAGTAGTTTCCGAGGCACATCAGGAGGCATTCTGTAATTAGTGGACTATCAGAGTGTTGATGAAACACAGAAATTGCTTCGGGATTGAATACAACAGTCACCAAATGCACTTTCCTCCATGGGAGTAATGTCTCAAACAGTCTACGCTTTGATCGTTCCCTGGAAGACCAGTAGTAGTTTCATATGCACATCTGGAGGCATTCTGTAATCTGTGGACTATCAGAGTGTTGTTGAAACACGGAAATTGCATCAGGATTGAATACAACAGTATCCATGCGCACTTTAATCCATGGAGTAATGTCTGAAACAGTCTACGGTTTGATCGTTACCTGGAAGACCAGTAGTAGTTTCCGATGCACATCTGGAGGCAATATGTAATCTGTGGACTACCAGAGTGTTGATGAAACACAGAAAATGCATCGGGATTGAATACAACAGCCACCATGCGCACTTTCCTTCATGGGAGTAATGTCTCAAACAGTCTACGCTTTGATCGTTCCCTCTAAGAGCAGTAGTAGTTTCAGAAGCAAATCTGGAGGTTTTCTGTAATCTGTGGACTACAATGTGTTGTAGAAACACAGAAATTGCATCAGGATTGAATACAACAGTCACAATGCGCACTTTCCTCCATGGGAGTAATGTCTCAAACAGTCTACGCCTTGATCGTTACCTGGAAGACCAGCAGTAGTTTCCGATGCACATCTGTACGAAATCTGTAATCTGTGGACATTCAAAGTGTTGATGAAACACAGAAATTGCATCGGCATTGAATACAACAGTCACCATGCGCACTTTCCTCCATGGGAGTTATGTCTCAAACAGTCTACGCCTTGATCGTTTCCTGGAAGACCAGTAGTAGTTTCATATGCACATCTGGAGGCATTCTGTAATCTGTGGACTATAAGAGTATTGTTGAAACACAGAAATTGCATCAGGATTGAATACAACAGTATCCATGCGCACTTTCCTCCATAGGAGTAAATTCTCAAAGAGTCTACGCTTTGGTCTTTACCTGGAAGACCAGTAGTTGTTTCCGATGCACATATGGAGGCATTCTGTAATCTGTGGACCTTCAAAGTGTTGATGAAACACAGAAACTGCATCGGGATTGAATACAACAGTCACCATGCGCACTTTCCTCCACGGGAGTAAAGTCTTAAACAGTCTACGCTTTGATCGTTCCCTGGAAGACCAGTAGTAGTTTCCGATGCACATCTGGAGGCATTCTGTAATGTGTGGACCTTCAAAGTGTTGGTGAAACACAGAAATTGCATCGCGATTGAATACAACAGTCACTATGAGCACTTTCCTCAATGGGAGTAATGTCTCAAAAAGTCTACGCTTTGATCGTTCCCTGGAAGACCAGTAGTAGTTTCCGTTGCACATCTGGAGGCATTCTGTAATCTGTGGGCCTTCAAAGATTTGATGAAACACAGATATTGCATCAGGATTGAATACAACAGTCACCATGCGCACTTTCCTCCATGGGAGTAATGTCTCAAACAGTCTACGCTTCCGATGAACATCTGGAGCCATTCTGTAATCTGTGGACCTTCAAAGTGTTGATAAAACACAGAAATTGCATCGGGATTTAATACAACAGTCACCATGCGCACTTTCCTCCACGGGAGTAATGTCTCAAACAGTCTACGCATTGATCGTTCCCTGGAAGACCAGTAGTAGTTTCCTAAGTTCATCTGGAGGCATTCTGTATCTGTGGACAATCGGAGTGTTGATGAAACACAGAAATAGCATCGGGATTGAATACAACAGTCACCATGCGCACTTTCCTAAATGGGAGTAATGTCTAAAACTGTCTACGTTTTGATCGTTCCCTGGAAGACCAGTAGTAGTTTCATATGCACATCTGGAGGCATTCTGTAATCTGTGGACTATCAGAGTGTTGTTGAAACACAGAAATTGCATCAGGATTGAATACAACAGTATCCATGCGCACTTTCCTCCATAGGAGTGAATTCTTAAAGAGTCTACGCTTTGATCGTTCCCCGGCAGACCAGTAGTAGTTTCCGATGCACATCTGGAGGCAATCTGTAATCTGTGGACTATCAGAGTGTTGATGAAACACAGAAATTGCAACGGGATTGAATATAACAGTCACCATGCGCACATTAATCCATGGAGTAATGTCTGAAACAGTCTACGGTTTGATCGTTCACTGGAAGACCAGTAGTAGTTTCCGAGGCACATCCGGAGCCATTCTGTAATTAGTGGACTATCAGATTGTTGATGAAACACAGAAATTGCATCGGGATTGAATACAACAGTCGACATATGCACTTTCATCCATGAGAGTAATGTCTCAAACAGTCTACGCTTTGATCGTTCCCTGGAAGACCAGTAGTAGTTACCGATGCACACCTGGAGGCATTCTGTAACCTGTTGACCTTCAGAGTGTTGATGAAACACAGAAATTGCATCGGGATTGAATACAACAGTCACCATGAGCACTTTCCTCCACGGGAGTAATGTCTCAAACAGTCTACGCATTGATCGTTCCCTGGAAGACCAGTAGTAGTTTCCTAAGTTCATCTGGAGGCATTCTGTATCTGTGGACAATCGGAGTGTTGATGAAACACAGAAATAGCATCGGGATTGAATACAACAGTCACCATGCGCACTTTCCTCCATGGGAGTAATGTCTAAAACAGTCTACGCTTTGATCGTTACCTGGAATACCAGTAGTAGTTTCATATGCACATCTGGTGGCATTCTGTAATCTGTGGACTATCAGAGTGTTGTTGAAACACAGAAATTGCATCAGGATTGAATACAACAGTATCCATGCGCACTTTCCTCCATAGGAGTAAATTCTTAAAGAGTCTACGCTTTGATCGTTCCTAGGCAGACCAGTAGTAGTTTCCGATGCACATCTGGAGGCAATCTGTAATCTGTGGACTATCAGAGTGTTGATGAAACACAGAAATTGCACCGGGATTGAATACAACAGTCACCATGTGCACTTTCATCCACGAGAGTAATATCTCAAACAGTCTACGCTTTGATCGTTCCCTGGAAGACCAGTAGTAGTTACCGATGCACACCTGGAGGCATTCTGTAACCTGTTGACCTTCGGAGTGTTGATAAAACACAGAAATTGCATCGGGATTGAATACAACAGTCACCATGCGCACTTTCCTCAACGGGAGTAATGTCTCAAACAGGCTACGCATTGATCGTTCCCTGGAAGACCAGTAGTAGTTTCCTAAGTTCATCTGGAGGCATTCTGTATCTGTGGACAATCGGAGTGTTGATGAAACACAGAAATAGCATCGGGATTGAATACAACAGTCACCATGCGCACTTTCGTCCATGGAAGCAATGTCTCAAACAGTCTACGCTTTGAGCGTTCCCTGGAAGACCAGTAGTAGTTTCCGATGCACATTGGGAGGCATTCTGTAACCTGTGGACAATCAGAGTGTTGATAAAACACAGAAATTGCATCGGGATTGAATACAACAGTCGCCATGCGCACTTTCCTCCATGGGAGTAATGTCTCAAGAAGTCTACGCCTTGATCGTTTCCTGGAAGACCAGTAGTAGTTTCATATGCACATTTGGATTCATTCTGTAATCTGTGGACTATAAGAGTATTGTTGAAACACAGAAATTGCATCAGGATTGAATACAACAGTATCCATGCGCACTTTCCTCCATAGGAGTAAATTCTCAAAGAGTCTACGCTTTGGTCGTTACCTGGAAGACCAGTAGTAGTTTCCGATGCACATCTGGAGGCATTCTGTAATGTGTGGACCTTCAAAGTGTTGATGAAACACAGAAATTGCATCGCGATTGAATACAACAGTCACTATGCGCACTTTCCTCCATGGGAGTAATGTCTCAAAAAGTCTACGCTTTGATCGTTCCCTGGAAGACCAGTAGTAGTTTCCGTTGCACATCTGGAGGCATTCTGTAATCTGTGGGCCTTCAAAGTGTTGATGAAACACAGATATTGCATCAGGATTGAATACAACAGTATCCATGCGCACTTTCCTCCATAGGAGTAAATTCTTAAAGAGTCTACGCTTTGATCGTTCCCCGCAGACCAGTAGAAGTTTCCGATGCACATCTGGGGGCATTCTGTAATCTGTGGACTATCAGAGTGTTGATGAAACACAGAAATTGCATCGGGATTGAATACAACAGTAACCATGCGCACTTTAATCCATGGAGTAATGTCTGAAACAGTCTACGGTTTGATCGTTCACTGGAAGACCAGTAGTAGTTTCCGAGGCACATCCGGAGGCATTCTGTAATAAGTGGACTATCACATTGTTGATGAAACACAGAAATTGCATCGGGATTGAATACAACAGTCACCATGTGCACTTTCATCCATGAGAGTAATGTCTCAAACAGTTTACGCTTTGATCGTTCCCTGGAAGACCAGTAGTAGTTACCGATGCACACCTGGAGGCATTCTGTAACCTGTTGACCTTCGAAGTGTTGATAAAACACAGAAATTGCTCCGGGATTGAATACAACAGTCACCATGCGCACTTTCATCAATGGGAGTAATGTCTCAAGAAGTCTACGCTTTGATCGTTCACTGGAAGACCAGTAGTAGTTTCAGATGTACATCTGGAGGCATTCTGCAATCTGTGGACTATCAGAGTGTTGTTGAAACACAGATATTGCATCAGGATTGAATACAACAGTCACCATGCGCACTTTCCTTAATAGGAATAAATTCTCAAAGAGTCAACTCTTTGATCGTTACCTGGAAGACCAGTAGTAGTTTCCGATGCACATCTGGAGGCAATATGTAATCTGTGGACTACCAGAGTGTTGATGAAACACAGAAAATGCATCGGGATTGAATACAACAGCCACCATGCGCACTTTCCTCCATAGGAGTAAAATCTCAAAGAGTCTACGCTTTGGTCGTTACCTGGAAGACCAGTAGTAGTTTCCGATGCACATATGGAGGCATTCTGTAATCTGTGGACCTTCAAAGTGTTGATGAAACACAGAAACTGCGTCGGGATTGAATACAACAGTCACCATGCGCACTTTCCTCCACGGGAGTAAAGTCTTAAACAGTCTACGCTTTGATCGTTCCCTGGAAGACCAGTAGTAGTTTCCGATGCACATCTGGAGGAATTCTGTAATGTGTGGACCTTCAAAGTGTTGATGAAACACAGAAATAGCATTGCGATTGAATACAACAGTCACTATGCGCACTTTCCTCCATGGGAGTAATGTCTCAAAAAGTCTACGCTTTGATCGTTCCCTGGAAGACCAGTAGTAGTTTCCGTTGCACATCTGGAGGCATTCTGTAATCTGTGGGCCTTCAAAGTTTTGATGAAACACAGATATTGCATCAGGATTGAATACAACAGTCACCATGCGCACTTTCCTCCATGGGAGTAATGTCTCAAACAGTCTACGCTTCCGATGCACATCTGGAGCCATTCTGTAATCTGTGGACCTTCAAAGTGTTGATAAAACACAGAAATTGCATCGGGATTTAATACAACAGTCACCATGCGCACTTTCCTCCACGGGAGTAATGTCTCAAACAGTCTACGCATTGATCGTTCCCTGGAAGACCAGTAGTAGTTTCCTAAGTTCATCATGAGGCATTCTGTATCTGTGGACAATCGGAGTGTTGATGAAACACAGAAATAGCATCGGGATTGAATACAACAGTCACCATGCGCACTTTCCTAAATGGGAGTAATGTCTAAAACTGTCTACGTTTTGATCGTTCCCTGGAAGACCAGTAGTAGTTTCATATGCACATCTGGAGGCATTCTGTAATCTGTGGACTATCAGAGTGTTGTTGAAACACAGAAATTGCATCAGGATTGAATACAACAGTATCCATGCGCACTTTCCTCCATAGGAGTGAATTCTTAAAGAGTCTACGCTTTGATCGTTCCCCGGCAGACCAGTAGTAGTTTCCGATGCACATCTGGAGGCAATCTGTAATCTGTGGACTATCAGAGTGTTGATGAAACACAGAAATTGCATCGGGATTGAATACAACAGTCACCATGCGCACATTAATCCATGGAGTAATGTCTGAAACAGTCTACGGTTTGATCGTTCACTGGAAGACCAGTAGTAGTTTCCGAGGCACATCCGGAGCCATTCTGTAATTAGTGGACTATCAGATTGTTGATGAAACACAGAAATTGCATCGGGATTGAATACAACAGTCGACATATGCACTTTCATCCATGAGAGAAATGTCTCAAACAGTCTACGCTTTGATCGTTCCCTGGAAGACCAGTAGTAGTTACCGATGCACACCTGGAGGCATTCTGTAACCTGTTGACCTTCAGAGTGTTGATGAAACACAGAAATTGCATCGGGATTGATTACAACAGTCACCATGAGCACTTTCCTCCACGGGAGTAATGTCTCAAACAGTCTACGCATTGATCGTTCCCTGGAAGACCAGTAGTAGTTTCCTAAGTTCATCTGGAGGCATTCTGTATCTGTGGACAATCGGAGTGTTGATGAAACATAGAAATAGCATCGGGATTGAATACAACAGTCACCATGCGCCCTTTCCTCCATGGGAGTAATGTCTAAAACAGTCTACGCTTTGATCGTTACCTGGAATACCAGTAGTAGTTTCATATGCACATCTGGTGGCATTCTGTAATCTGTGGACTATCAGAGTGTTGTTGAAACACAGAAATTGCATCAGGATTGAATACAACAGTATCCATGCGCACTTTCCTCCATAGGAGTGAATTCTTAAAGAGTCTACGCTTTGATCGTTCCCCGGCAGACCAGTAGTAGTTTCCGATGCACATCTGGAGGCAATCTGTAATCTGTGGACTATCAGAGTGTTGATGAAACACAGAAATTGCATCGGGATTGAATACAACAGTCACCATGTGCACTTTCATCCACGAGAGTAATGTCTCAAACAGTCTACGCTTTGATCGTTCCCTGGAAGACCAGTAGTAGTTACCGATGCACACCTGGAGGCATTCTGTAACCTGTTGACCTTCGGAGTGTTGATAAAACACAGAAATTGCATCGGGATTGAATACAACAGTCACCATGCGCACTTTCCTCCACGGGAGTAATGTCTCAAACAGGCTACGCATTGATCGTTCCCTGGAAGACCAGTAGTAGTTTCCTAAGTTCATCTGGAGGCATTCTGTATCTGTGGACAATCGGAGTGTTGATGAAACACAGAAATAGCATCGGGATTGAATACAACAGTCACCATGCGCACTTTCGTCCATGGAAGCAATGTCTCAAACAGTCTACGCTTTGAGCGTTCCCTGGAAGACCAGTAGTAGTTTCCGATGCACATTGGGAGGCATTCTGTAACCTGTGGACAATCAGAGTGTTGATAAAACACAGAAATTGCATCGGGATTGAATACAACAGTCGCCATGCGCACTTTCCTCCATGGGAGTAATGTCTCAAGAAGTCTACGCCTTGATCGTTTCCTGGAAGACCAGTAGTAGTTTCATATGCACATTTGGAGGCATTCTGTAATCTGTGGACTATAAGAGTATTGTTGAAACACAGAAATTGCATCAGGATTGAATACAACAGTATCCATGCGCCCTTCCCTCCATAGGAGTAAATTCTCAAAGAGTCTACGCTTTGGTCGTTACCTGGAAGACCAGTAGTAGTTTCCGATGCACATCTGGAGGCATTCTGTAATGTGTGGACCTTCAAAGTGTTGATGAAACACAGAAATTGCATCGCGATTGAATACAACAGTCACTATGTGCACTTTCCTCCATGGGAGTAATGTCTCAAAAAGTCTACGCTTTGATCGTTCCCTGGAAGACCAGTAGTAGTTTCCGTTGCACATCTGGAGGCATTCTGTAATCTGTGGGCCTTCAAAGTGTTGATGAAACACAGATATTGCATCAGGATTGAATACAACAGTCACCATGCGCACTTTCCTCCATGGGAGTAATGTCTCAAACAGTCTACGCTTCCGATGCACATCTGGAGCCATTCTGTAATCTGTTGACCTTCAAAGTGTTGATAAAGCACAGAAATTGCATCGGGATTTAATACAACAGTCACCATGCGCACTTTCCTCCACGGGAGTAATGTCTCAAACAGTCTACGCATTGATCGTTCCCTGAAAGACCAGTAGTAGTTTCCTAAGTTCATCTGGAGGCATTCTGTAACTGTGGACTATCAGAGTGTTGTTGAAACACAGAAATTGCATCAGGATTGAATACAACAGTATCCATGCGCACTTTCCTCCATAGGAGTAAATTCTCAAAGAGTCTACGCTTTGATCGTTACCTGGAAGACCAGTAGCAGTTTCCGATGCACATCTGGAGGCAATCTGTAATCTGTGGACTATCAGAGTGTTGATGAAAACACAGAAATTGCATCGGGATTGAATACAACAGTCGCCATGCGCACTTTCCTCCATGGGAGTAATGTCTCAAACAGTCTACGCTTTGACCGTTCCCTGGAAGATCAGTAGTAGTTTCCGATGCCCATCTGGAGGCATTCTGTAATCTGTGGACTTTTAAAGTGTTGATGAAATACAGAAATTGCATCGGGATTGAATACAACAGTCACTATTAGCACTTTCCTCCATGGGAGTAATGTCTCAAACAGTCTACGCATTGATTGTTGCCTGGAAGACCAGTAGTAGTTTCCGATGCACATCTGGAGGCATTCTGTAATCGGTGGACCTTCATAGTGTTGATGAAACAGAGAAATTGCATCTGGATTGAATACAACAGTCACCATGCGCACTTTCCTCCATGGGGGTAATGTCTCAAACAGTCTACGCTTTGATCGTTCCCTGGAAGACCAGTAGTAGTTTCCGACGTTCATCTTGAGGCATTCTGTAATCTGTGGACTATCATGGTGTTGTTCAAACACAGAAATTGCATCGGGATTGAATACAATAATCACCATGCGCACTTTCCTCAATGGGAGTAATCTCTCAAACTGTCATCGCTTTGATCGTACCCTGAAGACCAGTAGTAGTTTCCGAGGCACATCTGGAGGCATTCTTTAATTAGTGGACTGTCAGAGTGTTGATGAAACACAGAAATTGCATCGGGATTGAATACAACGGTCACAATGTGCACTTTCCTCCATGGCAGTAATGTCTCAAACAGTCTACGCTTTGATCGTTCCCTGGAAGACCAGTAGTAGTTTCATATGCACATCTGGAGGCATTCTGTAACCTGTTGACTTTCAGAGTGTTGATTAAACACAGAAATTGCATCGGGAATGAATACAACAGTCACCATGCGCACTTTCCTCCATGGGAGTAATGTCTCAAACAGTATACGCTTTAATCGTTCCCTGGAAGACCAGTAGTAGTTTCCGATGCACATCTGGAGGCATTCTGTAACCTGTTGACCTTCAGAGTGTTGATAAAACACAGAAATTGCATCGGGATTGAATACAACAGTATCCATGCGCACTTTCCTCCATAGGAGTAAATTCTCAAAGAGTCTACGCTTTGATCGTTCCCCGGCAGACCAGTAGTAGTTTCCGATGCACATCTGGAGGCAATCAGTAATCTGTGGACTATCAGAGTGTTGATGAAACACAGAAATTGCATCGGGATTGAATACAACAGTCACCATGCGCACTTTAATCCATGGAGTAATGTCTGAAACAGTCTACGGTTTGATCGTTCACTGGAAAATCAGTAGTAGTTTCCGAGGCACATACGGAGGCATTCTGTAATTAGTGGACTATTAGATTGTTGATGAAACACAGAAATTGCATCGGGATTGAATACAACAATCACCATGTGCACTTTCATCCATGAGAGTAATGTCTCAAACAGTCTCCGCTTTGATCGTTCCCTGGAAGACCAGTAGTAGTTACCGATGCACACCTGGATTCATTCTGTAACCTGTTGACCTTCAGAGTGTTGATGAAACACAGAAAATGCATCGGGATTGAATACAACAGCCACCATGCGCACTTTCCTCCATGGGAGTAATGTCTCAAACTGTCTACGCTTGATCGTTACCTGGAAGACCAGTAGTAGTTTCCGATGCACATCTGTACGAATTGTGTAATCTGTGGACCTTCAAATTGTTGATGAAACACAGAAATTGCATCGGGATTGAATACAACAGTCACCATGCGCACTTTCCTAAATGGGAGTAATGTCCCAAAAAGTCTACCCTTTGATCGTTCCCTGGAAGACCAGTATTAGTTTCCGTTGCATATCTGGAGGCATTCTGTAATCTGTGGGCCTTCAAAGTGTTGATAAAACACAGAAATTGCATCGAGATTGAATACAACAGTCACCATGCGCAATTTCCTCCATGGGAGAAATGTCTCAAACAGTCTACGCTTCCGATGCACATCTGGAGCCATTCTGTAATCTGTGGACCTTCAAAGTGTTGATAAAACACAGAAATTGCATCGGGATTGAATACAACAGTCACCATGCGCACTTTCCTCCACGAGAGTAATGTCTCAAACAGTCTACGCATTGATCGTTCCCTGGAAGACCAGCAGTAGTTTCCTAAGTCCATCTGGAGGCATTCTGTATCTGTGGACAATCGGAGTGTTAATGAAACACAGAAATAGCATCGGGATTTAATACAACAGTCACCATGCGCACTTTCCTCCATGGGAGTAATGTCTAAAACAGTCTACGCTTTGATCGTTCCCTGGAAGACCAGTAGTAGCTTCCGATGCACATCTTTAGGCATTCTGTAATATGTGGACCTTCAAAGTGTTGATGAAACACAGAAATTGCATCGGGATTGAATACAACAGTCACCATGCGCACTAGCCTCCATGGGAGTAATGTCTCAAACAATCTACGCTTTGACCGTTCCCTGGAAGATCAGTAGTAGTTTCCGATGCACATCTGGAGGCATTCTGTAATCTGTGGACCTTTAAAGTGTTGATGAAATTCAGAAATTGCATCGGGATTGAATACAACAGTCACCATGCGCACTTTCCTCCATGGGAGTAATGTCTCAAACAGTCTACGCTTTGATCGTTCCCTGGAAGACCAGTAGCAGTTTCTAAAGCAAATCTGGAGGTATTCTGTAATCTGTGGACTACAGAGTGTTGTAGAAACACAGAAATTGCATCGTGATTGAATAAAAAAGTCTCAATTGCCACTTTCCTCCATGGGAGTAATGTCTCAAACAGTCTACGCTTTGATCATTAACTGGAAGACCAGTAGTAGTTTCCGATGCACATCTGTAGGCATTGTGTAATCTGTGGACGTTCAAAGTGTTGATGAAACACAGAAATTGCATCGGGATTGAATACAACAGACACCATGCGCACTTTCCTCCATGGGAGTAATGTCTCAAATAGTCTACGCTTTGATCGTTCCCTGGAAGACCAGTAGTAGTTTCCGATGCACATCTGGAGGCATTCTATAATCTGTGGACCTTCAAAGTGTTGATGAAACACAGAAATTGCCTCGGGATTGAATACAACAGTCACCATGCGCACATTCCTCCATTGAAATAATGTCTCAAGCTGTCTACGTTTTGATCGTTCCCTGGAAGACCAGTAGTAGTTTCCGATGCACATATGGAGGCATTCTGTAATCTGTGGAATATCAGGGTGCTGATGAAACACAGAAATTGCATCGGGATTGAATACAACAGTCACCATGCGCACTTTCATCTATGGGAGTTATGTCTCAAACAGTCTACGCTTTGATCGTTACCTGGAAGACCAGTAGTAGTTTCCGATGCACATCTGGAGGCATTCTGTAATCTGTGGGCCTTGAAACTGTTGATGAAACAGAGAAATTGCATCGGGATTCAATACAACAGTCACCATGCGCACTTTCCTCAATGGGAATAGTGTCTCAAACTGTCATCGCTTTGATCGTAACCTGAAGACCAGTAGTAGTTTCCGAGGCACATCTGGAGGCATTTTGTAATTAGTGGGCTATCAGAGTGTTGATGAAACACAGAAATTGCATCGGGATTGAATACAACAGTCACAATGTGCACTTTCCTCCATGGCAGTAATGTCTCAAACAGTCTACGATTTGATCGTTCCCTGGAAGACCAGTGGTAGTTTCATATGCACATCTGGAGGCATTCTGTAACCTGTTGACTCTCAGAGTTTTGATAAAACACAGAAATTGCATCGGGAATGAATACAACAGTCACCATGCGCACTTTCCTCCATGGGAGTAATGTCTCAAACAGTATACGCTTTGATCGTTCCCTGGAAGACCAGTAGTAGTTTCCGATGCACATCTGGAAGCATTCTGTAACCTGTTGACCTTCAGAGTGTTGATAAAACACAGAAATTGCATCGGGATTGAATACAACAGTATCCATGCGCACTTTCCTCCATAGGAGTAAATTCTCAAAGAGTCTACGCTTTGATCGTTCCAGGGCAGACCAGTAGTAGTTTCCGATGCACACCTGGAGGCAATCTGTAATCTGTGGACTATCAGAGTGTTGATGAAACACAGAAATTGCATCGGGATTGAATACAACAGTCACCATGCGCACTTTAATCCATGGAGTAATGTCTGAAAGAGTCTACGGTTTGATCGTTCACTGGAAGATCAGTAGTAGTTACCGAGGCACATACGGAGGCATTCCGTAATTAGTGGACTATCAGATTGTTGATGAAACACAGAAATTGCATTGGGATTGAATACAAGAGTCACCATGCGCACTTTCCTCCATGGGAGTAATGTCTCAAACATTCTACGCTTTGATCGTTCCCTGAAGAACAGTAGTAGTTTCCGAGGCACATCTGGAGGCATTCTGTAATTAGCGGACTATCAGAGTGTTGATGAAACACAGAAATTGCTTCGGGATTGAATACAACAGTCACCATGTGCACTTTCCTCCATGGGAGTAATGTCTCAAACAGTCTACGCTTTGACCGTTCCCTGGAAGACCAGTAGGATTTTCCGACGTTCATCTTGAGGCATTCTGTAATCTGTGGACTATCGTGGTGTTGTTGAAACACAGAAATTGCATCGGGATTGAATACAACAGTCACCATGCGCACTTTCCTCAATGGGAGTAATGTCTCAAACTGTCATCGCTTTGATCGTACCCTGAAGACCAGCAGTAGTTTCCGAGGCACATCTGGAGGCATTCTGTAATTAGTGGACTATCAGAGTGTTGATGAACCACAGAAATTGCATCGGGATTGAATACAACAGTCACAATGTGCACTTTCCTCCATGGCAGTAATGTCTCAAACAGTCTACGCTTTGATCGTTCCCTGGAAGACCAGTGGTAGTTTCATATGCACATCTGGAGGCATTCTGTAACCTGTTGACTTTCAGAGTTTTGATAAAACACAGAAATTGCATTGGGAATGAATACAACAGTCACCATGCGCACTTTCCTCCATGGGAGTAATGTCTCAAACAGTATACGCTTTGAACGTTCCCTGGAAGACCAGTAGTAGTTTCCAATGAACATCTGGAGGCATTCTGTAACCTGTTGACCTTCAGAGTGTTGATAAAACACAGAAATTGCATCGGGATTGAATACAACAGTATCCATGCGCACTTACCTCCATAGGAGTAAATTCTCAAAGAGTCTACGCTTTGATCGTTCCCCGGCAGACCAGTAGTAGTTTCCGATGCACATCTGGAGGCAATCTGTAATCTGTGGACTATCAGAGTGTTGATGAAACACAGAAAATGCATCGGTATTGAATACAACAGTCACCATGCGCACTTTCCTCCATGGGAAAATTGTCTCAAATAGTCTACGCTTTGATCGTTCCCTGAAGACCAGCAGTAGTTTCCCAGGGACATTCGGAGGCATTCTGTATCTGTGGACAATCGGAGTGTTAATGAAACACAGAAATAGCATCGGGATTTAATACAACAGTCACCATGCGCACTTTCCTCCATGGGAGTAATGTCTAAAACAGTCTACGCTTTGATCGTTCCCTGGAAGACCAGTAGTAGCTTCCGATGCACATCTTTAGGCATTCTGTAATATGTGGACCTTCAAAGTGTTGATGAAACACAGAAATTGCATCGGGATTGAATACAACAGTCACCATGCGCACTAGCCTCCATGGGAGTAATGTCTCAAACAATCTACGCTTTGACCGTTCCCTGGAAGATCAGTAGTAGTTTCCGATGCACATCTGGAGGCATTCTGTAATCTGTGGACCTTTAAAGTGTTGATGAAATTCAGAAATTGCATCGGGATTGAATACAACAGTCACCATGCGCACTTTCCTCCATGGGAGTAATGTCTCAAACAGTCTACGCTTTGATCGTTCCCTGGAAGACCAGTAGTAGTTTCATATGCACATCTGGAGGCATTCTGTAATCTGTGGACTATCAGAGTGTTGTTGAAACACAGAAATTGCATCAGGATTGAATACAACAGTATCCATGCGCACTTTCCTCCATAGGAGTAAATTCTCAAAGAGTCAACGCTTTGATCGTTACCTGGAAGACCAGTAGTAGTTTCCGATGCACATCTGGATGCAATCTGTAATCTGTGGACTATCACAGTGTTGATGAAACACAGAAAATGCATCGGGATTGAATACAACAGCCACCATGCGCACTTTCCTCCATGGGAGTAATGCCTCAAACAGTCTACGCTTTGATCGTTCCCTGTAAGAGCAGTAGTAGTTTCCGAAGCAAATCTGGAGATTTTCTGTAAACTGTGGAGTACAATGTGTTGTAGAAACACAGAAATTGCATCAGGATTGAATACAACAGTCACAATGCGCACTTTCCTCCATGGGAGTAATGTCTCAAACAGTCTACGCTTGATCGTTACCTGGAGGACCTGTAGTAGTTTCCGATGCACATCTGTACGAATTCTGTAATCTGTGGACTATCAGAGTGTTGTTGAAACACAGAAATTGCATCGGGATTGAATACAACAGTCACCATGCGCACTTTCCTCCATGGGCGTAATGTCTCAAAAAGTCTACGCTTTGATCGTTCCCTGGAAGACCAGTAGTAGTTTCCGTTGCACATCTGGAGGCATTCTGTAATCTGTGGACTATCAGAGTGTTGAACACAGAAATTGCATCGGGATTGAATACAATAGTCACCATGCAGACTTTCCTCCATGGGAGTAATGTCTCAAACATTCTACGCTTTGTTCGTTCCCTGAAGACCAGTAGTAGTTTCCGAGGCACATCTGGAGGCATTCTGTAATTAGTGGACTATCAGAGTGTTGATGAAACACAGAAATTGCTTCGGGATTGAATACAACAGTCACCATGTGCACTTTCCTCCATGGGAGTAATGTCTCAAACAGTCTACGCTTTGATCGTTCCCTGGAAGACCAGTAGTAGTTTCATATTCACATCTGGAGGCATTCTGTAATCTGTGGACTATCAGAGTGTTGTTGAAACACAGAAATTGCATCAGGATTGAATACAACAGTATCCATGCGCACTTTCCTCCATAGGAGTAAATTCTCAAAGAGTCAACGCTTTGATCGTTACCTGGAAGACCAGTAGTAGTTTCCGATGCACATCTGAAGGCAATCTGTAATCTGTGGACTATCAGAGTGTTGATGAAACACAGAAAATGCATCGGGATTGAATACAACAGTCACAATGCGCACTTTCCTCCATAGGAGTAAATTCTCAAAGAGTCAACGCTTTGATCGTTACCTGGAAGACCAGTAGTAGTTTCCGATGCACATCTGGAGGCTATCTGTAATCTGTGGACTATCAGTGTGTTGATGAAACACAGAAAATGTATCGGGATTGAATACAACAGCCACCATGCGCACTTTCCTCCATGGGAGTAATGTCTCAAACAGTCTACGCTTTGATCGTTCCCTGTAAGAGCAGTAGTAGTTTCCGATGCACATCTGTACGAATTCTGTAATCTGTGGACCTTCAAAGTGTTGATGAAACACAGAAATAGCATCGGGATTGAATACAACAGTCACCATGCGCACTTTCCTCCATGGGAGTAATGTCTCAAATAGTCTACGCTTTGATCGTTCCCTGGAAGACCAGTAGTAGTTTCCGATGCACATCTGGAGGCATTCTATAATCTGTGGACCTTCAAAGTGTTGATGAAACACAGAAATTGCCTCGGGATTGAATACAACAGTCACCATGCGCACATTCCTCCATTGAAATAATGTCTCAAGCTGTCTACGTTTTGATCGTTCCCTGGAAGACCAGTAGTAGTTTCCGATGCACATATGGAGGCATTCTGTAATCTGTGGAATATCAGGGTGCTGATGAAACACAGAAATTGCATCGGGATTGAATACAACAGTCACCATGCGCACTTTCATCTATGGGAGTTATGTCTCAAACAGTCTACGCTTTGATCGTTACCTGGAAGACCAGTAGTAGTTTCCGATGCACATCTGGAGGCATTCTGTAATCTGTGGGCCTTGAAACTGTTGATGAAACAGAGAAATTGCATCGGGATTCAATACAACAGTCACCATGCGCACTTTCCTCAATGGGAATAGTGTCTCAAACTGTCATCGCTTTGATCGTAACCTGAAGACCAGTAGTAGTTTCCGAGGCACATCTGGAGGCATTTTGTAATTAGTGGGCTATCAGAGTGTTGATGAAACACAGAAATTGCTTCGGGATTGAATACAACAGTCACAATGTGCACTTTCCTCCATGGCAGTAATGTCTCAAACAGTCTACGATTTGATCGTTCCCTGGAAGACCAGTGGTAGTTTCATATGCACATCTGGAGGCATTCTGTAACCTGTTGACTCTCAGAGTTTTGATAAAACACAGAAATTGCATCGGGAATGAATACAACAGTCACCATGCGCACTTTCCTCCATGGGAGTAATGTCTCAAACAGTATACGCTTTGATCGTTCCCTGGAAGACCAGTAGTAGTTTCCGATGCACATCTGGAAGCATTCTGTAACCTGTTGACCTTCAGAGTGTTGATAAAACACAGAAATTGCATCGGGATTGAATACAACAGTATCCATGCGCACTTTCCTCCATAGGAGTAAATTCTCAAAGAGTCTACGCTTTGATCGTTCCAGGGCAGACCAGTAGTAGTTTCCGATGCACATCTGGAGGCAATCTGTAATCTGTGGACTATCAGAGTGTTGATGAAACACAGAAATTGCATCGGGATTGAATACAACAGTCACCATGCGCACTTTAATCCATGGAGTAATGTCTGAAAGAGTCTACGGTTTGATCGTTCACTGGAAGATCAGTAGTAGTTACCGAGGCACATACGGAGGCATTCCGTAATTAGTGGACTATCAGATTGTTGATGAAACACAGAAATTGCATTGGGATTGAATACAAGAGTCACCATGCGCACTTTCCTCCATGGGAGTAATGTCTCAAACATTCTACGCTTTGATCGTTCCCTGAAGAACAGTAGTAGTTTCCGAGGCACATCTGGAGGCATTCTGTAATTAGCGGACTATCAGAGTGTTGATGAAACACAGAAATTGCTTCGGGATTGAATACAACAGTCACCATGTGCACTTTCCTCCATGGGAGTAATGTCTCAAACAGTCTACGCTTTGACCGTTCCCTGGAAGACCAGTAGGATTTTCCGACGTTCATCTTGAGGCATTCTGTAATCTGTGGACTATCGTGGTGTTGTTGAAACACAGAAATTGCATCGGGATTGAATACAACAGTCACCATGCGCACTTTCCTCAATGGGAGTAATGTCTCAAACTGTCATCGCTTTGATCGTACCCTGAAGACCAGCAGTAGTTTCCGAGGCACATCTGGAGGCATTCTGTAATTAGTGGACTATCAGAGTGTTGATGAACCACAGAAATTGCATCGGGATTGAATACAACAGTCACAATGTGCACTTTCCTCCATGGCAGTAATGTCTCAAACAGTCTACGCTTTGATCGTTCCCTGGAAGACCAGTGGTAGTTTCATATGCACATCTAGAGGTATTCTGTAACCTGTTGACTTTCAGAGTTTTGATAAAACACAGAAATTGCATTGGGAATGAATACAACAGTCACCATGCGCACTTTCCTCCATGTGAGTAATGTCTCAAACAGTATACGCTTTGAACGTTCCCTGGAAGACCAGTAGTAGTTTCCAATGAACATCTGGAGGCATTCTGTAACCTGTTGACCTTCAGAGTGTTGATAAAACACAGAAATTGCATCGGGATTGAATACAACAGTATCCATGCGCACTTACCTCCATAGGAGTAAATTCTCAAAGAGTCTACGCTTTGATCGTTCCCCGGCAGACCAGTAGTAGTTTCCGATGCACATCTGGAGGCAATCTGTAATCTGTGGACTATCAGAGTGTTGATGAAACACAGAAAATGCATCGGTATTGAATACAACAGTCACCATGCGCACTTTCCTCCATGGGAAAATTGTCTCAAATAGTCTACGCTTTGATCGTTCCCTGAAGACCAGCAGTAGTTTCCCAGGGACATTCGGAGGCATTCTGTATCTGTGGACAATCGGAGTGTTAATGAAACACAGAAATAGCATCGGGATTTAATACAACAGTCACCATGCGCACTTTCCTCCATGGGAGTAATGTCTAAAACAGTCTACGCTTTGATCGTTCCCTGGAAGACCAGTAGTAGCTTCCGATGCACATCTTTAGGCATTCTGTAATATGTGGACCTTCAAAGTGTTGATGAAACACAGAAATTGCATCGGGATTGAATACAACAGTCACCATGCGCACTAGCCTCCATGGGAGTAATGTCTCAAACAATCTACGCTTTGACCGTTCCCTGGAAGATCAGTAGTAGTTTCCGATGCACATCTGGAGGCATTCTGTAATCTGTGGACCTTTAAAGTGTTGATGAAATTCAGAAATTGCATCGGGATTGAATACAACAGTCACCATGCGCAGTTTCCTCCATGGGAGTAATGTCTCAAACAGTCTACGCTTTGATCGTTCCCTGGAAGACCAGTAGTAGTTTCATATGCACATCTGGAGGCATTCTGTAATCTGTGGACTATCAGAGTGTTGTTGAAACACAGAAATTGCATCAGGATTGAATACAACAGTATCCATGCGCACTTTCCTCCATAGGAGTAAATTCTCAAAGAGTCAACGCTTTGATCGTTACCTGGAAGACCAGTAGTAGTTTCCGATGCACATCTGGAAGCAATCTGTAATCTGTGGACTATCAGAGTGTTGATGAAACACAGAAAATGCATCGGGATTGAATACAACAGCCACCATGCGCACTTTCCTCCATGGGAGTAATGCCTCAAACAGTCTACGCTTTGATCGTTCCCTGTAAGAGCAGTAGTAGTTTCCGAAGCAAATCTGGAGATTTTCTGTAAACTGTGGAGTACAATGTGTTGTAGAAACACAGAAATTGCATCAGGATTGAATACAACAGTCACAATGCGCACTTTCCTCCATGGGAGTAATGTCTCAAACAGTCTACGCTTGATCGTTACCTGGAGGACCTGTAGTAGTTTCCGATGCACATCTGTACGAATTCTGTAATCTGTGGACTATCAGAGTGTTGTTGAAACACAGAAATTGCATCGGGATTGAATACAACAGTCACCATGCGCACTTTCCTCCATGGGCGTAATGTCTCAAAAAGTCTACGCTTTGATCGTTCCCTGGAAGACCAGTAGTAGTTTCCGTTGCACATCTGGAGGCATTCTGTAATCTGTGGACTATCAGAGTGTTGAACACAGAAATTGCATCGGGATTGAATACAATAGTCACCATGCAGACTTTCCTCCATGGGAGTAATGTCTAAAACAGTCTACTCTTTGATCGTTCCCTGGAAGACCAGTAGTAGTTTCCGATGCACATCTGGAGTCATTCTTTAATACGTGGACCTTCAAAGTATTGATGAAACACAGAAATTGCATCGGGATTGAATGCAACAGTCACCATGCGCTCTTTCCTCCATGGGAGTAATGTCTCAAACATTCTACGCTTTGTTCGTTCCCTGAAGACCAGTAGTAGTTTCCGAGGCACATCTGGAGGCATTCTGTAATTAGTGGACTATCAGAGTGTTGATGAAACACAGAAATTGCTTCGGGATTGAATACAACAGTCACCATGTGCACTTTCCTCCATGGGAGTAATGTCTCAAACAGTCTACGCTTTGATCGTTCCCTGGAAGACCAGTAGTAGTTTCATATTCACATCTGGAGGCATTCTGTAATCTGTGGACTATCAGAGTGTTGTTGAAACACAGAAATTGCATCAGGATTGAATACAACAGTATCCATGCGCACTTTCCTCCATAGGAGTAAATTCTCAAAGAGTCAACGCTTTGATCGTTACCTGGAAGACCAGTAGTAGTTTCCGATGCACATCTGAAGGCAATCTGTAATCTGTGGACTATCAGAGTGTTGATGAAACACAGAAAATGCATCGGGATTGAATACAACAGTCACAATGCGCACTTTCCTCCATAGGAGTAAATTCTCAAAGAGTCAACGCTTTGATCGTTACCTGGAAGACCAGTAGTAGTTTCCGATGCACATCTGGAGGCAATCTGTAATCTGTGGACTATCAGTGTGTTGATGAAACACAGAAAATGTATCGGGATTGAATACAACAGCCACCATGCGCACTTTCCTCCATGGGAGTAATGTCTCAAACAGTCTACGCTTTGATCGTTCCCTGTAAGAGCAGTAGTAGTTTCCGATGCACATCTGTACGAATTCTGTAATCTGTGGACCTTCAAAGTGTTGATGAAACACAGAAATATCATCGGGATTGAATACAACAGTCACCATGCGCACTTTCCTCCATGGGAGTAATGTCTCAAAAAGTCTACGTTTTGATCGTTCCCTGGAAGATCAGTAGTAGTTTCCGATGCCCATCTGAAGGCATTCTGTAACCTGTTGACCTTCACAGTGTTGATAAAACACAGAAATTGCATCGGGATTGAATACAACAGTATCCATGCGCACTTCCCTCCATAGGAGTAAATTCTCAAAGAATCTACGCTTTGATCGTTCCCCGGCAGACCAGTAGTAGTTTCCGATGCACATCTGGAGGCAATCTGTAATCTGTGGACTATCAGAGTGTTGATGAAACACAGAAAATGCATCGGTATTGAATACAACAGTCACCATGCACACTTTGCTCCATGGGAAAAATGTCTCAAACAGTCTACGCTTTGATCGTTCCCTGAAGACCAGCAGTAGTTTCCCAGGGACATTCGGAGGCATTCTGTAATCAGTGGACTATCAGAGTGTTGATGAAACACAGAAATTGCATCGGGATTGAATACAGCAGTCACCATGTGCACTTTCATCCATGAGAGTAATGTCTCAAACAGTCTACGCTTTGATCGTTTCCTGGAAGACCAGTAGTAGTTACTGATGCACACCTGGAGGCATTCTGTAACCCGTTAACCTTCAGAATGTTGATAAAACACAGAAATTGCATCGGGATTGAATACAACAGTCACCATGCGCACTTTCATCAATGGGAGTAATGTCTGAAACAGTCTACGCTTTGATCGTTCCCTGGAAGACCAGTAGTAGTTTCCGATGCACATCTGGAGGCATTCTGTAATCTGTGGACTATCAGAGTGTTGAACAAAGAAATTGCATCGGGATTGAATACAATAGTCACCATGCGCACTTTCCTCCATGGGAGTAATGTCTAAAACAGTCTACTCTTTGATCGTTCCCTGGAAGACCAGTAGTAGTTTCCGATGCACATCTGGAGGCATTCTTTAATATGTGGACCTTCAAAGTGTTGATGAAACACAGAAATTGCATCGCGTTTGAATGCAACAGTCACCATGTGCACTTTCCTTCATGGGAGTAATGTCTCAAAAAGTCTACGCTTTGATCATTCCCTGGAAGACCAGTAGTAGTTTCCGTTGCACATCTGGAGGCATTCTGTAATCTGTGGACCTTCAAAGTGTTGATGAAACACAGAAATTGCATCGGGATTGAATACAACAGTCACCATGCGCACTTTCCTCCATGGGAGTAATGTCTCAAACAATCTACGCTTTGATTGTTCCCTGAAGACCAGTAGTAGTTACCGAGGCACATCTGGAGGCATTCTGTAATTAGTGGACTATCAGAGTGTTGATGAAACACGGAAATTGCTTCGGGATTGAATACAACAGTCACCATGTGCACTTTCCTCCATGGGAGTAATGTCTCAAACAGTCTACGCTTTGATCGTTCCCTGGAAGACCAGTAGTAGTTTCATATGCACATCTGGAGGCATTCTGTAATCTGTGGACTATCAGAGTGTTGTTGAAACACAGAAATTGCATCGGGATTGAATACAACAGTATCCATGCGCACTTTCCTCCATAGGAGTAAATTCTCAAAGAATCTACGCTTTGATCGTTCCCCGGCAGACCAGTAGTAGTTTCCGATGCACATCTGGAGGCAATCTGTAATCTGTGGACTATCAGTGTGTTGATGAAACACAGAAAATGTATCGGGATTGAATACAACAGCCACCATGCGCACTTTCCTCCATGGGAGTAATGTCTCAAACAGTCTACGCTTTGATCGTTCCCTGTAAGAGCAGTAGTAGTTTCCGATGCACATCTGTACGAATTCTGTAATCTGTGGACCTTCAAAGTGTTGATGAAACACAGAAATAGCATCGGGATTGAATACAACAGTCACCATGCGCACTTTCCTCCATGGGAGTAATGTCTCAAAAAGTCTACGTTTTGATCGTTCCCTGGAAGATCAGTAGTAGTTTCCGATGCCCATCTGGAGGCATTCTGTAACCTGTTGACCTTCAGAGTGTTGATAAAACACAGAAATTGCATCGGGATTGAATACAACAGTATCCATGCGCACTTCCCTCCATAGGAGTAAATTCTCAAAGAATCTCCGCTTTGATCGTTCCCCAGCAGACCAGTAGTAGTTTCCGATGCACATCTGGAGGCAATCTGTAATCTGTGGACTATCAGAGTGTTGATGAAACACAGAAAATGCATCGGTATTGAATACAACAGTCACCATGCACACTTTGCTCCATGGGAAAAATGTCTCAAACAGTCTACGCTTTGATCGTTCCCTGAAGACCAGCAGTAGTTTCCCAGGGACATTCGGAGGCATTCTGTAATCAGTGGACTATCAGAGTGTTGATGAAACACAGAAATTGCATCGGGATTGAATACAGCAGTCACCATGTGCACTTTCATCCATGAGAGTAATGTCTCAAACAGTCTACGCTTTGATCGTATCCTGGAAGACCAGTAGTAGTTACTGATGCACACCTGGAGGCATTCTGTAACCTGTTAACCTTCAGAGTGTTGATAAAACACAGAAATTGCATCGGGATTGTATACAACAGTCACCATGCGCACTTTCATCAATGGGAGTAATGTCTCAAACAATCTACGCTTTGATCGTTCCCTGAAGACCAGTAGTAGTTACCGAGGCACATCTGGAGGCATTCTGTAATTAGTGGACTATCAGAGTGTTGATGAAACACGGAAATTGCTTCGGGATTGAATACAACAGTCACCATGCGCACTTTCATCAATGGGAGTAATGTCTGAAACAGTCTACGCTTTGATCGTTCCCTGGAAGACCAGTAGCAGTTTCCGATGCACATCTGGAGGCATTCTGTAATCTGAGGACTATCAGAGTGTTGTTGAAACACAGAAATTGCATCAGGATTATATACAATAGTATCCATGCGCACTTTCCTCCATAGGAGTAACGTCTCAAATTGTGTACGCTTTGATCGTTCCCTGGAAGACCGGTAGTAGTTTCCGATGCACATCTTCAGGCAATCTGTAATATGTGGACTATCAGAGTGTTGATGAGAAACAGAAAATGCATCGGGATTGAATACAACAGTCGCCATTTGCACTTTCATCCATGGGAGTAATGTCTCAAAAAGTCTACGTTTTGATCGTTCCCTGGAAGATCAGTAGTAGTTTCCGATGCACATCTGGAGGCATTCTGTAACCTGTTGACCTTCAGAGTGTTGATAAAACACAGAAATTGCATCGGGATTGAATACAACAGCATCCATGCGCACTTTCCTCCATAGGAGTAAATTCTCAAAGAATCTACGCTTTGATCGTTGCCCGGCAGACCAGTAGTAGTTTCCGATGCACATCTGGAGGCAATCTGTAATCTGTGGACTATCAGAGTGTTGATGAAACACAGAAAATGCATCGGTATTGAATACAACAGTCACCATGCACACTTTGCTCCATGGGAAAAATGTCTCAAACAGTCTACGATTTGATCGTTCCCTGAAGACCAGCAGTAGTTTCCCAGGGACATTCGGAGGCATTCTGTAATCAGTGGACAATCAGAGTGTTGATGAAACACAGATATTGCATCGGGATTGAATATAACAGTCACCATGCGCACTTTAATCCATGGAGTAATGTCTGAAACAGTCTACGGTTTGATCGTTCACTGGAAGATCAGTAGTAGTTTCCGATGCACATACGGAGGCATTCTGTAATTAGTGGACTATCAGATTGTTGATGAAACACAGAAATTGCATCGGGATTGAATACAACAGTCACCATGTGCACTTTCATCCATGAGAGTAATGTCTCAAACAGTCTACGCTTTGATCGTTTCCTGGAAGACCAGTAGTAGTTACCGATGCACACCTGGAGGCATTCTGTAACCTGTTAACCTTCAGAGTGTTGATAAAACACAGAAATTGCATCGGGATTGAATACAACAGTCACCATGCGCACTTTCATCAATGGGAGTAATGTCTGAAACAGTCTACGCTTTGATCGTTCCCTGGAAGACCAGTAGCAGTTTCCGATGCACATCTGGAAGCATTCTGTAATCTGTGGACTATCAGAGTGTTGTTGAAACACAGAAATTGCATCAGGATTGTATACAACAGTATCCATGCGCACTTTCCTCCTTGGAGTAATGTCTCAAACTGTCTACGATTTGATCGTTCCCTGGAAGACCGGTATTAGTTTCCGATGCACATCTGGAGGCAATCTGTAATATGTGGACTATCAGAGTGTTGATGACAAACAGAAAATGCATCGGGATTGAATACAACAGTCACCATGTGCACTTTCCTCCATGGACGTAATGTCTCAAAAAGTCTACGCTTTGATCGTTCCCTGGAAGACCAGTAGTAGTTTCCGTTGCACATCTGGAGGCATTCTGTATTCTGTGGACTATCAGAGTGTTGAACAAAGAAATTGCATCGGGATTGAATACAATAGTCACCATGCGCACTTTCCTCCATGGGAGTAATGTCTAAAACAGTCTACTCTTGGATCGTTCCCTGGAAGACCAGTAGTAGTTTCCGATGCACATCTGGGGGCATTCTTTAATATGTGGACCTTCAAAGTGTTGATGAAACACAGAAATTGCATCGCGTTTGAATGCAACAGTCACCATGCGCACTTTCCTCCATGGGAGTAATGTCTCAAAAAGTCTACGCTTTGATCGTTCCCTGGAAGACCAGTAGTAGTTTCCGTTGCACATCTGGAGGCATTCTGTAATCTGTGGACCTTCAAAGTGTTGATGAAACACAGAAATTGCATCGGGATTGAATACAACAGTCACCATGCGCACTTTCCTCCATGGGAGTAATGTCTCAAACAATCTACGCTTTGATCGTTCCCTTAAGACCAGTAGTAGTTTCCGAGGCACATCTGGAGGCATTCTGTAATTAGTGGACTATCAGAGTGTTGATGAAACACTGAAATTGCTTCGGGATTGAATACAACAGTCACCATGTGCACTTTCCTCCATGGGAGTAATGTCTCAAACAGTCTACGCTTTGATCGTTCCCTGGAAGACCAGTAGTAGTTTCATATGCACATCTGGAGGCATTCTGTAATCTGTGGACTATCAGAGTGTTGTTGAAACACAGAAATTGCATCAGGATTGAATACAACAGTATCCATGCGCACTTTCCTCCATAGGAGTAAATTCTCAAAGAGTCAACGATTTGATCGGTACCTGGAAGACCAGTAGTAGTTTCCGATGCACATCTGGAGGCAATCTGTAATCTGTGGACTATCAGAGTGTTGATGAAACACAGAAAATGTATTGGGATTGAATACAACAGCCACCATGCGCACTTTCCTCCATGGGAGTAATGTCTCAAACAGTCTACGCTTTGATCGTTCCCTGTAAGAGCAGTAGTAGTTTCCGATGCACATCTGTACGAATTCTGTAATCTGTGGACCTTCAAAGTGTTGATGAAACACAGAAATTGCATCGGGATTGAATACAACAGTCACCATGCGCACTTTCCTCCATGGGAGTAATATCTCAAATAGTCTACGCTTTGATCGTTCCCTGGAAGACCAGTAGTAGTTTCCGATGCATATCTGGAGGCAATCTGTAATATGTGGACCTTCAAAGTGTTGATGAAACACAGAAATTGCCTCGGGATTGAATACAACATTCACCATGCGCACTTTCCTCCATTGAAGTAATGTCTCCAGCAGTCTACGTTTTTGATCGTTCCCTGGAAGACCAGTAGTAGTTTCCGATGCACATCTGGAGGCATTCTGTAATCTGTGGACTATCAGGGTATTGATGAAACACAGAAATGGTATCGGGATTGAATACAACAGTCCCCATGTACACTTTCATCCATGGGAGTTATGTCTCAAACAGTCTACGCTTTGATCGTTAATTGGAAGACCAGTAATAGTTTCCGATGCACATCTGGAGGCATTCTGTAATCTGTGGACCTTCAAAGTGTTGATGAAACAGAGAAATTGCATCGGGATTGAATACAACATTCACCATGCGCACTTTCCTCCATGGGAGTAATGTCTCAAACAGTCTACGCTTTCATCGTTCCCTGAAAGACCAGTAGTAGTTTCCGACGTTCATCTTGAGGCATTCTGTAATCTGTGGACTATCATGGTGTTGATGAAACACAGAAATTGCATCGGGATTGAATACAACAGTCACCATGCGCACTTTCCTCAATGGGAGTAATGTCTCAAACTGTCTACGCTTTGATCGTTTCCTGGAAGACCAGTAGTAGTTTCATATGCACATCTGGAGGCATTCTGTAACCTGTTGACTTTCAGAGTGTTGATAAAACACAGAAATTGCATCGGGAATGAATACAACAGTCACCATGCGCACTTTCCTCCATGGGAGTAATGTCTCTAAGAGTATAAGCTTTGATCGTTCCCTGGAAGACCAGTAGTAGTTTCCGATGCACGTCTGGAGGCATTCTGTAACCTGTTGACCTTCAGAGTGTTGATAAAACACAGAAATTGCATCGGGAATGAATACAACAGTCACCATGCGCACATTCCTCCATGGGAGTAATGTCTCAAACAGTATATGCTTTGATCGTTCCCTGGAAGACCAGTAGTAGTTTCCGACGTTCATCTTCAGGCATTCTGTAGTCTGTGGACTATCATGGTGTTGTTGAAACACAGAAATTGCATCGGGATTGAATACAACACTCACCATGCGCAATTTCCTCAATGGGAGTAATGTCTCAAACTGTCATCGCTCTGATCGTTCCCTGAAGACCAGTAGTAGAGTCTGAGGCACATTCGGAGGCATTCTGTAATCAGTGGACTATCAGAGTGTTGATGAAACACAGAAATTGCATCATGATTGAACACAACAGTCACCATGCGCACTTTCATCCATGGGAGTAATGTCTGAAACAGTCTACGGTTTAATCGTTCCCTGGAAGACCAGTAGTAGTTTCGGATGCACATATGGAGGCATTCTGCATTCTGTGGACTATCAGAGTGTTGTTGAAACACAGAAATTGCATCAGGATTGAATACAACAGAATCCATGCGCACTTTCCTCCATAGGAGTAATGTCTCAAACTGTCTACGCTTTGATCGTTCCCTGGAAGACCAGTAGTATTTTCTGATGCACATCTGGAGGCATTCTGTAATCTGTGGGCCTTCAAAGTGTTGATGAAACACAGAAATTGCAATGGGATTGAATACAAAAGTCACCATGCGCACTTTCCTCCATGGGAGTAAACTCTCAAACAGTCTACGCTTTGATGTTCCCTGGAAGACCAGTAGTAGTTCCGATGCACATCTGGAGGCATTCAGTAATCTGTGGACTCTCAGAGTGTTGAACACAGAAATTGCATCGGGATTGAATACAATAGTCACCATGCGCGCTTTCCTCCATGGGAGTAATGTCTCAAACAGTCTACGCTTTGATCGTTCATTGGAAGACCAGTAGTAGTTTCCGACGCATATCTGTAGGCATTCTGTAATCTGTGGTCCTTCAAAGTGTTGATGAAACACAGAAATTGCAATGGGATTGAATACAAAAGTCACCATGCGCACTTTCCTCCATGGGAGTAAACTCTCAAGCAGTCTACGCTTTGATGTTCCCTGGAAGACCAGTAGTAGTTTCCGATGCACATCTGAAGGCATTCTGTAATTTGTGGACCTTCAAAGTGTTGATGAAACACAGAAATTGCAATGGGATTGAATACAACAGACACCATGCGCACTTTCATCCATGGAAGTAATGTCTCTAACAGTCTACGATTTGATCGTTAACTGGAAGGCCAGTAGTAGTTACCGATGCACATCTGGTGGCATTCTGTAATCTGTGGAGTATCAGAGTGTTGATGAAATAGAGAAATTGCTTTGGGATTGAATACAACGGACACCATGCTCACTTTCCTCCACGTTAGTAATGTCTCAAACAGTCTACGCTTTGATCGTTCCCTAGTAGACCAGTAGTAGTTTCCGATGCACATGTGGAGTCATTTTGTAATCTGTGGAGTATCAGAGTGTTGATGAAACACGGAAATTGCATCGGGATTGAATACAACAATCACCATGCTCACCTTCCTCAAAGGGAGTAATGTCTCAAAGAGTCTACGCTTTGATCGTTCCCTAGAAGACCAGTAGTAGTTTCCGATGCACATGTGGAGTCATTCTGTAATCTATGGAGTATCAGAGTGTTGATGAAACACAGAAATTGCATCGGGATTGAAAAAAAAAGTCACCATGCCCACTTTCCTCCATAAAAGTAAAGTCTCAATCAGTCTACGATTTGATCGTTCCCTGGAAGTCCAGTAGTAGTGGCCGAAGCACATCTGGAGGCATTCTGTAATCTGTGGACTATCAGAGCGTTGATGAAACACAGAAATTGCATCGGGATTGAATACAACAGTCACCATGCGCTTTTTCCTCCATGGGGGTAATTCTCAAACAGTCTATGCTTTGATCGTTCCCTGGAAGACCAGTAATAGTTTCCGATGCACATCTGGAGGCATACTGTAATCTGTAGACCATCAAAGTGTGGATTGAAACAGAGAAATTGCCTCGGGATTGAATACAACAGTCACCATGCGCACATACCTGCATGGGAGTAATGTCTCTAACAGACTACGTTTTGAACGTTGACTGGAAGACCAGTAGTAGTTTCCGATGCAAATCTCGAGGCTTTCTGTAATCTGCGGACTATCAGAGTGTTGTTGAAACACAGAAATTGCAACGGGATTGAATACAACAGTCAGCATGCGCACTTTCCTCCATGGGAGTAATGTCTCAAACAGTCTACGTTTTGATCGTTCCCTGGAAGACCAGTAGTAGTTTCCGATGCACATCTGGAGTCATTTTGTAATCTGTGAAGTATCAGAGTCTTGATGAAACACGGAAATTGCATTGGGATTGAATGCAACAATCACCATGCTCACCTTCCTCAATAGGAGTAATGTCTCAAACAGTCTACGATTTGATCCTTCCCTGGAAAACCAGTAGTAGTTTCCGATGCACATCTGGAGGCATTCTGTAATCTGTGGAGTATCAGAGTGTTGATGAAACACAGAAATTGCATCGGGATTGAATACAACAGTCAGCATGCGCACTTTCCTCCATGGGAGTAATGTCTCTAACAGTCTACGCATTGATCGTTCCCTGGAAGACCAGTAGTAGTGTCCGTTGCACATATGGAGGCATTCTGTAATCTGTAGACTATCAGAGTGCTGATGAAACACCGCAATTGCATCCGGATTTGATACAACCGTCACCATGCTCAGTTACCTCCATGGGAGTAATGTCTCTGACAGTGTACGTTTAGATCGTTGACTAAAAGACCAGTAGTAGTTTCCGATGCACATCTCGAGGCTTTCTGTAATCTGCGGACTATCAGAGAGTTCATGAAACACAGAAATTGCATCGGGATTGAATACAACAGTCAGCATGCGCACTTACCTCAATGGGAGTAATGTCTCAAAGAGTTTACGCTTTGATCGTTCCCTGGAAGACCAGTAGTAGTTTCTGATGCACATCTGGAGGCATTCTGTAATCTGTAGACTATCAGAGTGTTGGTGAAACACAGAAATTGCATCGGGATTGAACACAACAGTCACCATGAGCACTTTCCTCCATGGGAGAAATGTCTCAAAGAGTCTACGCTTTGATCGTTCCCATTAAGACCAATAGTAGTTTCCGATGCACATCTGGAGTCATTTTGTAATCTGTGGAGTATCAGAGTGTTGATGAAACACGGAAATTGCATCGGGATTGAATACAACAGTCACCATGCGCACTTTCCTTCATGGGAGTAATTCTCAAACAGTCTACGCTTTGATCTTTCCCTGGGAGACCAGTAATAGTTTCCGATGCACATCTGGATGCATTCTGTAATCTGTGGACCATCAATGTGTGGATTGAAACAGAGAAATTGCCTCGGGATTGAATACAACAATCACCATAAGCACTTTCCTCCATGGTAGTAATGTCTCAAAGAGTGTACGCTTTGATCGTTCCCTGGAAGACCAGTAGTAGTTTCCGATGCACATATGGAGGCATTCTGTAATCTGTAGACTATCAGAGTGCTGATGAAACACAGAAATTGCATCCGGATTTAATACATCAGTCACCATGCGCACTTACCTCCATGGGAATAATGTCTCTAACAGTCTACGTTTTGATCGATGACTGGAAGACCAGTAGTAGTTTCCGATGCAAATCTCGGGGCTTTGTGTAATCTGCGGACTATCAGAGTGTTGATGAAACACAGAAATTGCATCGGGATTGAATACAACATTCAGCATGCGCACTTTCCTCCATGGGAGTAAAGTCTCAAAGAGTTTACGCTTTGATCGTTAGCTGGAAGACCAGTAGTAGCAGCCGATGCACATCTGGAGGCATTCTGTAATCTGTGGATTATCAGAGTGTTGATGAAACACAGAAATAGCATCGGGATTGAATACAAAAGTAACCATGCCCACATCCCTCCATAAAAGTAAAGTCTCAATCAGTCTACGATTTGATCGTTCCCTGGAAGTCCAGTAGTAGTTTCCGAGGCACATCTGGAGGCATTCTGTAATCTGTGGACTATCACAGTGTTGATGAAACACAGAAATTGCATCGGGATTGAATACAACAGTCACCATGCGCACGTTCCTTCATGGGAGTAATTCGCAAACAGTCTACGCTTTGATCGTTAACTGGGAGACCAGTAATAGTTTCCGATGCACATAAGGATGCATTCTGTAATCTGTGGACCATCTATGTGTGGACTGAAACAGAGAAATTGCCTCGGGATTGAATACAACAATCACCATAAGCACTTTCCTCCATGGTAGTAATGTCTCAAAGAGTGTACGCTTTGCTCGTTCCCTGGAAGACCAGTAGTAGTTTCCGATGCACATATGGAGGCATTCTGTAATCTGTAGACTATCAGAGTGCTGATGAAACACAGAAATTGGATCCGGATTTAATACAACAGTCACCATGCGCACTTACCTCCATGGGAATAATGTCTCTAACAGTATACGTTTTGATCGTTGACTGGAAGACCAGTAGTAGTTTCCGATGCAAATCTCGATTCTTTCTGTAATCTGCGGACTATCAGAGTGTTGATGAAACACAGAAATTGCAACGGGATTGAATACAACAGTCACCATGAGCACTTCCCTCCATGGGAGTAATGTCTCAAAGAGTTTACGCTTTGATCGTTCCCTGGAAGACCAGTAGCAGTAGCCGATGCACATCTGGATGCATTCTGTAATCTGTGGACTATGAGAGTGTTGATGAAACACAGAAATTGCATCGGGATTGAATACAACAGTCACCATGCGCACTTTCCTCCATGGGTGTAATGTCTCAAACAGTCTACGCTTTGATCGTTCCCTGGAAGACCAGTAGTAGTTTCCGATGCACATCTGGAGTCATTTTGTAATCTGTGGCGTATCAGAGTGTTGATGAAACACGGAAATTTAATCGGGATTGAATACAACAATCACCATGCTCACCTTCCTCAATGAGAGTAATGTCTCAAACTGTCTACGCTCTGATCGTTCCCTGGAAGATCAGTAGTAGTTTCCGAAGCACATATGGAGGCATTCTGTAATCTGTGGAGCTTCAAAGTGTGGATTGAAACACAGAACTTGCCTCGGGATTGAATTCAAAGGTCACCATGCGCACTTTCCTCCATGGGAGTAATGTCTCAAACAGTCTACGCTTTGATCGTTCCCTGGAAGATCAGTAGTAGTTCCCGATGCACATCAGGAATCATTCTGTAATCTGTGGACCTTCAAAGTGTGGATAGAAACACAGAAATTGCATCGGGATTGAATACAAAAGTCACCTTGCGCACTTTCTTCAATGGGAGTAAGGTCTCTAACAGTCTACGCTTTGATCGTTCCCTGGAAGACCAGTAGTAGTTTCTGATGCACATCTGGAGGCATTCTGTAAAATGTGGACTATCTGAGTGTTGATGAAACACAGAAATTGCATCGGGATTGAATACAACAGACACCATGCGCACTTTCCTCCATGGGAGTAATGTCTCAAAGAGTCTACGCTTTGATCGTTCCCTGGAAGACCAGTAGTAGTTTCCGATGCACATATGGAGGCATTCTGTAATCTGTAGACTATCAGAGTGCTGATGAAACACAGAAATTGCATCCGGATTTAATACAACAGTCTCCATGCGCACTTTCCTCCATGGAAGTAATGTCTCCAACAGTCTACGCTTTGATCCTTAACTGGAAGACCAGTAGTAGCTACCGATGCACATCTGGTGGCATTCTGTAAACTGTGGAGTATCAGAGTGTTGATGAAAGGGGGAAATTGCATTGGGATTGAATACAACAGACACCATGCGCACTTTCCTCAACGTTAGTAATGTCTCAAACAGTCTGTGCTTTGATCGTTCCCTAGAAGACCAGTACAGGTTTCCGATGCACATCTGGAGGCATTCTGTAATCTGTGGACTATCAGAGTGTTGATGAAACACAGAAATTGCATCGGGATTGAATACAACAGTCACCATGCGCACTTTCCTCCACGTTAGTAATGTCTCAAACAGTCAACGATTTGATCGTTCCCTGGAAGACCAGTTGTAGTTTCCGATGCACATCTGGAGGAATTCTGTAATCTATGGTCTATCAGAGTTTTGATGAAACACACAAAATGCATCAGGATTGAATACAACAGTCACCATGCTCTTTTTCCTCCATGGGAGTATTGTCTCAAAGAGTTTACGCTTTGATCGTTGCCTGGAAGACCAGTAGTAGTTTCCGATGCACATCTGGAGGCTTTCTGTAATCTGTGGACTATCAGAGTGTTGATGAAACATAGACATTGCATCGGGAAATAATACAACAGTATCCACGCGCAGTTTCCTCCATGGGAGTAATGTCTCAAACAGCCTACGCTTTGATCGTTAACTGGAAGACCAGTAGTAGTTTCCGATGCTCATCTGGGGGCATTCTGTAAACTGTACACTATCAGTGTGTTGATGAAACACAGAAATTGCATCGGGATTGAATACAACAGTCACCATGCGCACTTTCCTCCAAGGGAGTACTGTCTCTAACAGTCTACGCTTTGATCGTTTCCTGGAAGACCAGTAGTAGTTTCTGATGCAGATCTGGAGGCTTTCTATAATCTGTGGACTATCGGACTGTTTATGTAACACAGAAATTGCATCGGGATTGAATACAACAGTCAACATGCGCACTTTCCTCCTAGGGAGGTATGTCTCAAACAGTCTACGCTTTGATCGTTCCCTGGAACACCAGTAGTAGTTTCCGATGCACATATGGAGGCATTCTGTATTCTGTAGACTATCAGAGAGCTGATGAAACACAGAAATTGCATAAGGATTTAATACAACAGTCACCATGCGTACTTACCTCCATGGGAGTAATGTCTCTAACATTCTACGTTTAGATCGTTGACTGGAAGACGAGTAGTAGATTCCGATGCACATCTCGAGGCTTTCTGTAATCTGCGGACTATCAGAGTGTTGATGAAACACAGAAATTGCATCGGGATTGAATACAACAGTCAGCATGCGCACTTTCCTCCATGGGAGTAATGTCTCAAAGAGTTTACGTTTTGATCGTTCCCTGGAAGACCAGTAGTAGTTTCTGATGCACATCTGGAGGTATTCTGTAATCTGTGGACTATCAGAGTGTTGATGAAACACAAAAATTGCATCGGGATTGAACACAACAGTCACCATGCGCACTTTCCTCCATGGGAGTAATGTCTCAAACAGTCTACGCTTTGATCGTTCCCTGGAAGACCAGTAGTAGTTTCCGATGCACATCTGGAGTCATTTTGTAATCTGTGGCGTATCAGAGTGTTGATGAAACACGGAAATTTAATCGGGATTGAATACAACAATCACCATGCTCACCTTCCTCAATGAGAGTAATGTCTCAAACTGTCTACGCTCTGATCGTTCCCTGGAAGATTAGTAGTAGTTTCCGAAGCACATATGGAGGCATTCTGTAATCTGTGGAGCTTCAAAGTGTGGATTGAAACACAGAACTTGCCTCGGGATTGAATTCAAAGGTCACCATGCGCACTTTCCTCCATGGGAGTAATGTCTCAAACAGTCTACGCTTTGATCGTTCCCTGGAAGATCAGTAGTAGTTCCCGATGCACATCAGGAATCATTCTGTAATCTGTGGACCTTCAAAGTGTGGATAGAAACACAGAAATTGCATCGGGATTGAATACAAAAGTCACCTTGCGCACTTTCTTCAATGGGAGTAAGGTCTCTAACAGTCTACGCTTTGTTCGTTCCCTGGAAGACCAGTAGTAGTTTCTGATGCACATCTGGAGGCATTCTGTAAAATGTGGACTATCTGAGTGTTGATGAAACACAGAAATTGCATCGGGATTGAATACAACAGACACCATGCGCACTTTCCTCCATGGGAGTAATGTCTCAAAGAGTCTACGCTTTGATCGTTCCCTGGAAGACCAGTAGTAGTTTCCGATGCACATATGGAGGCATTCTGTAATCTGTAGACTATCAGAGTGCTGATGAAACACAGAAATTGCATCCGGATTTAATACAACAGTCTCCATGCGCACTTTCCTCCATGGAAGTAATGTCTCCAACAGTCTACGCTTTGATCGTTAACTGGAAGACCAGTAGTAGCTACCGATGCACATCTGGTGGCATTCTGTAAACTGTGGAGTATCAGAGTGTTGATGAAAGGGGGAAATTGCATTGGGATTGAATACAACAGACACCATGCGCACTTTCCTCAACGTTAGTAATGTCTCAAACAGTCTGTGCTTTGATCGTTCCCTAGAAGACCAGTACAGGTTTCCGATGCACATCTGGAGGCATTCTGTAATCTGTGGACTATCAGAGTGTTGATGAAACACAGAAATTGCATCGGGATTGAATACAACAGTCACCATGCGCACTTTCCTCCACGTTAGTAATGTCTCAAACAGTCAACGATTTGATCGTTCCCTGGAAGACCAGTTGTAGTTTCCGATGCACATCTGGAGGAATTCTGTAATCTATGGTCTATCAGAGTTTTGATGAAACACACAAAATGCATCAGGATTGAATACAACAGTCACCATGCTCTTTTTCCTCCATGGGAGTATTGTCTCAAAGAGTTTACGCTTTGATCGTTGCCTGGAAGACCAGTAGTAGTTTCCGATGCACATCTGGAGGCTTTCTGTAATCTGTGGACTATCAGAGTGTTGATGAAACATAGACATTGCATCGGGAAATAATACAACAGTATCCACGCGCAGTTTCCTCCATGGGAGTAATGTCTCAAACAGCCTACGCTTTGATCGTTAACTGGAAGACCAGTAGTAGTTTCCGATGCTCATCTGGGGGCATTCTGTAAACTGTACACTATCAGTGTGTTGATGAAACACAGAAATTGCATCGGGATTGAATACAACAGTCACCATGCGCACTTTCCTCCAAGGGAGTACTGTCTCTAACAGTCTACGCTTTGATCGTTTCCTGGAAGACCAGTAGTAGTTTCTGATGCAGATCTGGAGGCTTTCTATAATCTGTGGACTATCGGACTGTTTATGTAACACAGAAATTGCATCGGGATTGAATACAACAGTCAACATGCGCACTTTCCTCCTAGGGAGGTATGTCTCAAACAGTCTACGCTTTGATCGTTCCCTGGAACACCAGTAGTAGTTTCCGATGCACATATGGAGGCATTCTGTATTCTGTAGACTATCAGAGAGCTGATGAAACACAGAAATTGCATCCGGATTTAATACAACAGTCACCATGCGTACTTACCTCCATGGGAGTAATGTCTCTAACATTCTACGTTTAGATCGTTGACTGGAAGACGAGTAGTAGATTCCGATGCACATCTCGAGGCTTTCTGTAATCTGCGGACTATCAGAGTGTTGATGAAACACAGAAATTGCATCGGGATTGAATACAACAGTCAGCATGCGCACTTTCCTCCATGGGAGTAATGTCTCAAAGAGTTTACGTTTTGATCGTTCCCTGGAAGACCAGTAGTAGTTTCCGATGCACATCTGGAGACATTTTGTAATCTGTGGAGTATCAGAGTGTTGATGAAACACGGAAATTGCATCGGGATTGAATACAACAATCACCATGCGCACTTTCCTCCATGGGGGTAATTCTCAAACAGTCTACGGTTTGATCGTTCCCTGGAAGACCAGTAGCAGTTTCCGATGCACAATTGGAGGCATTCTGTAATCTATGGAGTATCAGAGTGTTGATGAAACACAGAAATGGCATCGGGATTGAATAAAAAAGTCACCATGCCCACTTTCCTCCATAAAAGTAAAGTCTCAATCAGTCTACGATTTGATCGTTCCCTGGAAGTCCAGTAGTAGTTGCCGAAGCACATCTGGAGGCATTCTGTAATCTGTGGACTATCAGAGCGTTGATGAAACACAGAAATTGCATCGGGATTGAATACAACAGTCACCATGCGCTTTTTCCTCCATGGGGGTAATTCTCAAACAGTCTATGCTTTGATCGTTCCCTGGAAGACCAGTAATAGTTTCCGATGCACATCTGGAGGCATACTGTAATCTGTAGACCATCAAAGTGTGGATTGAAACAGAGAAATTGCCTCGGGATTGAATACAACAGTCACCATGCGCACTTTCCTCCATGGTAGTAATGTCTCAAAGAGTGTACGCTTTGATCGTTCCCTGGAAGACCAGTAGTAGTTTCCGATGCACATATGGAGGCATTCTGTAATCTGTAGACTATCAGAGTGCTGATGAAACACAGAAATTGCATCCGGATTGAATATAACAGTCACCATGCGCACTTACCTCCATGGGAATAATGTCTCTAACAGTCTACGTTTTGATCGTTGACTGGAAGACCAGTAGTAGTTTCCGATGCAAATCTCGATGCTTTGTGTAATCTGCGGACTATCAGAGTGTTGATGAAACACAGAAATTGCATCGGGATTGAATACAACATTCAGCATGCGCACTTTCCTCCATGGGAGTAAAGTCTCAAAGAGTTTACGCTTTGATCGTTAGCTGGAAGACCAGTAGTAGCAGCCGATGCACATCTGGAGTCATTTTGTAATCTGTGAAGTATCAGAGTGTTGATGAAACACGGAAATTGCATTGGGATTGAATGCAACAATCACCATGCTCACCTTCCGCAATAGGAGTAATGTCTCAAACAGTCTACGATTTGATCGTTCCCTGGAAAACCAGTAGTAGTTTCCGTTGCACATCTGGAGGCATTCTGTAATCTGTGGAATATCAGAGTGTTGATGAAACACAGAAATTGCATCGGGATTGAATACAACAGTCAGCATGCGCACTTTCCTCCATGGGAGTAATGTCTCTAACAGTCTACGCATTGATCGTTCCCTGGAAGACCAGTAGTAGTTTCCGTTGCACATATGGAGGCATTCTGTAATCTGTAGACTATCAGAGTGCTGATGAAACACCGCAATTGCATCCGGATTTGATACAACAGTCACCATGCTCAGTTACCTCCATGGGAGTAATGTCTCTGACAGTCTACGTTTAGATCGTTGACTAAAAGACCAGTAGTAGTTTCCGATGCACATCTCGAGGCTTTCTGTAATCTGCGGATTATCAGAGTGTTGATGAAACACAGAAATTGCATCGGGATTGAATACAACAGTCAGCATGCGCACTTCCCTCAATGGGAGTAATGTCTCAAAGAGTTTACGCTTTGATCGTTCCCTGGAAGACCAGTAGTAGTTTCTGATGCACATCTGGAGGCATTCTGTAATCTGTAGACTATCAGAGTGTTGGTGAAACACAGAAATTGCATCGGAATTGAACACAACAGTCACCATGAGCACTTTCCTCCATGGGAGAAATGTCTCAAAGAGTCTACGCTTTGATCGTTCCCATTAAGACCAATAGTAGTTTCCGATGCACATCTGGAGTCATTTTGTAATCTGTGGAGTATCAGAGTGTTGATGAAACACGGAAATTGCATCGGGATTGAATACAACAGTCACCATGCGCACTTTCCTTCATGGGAGTAATTCTCAAACAGTCTACGCTTTGATCTTTCCCTGGGAGACCAGTAATAGTTTCCGATGCACATCTGGATGCATTCTGTAATCTGTGGACCATCAATGTGTGGATTGAAACAGAGAAATTGCCTCGGGATTGAATACAACAATCACCATAAGCACTTTCCTCCATGGTAGTAATGTCTCAAAGGGTGTACGCTTTGATCGTTCCCTGGAAGACCAGTAGTAGTTTCCGATGCACATATGGAGGCATTCTGTAATCTGTAGACTATCAGAGTGCTGATGAAACACAGAAATTGCATCCGGATTTAATACAACAGTCACCATGCGCACTTACCTCTATGGGAATAATGTCTCTAACAGTCCACGTTTTGATCGTTGACTGGAAGACCAGTAGTAGTTTCCGATGCAAATCTCGAGGCTTTGTGTAATCTGCGGACTATCAGAGTGTTGATGAAACACAGAAATTGCATCGGGATTGAATACAACATTCAGCATGCGCACTTTCCTCCATGGGAGTAAAGTCTCAAAGAGTTAACGCTTTGATCGTTAGCTGGAAGACCAGTAGTAGCAGCCGATGCACATCTGGAGTCATTTTGTAATCTGTGAAGTATCAGAGTGTTGATGAAACACGGAAATTGCATTGGGATTGAATGCAACAATCACTATGCTCACCTTCCTCAATAGGAGTAATGTCTCAAACAGTCTACGATTTGATCGTTCCCTGGAAAACCAGTAGTAGTTTCCGATGCACATCTGGAGGCATTCTGTAATCTGTGGAATATCAGAGTGTTGATGAAACACAGAAATTGCATCGGGATTGAATACAACAGTCAGCATGCGCACTTTCCTCCATAGGAGTAATGTCTCTAACAGTCTACGCATTGATCGTTCCCTGGAAGACCAGTAGTAGTTTCCGTTGCACATATGGAGGCATTCTGTAATCTGTAGACTATCAGAGTGCTGATGAAACACCGCAATTGCATCCTGATTTGATACAACAGTCACCATGCTCAGTTACCTCCATGGGAGTAATGTCTCTGACAGTCACGTTTAGATCGTTGATTAAAAGACCAGTAGTAGTTTCCGATGCACATCTCGAGGCTTTCTGTAATCTGCGGATTATCAGAGTGTTGATGAAACACAGAAATTGCATCGGGATTGAATACAACAGTCAGCATGCGCACTTCCCTCAATGGGAGTAATGTCTCAAAGAGTTTACGCTTTGATCGTTCCCTGGAAGACCAGTAGTAGTTTCTGATGCACATCTGGAGGCATTCTGTAATCTGTAGACTATCAGAGTGTTGGTGAAACACAGAAATTGCATCGGAATTGAACACAACAGTCACCATGAGCACTTTCCTCCATGGGAGAAATGTCTCAAAGAGTCTACGCTTTGATCGTTCCCATTAAGACCAATAGTAGTTTCCGATGCACATCTGGAGTCATTTTGTAATCTGTGGAGTATCAGAGTGTTGATGAAACACGGAAATTGCATCGGGATTGAATACAACAGTCACCATGCGCACTTTCCTTCATGGGAGTAATTCTCAAACAGTCTACGCTTTGATCTGTCACTGGGAGACCAGTAATAGTTTCCGATGCACATCTGGAGTCATTTTGTAATCTGTGGAGTATCAGAGTGTTGATGAAACACAGAAATTGCATCCGGATTTAATACAACAGTCACCATGCGCACTTACCTCCATGGGAATAATGTCTCTAACAGTCTACGTTTTGATCGTTGACTGGAAGACCAGTAGTAGTTTCCGATGCAAATCTCGAGGCTTTCTGTAATCTGCGGGCTATCAGAGTGTTGATGAAACACAGAAATTGCATCGGGATTGAATACAACAGTCACCATGAGCACTTCCCTCCATGGGAGTAATGTCTCAAAGAGTTTACGCTTTGATCGTTCCCTGGAAGACCAGTAGCTGTAGCCGATGCACATCTGGATGCATTCTGTAATCTGTGGACTATGAGAGTGTTGATGAAACACAGAAATTGCATCGGGATTGAATACAACAGTCACCATGCGCACTTTTCTCCATGGGAGTAATGTCTCAAACAGTCTACGATTTGATCGTTCCCTGGAAGACCAGTAGAAGTTTCCGATGCACATCTGGAGTCATTTTGTAATCTGTGGCGTATCAGAGTGTTGATGAAACACGGATATTGCATCAGGATTGAATACAACAATCACCATGCTCACCTTCCTCAATGGGAGTAATGTCTCAAACTGTCTACGCTCTGATCGTTCCCTGGAAGATCAGTAGTATTTTCCGAAGCACATATGGAGGCATTCTGTAATCTGTGGACCTTCAAAGTGTGGATTGAAACACAGAAATTGCCTCGGGATTGAATACAACAGTCAGCACTCGCACTTTCCTCCATGGGAGTAATGTCTCAAAGAGTTTACGCTTTGATCGTTCCCTGGAAGACTGGTAGTAGTAGCCGATGCACATCTGGATGCATTCTGTAATCTGTGGACTATGAGAGTGTTGATGAAACACAGAAATTGCATCGGGATTGAATACAACAGTCACCATGCGCACTTTCCTCCATGGGTGTAATGTCTCAAACAGTCTACGCTTTGATCGTTCCCTGGAAGACCAGTAGTAGTTTCCGATGCACATCTGGAGTCATTTTGTAATCTGTGGCGTATCAGAGTGTTGATGAAACACGGAAATTTAATCGGGATTGAATACAACAATCACCATGCTCACCTTCCTCAATGAGAGTAATGTCTCAAACTGTGTACGCTCTGATCGTTCCCTGGAAGATCAGTAGTAGTTTCCGAAGCACATATGGAGGCATTCTGTAATCTGTGGAGCTTCAAAGTGTGAATTGAAACACAGAACTTGCCTCGGGATTGAATTCAAAGGTCACCATGCGCACTTTCCTCCATGGGAGTAATGTCTCAAACAGTCTACGCTTTGATCGTTCCCTGGAAGATCAGTAGTAGTTCCCGATGCACATCAGGAATCATTCTGTAATCTGTGGACCTTCAAAGTGTGGATAGAAACACAGAAATTGCATCGGGATTGAATACAAAAGTCACCTTGCGCACTTTCTTCAATGGGAGTAAGGTCTCTAACAGTCTACGCTTTGATCGTTCCCTGGAAGACCAGTAGTAGTTTCTGATGCACATCTGGAGGCATTCTGTAAAATGTGGACTATCTGAGTGTTGATGAAACACATAAATTGCATCGGGATTGAATACAACAGTCACCATGCGCACTTTCCTACATGGGAGTAATGTCTCAAACAGTCTACGCTTTGAACGTTCCCTTGAAGACCAGTAGTAGTTTCCGATGCACATCTGGAGGCATTCTGTAATCGGTGGACTATCAGAGTGTTGATGCAACACAGATATTGCATCGGGATTCAATACAACAGTCACCATGCGCACTTTCCTCCATGGGAGCAGTGTCTCAACCAGTCTACGCTTTGCTCGTTCCCTGGAAGACCAGTAGTATTTTCCGATGCACATCTGGAGGCATTATGTAATCTGTGGACTACCAGAGTGTTGATGAAACACAGAAACTGCATCGGGATTGAATACAACAGTCACCATGAGCACTTTCCTCCATGGGAGTAGTGTCTCAAACAGTCTACGTTTTGATCGTTCCCTAGAAGATCAAAAGTAGTTTCCGATGCAGATCTGAATGCATTCTGTAATCTGTGGACTATGAGAGTGTTGATGAAACCCAGAAATTGCATCGGGATTGAATACAACAGTCAGCATGCGCACTTTCCTCCATGGGAGTAATGTCTCAAACAGACTACGCTTTGATCGTTCCCTGGAAGACCAGTAGTAGTTTCCGATGCACATATGGAGGCATTCTGTAAGCTGTAGACTATCAGAGTGCTGAAGAAACTCAGAAATTGCATCCGGATTTAATACAACAGTCACCATGCGCACTTATCTCCATGGGAGTAATGTCTCTAACAGTCTACGTTTAGATCGTTGACTGGAAGACCAGTAGTAGTTTCCGATGCACATCTCGAGGCTTTCTGTAATCTGCGGACTATCAGAGTGTTGATGAAACACAGAAATTGCATCGGGATTGAATACAACAGTCAGCATGCGCACTTTCCTCCATGGGAGTAATGTCTCAAAGAGTTTACGCTTTGATCGTTACCTGGAAGTCCAGTAGTAGTTTCTGATCCACATCTGGAGGCATTCTGTAATCTTTGGACTATCAGAGTGTTGATGAAACACAGAAATTGCATCGGGATTGAACACCACAGTCACCATGCGCACTTTCATCCATGGGAGTGATGTCTCAAACAGTCTACGCTTTGATCGTTTACTGGAAGACCAGTAGTAGTTACCGATGCACATCTGGAGGCATTCTGTAATCTGTGGACTATGAGAGTGTTGATGAAACACAGAAATTGCATCGGGATTGAATACAACAGTCACCATGCGCACTTTCCACCATGGGAGTAATGTCTCAAACAGTCTACGATTGGATCGTTCCCTGGAAGACCAGTAGTAGTTACCGATGCACATCTGGAGGCATTCTGTAATATGTGGACTATCAGAGTGCTGATGAAACACAGAAATTGCATCGGGATTGAATACAACAGTCACCATGCGCACTTTGCTCCATAAAAGTAATGTCTCAAACAGTCTACGCATTGATCGTTCCCTGGAAGACCAGTAGCAGTTTCGGTAGCACATCTGGAGGCATTCTGTAATCTGTGGACTATCAGAGTGTTGATGAAACACAGAAATTGCATCGGGATTGAATACAACAGTCACCATGCGCACTTACCTCCATGGGAGTAATGTCTCTAACAGTCTACGTTTAGATCGTTGACTGGAAGACGAGTAGTAGATTCCGATGCACATCTCGAGGCTTTCTGTAATCTACGGACTATCAGAGTGTTGATGAAACACAGAAATTGCATCGGGATTGAATACAACAGTCAGCATGCGCACTTTCCTCCATGGGAGTAATGTCTCAAAGAGTTTACGTTTTGATCGTTCCCTGGAAGACCAGTAGTAGTTTCTGATGCACATCTGGAGGTATTCTGTAATCTGTGGACTATCAGAGTGTTGATGAAACACAGAAATTGCATCGGGATTGAACACAACAGTCACCATGGGCACTTTCCTCCATGGGAGTAATGTCGCAAACAGTCTACGCTTTGATCGTTCCCTGGAAGACCAGTAGTAGTTTCCGATGCACATCTGGAGTCATTTTGTAATCTGTGGAGTATCAGAGTGTTGATGACACACGGAAGTTGCATCGGGATTGAATACAACAATCACCATGCGCACTTTCCTCCATGGGGGTAATTCTCAAACAGTCTACGCTTTGATCGTTCCCTGGAAGACCAGTAGCAGTTTCCGATGCACAATTGGAGGCATTCTGTAATCTATGGAGTATCAGAGTGTTGATGAAACACAGAAATTGCATCGGGATTGAATAAAAAAGTCACCATGCCCACTTTCCTCCATAAAAGTAAAGTCTCAATCAGTCTACGATTTGATCGTTCCCTGGAAGTCCAGTAGTAGTTGCCGAAGCACATCTGGAGTCATTCTGTAATCTGTGGACTATCAGAGCGTTGATGAAACACAGAAATTGCATCGGGATTGAATACAACAGTCACCATGCGCACTTTCCTCCATGGGAGTAATGTCTCAAAGAGTCTACGCTTTGATCGTTCCCTGGAAAACCAGTAGTAGTTTCCGATGCACATCTGGAGTCATTTTGTAATCTGTGGAGTATCAGAGTGTTGATGAAACACGGAAATTGCATCGGGATTGAATACAACAATCACCATGCTTACCTTCCTGAATGGGAGTAATGTCTCAAACTGTCTACGCTCTGATCGTTCCCTGGAAGACCAGTAGTAGTTACCGATGCACATCTGGAGGCATTCAGTAATCTGTGGACTATCAGAGTGTTGATGAAACACAGAAATTGCATCGGGATTGAACACAACAGTCACCATGCGCACTTTGCTCCATAAAAGTTATGTCTCAAACAGTCCACGCTTTGATCGTTCCCTGGAAGACCAGTAGGAGTTTCGGAAGCACATCTGGAGGCATTCTGTAATATGTGGACTATCAGAGTGTTCATGAAACACAGAAATTGCATCGGGATGGAATACAACCGTCACCATGCGCACTTTCCTCCATGGTAGTAATTCTCAAACAGTCTACGCTTTGATCGTTCCCTGGAAGACCAGTAGTAGTTTCCGATACACATCAGGAATCATTCTGTAATCTGTGGACCTTCAAAGTGTGGATATAAACACAGAAATTGCATCGGGATTGAATACAACCGTCACCTTGCGCACTTTCTTCCATGGGAGTAAGGTCTCTAACAGTCTACGCATTGATCGTTCCCTATAAGACCAGTAGTAGTTTCCGATGCACATCTGGAGGCATTATGTAATCTGTCGACTATCAGAGTGTTGATGAAACACAGAAATTGTATCGGGAGTGAATACAACAGTCACCATCCACACTTTCCTCCATGGGAGTAATGTCTGAAACAGTCTACGTTTTGATCGTTCCCTGGAAGACCAGTCGTAGTTTCCGATGCACATCTCTTGGCATTCTGTAATCTGTGGACTATCAGAGTGTTGATGAAACACAAAAATGTATCGGGATTGAATACAACAGTAACCATACGCACTTTCCTCCATGGGACTAATGTCTCAAAGAGTCTACGCTTTGATCGTTCCCTGGAAGACCAGTTGTAGTTTCCGATGCACATCTGGAGGAATTCTGCAATCTGTGGACTATCAGAGTGTTTATGAAACACAGAAATTGTATCGGGAGTGAATACAACAGTCACCATCCACACTTTCCTCCATGGGAGTAATGTCTGAAACAGTCTACGTTTTGATCGTTCCCTGGAAGACCAGTCGTAGTTTCCGATGCACATCTCTTGGCATTCTGTAATCTGTGGACTATCAGAGTGTTGATGAAACACAAAAATGTATCGGGATTGAATACAACAGTCACCATACGCACTTTCCTCCATGGGACTAATGTCTCAAAGAGTCTACGCTTTGATCGTTCCCTGGAAGACCAGTTGTAGTTTCCGATGCACATCTGGAGGAATTCTGCAATCTGTGGACTATCAAAGTGTTGATGAAACACAGAAATTGCATCGGGATAGAATACAACAGTCATCATGCGCACTTTCCTCCATCAGAGTAATGTCTCAAACAGTCTACCCTTTGATCGTTACCTTTAAGACCAGTAGTAGTTTCCGATGCACATCTGGAGGCATTCAGTAATCTGTGGACTATCAGAGTGTTGATGAAACACAGAAATTGCATCTGGATTGAATACAACAGTCACCATGCGCACCTTCCTCAATTGGAGTAATGTCTCAAAGAGTTTACGCTTTGATCGTCCCCTGGAAGAGCAGTAGTAGTTTCGAAAGCACATCTGGAGGCATTCTGTTATCTGTGGAGTATCAGAGTGTTGATGAAACACAGAAATTGCACCGGGATTGAATACAACAGTCACCATGCGCACATTCCTCCATGGGAGCAATGTCTCAAACTATCTACGCTTTGATCGTTCCCTGGAAGACCAGTAGTAATTTAAGATGCACATGTGGAGGCATTCTGTAATCTGTGGACTATCAGAGTGTTGATGAAACACAGAAATTGCATCGGGATTGAACACAACAGTCACCATGCGCACTTTCCTCCATGGGAGTAATGTCTCAAACAGTCTACGTTTTGATCGTTCCCTGGAAGACCAGTAGTAGTTTCCGATGCACATCTGGAGTCATTTTGTAATCTGTGAAGTATCAGAGTGTTGATGAAACACGGAAATTGCATCGGGATTGAATGCAACAATCACCATGCTCACCTTCCTCAATAGGAGTAATGTCTCTAACAGTCTACGATTTGATCGTTCCCTGGAAGACCAGTAGTAGTTTCCGATGCACATCTGGAGTCATTTTGTAATCTGTGGAGTATCAGAGTGTTGATGAAACACGGAAGTTGCATCGGGATTGAATACAACAATCACCATGCGCACTTTCCTCCATGGGGGTAATTCTCAAACAGTCTACGCTTTGATCGTTCCCTGGAAGACCAGTAGCAGTTTCCGATGCACAATTGGAGGCATTCTGTAATCTATGGAGTATCAGAGTGTTGATGAAACACAGAAATTGCATCGGGATTGAATAAAAAAGTCACCATCCCCACTTTCCTCCATAAAAGTAAAGTCTCAATCAGTCTACGATTTGATCGTTCCCTGGAAGTCCAGTAGTAGTTGCCGAAGCACATCTGGAGGCATTCTGTAATCTGTGGACTATCAGAGCGTTGATGAAACACAGAAATTGCATCGGGATTGAATACAACAGTCACCATGCGCACTTTCCTCCATGGGGGTAATTCTCAAACAGTCTATGCTTTGATCGTTCCCTGGAAGACCAGTAATAGTTTCCGATGCACATCTGGAGGCATACTGTAATCTGTAGACCATCCAAGTGTCGATTGAAACAGAGAAATTGCCTCGGGATTGAATACAAGAGTCACCATGCGCACTTTCCTCCATGGTAGTAATGTCTCAAAGAGTGTACGCTTTGATCGTTCCCTGGAAGACCAGTAGTAGTTTCCGATGCACATATAGAGGCATTCTGTAATCTGTAGACTATCAGAGTGTTGATGAAACACAGAAATTGCATCGGGATTGAATACAACAGTCACCATGCGCACTTTCCTCCATGGGAGTAATGTCTCAAACAGTCTACGCTTTGATCGTTCCCTGGAAAACCAGTAGTAGTTTCCGATGCACATCTGGAGTCATTTTGTAATCTGTGGAGTATCAGAGTGTTGATGAAACACGGAAATTGCATCGGGATTGAATACAACAATCACCATGTTTACCTTCCTGAATGGGAGTAATGTCTCAAACTGTCTACGCTCTGATCGTTCCCTGGAAGACCAGTAGTAGTTACCGATGCACATCTGGAGGCATTCAGTAATCTGTAGACTATCAGAGTGTTGATGAAACACAGAAATTGCATCGGGATTGAACACAACAGTCACCATGCCCACTTTGCTCCATAAAAGTAATGTCTCAAACAGTCCACGCTATGATCGTTCCCTGGAAGACCAGTAGGAGTTTCGGAAGCACATCTGGAGGCATTCTGTAATCTGTGGACTATCAGAGTCTTGATGAAACACAGAAATTGCATTGGGATTGAATACAACAGTCACCATGCGCACCTTCCTCAATTGGAGTAATGTCTCAAAGAGTTTACGCTTTGATCGTCCCCTGGAAGAGCAGTAGTAGTTTCGAAAGCACATCTGGAGGCATTCTGTTATCTGTGGAGCATCAGAGTGTTGATGAAACACAGAAATTGCACCGCGATTGAATACAACAGTCACCATGCGCACATTCCTCCATGGGAGCAATGTCTCAAACTATCTACGCTTTGATCGTTCCCTGGAAGACCAGTAGTAATTTAAGATGCACATGTGGAGGCATTCTGTAATCTGTGGACTATCAGAGTGTTGATGAAACACAGAAATTGCATCGGGATTGAACACAACAGTCACCATGCGCACTTTCCTCCATGGGAGTAATGTCTCAAACAGTCTACGTTTTGATCGTTCCCTGGAAGACCAGTAGTAGTTTCCGATGCACATCTGGAGTCATTTTGTAATCTGTGAAGTATCAGAGTGTTGATGAAACACGGAAATTGCATCGGGATTGAATGCAACAATCACCATGCTCACCTTCCTCAATAGGAGTAATGTCTCTAACAGTCTACGATTTGATCGTTCCCTGGAAGACCAGTAGTAGTTTCCGATGCACATCTGGAGTCATTTTGTAATCTGTGGCGTATCAGAGTGTTGATGAAACACGGAAATTTAATCGGGATTGAATACAACAATCACCATGCGCACTTTCCTCCATGGGGGTAATTCTCAAACAGTCTACGCTTTGATCGTTCCCTGGAAGACCAGTAGCAGTTTCCGATGCACAATTGGAGGCATTCTGTAATCTATGGAGTATCAGAGTGTTGATGAAACACAGAAATTGCATCGGGATTGAATAAAAAAGTCACCATCCCCACTTTCCTCCATAAAAGTAAAGTCTCAATCAGTCTACGATTTGATCGTTCCCTGGAAGTCCAGTAGTAGTTGCCGAAGCACATCTGGAGGCATTCTGTAATCTGTGGACTATCAGAGCGTTGATGAAACACAGAAATTGCATCGGGATTGAACACAACAGTCACCATGCCCACTTTGCTCCATAAAAGTAATGTCTCAAACAGTCCACGCTATGATCGTTCCCTGGAAGACCAGTAGGAGTTTCGGAAGCACATCTGGAGGCATTCTGTAATCTGTGGACTATCGGAGTCTTGATGAAACACAGAAATTGCATCGGCATTGAATACAACCGTCACCATGCGCACTTTCCTCCATGGTAGTATTTCTCAAACAGTCTACGCTTTGATCGTTCCCTGGAAGACCAGTAGTAGTTTCCGATGCACATCAGGAATCATTCTGTAATCTGTGGACCTTCAAAGTGTGGATATAAACACAGAAATTGCATCGGGATTGAATACAACCGTCACCTTGCGCACTTTCTTCCATGGGAGTAAGGTCTCTAACAGTCTACGCATTGATCGTTCCCTATAAGACAAGTAGTAGTTTCTGATGCACTTCTGGAGGCATTCTGTAAACTGTGGACTATCTGAGTGCTGATGAAACACAGAAATTGCATCGGGATTGAATACAACAGTCATCATGCGCACTTTCCTACATGGGAGTAATGTCTCAAACAGTCTACGCTTTGAACGTTCCCTTGAAGACCAGTAGTAGTTTCCGATGCGCATCTGGAGGCATTATGTAATCTGTCGACTATCAGAGTGTTGATGAAACACAGAAATTGTATCGGGAGTGAATACAACAGTCACCATCCACACTTTCCTCCATGGGAGTAATGTCTGAAACAGTCTACGTTGTGATCGTTCCCTGGAAGACCAGTAGTAGTTTGCGATGCACATCTCTTGGCATTCTGTAATCTGTGGACTATCAGAGTGTTGATGAAACACAAAAATGTATCGGGATTGAATACAACAGTCACCATACGCACTTTCCACCATGGGACTAATGTCTCAAAGAGTCTACGCTTTGATCGTTCTCTGGAAGTCCAGTAGTAGTTTCCGATGCACATCTGGAGGCATTCTGCAATCTGTGGACTATCAATGTGTTGATGAAACACAGAAATTGCATCGGGATAGAATACAACAGTCATCATGCGCACTTTCCTCCATCAGAGTAATGTCTCAAACAGTCTACCCTTTGATCGTTCCCTTTAAGACCAGTAGTAGTTTCCGATGCACATCTGGAGGTATTCTGTAATCTGTGGAGTATTAGGGTGTTGTTGATACACAGAAATTGCATCTGGATTGAATACAACAGTCACCATGCGCACCTTCCTCAATTGGAGTAATGTCTCAAAGAGTTTACGCTTTGATCGTCCCCTGAAAGAGCAGTAGTAGTTTCGAAAGCACATCTGGAGTCATTCTGTTATCTGTGGAATATCAGAGTGTTGATGAAACACAGAAATTGCACCGGGATTGAATACAACAGTCACCATGCGCACATTCCTCCATGGGAGCAATGTCTCAAACTATCTACGCTTTGATCGTTCCCTGGAAGACCAGTAGTAGTTTCCGATGCACATCTGGAGTCATTTTGTAATCTGTGAAGTATCAGAGTGTTGATGAAACACGGAAATTGCATCGGGATTGAATGCAACAATCACCATGCTCACCTTCCTCAATAGGAGTAATGTCTCAAACAGTCTACGCTTTGATCGTTCCCTGGAAAACCAGTAGTAGTTTCCGATGCACATCTGGAGGCATTCTGTAATCTGTGGAGTATCAGAGTGTTGATGAAACACAGAAATTGCATCGGGATTGAATACAACAGTCAGCATGCGCACTTTCCTCCATGGAGTAATGTCTCTAACAGTCTACCCATTGATCGTTCCCTGGAAGACCAGTGGTAGTTTCCGATGCACATATGGAGGCATTCTGTAATCTGTAGACTATCAGAGTGCTGATGAAACACAGAAATTGCATCCGGATTTAATACAAAAGTCACCATGCGCACTTACCTCCATGGGAATAATGTCTCTAGCAGTCTACGTTTTGATCGTTGACTGGAAGACCAGTAGTAGTTTCCGATGCAAATCTCGAGGCTTTGTGTAATCTGCGGACTATCAGAGTGTAGATGAAACACAGAAATTGCATCGGGATTGAATACAACATTCAGCATGCGCACTTTCCTCCATGGGAGTAAAGTCTCAAAGAGTTTACGCTTTGATCGTTAGCTGGAAGACCAGTAGTAGCAGCCGATGCACATCTGGAGGCATTCTGTATTCTGTGGATTATCAGAATGTTGATGAAACACAGAAATTGCATCGGGATTGAATACAAAAGTAACCATGCCCACATCCCTCCATAAAATAAAAGTCTCAATCAGTCTACGATTTGATCGTTCCCTGGAAGTCCAGTAGTAGTTTCCGAGGCACATCTGGAGGCATTCTGTAATCTGTGGACTATCAGAGTGTTGATGAAACACAGAAATTGCATCGGGATTGAATACTACAGTCACCATGCGCACTTTCCTTCATGGGAGTAATTCGCAAACAGTCTACGCTTTGATCGTTAACTGGGAGACCAGTAATAGTTTCCGATGCACATCTGGATGCATTCTGTAATCTGTGGACCATCTATGTGTGGATTGAAACAGAGAAATTGCCTCGGGATTGAATACAACAATCACCATAAGCACTTTCCTCCATGGTAGTAATGTCTCAAAGAGTGTACGCTTTGCTGGTTCCCTGGAAGACCAGTAGTAGTTTCCGATGCAAATATGGAGGCATTCTGTAATCTGTAGACTATCAGAGTGCTGATGAAACACAGAAATTGCATCCGGATTTAATACAACAGTCACCATGCGCACTTACCTCCATGGGAATAATGTCTCTAACAGTCTACGTTTTGATCGTTGACTGGAAGACCAGTAGTAGTTTCCGATGCAAATCTTGACGCTTTCTGTAATCTGCGGACTATCAGGGTTTCGATGAAACACAGAAATAGCATCGGGATTGAATACAACAGTCACCATGAGCACTTCCCTCCATGGGAGTAATGTCTCAAAGAGTTTACGCTTTGATCGTTCCCTGGAAGACCAGTAGCAGTAGCCGATGCACATCTGGATGCATTCTGTAATCTGTGGACTATGAGAGTGTTGATGAAACACAGAAATTGCATCGGGATTGAATACAACAGTCACCATGCGCACGTTCCTCCATGGGAGTAATGTCTCAAACAGTCTACGATTTGATCGCTCCCTGGAAGACCAGTAGTAGTTTCCGATGCACATCTGGAGTTATTTTGTAATCTGTGGCGTATCAGAGTGTTGATGAAACACGGATATTGCATCGGGATTCAATACAACAATCACCATGCTCACCTTCCTCAATGGGAGTAATATCTCAAACTGTCTACGCTCTGATCGTTCCCTGGAAGATCAGTAGTATTTTCCGAAGCACATATGGAGACATTCTGTAATCTGTGGACCTTCAAAGTGTGGATTGAAACACAGAAATTGCCTCGGGATTGAATACAACAGTCAGCATGCGCACTTTCCTCCATGGGAGTAATGTCTCAAAGAGTTTACGCTTTGATCGTTCCCTGGAAGACTAGTAGTAGTAGCCGATGCACATCTGGATGCATTCTGTAATCTGTGGACTATGAGAGTGTTGATGAAACACAGAAATTGCATCGGGATTGAATACAACAGTCACCATGCGCACTTTCCTCCATGGGTGTAATGTCTCAAACAGTGTACGCTTTGATCGTTCCCTGGAAGACCAGTAGTAGTTTCCGATGCACATCTGGAGTCATTTTGTAATCTGTGGCGTATTAGAGTGTTGATGAAACACGGAAATTGCATCGGGATTGAATACAACAATCACCATGCTCACCTTCCTCAATGAGAGTAATGTCTCAAACTGTCTACGCTCTGATCGTTCCCTAGAAGATCAGTAGTAGTTTCCGAAGCACATATGGAGGCATTCTGTAATCTGTGGAGCTTCAATGTGTGGATTGAAACACAGAAATTGCCTCGGGATTGAATTCAAAGGTCACCATGCGCACTTTCCTACATGGGAGTAATGTCTCAAACAGTCTACGCTTTGAACGTTCCCTTGAAGACCAGTAGTAGTTTCCGATGCACATCTGGAGGCATTCTGTAATCGGCGCACTTTGATCGTTGCCTGGAAGATCAGTAGTAGTTCCCGATGCACATCAGGAATCATTCTGTAATCTGTGGACCTTCAAAGTGTGGATAGAAACACAGAAATTGCATCGGGATTGAATACAACAGTCACCTTGCGCACTTTCTTCAATGGGAGTAAGGTCTCTAACAGTCTACGATTTGATCGTTCCCTGGAAGACCAGTAGTAGTTTCTGATGCACATCTGGAGGCATTCTGTAAAATGTGGACTATCTGAGTGTTGATGAAACACAGAAATTGCATCGGGATTGAATACAACAGTCACCATGCGCACTTTCCTACATGGGAGTAATGTCTCAAACAGTCTACGCTTTGAACGTTCCCTTGAAGACCAGTAGTAGTTTCCGATGCACATCTGGAGGCATTCTGTAATCGGTGGACTATCAGAGTGTTGATGCAACACAGATATTGCATCGGGATTCAATACAACAGTCACCATGCGCACTTTCCTCCATGGGAGCAGTGTCTCAACCAGTCTACGCTTTGCTCGTTCTCTGGAAGACCAGTAGTATTTTCCGATGCACATCTGGAGGCATTATGTAATCTGTGGACTACCAGAGTGTTGATGAAACACAGAAATTGGATCGGGATTGAATACAACAGTCAGCATGCGCACTTTCCTCCATGGGAGTAATGTCTCAAACAGACTACGCTTTGATCGTTCCCTGGAAGACCAGTAGTAGTTTCCGATGCACATATGGAGGCATTCTGTAAGCTGTAGACTATCAGAGTGCTGAAGAAACTCAGAAATTGCATCCGGATTTAATACAACAGTCACCATGCGCACTTATCTCCATGGGAGTAATGTCTCTAACAGTCTACGTTTAGATCGTTGACTGGAAGACCAGTAGTAGTTTCCGATGCACATCTCGAGGCTTTCTGTAATCTGCGGACTATCAGAGTGTTGATGAAACACAGAAATTGCATCGGGATTGAATACAACAGTCAGCATGCGCACTTTCCTCCATGGGAGTAATGTCTCAAAGAGTTTACGCTTTGATCGTTACCTGGAATTCCAGTAGTAGTTTCTGATGCACATCTGGAGGCATTCTGTAATCTGTGGAATATCAGAGTGTTGATGAAACACAGAAATGGCATCGGGATTGAACACCACAGTCACCATGCGCACTTTCATCCATGGGAGTGATGTCTCAAACAGTCTACGCTTTGATCGTTTACTGGAAGACCAGTAGTAGTTACCGATGCACATCTGGAGGCATTCTGTAATCTGTGGACTATCAGAGTGCTGATGAAACACAGAAATTGCATCGGGATTGAATACAACAGTCACCATGCGCACTTTGCTCCATAAAAGTAATGTCTCAAACAGTCTACGCTTTGATCGTTCCCTGGAAGACCAGTAGGAGTTTCGGTAGCACATATGGAGGCATTCTGTAATCTGTGGACTATCAGAGTGTTGATGAAACACAGAAATTGCATCGGGATTGAATACAACAGTCACCATGCGCACTTTCCTCCATGGTTGTAATTCTCAAACAGTCTACGCTTTGATCGTTCCCTGGAAGACCAGTAGTAGTTTCCGATGCACATCAGGAATCATTCTGTAATCTGTGGACCATCAAAGTGTGGATAGAAACACCGAAATTGCATCGGGTTGAATATAACAGTCACCTTGCGCACTTTCTTCAATGGGAGTAAGGTCTCTAACAGTCCACGCTTTGATCGTTACCTGGAAGACCAGAAGTAGTTTCTGATGCACATCTGGAGGCATTTTGTAAACTGTGGACTATCTGAGTGTTGATGAAGCACAGAAATTGCAGCGGGATTGAATACAACAGTCAGCATGCGCACTTTCCTCCATGCGAGTAATGTCTCGAAGAGTTTACGCTTTGATCGATCCCTGGAAGACTAGTAATAGTAGCCGATGCACATCTGGATGCATTCTGTAATCTGTGGACAATGAGAGTGTTGATGAAACACAGAAATTGCATCGGGATTGAATACAACAGTCACCATGCGCACTTTCCTCCTTGGGTGTAATGTCTCAAACAGTCTACGCTTTGATCGTTCCCTGGAAGGCCATTAGTAGTTTCCGATGCACATCTGGAGGCATTCTGCAATCTGTGGAGTATCAGAGTGTTGATGAAACATAGAAATTGTATCGGGATTGAATACAACAGTCAGCATGCGCACTTTCCTCCATGGGAGTAATATCTCAAACAGTCTACGCTTTTATCGTTCCCTGGAAGACCAGTAGTAGTTTCCGATGCACATATGGAGGCATTCTGTAATCTGTAGACTATCAGAGTGCTGATGAAACACAGAAATTGAATCCGGATTTAATACAACAGTCACCATTCGCACTTACCTCCGTGGGAGTAATGTCTAAAACAGTCTACGTCTAGATCGTTGACTGGAAAGACCAGTAGTAGTTTCCGATGCACATCTCGAGGCTTTCTGTAATGTGCGGAATATCAGAGTGTTGATGAAACACAGAAATTGCATCGGGATTGAATACAACAGTCAGCATGCGCACTTTCCTGCATGGGAGTAATGTTTCAAAGAGTTTACGCTTTGATCGTTCCCTGGAAGACCAGTAGTAGTTTCTGATGCACATCTGGAGGCATTCTGTAATCTGTGGACTATTAGAGTGTTGATGAAACACAGAAATTGCATCGGGATTGAACACAACAGTCACCATGCGCACTTTCCTCCGTGGGAGTAATGTCTCAACTAGTCTACGCTTTGATCGTTCCCTGGAAGACCAGTAGTAGTTTCCGATGCACATCTGGAGTCATTTTGTAATCTGTGGAGTATCGGAGTGTTGATGAAACACGGAAATTGCATCGGGATTGAATACAACAATAACCATGCGCACTTTCCTCTTTGGGAGTAATGTCTCAAAGAGTTTACGGTTTGATCGTTCCCTGGAAGACCAGTAGTATTTTCTGATGCACATCCTGAGTCATTTTGTAATCTGTGGAGTATCAGAGTGTTGATGAAACACGGAAATTGCATCGGGATTGAATTCAACAGTCACCATGCTCCCCTTCCTCAATGGGAGTAATGTCTCAAAGAGTCTACGCTTTGATCGTTCCCTGGAAGACCAGTAGTAGTTTCCGATGCACATCTGGAGGCATTCTGTAATCTGTGGAGTATTAGAGTGTTGATGAAACACAGAAATTGCATCGGGATTGATTACAAAAGTCATCTTGCCCACTTTCCTCCATAAAAGTAAAGTCTCAATCAGTCTACGATTTGATCGTTCCCTGGAAGTCCAGTAGTAGTTTCCGAAGCATATCTGGAGGCATTCTGTAATCTGTGGACTATCAGAGTGATGATGAAACACAGAAATTGCATCGGGATTGAATACAACAGTCACCATGCGCACTTTCCTCCATGGGGGTAATTCTCAAACAGTCTACGCCTTGATCGTTCCTTGGAAGACCAGTAATAGTTTCCGATGCACATCTGGAGGCATTCTGTAATCTGTGGTCCATCAAAGTGTGGATTGAAACAGAGACATTGCCTCGGGATTGAATACAAGAGTCACCATGCGCACTTTCCTCCATGGTAGTAATGTCTCAAAGAGTGTACGCTTTGATCGTTCCCTGGAAGACCAGTAGTAGTTTCCGATGCACATATAGAGGCATTCTGTAATCTGTAGACTATCAGAGTGCTGATGAAACACAGAAATTGCATCCGGATTTAATACAACAGTCACCATGCGCACTTACCTCCATGGGACTAATGTCTCTAACACTCTACGTTTTGATCGTTGACTGGAAGAGCTGTATTAGTTTCCGACGCAAATTTCGAGGCTTTCTGTAATCTGCGGACTATCAGAGTGTTGATGAAGCACAGAAATTGCATCGGGATTGAATACAAAAGTCACCATGCGCTCATTCCTCCATGGGAGTAATGTCTCAAAGAGTTTACGCTTTGATCGTTCCTTGGAAGACCAGTAGTAGTAGCCGATGCACATCTGGATGCATTCTGTAATCTTTGGACTATGAGAGTGTTGATGAAACACAGAAATTGCAACGGGATTGAATACAAAGGTCACCATGCGCACTTTCCTCAATGGGAGTAATGTCTCAAAGAGTCTACGCTGTGATCGTTCCCTGGAAGACCAGTAGTAGTTAACGATGCACATCTGGAGTCATTTTGTAATCTGTGGAGTATCAGAGTGTTGATGAAACCCGGAAATTGCATCGGGATTGAATACAACAATCACCATGCTCACCTTCCTCAATGGGAGTAATGTCTCAAACTGTCTACGCTCTGATCGTTCCCTGGAAGATCAGTAGTAGTTTCCGAAGCACATATGGAGGCATTCTGTAATCTGTGGACCTTCAAAGTGTGGACTGAAACACAGAAATTGCCTCGGGATTGAATTCAACGCTCACCATGCGCACTTTCCTCCATGGGAGTAATGTCTCAAACAGTCTACGTTTTGATCGTTCCCTAGAAGATCAGAAGTAGTTTCCGATGCAGATCTGAAGGCATTCTGTAATCTGTGGACTATCAGAGTGTTGTTGAAACACAGTATTTGCATCGGGATTGAATACAACAGTCACCATGCGCACTTTCCTCCACGGGAGTAATGTCTCAAACAGTCTACGATTTGATCGTTCCCTGGAAGACCAGTAAGAGCTTCCTATGCACGTCTGGTGGCATTCTGTAATCAGTGGACTATCAGAGCGTTGACGAAACACAGAAATTGCATCGGGATTGAAAACAACAGTCACCATTCGCACTTTCCTCCTTGGGAGTAAGGTCTCAAATAGTCTACGCTTTGATCGTTCCCTGGAAGACCAGTAGTAGTTTCCGATGCACGTATGGAGGCATTCTGTAATCTGTAGACTATCAGAGTGCTGATGAAACACAGAAATTGCATCCGGATTTAATACAACAGTCACCATGCGCACTTACCTCCATGGGACTAATGTCTGTAACAGTCTACGTTTTGATCGTTGACTGGAAGACCAGTATTAGTTTCCGACGCAAATTTCGAGGCTTTCTGTAATCTGCGGACTATCAGAGTGTTGATGAAACACAGAAATTGCATCGGGATTGAATACAACAGTCACCATGCGCACTTTCCTCCATGGGAGTAAAGTCTCAAAGAGTTTACGCTTTGATCGTTAGCTGGAAGACCAGTAGTAGCAGCCGATGCACATCTGGAGTCATTTTGTAATCTGTGAAGTATCAGAGTGTTGATGCAACACGGAAATTGCATTGGGATTGAATGCAACATTCACCATGCTCACCTTCCTCAATAGGAGTAATGTCTCAAACAGTCTACGATTTGATCGTTCCCTGGAAAACCAGTAGTAGTTTCCGATGCACATCTGGAGGCATTCTGTAATCTGTGGAGTATCAGAGTGTTGATGAAACACAGAAATTGCATCGGGATTGAATACAACAGTCACCATGCGCACTTTCCTCCATGGGGGTAATTCTCAAACAGTCTACGCCTTGATCGTTCCTTGGAAGACCAGTAATAGTTTCCGATGCACATCTGGAGGCATTCTGTAATCTGTGGACCATCAAAGTGTGGATTGAAACAGAGAAATTGCCTCGGGATTGAATACAAGAGTCACCATGCGCACTTTCCTCCATGGTAGTAATGTCTCAAAGAGTGTACGCTTTGATCGTTCCCTGGAAGACCAGTAGTAGTTTCCGATGCATATATGGAGGCATTCTGTAATCTGTAGACTATCAGAGTGCTGATGAAACACAGAAATTGCATCCGGATCTAATACAACAGTCACCATGCGCACTTACCTCCATGGGACTAATGTCTCTAACAGTCTACGTTTTGATCGTTGACTGGATGACCAGTATTAGTTTCCGACGCAAATTTCGAGGCTTTCTGTAATCTGCGGACTATCAGAGTGTTGATGAAACACAGAAATTGCATCGGGATTGAATACAACAGTCACCATGCGCACTTACCTCCATGGGAGTAATGTCTCAAAGAGTTTACGCTTTGATCGTTCCCTGGAAGACCAGTAGTAGTAGCCGATGCACATCTGGATGCATTCTGTAATCTTTGGACTATGAGAGTGTTGATGAAACACAGTAATTGCATCGGGATTTAATACAACAGTCACCATGCGCACTTTCCTCCATGGGAGTAATGTCTCAAAGAGTCTACGCTTTGATCGTTCCCTGGAAGACCAGTAGTAGTTAACGATGCACATCTGGAGTCATTTTGTAATTTGTGGAGTATCAGAGTGTTGATGAAACATGGAAATTGCATCGGGATTGAATACAACAATCACCATGCTCACCTTCCTCAATGGGAGTAATGTCTCAAACTGTCTACGCTCTGATCGTTCCCTGGAAGATCAGTAGTAGTTTCCGAAGCACATATGGAGGCATTCTGTAATCTGTGGACCTTCAAAGTGTGGACTGAAACACAGAAATTGCCTCGGGATTGAATTCAACGCTCACCATGCGCACTTTCCTCCATGGGAGTAATGTCTCAAACAGTCTACGCTTTGATCGTTCCCTGGAAGACCAGTAGTAGTTACCGATGCACATCTGGAGGCATTCTGTAATCTGTGGACTGTCAGAGTGTTGATGAAACACAGATATTGCATCGTGATTGAATACAACAGCCACCTTGCGCACTTTCTTCCATGTGAGTAAGGTCTCTAAGAGTCTACCCAGTGATCGTTCCCTGGAAGACCAGTAGTAGTTTCTGATGCACATCTGGAGGCTTTCTGTAATCTGCGGACTATCAGAGTGTTGATGAAAAACGTAAATTGCATCGGGATTAAATACAACAGTCAGCATGCGCACTTTCCTCCATGGTAGTAAAGTCTCAAAGAGTTTACGATTTGATCGTTCCCTGGAAGACCAGTAGTAGTTTCAGATGCACATCTGGAGGCATTCTGTAATCTGTGGACCTTCAAAGTGTGGACTGAAACACAGAAATTGCCTCGGGATTGAATTCAACGCTCACCATGCGCACTTTCCTCCATGGGAGTAATGTCTCAAACAGTCTACGCTTTGATCGTTACCTGGAAGAACAGTAGTAGTTTCCGAAGCACATATGGAGGCATTCTGTAATCTGTGGACCTTCAAAATGTGGACTGAAACACAGAAATTTATTCGGGATTGAATAAAACAGTCACGATGCGCGCTTTCCTCCATGGGGGTAATTCTCAAACAGTATACGCTCTGATCGTTCCCTGGAAGACCAGTAATAGTTTCCGATGCACATCTGGAGGCATTCTGTAATCTGTGGACCTTCAAAGTGTGGATTGAAACAGAGAAATTGCCTCGGGATTGAATACATCAATCACCATGCGCACTTTCCTCCGTGGTAGCAATGTCTCAAAGAGTGTACGCTTTCATCGTTCCCTGGAAGACCAGTAGTAGCTTCCGATGCACATCTGGAGTCATTTTGTAATCTGTGGAGTATCAGAGTGTTGATGAAACACGGAAATTGCATCGGGATTGAATACAACTATCACCATGCACACTTTCCTCCATGAGGGTAATTCTCAAACAGTCTACGCTTTGATCGTTCCCTGGAAGACCAGTAGTAGTTTCTGGAGGCTTTCTGTAATCTGCGGACTATCAGAGTGTTGATGAAACACAGAAATTGCATCGGGATTAAATACAACAGTCAGCATGCGCACTTTCCTCCATGGTAGTAAAGTGTCAAAGAGTTTACGTTTGGATCGTTCCCTGGAAGACCAGTAGTAGCTTCCGATGCACATCTGGAGGCAATCTGTAATCTGTGGACTATCAGAGTGTTGATGAAACACAGAAATTGCATCGGGGTTGAATACAACAGTCACCATGCGCACTTTCCTCCATGGGAGTAATGTCTCAAACAGTCTACGCTTTGATCGTTAGCTGGAAGAACAGTAGTAGTTTCCGATGCACATCTGGAGTCATTTTGTTATCTGTGGAGTATCAGAGTGTTGATGAAACACGGAAATTGCATCGGGATTGAATACAACAATCACCATGCTCACCTTCCTCAATGGGAGTAATGTCTCAAACTGTCTTCGCTTTGATCGGTCCCTGGAAGATCAGTAGTAGTTTCCGAAGCACATATGGAGGCATTCTGTAAACTGTGGACCTTCAAAGTGTGGATTGAAACACAGAAATTGCCTCGGGATTGAATAAAACAGTCACGTGGGTCACTTTCCTCCATGGGGGTAATTCTCAAACAGTCTACGCTCAGATAGTTCCCTGGAAGACCAGTAATAGTTTCCGATGCACATCTGGAGGCATTCTGTAATCTGTGGACCTTCAAAGTGTGGATTGAAACAGAGAAATTGCCTCGGGATTGAATACATCAGTCACCATGCGCACTTTCCTCCATGGTAGTAATGTCTCTAACAGTCTACGCTTTGCTCATTCCCTGGAAGACTAGTAGTAGTTTCCGATGCACATCTGGTGCCATTCTATAATCTGTGGCCTATCAGGGTGTCGATGAAACACAGAAATTGCATCGGGATTGATTACAACAGTCACCATGCGCACTTTCCTCCACGGGAGGTATGTCTCAAACAGTCTAAGATTTGATCGTTCCCTGGAAAACCAATAGTATTTTCCGATGCACATCTGGTGGCATTCTGTAATCTGTGGACTATCAGAGTGTACATGAAACACAGAAATTGCATCGGGATTGAATACAACAGTCACCATCCGAACTTTCCTCCATTGGAGTAAAGTCTGAAACAGTCTACGCCTTGATCGTTCCCTGGAAGACCAGTAGTAGTTTCCGATGCACATCTGGAGGCATTCTGTAATCTGTGGAGTATCAGAGTGTTGATGAAACACAGAAATTGCATCGGGATTGAATACAACAGTCACCATGCGCACTTTCATCCATGGGAGTAATGTCTCAAACAGTCTACGATTTGATCGTTCCCTGGAAGACTAGTAGTACTTTCCGATGCACATCTGGAGTCATTTTGTAATCTGTGGAGTATCAGAGTGTTGATGAAACACGGAAATTGCACCGGGATTGAATACAACAATCGCTATGCGCTCTTTCCTCCATGGGGGTAATTCTCAAACAGTATACGCTCTGATCGTTCCCTGGAAGACCAGTAATAGTTTCCGATGCACATCTAGAGGCATTCTGTAATCTGTGGACCTTCAAAGTGTGGATTGAAACAGAGAAATTGCCTCGGGATTGAATACATCAGTCACCATGCGCACTTTCCTCCATGGTAGTAATGTCTCTAACAGTCTACGCTTTGCTCATTCCCTCGAAGACTAGTAGTAGTTTCCGATGCACATCTGGTGCCATTCTATAATCTGTGGCCTATCAGGGTGTTGATGAAACACAGAAATTGCATCGGGATTGATTACAACAGTCACCATGCGCACTTCCCTCCACGGGAGGTATGTCTCAAACAGTCTAAGATTTGATCGTTCCCTGGAAAACCAATAGTATTTTCCGATGCACATCTGGTGGCATTCTGTAATCTGTGGACTATCAGAGTGTACATGAAACACAGAAATTGCATCGGGATTGAATACAACAGTCACCATCCGAACTTTCCTCCATTGGAGTAAAGTCTGAAACAGTCTACGCCTTGATCGTTCCCTGGAAGACCAGTAGTAGTTTCCGATGCACATCTGGAGGCATTCTGTAATCTGTGGAGTATCAGAGTGTTGATGAAACACAGAAATTGCATCGGGATTGAATACAACAGTCACCATGCGCACTTTCATCCATGGGAGTAATGTCTCAAACAGTCTACGATTTGATCGTTCCCTGGAAGACTAGTAGTAGTTTCCGATGCACATCTGGAGTCATTTTGTAATCTGTGGAGTATCAGAGTGTTGATGAAACACGGAAATTGCACCAGGATTGAATACAACAATCGCTATGCGCACTTTCCTCCATGGGGGTAATTCTCAAACAGTCTACGCTTTGATCGTTCCCTGGAATACCAGTAGTAGTTTCCGATGCACATCTGGAGTCATTTTGTAATCTGTGGAGTATCAGAGTGTTGATGAAACACGGAAATTGCATCGGGATTGAATACAACAATCACCATGCTCACCTTCCTCAATGGGAGTAATGTCTCAAACAGTCTACGCTATGATCGTTACCAGGAAGAACAGTAGTAGTTTCCGAAGCACATATGGAGGCATTCTGTAATCTGTGGACCTTCGAAGTGTGGACTGAAAAACAGAAATTGATTCGGGATTGAATAAAACAGTCACGATGCGCGCTTTCCTCCATGGGGGTAATTCTCAAACAGTATACGCTCTGATCGTTCCCTGGAAGACCAGTAATAGTTTCCGATGCAAATCTGGAGGCATTCTGTAATCTGTGGACCTTCAAAGAGTGGATTGAAACAGAGAAATTGCCTCTGGATTGAATACAACAGTCACCATGCGCACTTTCCTCCGTGGTAGCAATGTCACAAAGAGTGTACGCTTTGATCGTTCCCTGGAAGACCAGTAGTAGTTTCCGATGCACATCTGGAGGCATTCTGTAATCTGTGGATTATCAGAGTGTTGATGAAGCACAGAAATTGCATCGGGATTGAATACAACAGTCACCATGCGCACTTTCATCCATGGGAGTAATGTCTCAAACTGTCTACGCTTTGATCGTTCCCTGGAAGACCAGTAGTAGTTTCCGATGCACATCTGGAGTCATTTTGTAATCTGTGGAGTATCAGAGTGTTGATGAAACACGGAAATTTCATCGGGATTGAATACAACAATCAGCATGCGCACTTTCCTCCATGAGGGTAATTCTCAAACAGTCTACGCTTTGATCGTTCCCTGGAAGACCAGTAGTAGTTTCTGGAGGCTTTCTGTAATCTGCGGACTATCAGAGTGTTGATGAAACACAGAAATTGCATCGGGATTAAATACAACAGTCAGCATGCGCACTTTCCTCCATGGTAGTAAAGTGTCAAAGAGTTTACGTTTGGATCGTTCCCTGGAATACCAGTAGTAGTTTCCGATGCACATCTGGAGGCAATCTGTAATCTGTGGACTATCAGAGTGTTGATGAAACACAGAAATTGCATCGGGATTGAATACAACAGTCACCATGCGCACATTCCTCCATGGGAGTAATGTCTCAAACAGTCTACGCTTTGATCGTTACCTGGAAGAACAGTAGTAGTTTCCGATGCACATCTGGAGTCATTTTGTTATCTGTGGAGTATCAGAGTGTTAATGAATCACGGAAATTGCATCGGGATTGAATACAACAATCACCATGCTCACCTTCCTCAATGGGAGTAATGTCTCAAACTGTCTTCGCTTTGATCGGTCCCTGGAAGATCAGTAGTAGTTTCCGATGCACATCTGGAGGGATTCTGTAATCTGTGGACCTTCTAAGTGTGGATTGAAACAGAGAAATTGCCTCGGGATTGAATACATCAGTCACCATGCGCACTTACCTCCATGGTAGTAATGTCTCTAACAGTCTACGCTTTGCTCATTCCCTGGAAGACTAGTAGTAGTTTCCGATGCACATCTGGTGCCATTCTATAATCTGTGGCCTATCAGGGTGTTGATGAAACACAGAAGTTGCATCGGGATTGATTACAACAGTCATCATGCGCACTTTCCTCCACGGGAGGTATGTCTCAAACAGTCTAAGATTTGATCGTTCCCTGGAAAACCAATAGTATTTTCCGATGCACATCTGGTGGCATTCTGTAATCTGTGGACTATCAGAGTGTACATGAAACACAGAAATTACATCGGGATTGAATACAACAGTCACCATGCGCACTTTCCTCAACAAAAGTAATGTCTCAAACAGTCTACGCTTTGATCCTTACCTGGAAGAACAGTAGTAGTTTCCGATGCACATCTGGAGCCATTTTGTAATCTGTGGAGTATCAGAGTGTTGATGAAACACGGACATTGCATCGGGATTGAATACAACAATCACCATGCTTACCTTCCTCAATGGGAGTAATGTCTCAAACTGTCTTCGCTTTGATCGGTCCCTGGAAGATCAGTAGTAGTTTCCGAAGCACATATGGAGGCATTCTGTAATCTGTCGACCTTCAAAGTGTGGTTTGAAACACAGGAATTGCCTCGGGATTGAATACAACAGTCACGATGCGCACTAACCTCCATGGGGGTAATTCTCAAACAGTCTACGCTTTGATCGTTCCCTGGAAGACCAGTAATAGTTTCCGATGCACATCTGGAGGCATTCTGTAATCTGTGGACCTTCAAAGTGTGGATTGAAACAGAGAAATTGCCTCGGGATTGAATACAACAGTCACCATGCGCACTTTCCTCATTGGTAGCAATGTCTCAAAGTGTGTACGCTTTGATCGTTCCCTGGAAGACCAGTAGTAGTTTCGGATGCACATCTGGAGGCATTCTGTAATCTGTGGAGTATGAGAGTGTTGATGAAACACAGAAATTGCATCGGGATTGAATACAACAGTCACCATGCGCACTTTCCTCCATAAAAGTAATGTCTCAAACAGTCTACGCTTTGATCGTTCCCTCGAAGACCAGTAGTGGTTTCCGAAGCACATCTGGAGGTATTCTGTAATCTGTACACTATCAGAGTGTTGATGAAAGACAGAAATTGCATCGGGATTTAAAACAACATTCACCATGCGCCCTTTCCTGCGTAAAAGTAATTTCTCAAACAGTGTACGCTTTGATCGTTCCCTGGAAGATCAGTAGTAGTTTCCGAAGCACATATGGAGGCATTCTGTAATCTGTGGACTATCAGAGTGTTGATGAAACACAGAAATTGTATCGGGATTGAAAACAACAGTCACCATGCGCACTTTCCTCCACAAAAGTATTGTCTCAAACAGTCTACGCTTTGATCGTTCCCTGGAAGACCAGACGTAGTTTCTGTTGCACATCTGGAAGCATTCTGTAATCTTTGGACTATCAGAGTGTTGATGAAACACAGAAATTGCATCGGGATTGAATACAACAGTCACCATGCGCACTTCCCTCCATGAGAGTAATGTCTCTAACAGTCTACGCTTTGATCATTCCCTGGAAGACCAGTAGTAGTTTCTGATGCACATTTGGAGGCATTCTGTAATCTGTGGAATATCTCAGTGTTGATGAAATACAGAAATTGCATCGGGATTGAATACAACAGTCACCATGCGCACTTTCCTCAATGGGAGTAATGTCTCAAACAGTCTACGCTTTGATCGTTCCCTGGAAGACCGGTAGTAGTTTCCGATGCACATCTGGTGGCATTCTGTAATCTGTGGACTACCGGAGTGTTGATGAAACACAGAAATTGCATCGGGATTGAATACAACAGTCACCATGCGCACTTTCCTCCATAGGAGTAATGTCCCTAACAGTCTACGCTTTGATCGTTCCCTGGAAAACCAGTAGTAGTTTCCGATGCACATCCGGAGGCTTTCTGTAATCTGTGAACTATCAGAGTGTTGATGAAACACAGAAATTGCATCGGGATAGAATACAACAGTCATCATGCGCACTTTCTTCCATAAAAGTAATGTCTCAACCAGTCTACGCTTTGATCGTTCCCTGGAAAACCAGTACTAGTTTCGGAAGCACATCTGGAGGCATTCTGTAATCTGTGGACTATCAGAGCGTTGATGAAACACAGAAATTGCATCGGGATTGAATACAACAGAAACCATGCGCTCTTTCCTCCATAAAAGTAAAGTCTCAAACAGTCTACGCTTTGATCGTTCCCTGGAAGATCAGTAGTAGTTTCCGAAGCACATATGGAGGCATTCTGTAATCTGTGGACCTTCAAAGTGTGGACTGAAACACAGAAATTGCCTCGGGATTGAATTCAACGCTCACCATGCGCACTTTCCTCCATGGGAGTAATGTCTCAAACAGTCTACGCTTTGATCGTTCCCTGGAAGACCAGTAGTAGTTACCGATGCACATCTGGAGGCATTCTGTAATCTGTGGACTGTCAGAGTGTTGATGAAACACAGATATTGCATCGTGATTGAATACAACAGCCACCTTGCGCACTTTCTTCCATGTGAGTAAGGTCTCTAAGAGTCTACCCAGTGATCGTTCCCTGGAAGACCAGTAGTAGTTTCTGATGCACATCTGGAGGCTTTCTGTAATCTGCGGACTATCAGAGTGTTGATGAAAAACGTAAATTGCATCGGGATTAAATACAACAGTCAGCATGCGCACTTTCCTCCATGGTAGTAAAGTCTCAAAGAGTTTACGATTTGATCGTTCCCTGGAAGACCAGTAGTAGTTTCAGATGCACATCTGGAGGCATTCTGTAATCTGTGGACCTTCAAAGTGTGGACTGAAACACAGAAATTGCCTCGGGATTGAATTCAACGCTCACCATGCGCACTTTCCTCCATGGGAGTAATGTCTCAAACAGTCTACGCTTTGATCGTTACCTGGAAGAACAGTAGTAGTTTCCGAAGCACATATGGAGGCATTCTGTAATCTGTGGACCTTCAAAATGGGGACTGAAACACAGAAATTTATTCGGGATTGAATAAAACAGTCACGATGCGCGCTTTCCTCCATGGGGGTAATTCTCAAACAGTATACGCTCTGATCGTTCCCTGGAAGACCAGTAATAGTTTCCGATGCACATCTGGAGGCATTCTGTAATCTGTGGACCTTCAAAGTGTGGATTGAAACAGAGAAATTGCCTCGGGATTGAATACATCAATCACCATGCGCACTTTCCTCCGTGGTAGCAATGTCTCAAAGAGTGTACGCTTTCATCGTTCCCTGGAAGACCAGTAGTAGCTTCCGATGCACATCTGGAGTCATTTTGTAATCTGTGGAGTATCAGAGTGTTGATGAAACACGGAAATTGCATCGGGATTGAATACAACTATCACCATGCACACTTTCCTCCATGAGGGTAATTCTCAAACAGTCTACGCTTTGATCGTTCCCTGGAAGACCAGTAGTAGTTTCTGGAGGCTTTCTGTAATCTGCGGACTATCAGAGTGTTGATGAAACACAGAAATTGCATCGGGATTAAATACAACAGTCAGCATGCGCACTTTCCTCCATGGTAGTAAAGTGTCAAAGAGTTTACGTTTGGATCGTTCCCTGGAAGACCAGTAGTAGCTTCCGATGCACATCTGGAGGCAATCTGTAATCTGTGGACTATCAGAGTGTTGATGAAACACAGAAATTGCATCGGGGTTGAATACAACAGTCACCATGCGCACTTTCCTCCATGGGAGTAATGTCTCAAACAGTCTACGCTTTGATCGTTAGCTGGAAGAACAGTAGTAGTTTCCGATGCACATCTGGAGTCATTTTGTTATCTGTGGAGTATCAGAGTGTTGATGAAACACGGAAATTGCATCGGGATTGAATACAACAATCACCATGCTCACCTTCCTCAATGGGAGTAATGTCTCAAACTGTCTTCGCTTTGATCGGTCCCTGGAAGATCAGTAGTAGTTTCCGAAGCACATATGGAGGCATTCTGTAAACTGTGGACCTTCAAAGTGTGGATTGAAACACAGAAATTGCCTCGGGATTGAATAAAACAGTCACGTGGGTCACTTTCCTCCATGGGGGTAATTCTCAAACAGTCTACGCTCAGATAGTTCCCTGGAAGACCAGTAATAGTTTCCGATGCACATCTGGAGGCATTCTGTAATCTGTGGACCTTCAAAGTGTGGATTGAAACAGAGAAATTGCCTCGGGATTGAATACATCAGTCACCATGCGCACTTTCCTCCATGGTAGTAATGTCTCTAACAGTCTACGCTTTGCTCATTCCCTGGAAGACTAGTAGTAGTTTCCGATGCACATCTGGTGCCATTCTATAATCTGTGGCCTATCAGGGTGTCGATGAAACACAGAAATTGCATCGGGATTGATTACAACAGTCACCATGCGCACTTTCCTCCACGGGAGGTATGTCTCAAACAGTCTAAGATTTGATCGTTCCCTGGAAAACCAATAGTATTTTCCGATGCACATCTGGTGGCATTCTGTATTCTGTGGACTATCAGAGTGTACATGAAACACAGAAATTGCATCGGGATTGAATACAACAGTCACCATCCGAACTTTCCTCCATTGGAGTAAAGTCTGAAACAGTCTACGCCTTGATCGTTCCCTGGAAGACCAGTAGTAGTTTCCGATGCACATCTGGAGGCATTCTGTAATCTGTGGAGTATCAGAGTGTTGATGAAACACAGAAATTGCATCGGGATTGAATACAACAGTCACCATGCGCACTTTCATCCATGGGAGTAATGTCTCAAACAGTCTACGATTTGATCGTTCCCTGGAAGACTAGTAGTACTTTCCGATGCACATCTGGAGTCATTTTGTAATCTGTGGAGTATCAGAGTGTTGATGAAACACGGAAATTGCACCGGGATTGAATACAACAATCGCTATGCGCTCTTTCCTCCATGGGGGTAATTCTCAAACAGTATACGCTCTGATCGTTCCCTGGAAGACCAGTAATAGTTTCCGATGCACATCTGGAGGCATTCTGTAATCTGTGGACCCTCAAAGTGTGGATTGAAACAGAGAAATTGCCTCGGGATTGAATACATCAGTCACCATGCGCACTTTCCTCCATGGTAGTAATGTCTCTAACAGTCTACGCTTTGCTCATTCCCTCGAAGACTAGTAGTAGTTTCCGATGCACATCTGGTGCCATTCTATAATCTGTGGCCTATCAGGGTGTTGATGAAACACAGAAATTGCATCGGGATTGATTACAACAGTCACCATGCGCACTTCCCTCCACAGGAGGTATGTCTCAAACAGTCTAAGATTTGATCGTTCCCTGGAAAACCAATAGTATTTTCCGATGCACATCTGGTGGCATTCTGTAATCTGTGGACTATCAGAGTGTACATGAAACACAGAAATTGCATCGGGATTGAATACAACAGTCACCATCCGAACTTTCCTCCATTGGAGTAAAGTCTGAAACAGTCTACGCCTTGATCGTTCCCTGGAAGACCAGTAGTAGTTTCCGATGCACATCTGGAGGCATTCTGTAATCTGTGGAGTATCAGAGTGTTGATGAAACACAGAAATTGCATCGGGATTGAATACAACAGTCACCATGCGCACTTTCATCCATGGGAGTAATGTCTCAAACAGTATACGATTTGATCGTTCCCTGGAAGACTAGTAGTAGTTTCCGATGCACATCTGGAGTCATTTTGTAATCTGTGGAGTATCAGAGTGTTGATGAAACACGGAAATTGCACCAGGATTGAATACAACAATCGCTATGCCCACTTTCCTCCATGGGGGTAATTCTCAAACAGTCTACGCTTTGATCGTTCCCTGGAATACCAGTAGTAGTTTCCGATGCACATCTGGAGTCATTTTGTAATCTGTGGAGTATCAGAGTGTTGATGAAACACGGAAATTGCATCGGGATTGAATACAACAATCACCATGCTCACCTTCCTCAATGGGAGTAATGTCTCAAACAGTCTACGCTATGATCGTTACCTGGAAGAACAGTAGTAGTTTCCGAAGCACATATGGAGGCATTCTGTAATCTGTGGACCTTCGAAGTGTGGACTGAAAAACAGAAATTGATTCGGGATTGAATAAAACAGTCACGATGCGCGCTTTCCTCCATGGGGGTAATTCTCAAACAGTATACGCTCTGATCGTTCCCTGGAAGACCAGTAGCAGTTTCCGATGCACAATTGGAGGCATTCTGTAATCTGTGGAGTATCAGAGTGTTGATGAAACACGGAAATTGCATCGGGATTGAATACAACAATCACCATGCTCACCTTCCTCAATGGGAGTAATGTCTCAAACTGTCTTCGCTTTGATCGGTCCCTGGAAGATCAGTAGTAGTTTCCGAAGCACATATGGAGGCATTCTGTAAACTGTGGACCTTCAAAGTGTGGATTGAGACACAGAAATTGCCTCGGGATTGAATAAAACAGTCACGAGGGTCACTTTCCTCCATGGTGGTAATTCTCAAACAGTCTACGCTCAGATAGTTCCCTGGAAGACCAGTAATAGTTTCCGATGCACATCTGGAGGCATTCTGTAATCTGTGGACCTTCAAAGTGTGGATTGAAACAGAGAAATTGCCTCGGGATTGAATACATCAGTCACCATGCGCACTTTCCTCCATGGTAGTAATGTCTCTAACAGTCTACGCTTTGCTCATTCCCTGGAAGACTAGTAGTAGTTTCCGATGCACATCTGGTGCCATTCTATAATCTGTGGCCTATCAGGGTGTTGATGAAACACAGAAATTGCATCGGGATTGATTACAACAGTCACCATGCGCACTTTCCTCCACGGGAGGTATGTCTCAAACAGTCTAAGATTTGATCGTTCCCTGGAAAACCAATAGTATTTTCCGATGCACATCTGGTGGCATTCTGTAATCTGTGGACTATCAGAGTGTACATGAAACACAGAAATTGCATCGGGATTGAATACAACAGTCACCATCCGAACTTTCCTCCATTGGAGTAAAGTCTGAAACAGTCTACGCCTTGATCGTTCCCTGGAAGACCAGTAGTAGTTTCCGATGCACATCTGGAGGCATTCTGTAATCTGTGGAGTATCAGAGTGTTGATGAAACACAGAAATTGCATCGGGATTGAATACAACAGTCACCATGCGCACTTTCATCCATGGGAGTAATGTCTCAAACAGTCTACGATTTGATCGTTCCCTGGAAGACTAGTAGTACTTTCCGATGCACATCTGGAGTCATTTTGTAATCTGTGGAGTATCAGAGTGTTGATGAAACACGGAAATTGCACCGGGATTGAATACAACAATCGCTATGCGCTCTTTCCTCCATGGGGGTAATTCTCAAACAGTATACGCTCTGATCGTTCCCTGGAATACCAGTAGTAGTTTCCGATGCACATCTGGAGTCATTTTGTAATCTGTGGAGTATCAGAGTGTTGATGAAACACGGAAATTGCATCGGGATTGAATAGAACAATCACCATGCTCACCTTCCTCAGTGGGAGTAATGTCTCAAACAGTCTACGCTATGATCGTTACCAGGAAGAACAGTAGTAGTTTCCGAAGCACATATGGAGGCATTCTGTAATCTGTGGACCTTCGAAGTGTGGACTGAAAAACAGAAATTGATTCGGGATTGAATAAAACAGTCACGATGCGCGCTTTCCTCCATGGGGGTAATTCTCAAACAGTATACGCTCTGATCGTTCCCTGGAAGACCAGTAATAGTTTCCGATGCAAATCTGGAGGCATTCTGTAATCTGTGGACCTTCAAAGAGTGGATTGAAACAGAGAAATTGCCTCTGGATTGAATACAACAGTCACCATGCGCACTTTCCTCCGTGGTAGCAATGTCACAAAGAGTGTACGCTTTGATCGTTCCCTGGAAGACCAGTAGTAGTTTCCGATGCACATCTGGAGGCATTCTGTAATCTGTGGATTATCAGAGTGTTGATGAAGCACAGAAATTGCATCGGGATTGAATACAACAGTCACCATGCGCACTTTCATCCATGGGAGTAATGTCTCAAACTGTCTACGCTTTGATCGTTCCCTGGAAGACCAGTAGTAGTTTCCGATGCACATCTGGAGTCATTTTGTAATCTGTGGAGTATCAGAGTGTTGATGAAACACGGAAATTTCATCGTGATTGAATACAACAATCAGCATGCGCACTTTCCTCCATGAGGGTAATTCTCAAACAGTCTACGCTTTGATCGTTCCCTGGAAGACCAGTAGTAGTTTCTGGAGGCTTTCTGTAATCTGCGGACTATCAGAGTGTTGATGAAACACAGAAATTGCATCGGGATTAAATACAACAGTCAGCATGCGCACTTTCCTCCATGGTAGTAAAGTGTCAAAGAGTTTACGTTTGGATCGTTCCCTGGAATACCAGTAGTAGTTTCCGATGCACATCTGGAGGCAATCTGTAATCTGTGGACTATCAGAGTGTTGATGAAACACAGAAATTGCATCGGGATTGAATACAGCAGTCACCATGCGCACATTCCTCCATGGGAGTAATGTCTCAAACAGTCTACGCTTTGATCGTTACCTGGAAGAACAGTAGTAGTTTCCGATGCACATCTGGAGTCATTTTGTTATCTGTGGAGTATCAGAGTGTTAATGAATCATGGAAATTGCATCGGGATTGAATACAACAATCACCATGCTCACCTTCCTCAATGGGAGTAATGTCTCCAACTGTCTTCGCTTTGATCGGTCCCTGGAAGATCAGTAGTAGTTTCCGATGCACATCTGGAGGGATTCTGTAATCTGTGGACCTTCTAAGTGTGGATTGAAACAGAGAAATTGCCTCGGGATTGAATACATCAGTCACCATGCGCACTTTCCTCCATGGTAGTAATGTCTCTAACAGTCTACGCTTTGCTCATTCCCTGGAAGACTAGTAGTAGTTTCCGATGCACATCTGGTGCCATTCTATAATCTGTGGCCTATCAGGGTGTTGATGAAACACAGAAATTGCATCGGGATTGATTACAACAGTCATCATGCGCACTTTCCTCCACGGGAGGTATGTCTCAAACAGTCTAAGATTTGATCGTTCCCTGGAAAACCAATAGTATTTTCCGATGCACATCTGGTGGCATTCTGTAATCTGTGGACTATCAGAGTGTACATGAAACACAGAAATTGCATCGGGATTGAATACAACAGTCACCATGCGCACTTTCCTCAACAAAAGTAATGTCTCAAACAGTCTACGCTTTGATCCTTACCTGGAAGAACAGTAGTAGTTTCCGATGCACATCTGGAGCCATTTTGTAATCTGTGGAGTATCAGAGTGTTGATGAAACACGGAAATTGCATCGGGATTGAATACAACAATCACCATGCTTACCTTCCTCAATGGGAGTAATGTCTCAAACTGTCTTCGCTTTGATCGGTCCCTGGAAGATCAGTAGTAGTTTCCGAAGCACATATGGAGGCATTCTGTAATCTGTCGACCTTCAAAGTGTGGTTTGAAACACAGGAATTGCCTCGGGATTGAATACAACAGTCACGATGCGCTCTAACCTCCATGGGGGTAATTCTCAAACAGTCTACGCTTTGATCGTTCCCTGGAAGACCAGTAATAGTTTCCGATGCACATCTGGAGGCATTCTGTAATCTGTGGACCTTCAAAGTGTGGATTGAAACAGAGAAATTGCCTCGGGATTGAATACAACAGTCACCATGCGCACTTTCCTCATTGGTAGCAATGTCTCAAAGTGTGTACGCTTTGATCGTTCCCTGGAAGACCAGTAGTAGTTTCGGATGCACATCTGGAGGCATTCTGTAATCTGTGGAGTATGAGAGTGTTGATGAAACACAGAAATTGCATCGGGATTGAATACAACAGTCACCATGCGCACTTTCCTCCATAAAAGTAATGTCTCAAACAGTCTACGCTTTGATCGTTCCCTCGAAGACCAGTAGTGGTTTCCGAAGCACATCTGGAGGTATTCTGTAATCTGTACACTATCAGAGTGTTGATGAAAGACAGAAATTGCATCGGGATTTAAAACAACATTCACCATGCGCCCTTTCCTGCGTAAAAGTAATTTCTCAAACAGTGTACGCTTTGATCGTTCCCTGGAAGATCAGTAGTAGTTTCCGAAGCACATATGGAGGCATTCTGTAATCTGTGGACTATCAGAGTGTTGATGAAACACAGAAATTGTATCGGGATTGAAAACAACAGTCACCATGCGCACTTTCCTCCACAAAAGTATTGTCTCAAACAGTCTACGCTTTGATCGTTCCCTGGAAGACCAGACGTAGTTTCTGTTGCACATCTGGAAGCATTCTGTAATCTTTGGACTATCAGAGTGTTGATGAAACACAGAAATTGCATCGGGATTGAATACAACAGTCACCATGCGCACTTCCCTCCATGAGAGTAATGTCTCTAACAGTCTACGCTTTGATCATTCCCTGGAAGACCAGTAGTAGTTTCTGATGCACATTTGGAGGCATTCTGTAATCTGTGGAATATCTCAGTGTTGATGAAATACAGAAATTGCATCGGGATTGAATACAACAGTCACCATGCGCACTTTCCTCAATGGGAGTAATGTCTCAAACAGTCTACGCTTTGATCGTTCCCTGGAAGACCGGTAGTAGTTTCCGATGCACATCTGGTGGCATTCTGTAATCTGTGGACTATCAGAGTGTTGATGAAACACAGAAATTGCATCGGGATTGAATACAACAGTCACCATGCGCACTTTCCTCCATAGGAGTAATGTCCCTAACAGTCTACGCTTTGATCGTTCCCTGGAAAACCAGTAGTAGTTTCCGATGCACATCCGGAGGCTTTCTGTAATCTGTGAACTATCAGAGTGTTGATGAAACACAGAAATTGCATCGGGATAGAATACAACAGTCATCATGTGCACTTTCTTCGATAAAAGTAATGTCTCAACCAGTCTACGCTTTGATCGTTCCCTGGAAAACCAGTACTAGTTTCGGAAGCACATCTGGAGGCATTCTGTAATCTGTGGACTATCAGAGCGTTGATGAAACACAGAAATTGCATCGGGATTGAATACAACAGAAACCATGCGCTCTTTCCTCCATAAAAGTAAAGTCTCAAACAGTCTACGCTTTGATCGTTCCCTGGAAGACCAGTAGTAGTTTCCGAAGCACATCTGGAGGCATTCTGTAATCTGTGGACTACCACAGTGTTGATGAAACAAAGAAATTGCATCGGGATTGAATACATCAGTGACCATGCGCGCTTTCCTCCGTGGGGGTAATTCTCAAACAGTCTACGCTTTGATCGTTCCCTGGAAGACCAGTAGCAGTTTCAGATGCACATCTGGAGGCATATTGTAATCTGTGGTCTATCAGAGTGTTCAGTAAGCACAGAAATTGCATCGGGATCGAATACAACAGTCACCATGCGCAATTTCCTCCATGGGGGTTATTCTCAAACAGTCTACGCTTTTATCGTTCCCTGGAAGACCAGTAGTAGTTTCCGATGCACCTCTGGAGGCATTCTGTAATCTGTGGACTATCAGAGTTTCGATGAAACACAGAAATTGCATTGGGATTGAATACAACAGTCACCATGCGCACTTTCCTCCATAAAAGTAATGTCGCAAACAGTCTACGCTTAGATCGTTCCCTGGAAGACCAGTACTAGTTTTCGAAGCACATCTGGAGGCATACTGTAATCTGTGGACTATCAGAGTGTTGATGAAACACAGAAATTGCATCGGGATTGTATACAACAGTCACCATGCGCACTTTCCTCCATGGGAGTAATGTCTCAAACAGTCTAAGCTTTGATTGTTCCCTTCAAGACCACTAGTAGTTTCATATGCATATCTGGAGGCATCCTGTAATCTGTGGAGTATCAGAGTGTTGAAGAAACACAGAAATTGCATCAGGATTGAATACAACAGTCACCATGCGCACCTTCCTAAATGAGAGTAATGTCTGAAACAGTCTACGCTTGGATCGTTGCCTTGAAGACCAGTAGTAGTTTCCGATGCACATCTGGTGGCATTCTGTAATCTGTGGACTATCTGAGTTTCGATGAAACACAGAAATTGCATTGGGATTGAATACAACAGTCACCATGCGCACTTTCCTCCATATAAGTAATGTCGCAAACAGTCTACGCTTAGATCGTTCCCTGGAAGACCAGTACTAGTTTTCGAAGCACATCTGGAGGAATACTGTAATCTGTGACTATCAGAGTGTTGATGAAGCACAGAAATTGCATCGGGATTGAATACAACAGTCACCATGCGCAATTTCCTCCATGGGGGTTATTCTCAAACAGTCTACGCCTTTATCGTTCCCAGGAAGACCAGTAGTAGTTTCCGATGCACCTCTGGAGGCATTCTGTAATCTTTGGACTTCCTAGTGTGGATTGAAACACAGAAATTGCCTCGGGATTCAATAGAACAGTCACCACGCGCACTTTCCTATATGGGGGTAATTCTCAAACAGTCTACGCTTTGATCGTTCTCTGGAAGACCAGTAGTAGTTTCCGATGCACATCTGTAGGCATTCTGTAAACTGTGGACTATCTGAGTGTTGATGAAACACAGAAATTGCATCGGGATTGAATACAACAGTCACCATGCGCACATTCCTACATGGGAGTAATGTCTCAAACAGTCTACGCTTTGATCGTTCCCTGGAAGACCAGTAGTGGTTTCCGAAGCACATCTGGAGGTATTCTGTAATCTGTACACTATCAGAGTGTTGATGAAGACAGAAATTGCATCGGGATTTAAAACGACAGTCACCATGCGCCCTTTCCTGCATAAAAGTAATGTCTCAAACAGTGTACGCTTTGATCGTTCCCTGGAAGAACAGTAGTAGTTTCCGAAGCACAAATGGAGGCACTCTGTGATCTGTGGACTATCAGAGTGTTGATGAAACACAGAAATTGTATCGGGATTGAATACAACAGTCACCATGCGCACTTTCCTCCACAAAAGTAATGTCTCAAACAGTCTACGCTTTGATCGTTCCCTGGAAGACCAGAAGTAGTTTGTGATGCACATCTGGAAGCATTCTGTAATCTGTGGACTATCAGAGTGTTGATGAAACACAGAAATTGCATCGGGATTGAATACAACAGTCACCATGCGGACTTTCCTCCATGGGAGTAAGGCCTCTAAGAGTCCACGCTTAGTTCGTTCCCTGGAAGACCAGTAGTAGTTTCCGAAGCACATCTGGAGGCATACTGTAATCTATGGACTATCAGAGTGTTGATGAAACACAGAAATTGCATCGGGACTGAACACAACAGTCACCATGCGCACTTTCCTCCATCGGGGTTATTCTCAAACAGTCTACGCTTTGATCGTTCCCTGGAAGACCAGTAGTAGTTTCCGATGCAACTCTGGATGCATTCTCTAACCTGTGGACTTCATAGTGTGGATTGAAATACACAAATTGCCTCGGGATTGAATACAACTGTCACCATGCGCACTTTCTTCCATAAAAGTCTCGTCTCAACCAGTCTACGCTTTGATCGTTCCCTGGAAAACCAGTACTAGTTTCGGAAGCACATCTGGAGGCATTCTGTAATCTGTGGACTATCAGAGTGTTGATGAAACACAGAAATTGCATCGGGATTGAATACAACAGAAACCATGCGCTCTTTCCTCCATAAAAGTAAAGTCTCAAACAGTCTACGCTTTGATCGTTCCCTGGAAGACCAGTAGTAGTTTCCGAAGCACATCTGGAGGCATTCTGTAATCTGTGGACTATCACAATGTTGATGAAACAAAGAAATTGCATCGTGATTGAATACATTAGTGACCATGCGCACTTTCCTCCGTGGGGGTAATTCTCAAACAGTCTACGCTTTGATCGTTCCCTGGAAGACCAGTAGCAGTTTCAGATGCACATCTGGAGGCATTCTGTAATCTGTGGTCTATCAGACTGTTGATGAAACACAGAAATTGCTTCGGGATTGTATACAACAGTCACCATGCGCACTTTCCTCCATGGGAGTAATGTCTCAAACAGTCTAAGCTTTGATTGTTCCCTGCAAGACCACTAGTAGTTTCATATGCATATCTGGAGGCATCCTGTAATCTTTGGAGTATCACAGTGTTGAAGAAACACTGAAATTGCATCGAAATTGAATACAACAGTCAATATGCGCACCTTCCTAAATGAGAGTTATGTCTGAAACAGTCTACGCTTGGATCGTTCATCTTAAGACCAGTAGTAGTTTCCGATGCACATCTGGTGGCATTCTGTAATCTGTGGACTATCAGAGTGTTGATGAAACACAGAAATTGCATCGGGATTGAATACAACAGTCACCATGCGCACTTTCCTCCATGGGGGTTATTCTCAAACAGTCTACGCTTTTATCGTTCCCTGGAAGACCAGTGGTAGCTTCCGATGCACCTCTGGAGGCATTCTGTAATCTGTGGACTTCATAGTGTGGATGGAAACACAGAAATTGCCTCGGGATTCAATAAAACAGTCACCGCGCGCACTTTCCTATATGGGGGTAATTCTCAAACAGTCTACGCTTTGATCGTTCTCTGGAAGACCAGTAGTAGTTTCCGATGCACATCTGTAGGCATTCTGTAAACTGTGGACTATCTGAGTGTTGATGAAACACAGAAATTGCATCGGGATTGAATACAACAGTCACCATGCGCACATTCCTACATGGGAGTAATGTCTCAAACAGTCTACGCTTTGAACGTTCCCTTGAAGACCAGTAGTAGTTTCCGATGCACATCTGGAGGCATTCTGTAAACTGTGGACTATCTGAGTGTTGATGAAACACAGAAATTGCATCGGGATTGAATACAACAGTCACCATGCGCACTTTCCTTCATGGGAGTAATGTCTCAAACAGTCGAAGCTTTGATTGTTCCCTGCAAGACCACTAGTAGTTTCATATGCATATCTGGAGGCATCCTGTAATCTGTGGAGTATCAGAGTGTTGAAGAAACACAGAAATTGCATCGGGATTGAATACAACAGTCACCATGCGCAATTTCCTCCATGGGGGTTATTCTCAAACAGTCTACGCCTTTATCGTTCCCAGGAAGACCAGTAGTAGTTTCCGATGCACCTCTGGAGGCATTCTGTAATCTGTGGACTTCCTAGTGTGGATTGAAACACAGAAATTGCCTCGGGATTCAATAGAACAGTCACCACGCGCACTTTCCTATATGGGGGTAATTCTCAAACAGTCTACGCTTTGATCGTTCTCTGGAAGACCAGTAGTAGTTTCCGATGCACATCTGTAGGCATTCTGTAAACTGTGGACAATCTGAGTGTTGATGAAACACAGAAATTGCATCGGGATTGAATACAACAGTCACCATGCGCACATTCCTACATGGGAGTAATGTCTCAAACAGTCTACGCTTTGATCGTTCCCTGGAAGACCAGTAGTGGTTTCCGAAGCACATCTGGAGGTAATCTGTAATCTGTACACTATCAGAGTGTTGATGAAGACAGAAATTGCATCGGGATTTAAAACGACAGTCACCATGCGCCCTTTCCTGCATAAAAGTAATGTCTCAAACAGTGTACGCTTTGATCGTTCCCTGGAAGATCAGTAGTAGTTTCCGAAGCACAAATGGAGGCACTCTGTGATCTGTGGACTATCAGAGTGTTGATGAAACACAGAAATTGTATCGGGATTGAATACAACGGTCACCATGCGCACTTTCCTCCACAAAAGTAATGTCTCAAACAGTCTACGCTTTGATCGTTCCCTGGAAGACCAGAAGTAGTTTGTGATGCACATCTGGAAGCATTCTGTAATCTGTGGACTATCAGAGTGTTGATGAAACACAGAAATTGCATCGGGATTGAATACAACAGTCACCATGCGCACTTTCCTCCATGAGAGTAATGTCTCTAACAGTGTACGCTTTGATCATTCCCTGGAAGACCAGTAGTAGTTTCTGATGCACATTTGGAGGCATTCTGTAATCTGTGGAATATCTGTGTGTTGATGAAATACAGTAATTGCATCGGGATTGAATACAACAGTCACCATGCGCACATTCCTGAATGGGAGTAATGTCTCAAACAGTCTAAGCTTTGATCGTTCCCTGCAAGACCACTAGTAGTTTCCGATGCATATCTGGAGGCATTCTGTAATCTGTGGAGTATCAGAGTGTTGATGATACACAGAAATTGCATCGGGATTGAATACAACAGTCACCATGCGGACTTTCTTCCATAAAAGTCTCGTCTCAACCAGTCTACGCTTTGATCGTTCCCTGGAAAACCAGTACTAGTTTCGGAAGCACATCTGGAGGCATTCTGTAATCTGTGGACTATCAGAGTGTTGATGAAACACAGAAATTGCATCGGGATTGATTACAACAGAAACCATGCGCTCTTTCCTCCATAAAAGTAAAGTCTCAAACAGTCTACGCTTTGATCGTTCCCTGGAAGACCAGTAGTAGTTTCCGAAGCACATCTGGTATCATTCTGTAATCTGTGGACTATCACAATGTTGATGAAACAAAGAAATTGCATCGTGATTGAATACATTAGTGACCATGCGCACTTTCCTCCGTGGGGGTAATTCTCAAACAGTCTACGCTTTGATCGTTCCCTGGAAGACCAGTAGCAGTTTCAGATGCACATCTGGAGGCATTCTGTAATCTGTGGTCTATCAGACTGTTGATGAAACACAGAAATTGCTTCGGGATTGTATACAACAGTCACCATGCGCACTTTCCTCCATGGGAGTAATGTCTCAAACAGTCTAAGCTTTGATTGTTCCCTGCAAGACCACTAGTAGTTTCATATGCATATCTGGAGGCATCCTGTAATCTTTGGAGTATCACAGTGTTGAAGAAACACAGAAATTGCATTGAAATTGAATACAACAGTCAATATGCGCACCTTCCGAAATGAGAGTTATGTCTGAAACAGTCTACGCTTGGATCGTTCATTTGAAGACCAGTAGTAGTTTCCGATGCACATCTGGTGGCATTCGGTAATCTGTGGACTATCAGAGTGTTGATGAAACACAGAAATTGCATCGGGATTGAATACAACAGTCACCATGCGCACTTTCCTCCATGGGGGTTATTCTCAAACAGTCTACGCTTTTATCGTTCCCTGGAAGACCAGTAGTAGCTTCCGATGCACCTCTGGAGGCTTTCTGTAATCTGTGGACTTCATAGTGTGGATGGAAACACAGAAATTGCCTCGGGATTCAATAAAACAGTCCCGCGCGCACTTTCCTATATGGGGTAATTCTCAAACAGTCTACGCTTTGATCGTTCTCTGGAAGACCAGTAGTAGTTTCCGATGCACATCTGTAGGCATTCTGTAAACTGTGGAGTATCAGAGTGTTGAAGAAACACAGAAATTGCATCGGGATTGAATACAACAGTCACCATGCGCACCTTCCTAAATGAGAGTAAGGTCTGAAACAGTCTACGCTTGGATTGTTCCCTGGAAGACCAGTAGTAGTTTCCGAAGCACATCTGGAGGCATACTTTAATCTGTTGACTATCAGAGTGTTGATGAAACACAGAAATTGCATCGGGATTGAATACAACAGTCACCATGCGCACTTTCCTCCATGGGGGTTATTCTCAAACAGTATACGCTTTGAACGTTCCCTGGAAGACCAGTAGTAGTTTCCGATGCACCTCTGGAGGCATTCCGTAATCTGCGGACTTCATAGTGTGGATTGAAATACAGAAATTGCCACGGGATTGAATGCAACAGTCACCATGCGCACTTTCCTCCATAAAAGTAATGTCTCAAACAGTCTACGCTTTGATCGTTCCCTGGAAGACCAGTAGTAGTTTCCGAAGCACATCTGGAGGCATTCTGTAATCTGTGGACTATCACAGTGTTGATGAAACAAAGAAATTGCATCGGGATTGAATACAACAGTCACCAAGCGCACTTTCCTACGTGGGGGTAATTCTCTAACAGTCTACGCTTTGATCATTCCCTGGAAGACCAGTAGCAGTTTCAGATGCACATCTGGAGGCATTCTGTAATCTGTGGTCTATCAGACTGTTGATGAAACACAGAAATTGCATCGGGAATGTATACAACAGTCACCATGCGCACTTTCCTCAATGGCAGTAATGTCTCAAACAGTCTAAGCTTTGATTGTTCCCTGCAAGACCACTAGTAGTTTCAAATCCATATCTGGAGGCATCCTGTAATCTGTGGAGTATCAGAGTGTTGAAGAAACACAAAAATTGCATCGGGATTGAATACAACAGTCACCATGCGCACCTTCCTAAATGAGAGTAATGTCTGAAACAGTCTACGCTTGGATCGTTCCCTGGAAACCAGTAGTAGTTTCCGATGCACATCTGGTGGCATTCAGTAATCTGTGGACTATCAGAGTTTCGATGAAACACAGAAATTGCATCGGGATTCAATACAACAGTCACCATGCGCACTTTCCTCCATGGGGGTTATTCTCAAACAGTCTACGCTTTGATCGTTCCCTGGAAGACCAGTAGTAGTTTCCGATGCACCTCTGGAAGCATTCTGTAATCTGTGGACTTCATAGTGTGGATTGAAACACAGAAATAGCCTCGGGATTCAATACAACAGACACCACGCGCACTTTCCTATATGGGGGTAACTCTCAAACAGTCTACACTTCGATCGTTCTCTGGAAGACCAGTAGTAGTTTCCGATGCACATCTGTAGTCATTCTGTAATCTGTGGACCTTCAAAGTGTGGATTGAAACACAGAAATTGCATCGGGATTGAATACAACAGTCACCATGCGCACTTTCCTCCATGGGAGAAAATTCTCTAACAGTGTACGCATTGATCGTTCCCTGGAAGACCAGTAGTAGTTTCTGATGCACATCTGGAGGCATTCTGTAGACTGTGGACTATCTGAGTGTTGATGAAACAAAGAAATTGCATCGGGATTGAATACAACAGTCACCATGCGCACATTCCTACATGGGAGTAATGTCTCAAACAGTCTACGCTTTGAACGATCCCTTGAAGACCAGTAGTAGTTTCCGATGCTCATCTGGAGGTATTCTGTAATCGGTGGACTATCAGAGTGTTGATGAAACACAGATATTGCATCGGGATTCAATACAAGAGTCACCATGCGCACTTTCCTCCATGGGGGTTCTTCTCAAACAGTCTACGCTTTGATCGTTCCCTGGAAGACCAGTAGTAGTTCCGATGCACATCTGGAGGCATTCTGTAATCTGTGGACCTTCAAAGTGTGGATTGAAACAGAGACATTTCCTCGGGATTGAATACAACTGTCACCATGCGCACTTTCCTCCATGATAGTAATGTCTCAAACAGTGTACGATTTGATCGTTCCCTGGAAGACCAGTAGTAGTTACCGATGGACATCTGGAGGCAGTCTGTAATCTGTGCACTATCAGAGTGTTGATGAAACACGAAAATGCATTGGGATTGAATACAACAGTCACCATGCGAACTTTCCCCCATGGGGGTTTTTCTCAAACAGTCTACGATTTGATCTTTGCCTGGAAGACCAGTAGTAGTTTCCGATGGACCTCTGGAGGCATTCCGTAATCTGCGGACTTCATAGTGTGGATTGAAATACAGAATTTGCCTCGGGATTGAGTACAACAATCACCATGCGCACTTTCCTCCATAAAAGTAATGTCTCAAATAGTCTACGCTTTGATCGTTCCCTTAAAGACCAGTAGTAGTTTCGGAAGCACATCTGGAGGCATTCTGTAATCTGTGGACTTTCAGAGTGTTGATGAAACACAGAAATTGCATCGGGATTGAATACGACAGTCACCATGCGCACTTTCCTACATTGGAGTAATGTCTCAAACAGTCCTCGCTTTGAACGTTCCCTTGAAGACCAGTAGTAGTTTCCGATGCACATCTGGAGGCATTCTGTAATCGGTGGACTATCAGAGTGTTGATGAAACACAGATATTGCATCGGGATTCAATACAACAGTCACCATGCGCACTTTCCTCCATGGGAGCAGTGACTCAAACAGTCTAAGCTTTGATCGTTCCCTGGAAGACCAGTAGTAGTTTCCGATGCACATCTGGAGGCATTATGTAATCTGTGGACTACCAGAGTGTTGATGAAACACAGAAATTGCATCGGGATTGAATTCAACAGAGGACCATGCGCACTTTCCTCCATGGGAGTAGTGTCTCAAAAAGTCTACGTTTTGATCGTTCCCTAGAAGATCAGAAATAGTTTCCGATGCACATCTGAAGGCATTCTGTAACCTGTGGACTTCATAGTGTGGATTGAAACACAGAAATTGCCTCGGGATTCAATACAACAGTCACCACGCGCACTTTCCTATATAGGGGTAATTCTCAAACTGTCTACGCTTTGATCTTTGTCTGGAAGACCAGTAGTAGTTTCCGATGCACATCTGGAGGCATTCTGTAATCTGTGGACCTTCAAAAGGTGGATTGAAACACAGAAATTGCATCGGGATTGAATTCAACAGTCACCATGCGCACTTTCCTCCATGGGGGTTATTCTGAAACAGTCTCCGCTTTGATCGTTCCCTTGAAGACCAGTAGTAGTTTCCGATGCACCTCTGGAGGCATTCCGCAATCTGCGGACTTCATAGTGTGGATTGAAATACAGAAATTGCCTCGGGATTGAATACAACAGTCACCATGCGCACTTTCCTCCATAAAAGTAATGTCTCAAACAGGCTACGCTTTGATCGTTCCCTGTAAGACAAGTAGGAGTTGCGGAAGCACATCTGGAGGCATTCTGTAATCTGTGGACTATCAGAGTGTTGATGAAACACAGAAATTGCATCGGGGTTGAATACAACAGTCACCATGCTCACTTTCCTCCATAAAAGTAAAGTCTCAAACAGTCTACGCTTTGACCGTTCCCTGGAAGACAAGTAGTGGTTTCCGAAGCACATCTGGAGGCATTCTGTAATCTGTGGACCTTCAAAGTGTGGATTGAAACAGAGACATTTCCTCGGGATTGAATACAACTGTCACCATGCCCACTTTCCTCCATGGTAGTAATGTCTCAAACAGTGTACGATTTGATTGTTCCCTGGAAGACCAGTAGTAGTTACCGATGGACATCTGGAGGCATTCTGTAATCTGTGGACTATCAGAGTGTTGATGAAACAAAGAAATTGCATCGGTATTGAATACAACAGTCACCATGCGCACTCCATGGGAGTAATGTCTCTAACAGTCTACTCTTTGATCGTTCCCTGGAAGACCGGTAGTAGTTTCCGATGCACATGTAGTAGCATTCTGTAATCTGTGGACAATCAGAGTGTTGATGAAACACAGAAATTGCATCGGGATTGAATACAACGGTCACCATGCGCACTTTCCTCCATGGGGGTTAATCTCAAACAGTCTACGCTTTGATCGTTCCCTGGAAGACCAGTAGAAGTTTCCGATGCACATCTGGAGGCATTCTGTAATCTGTGGACCTCATAGTGTGGATTGAAACACAGAAATTGCATCGGGATTGAATACAACAGTCACCATGCGCACTTTCCTCCATGGGAGTAAGGCCTCTAACTGTCTAAGCTTTGATCGTTACCTGGAAGACCAGTAGACGTTTCTGATGCACATCTGGAGGCATTCTGTAAACTGTGGACTATCTGAGTGTTGATGAAACACAGAAATTGCATCGGGATTGAATACAACAGTCACCATGCGCACTTTCCTACATGGGAGTAATGTCTCAAACAGTCTACGCTTTGAACGTTCCCTTGAAGACCAGTAGTAGTTTCCGATGCACATCTGGAGGCATCCCGTAATCGGTGGACGATCAGAGTGTTGATTAAACACAGATATGGCATCGGGATTCAATACAACAGTCACCATGCGCACTTTCCTCCATGGGAGCAGTGTCTCAAACAGTCTACGCTTAGATCGTTCCCTGGAAGACCAGTAGTAGTTTCGGAAGCACTTCTGGAGGCATACATTAATCTGTGGACTATCAGAATGTTGATGAAACACAGAAATTGCATCGGGATTGAATACAAGAGTCACCATGCGCACATTCCTCCATGGGGGTTATTCTCAAACTGTCTACGCTTTGATCGTTCCCTGGAAGACCAGTAGTAGTTTCCGATGCACCTCTGGAGGCATTCCGTAATCTGCGGATTTCATAGTGTGGATTGAAATACAGAAATTGCCTCGGGATTGAATACAACAGTCACCATTCTCACTTTCCTCCATAAAAGTAACGTCTCAAACAGTCTACGCTTTGATCGTTCCCTTGTAGACCAGTAGGAGTTTCGGAAACACATCTGGAGGCATTCTGTAATCTGTGGACTATCAGAGTGTTGATGAAACACAGAAAATGCATCGGGATTGAATACAACAGTCACCATGCGCCCTTTCCTCCATAAAAGTAAAGTCTCAAACAGTCTACGCTTTGATCGTTCCCTGGAAGACCAGTAGTTGTTTCCGAAGCACATCTGGAGGCATTCTGTAATCTGTCGACTATCAGAGTGTTGATGAAACACAGATATTGCATCGGGATTCAATACAACAGTCACCATGCGCACTTTCCTCCATGGGAGCAGTGTCTCAAACAGTCTACGCTTTGATCGTTCCCTGGAACACCAGTAGTACTTTCCGATGCACCTCTGGAGGCATTCTGTAATCTGTGGACTTCATAGTGTGGATTGAAACACAGAAATTGCCTCGGGATTCAATAAAACAGTCACCACGCGCACTTTCCTAGATGGGGGTAATTCTCAAACAGTCTACGCTTTGATCGTTCTCTGGAAGACCAGTAGTAGTTTCCGATGCACATCTGTAGGCATTCTGTAAACTGTGGACTATCTGAGTGTTGATGAAACACAGAAATTGCATCGGGATTGAATACAACAGTCACCATGCGCACATTCCTACATGGGAGTAATGTCACAAACAGTCTACGCTTTGATCGTTCCCTGGAAGGCCAGTAGTAGTTTCCGATGCACCTCTGGAGGCATTCTGTAGTCTGTGGACTTCATAGTGTGGATTGAAACACAGAAATTGCCTCGGGATTCAACACAACAGTCACCACGCGCACTTTCCTATATGGGGGTAATTCTCAAACTGTCTACGCTTTGATCTTTGTCTGAAAGACCAGTAGTAGTTTCCGAAGCACATCTGGAGGCATACTTTAATCTGTGGACTATCAGAGTGTTGATGAAACACATATATTGCATCGGGATTGAATACAACAGTCACCATGCGCACTTACCTCCATGGGGGTTATTCTCAAACAGTCTACGCTTTGATCGTTCCCTGGAAGACCAGTAGTAGTTTCCGATGCACCTCTGGAGGCATTCCGTAATCAGCGGACTTCATAGTGTGGATTGAAATACAGAAATTGCCTCGGGATTGAATACAGCAATCACCATGCGCACTTTCCTCCATAAAAGTAATGTCTCAAATAGTCTACGCTTTGATCGTTCCCTTGAAGACCAGTAGTAGTTTCGGAAGCACATCTGGAGGCATTCTGTAATCTGTGGACTATCAGAGTGTTGATGAAACACAGAAATTGCATCGGGATTGAATACGACAGTCACCATGCGCACTTTCCTACATTGGAGTAATGTCTCAAACAGTCCTCGCTTTGAACGTTCCCTTGAAGACCAGTAGTAGTTTCCGATGCACATCTGGAGGCATTCTGTAATCGGTGGACTATCAGAGTGTTGATGAAACACAGATATTGCATCGGGATTCAATACAACAGTCACCATGCGCACTTTCCTCCATGGGAGCAGTGTCTCAAACAGTCTACGCTTTGATCGTTCCCTGGAAGACCAGTAGTAGTTTCCGATGCACATCTGGAGGCATTATGTAATCTGTGGACTACCAGAGTGTTGATGAAACACAGAAATTGCATCGGGATTGAATTCAACAGAGGACCATGCGCACTTTCCTCCATGGGAGTAGTGTCTCAAAAAGTCTACGTTTTGATCGTTCCCTAGAAGATCAGAAGTAGTTTCCGATGCACATCTGAAGGCATTCTGTAACCTGTGGACTTCATAGTGTGGATTGAAACACAGAAATTGCCTCGGGATTCAATACAACAGTCACCACGCGCACTTTCCTATATAGGGGTAATTCTCAAACTGTCTACGCTTTGATCTTTGTCTGGAAGACCAGTAGTAGTTTCCGATGCACATCTGGAGGCATTCTGTAATCTGTGGACCTTCAAAAAGTGGATTGAAACACAGAAATTGCATCGGGATTGAATTCAACAGTCACCATGCGCACTTTCCTCCATGGGAGTAAAGTCTCTAACAGTCTACGCTTAGATCGTTCCCTGGAAGACCAGTAGTAGTTTCCGAAGCACATCTGGAGGCATACTGTAATTTGTGGACTATCAGAGTGTTGATGAAACACAGAAATTGCATCGGGATTGAATACAACAGTCACTATGCGCACTTTCCTCCATGGGGGTTATTCTGAAACAGTCTCCGCTTTGATCGTTCCCTTGAAGACCAGTAGTAGTTTCCGATGCACCTCTGGAGGCATTCCGTAATCTGCGGACTTCATAGTGTGGATTGAAATACAGAAATTGCCTCGGGATTGAATGCAACAGTCACCATGCGCACTTTCCTCCATAAAAGTAATGTCTCAAACAGGCTACGCTTTGATCGTTCCCTGGAAGACAAGTAGGAGTTTCGGAAGCACATCTGGAGGCATTCTGTAATGTGTGGACTATCAGAGTGTTGATGAAACACAGAAATTGCCTCGGGGTTGAATACAACAGTCACCATGCTCACTTTCCTCCATAAAAGTAAAGTCTCAAACAGTCGACGCTTTGACCGTTCCCTGGAAGACAAGTAGTAGTTTCCGAAGCACATCTGGAGGCATTCTGTAATCTGTGGACCATCAAAGTGTGGATTGAAACAGAGACATTTCCTCGGGATTGAATACAACTGTCACCATGCGCACTTTCCTCCATCGTAGTAATGTCTCAAACAGTGTACGATTTGATTGTTCCCTGGAAGACCAGTAGTAGTTACCGATGGACATCTGGAGGCATTCTGTAATCTGTGGACTATCAGAGTGTTGATGAAACAAAGAAATTGCATCGGGATTGAATACAACAGTCACCATGCGCACTCCATGGGAGTAATGTCTCTAACAGTCTACTCTTTGATCGTTCCCTGGAAGACCGGTAGTAGTTTCCGATGCACATCTAGTGGCATTCTGTAATCTGTGGGCAATCAGAGTGTTGATGAAACACAGAAATTGCATCGGGATTGAATACAACGGTCACCATGCGCACTTTCCTCCATGGGGGTTAATCTCAAACAGTCTACGCTTTGATCGTTCCCTGGAAGACCAGTAGAAGTTTCCGATGCACATCTGGAGGCATTCTGTAATCTGTGGACTTCATAGTGTGTATTGAAACACAGAAATTGCATCGGGATTGAATACAACAGTCACCATGCGCACTTTCCTCCATGGGAGCAGTGTCTCAAACAGTCTACGCTTTGATCGTTCCCTGGAAGACCAGTAGTAGTTTCCGATGCTCATCTGGAGGCATTCTGTAATCGGTGGACTATCAGAGTGTTGATGAAACACAGATATTGCATCGGGATTCAATGCAACAGTCACCATGCGCACTTTCCTCCATGGGGGTTCTTCTCAACCAGTCTACGCTTTGATCGTTCCCTGGAAGACCAGTAGTAGTTCCGATGCACATCAGGAGGCATTCTGTAATCTGTGGACCTTCAAAGTGTGGATTGAAACAGAGACATTTCCTCGGGATTGAATACAACTGTCACCATGCGCACTTTCCTCCATGATAGTAATGTCTCAAACAGTGTACGATTTGATCGTTCCCTGGAAGACCAGTAGTAGTTACCGATGGACATCTGGAGGCATTCTGTAATCTGTGCACTATCAGAGTGTTGATGAAACACAGAAAATGCATTGGGATTGAATACAACAGTCACCATGCGCACTTTCCTCCATGGGAGTAATGTCTCAAACAGTCTACGCTTTGATCGTTCCCTGGAAGGTCGGTAGTAGTTTCCGATGCACATCTTGTGGCATTCTGTAATCTGTGAACTATCAAAATGTTGATGAAACACAGAAATTGCATCGGGATTGAATACAACATTCACCATGCGCACTTTCCTCCATGGGGGTTCTTCTCAAACAGTCTACGCTTTGATCGTTCCCTGGAAGGCCAGTAGTAGTTTCCGATGCACATCTGGAGGCATTCTGTAATCTGTGGACTTCATAGTGTGGATTGAAACACAGAAATTGCCTCGGGATTCAATACAACATTCACCACGCGCACTTTCCTATATGGGGGTAATTCTCAATCTGTCTACGCTTTGATCGTTGTCTGGAAGACCAGTAGTAGTTTCCGATGCACATCTGGAGGCATTCTGTAATCTGTGGATCTTCAATGTGTGGATTGAAACACAGAAATTGCATCGGGATTGAATTCAACAGTCACCATGCGCACTTTCCTCCATGGAAGAAAGGTCTCTAACAGTCTACGCTTAGATCGTTCCCTGGAAGACCAGTAGTAGTTCCGATGCACATCTGGAGGCATTCTGTAATCTGTGGACCTACAAAGTGTGGATTGGAACAGAGACATTTCCTCGGGATTGAATACAACTGTCACCATGCGCACTTTCCTCCATGGAAGTAATGTCTCAAACAGTGTACGATTTGATCGTTCCCTGGAAGACCAGTAGTAGTTACCGATGGACATCTGGAGGCATTCTGTAATCTGTGGACTATCATAGTGTTGATGAAACACAGAAATTGCATCGGGATTGAATACAACAGTCACCATGCGCACTTTCCCCCATGGGGTTTTTTCTCAAACAGTCTACGATTTGATCGTTCCCTTGAAGACCTGTAGTAGTTTCGGAAGCACATCTGGAGGCATTCTGTAATCTGTGGACTATCAGAGTGTTGATGAAACACAGAAATTGCATCGGGATTGAATACGACAGTCACCATGCGCACTTTCCTACATTGGAGTAATGTCTCAAACAGTCCTCGCTTTGAACGTTCCCTTGAAGACCAGTAGTAGTTTCCGATGCACATCTGGAGGCATTCTGTAATCGGTGGACTATCAGAGTGTTGATGAAACACAGATATTGCATCGGGATTCAATACAACAGTCACCATGCGCACTTTCCTCCATGGGAGCAGTGTCTCAAACAGTCTACGATTTGATCGTTCCCTGGAAGACCAGTAGTAGTTGCCGATGCACATCTGGAGGCATTATGTAATCTGTGGACTACCAGAGTGTTGATGAAACACAGAAATTGCATCGGGATTGAATTCAACAGAGGACCATGCGCACTTTCCTCCATGGGAGTAGTGTCTCAAAAAGTCTACGTTTTGATCGTTCCCTAGAAGATCAGAAGTAGTTTCCGATGCACATCTGAAGGCATTCTGTAACCTGTGGACTTCATAGTGTGGATTGAAACACAGAAATTGCCTCGGGATTCAATACAACAGTCACCACGCGCACTTTCCTATATAGGGGTAATTCTCAAACTGTCTACGCTTTGATCTTTGTCTGGAAGACCAGTAGTAGTTTCCGATGCACATCTGGAGGCATTCTGTAATCTGTGGACCTTCAAAAAGTGGATTGAAACACAGAAATTGCATCGGGATTGAATTCAACAGTCACCATGCGCACTTTCCTCCATGGGAGTAAGGTCTCTAACAGTCTACGCTTAGATCGTTCCCTGGAAGACCAGTAGTAGTTTCCGAAGCACATCTGGAGGCATACTGTAATTTGTGGACTATCAGAGTGTTGATGAAACACAGAAATTGCATCGGGATTGAATACAACAGTCACCATGCGCACTTTCCTCCATGGGGGTTATTCTGAAACAGTCTCCGCTTTGATCGTTCCCTTGAAGACCAGTAGTAGTTTCCGATGCACCTCTGGAGGCATTCCGTAATCTGCGGACTTCATAGTGTGGATTGAAATACAGAAATTGCCTCGGGATTGAATACAACAGTCACCATGCGCACTTTCCTCCATAAAAGTAATGTCTCAAACAGGCAACGTTTTGATCGTTCCCTGGAAGACAAGTAGGAGTTTCGGAAGCACATCTGGAGGCATTCTGTAATCTGTGGACTATCAGAGTGTTGATGAAACACAGAAATTGCATCGGGGTTGAATACAACAGTCACCATGCTCACTTTCCTCCATAAAAGTAAAGTCTCAAACAGTCTTCGCTTTGACCGTTCCCTGGAAGACAAGTAGTAGTTTCCGAAGCACATCTGGAGGCATTCTGTAATCTGTGGACCTTCAAAGTGTGGATTGAAACAGAGACATTTCCTCGGGATTGAATACAACTGTCACCATGCGCACTTTCCTCCATGGTAGTAATGTCTCAAACAGTGTACGATTTGATTGTTCCCTGGAAGACCAGTAGTAGTTACCGATGGACATCTGGAGGCATTCTGTAATCTGTGGACTATCAGAGTGTTGATGAAACAAAGAAATTGCATCGGGATTGAATACAACAGTCACCATGCGCACTCCATGGGAGTAATGTCTCTAACAGTCTACTCTTTGATCGTTCCCTGGAAGACCGGTAGTAGTTTCCGATGCACATCTAGTGGCATTCTGTAATCTGTGGACAATCAGAGTGTTGATGAAACACAGAAATTGCATCGGGATTGAATACAACGGTCACCATGCGCACTTTCCTCCATGGGGGTTAATCTCAAACAGTCTACGCTTTGATCGTTCCCTGGAAGACCAGTAGAAGTTTCCGATGCACATCTGGAGGCATTCTGTAATCTGTGGACTTCATAGTGTGGATTGAAACACAGAAATTGCATCGGGATTGAATACAACAGTCACCATGCGCACTTTCCTCCATGGGAGTAAGGCCTCTAACTGTCTAAGCTTTGATCGTTACCTGGAAGACCAGTAGACGGTTCTGATGCACATCTGGAGGCATTCTGTAAACTGTGGACTATCTGAGTGTTGATGAAACACAGAAATTGCATCGGGATTGAATACAACAGTCACCATGCGCACTTTCCTACATGGGAGTAATGTCTCAAACAGTCTACGCTTTGAACGTTCCCTTGAAGACCAGTAGTAGTTTCCGATGCACATCTGGAGGCATTCCGTAATCGGTGGACGATCAGAGTGTTGATGAAACACAGATATGGCATCGGGATTCAATACAACAGTCACCATGCGCACTTTCCTCCATGGGAGCATTGTCTCAAACAGTCTACGCTTAGATCGTTCCCTGGAAGACCAGTAGTAGTTTCGGAAGCACTTCTGGAGGCATACATTAATCTGTGGACTATCAGAATGTTGATGAAACACAGAAATTGCATCGGGATTGAATACAAGAGTCACCATGCGCACATTCCTCCATGGGGGTTATTCTCAAACAGTCTACGCTTTGATCGTTCCCTGGAAGACCAGTAGTAGTTTCCGATGCACCTCTGGAGGCATTCCGTAACCTGCGGATTTCATAGTGTGGATTGAAATACAGAAATTGCCTCGGGATAGAATACAACAGTCACCATTCTCACTTTCCTCCATAAAAGTAATGTCTCAAACAGTCTACGCTTTGATCGTTCCCTTGTAGACCAGTAGGAGTTTCGGAAGCACATCTATAGGCAAACAGTAATCTGTGGACTATCAGAGTGTTGATGAAACACAGAAAATGCATCGGGATTGAATACAACAGTCACCAGGCGCTCTTTCCTCCATAAAAGTAATGTCTCAAACAGTCTACGCTTTGATCGTTCCCTGGAAGACCAGTAGTTGTTTCCGAAGCACATCTGGAGGCATTCTGTAATCTGTCGACTATCAGAGTGTTGATGAAACACAGATATTGCATCGGGATTCAATACAACAGTCACCATGCGCACTTTCCTCCATGGGAGCAGTGTCTCAAACAGTCTACGCTTTGATCGTTCCCTGGAACACCAGTAATACTTTCCGATGCACCTCTGGAGGCATTCTGTTACCTGTGGACTTCATAGTGTGGATTGAAACACAGAAATTGCCTCGGGATTCAATAAAACAGTCACCACGCGCACTTTCCTATATGGGGGTAATTCTCAAACAGTCTACGCTTTGATAGTTCTCTGGAAGACCAGTAGTAGTTTCCGATGCACATCTGTAGGCATTCTTTAAACTGTGGACTATCTGAGTGTTGGTGAAACACAGAAATTGCATCGGGATTGAATACAACAGTCACCATGCGCACATTCCTACATGGGAGTAATGTCACAAACAGTCTACGCTTTGATCGTTCCCTGGAAGGCCAGTAGTAGTTTCCGATGCACCTCTGGAGGCATTCTGTAATCTGTGGACTTCATAGTGTGGATTGAAACACAGAAATTGCCTCGGGATTCAACACAACAGTCACCACGCGCACTTTCCTATATGGGGGTAATTCTCAAACTGTCTACGCTTTGATCTTTGTCTGAAAGACCAGTAGTAGTTTCCGAAGCACATCTGGAGGCATACTTTAATCTGTGGACTATCAGAGTGTTGATGAAATACAGAAATTGCATCGGGATTGAATACAACAGAAACCATGCGCTCTTTCCTCCATAAAAGTAAAGTCTCAAACAGTCTACGCTTTGATCGTTCCCTGGAAGACCAGTAGTAGTTTCCGAAGCACATCTGGATCCATTCTGTAATCTGTGGACTATCACAGTGTTGATGAAACAAAGAAATTGCATCGGGATTGAATACAACAGTCACCATGCGCACTTTCCTCCGTGGGGGTAGTTCTCAAACAGTCTACGCTTTGATCGTTCCCTGGAAGACCAGTAGTAGTTTCCGATGCACCTCTGGAAACATTCTGTAATCTGTGGACTTCATAGTGTGGATTGAAACACAGAAATTACCTCGGGATTCAATACAACAGTCACCACGCGCACTCTCCTATATGGGGGTAACTCTCAAACAGTCTACGCTTTGATCGTTCTCTGGAAGACCAGTAGTAGTTTCCGATGCACATCTGTAGGCATTCTGTAATCTGTGGACCTTAAAAGTGGGGATTGAAACACAGAAATTGCCTCGGGATTGAATACAACAGTCACCATGCGCACTTTCCTCCATAAAAGTAATGTCTCAAACAGTCTACGCTTTGATTGTTCCCTTGAAGACCAGTAGTACTTTCGGAAGCACATCTGGAGGCATTCTGTAGTCTGTGGACTATCAGAGTGTTGATGAAACACAGAAATTGCATCGGGATTGAATACAACAGTCACCATGCGCACTTTCCTCCATAAAAGTAATGTCTCAAACAGGCTACGCTTTGATCGTTCCCTGGAAGACAAGTAGGAGTTTCGGAAGCACATCCGGAGGCATTCTGTAATCTGTGGACTATCAGAGTGTTGATGAAACACAGAAATTGCATCGGGGTTGAATACAACAGTCACCATCCTCACTTTCCTCCATAAAAGTAAAGTCTCAAACAGTCTACGCTTTGACCGTTCCCTGGAAGACAAGTAGTAGTTTCCGAAGCACATCTGGAGGCATTCTGTAATCTGTGGACCTTCAAAGTGTGGATTGAAACAGAGACATTTCCTCGGGATTCAATACAACAGTCACCACGCGCACTTTCCTATATGGGGGTAACTCTCAAACAGTCTACGCTTTGATCGTTCTCTGGAAGACCAGTAGTAGTTTCCGATGCACATCTGTAGGCATTCTGTAATCTGTGGACCTTAAAAGTGTGGATTGAAACACAGAAATTGCCTCGGGATTGAATACAACTGTCACCATGCGCACTTTCCTCCATGGTAGTAATGTCTCAAACAGTGTACGATTTGATTGTTCCCTGGAAGACCAGTAGTAGTTACCGATGGACATCTGGAGGCATTCTGTAATCTGTGGACTATCAGAGTGTTGATGAAACAAAGAAATTGCATCGGGATTGAATACAACAGTCACCATGCGCACTCCATGGGAGTAATGTCTCTAACAGTCTACTCTTTGATCGTTCCCTGGAAGACCGGTAGTAGTTTCCGTTGCACATCTAGTGGCATTCTGTAATCTGTGGACAATCAGAGTGTTGATGAAACACAGAAATTGCATCGGGATTGAATACAACGGTCACCATGCGCACTTTCCTCCATGGGGGTTAATCTCAAACAGTCTACGCTTTGATCGTTCCCTGGAAGACCAGTAGAAGTTTCCGATGCACATCTGGAGGCATTCTGTAATCTGTGGACTTCATAGTGTGGATTGAAACACAGAAATTGCATCGGGATTGAATACAACAGTCACCATGCGCACTTTCCTCCATGGGAGTAAGGCCTCTAACTGTCTAAGCTTTGATCGTTACCTGGAAGACCAGTAGACGGTTCTGATGCACATCTGGAGGCATTCTGTAAACTGTGGACTATCTGAGTGTTGATGAAACACAGAAATTGCATCGGGATTGAATACAACAGTCACCATGCGCACTTTCCTACATGGGAGTAATGTCTCAAACAGTCTACGCTTTGAACGTTCCCTTGAAGACCAGTAGTAGTTTCCGATGCACATCTGGAGGCATTCCGTAATCGGTGGACGATCAGAGTGTTGATGAAACACAGATATGGCATCGGGATTCAATACAACAGTCACCATGCGCACTTTCCTCCATGGGAGCATTGTCTCAAACAGTCTACGCTTAGATCGTTCCCTGGAAGACCAGTAGTAGTTTCGGAAGCACTTCTGGAGGCATACATTAATCTGTGGACTATCAGAATGTTGATGAAACACAGAAATTGCATCGGGATTGAATACAAGAGTCACCATGCGCACATTCCTCCATGGGGGTTATTCTCAAACAGTCTACGCTTTGATCGTTCCCTGGAAGACCAGTAGTAGTTTCCGATGCACCTCTGGAGGCATTCCGTAACCTGCGGATTTCATAGTGTGGATTGAAATACAGAAATTGCCTCGGGATTGAATACAACAGTCACCATTCTCACTTTCCTCCATAAAAGTAATGTCTCAAACAGTCTACGCTTTGATCGTTCCCTTGTAGACCAGTAGGAGTTTCGGAAGCACATCTATAGGCATTCTGTAATCTGTGGACTATCAGAGTGTTGATGAAACACAGAAATTGCATCGGGATTGAATACAACAGTCACCATGCGCACATTCCTACATGGGAGTAATGTCAAAAACAGTCTACGCTTTGATCGTTCCCTGGAAGGCCAGTAGTAGTTTCCGATGCACCTCTGGAGGCATTCTGTAATCTGTGGACTTCATAGTGTGGATTGAAACACAGAAATTGCCTCGGGATTCAACACAACAGTCACCACGCGCACTTTCCTATATGGGGGTAATTCTCAAACTGTCTACGCTTTGATCTTTGTCTGAAAGACCAGTACTAGTTTCCGAAGCACATCTGGAGGCATACTTTAATCTGTGGACTATCAGAGTGTTGATGAAACACAGAAATTGCATCGGGATTGAATACAACAGTCACCATGCGCACTTACCTCCATGGGGGTTATTCTCAAACAGTCTACGCTTTGATCGTTCCCTGGAAGACCAGTAGTAGTTTCCGATGCACCTCTGGAGGCATTCCGTAATCAGCGGACTTTATAGTGTGGATTGAAATACAGAAATTGCCTCGGGATTGAATACAACAGTCACCATGCGCACTTTCCTTCATAAAAGTAATGTCTCAAACAGTCTACGCTTTGATCGTTCCATTGAAGACCAGTAGGAGTTTCGGAAGCACATCTGGAGGGATTCTGTAATCTGTGGACTATCAGAGTGTTGATGAAACACACAAATTACATCGGGATTGAATACAACAGAAACCATGCGCTCTTTCCTCCATAAAAGTAAAGTCTCAAACAGTCTACGCTTTGATCGTTCCCTGGAAGACCAGTAGTAGATTCCGAAGCACATCTGGAGGCATTCTGTAATCTGTGGACTATCACAGTGTTGATGAAACAAAGAAATTGCATCGGGATTGAATACAACAGTCACCATGCGCACTTTCCTCCGTGGGGGTAGTTCTCAAACAGTCTACGCTTTGATCGTTCCCTGGAAGACCAGTAGTAGTTTCCGATGCACCTCTGGAAACATTCTGTAATCTGTGGACTTCATAGTGTGGATTGAAACACAGAAATTACCTCGGGATTCAATACAACAGTCACCACGCGCACTTTCCTATATGGGGGTAACTCTCAAACAGTCTACGCTTTGATCGTTCTCTGTAAGACCAGTAGTAGTTTCCGATGCACATCTGTAGGCATTCTGTAATCTGTGGACCTTAAAAGTGGGGATTGAAACACAGAAATTGCCTAGGGATTGAATACAACAGTCACCATGCGCACTTTCCTCCATAAAAGTAATGTCTCAAACAGTCTACGCTTTGATTGTTCCCTTGAAGACCAGTAGTACTTTCGGAAGCACATCTGGAGGCATTCTGTAGTCTGTGGACTATCAGAGTGTTGATGAAACACAGAAATTGCATCGGGATTGAATACAACAGTCACCATGCGCACTTTCCTACATGGGAGTAATGTCTCAAACAGTCTACGCTTTGAACGTTCCCTTGAAGACCAGTAGTAGTTTCCGATGCACATCTGGAGGCATTCTGTAATCGGTGGACTATCAGAGTGTTGATGAAACACAGATATTGCATCGGGATTCAATATAACAGTCACCATGCGCACTTTCCTCCATGGGAGCAGTGTCTCAAACAGTCTACGCTTTGATCGTTCCCTGGAAGACCAGTAGTAGTTTCCGATGCACATCTGGAGGCATTATGTAATCTGTGGACTACCAGAGTGTTGATGAAACACAGAAATTGCATCGGGATTGAATACAACAGTCACCATGCGCACTTTCCTCCATAAAAGTAATGTCTTAAACATTCTACGCTTTGATCGTTCCCTGGAAGACAAGTAGGAGTTTCGGAAGCACATCCGGAGGCATTCTGTAATCTGTGGACTATCAGAGTGTTGATGAAACACAGAAATTGCATCGGGGTTGAATACAACAGTCACCATCCTCACTTTCCTCCATAAAAGTAAAGTCTCAAACAGTCTACGCTTTGACCGTTCCCTGGAAGACAAGTAGTAGTTTCCGAAGCACATCTGGAGGCATTCTGTAATCTGTGGACCTTCAAAGTGTGGATTGAAACAGAGACATTTCCTCGGGATTCAATACAACAGTCACCACGCGCACTTTCCTATATGGGGGTAACTCTCAAACAGTCTACGCTTTGATCGTTCTCTGGAAGACCAGTAGTAGTTTCCGATGCACATCTGTAGTCATTCTGTAATCTGTGGACCTTAAAAGTGTGGATTGAAACACAGAAATTGCCTCGGGATTGAATACAACAGTCACCATGCGCACTTTCCTCCATAAAAGTAATGTCTCAAACAGTCTACGCTTTGATTGTTCCCTTGAAGACCAGTAGTACTTTCGGAAGCACATCTGGAGGGCTTCTGTAGTCTGTGGACTATCAGAGTGTTGATGAAACACAGAAATTGCATCGGGATTGAATACAACAGTCACCATGCGCACTTTCCTACGTGGGAGTAATGTCTCAAACAGTCTACGCTTTGAACGTTCCCTTGAAGACCAGTAGTAGTTTCCGATGCACATCTGGAGGCATTCTGTAATCGGTGGACTATCAGAGTGTTGATGAAACACAGATATTGCATCGGGATTCAATATAACTGTCACCATGCGCACTTTCCTCCATGGGAGCAGTGTCTCAAACACTCTACGCTTTGATCGTTCCCTGGAAGACCAGTAGTAGTTTCCGATGCACATCTGGAGGCATTATGTAATCTGTGGACTACCAGAGTGTTGATGAAACACAGAAATTGCATCGGGATTGAATACAACAGTCACCATGCGCACTTTCCTCCATAAAAGTAATGTCTCAAACAGGCTACGCTTTGATCGTTCCCTGGAAGACAAGTAGGAGTTTCGGAAGCACATCTGGAGGCATTCTGTAATCTGTGGACTATCAGAGTGTTGATGAAACACAGAAATTGCATCGGGGTTGAATACAAGAGTCACCATCCTCACTTTCCTCCATAAAAGTAAAGTCTCAAACAGTCTACGCTTTGACCGTTCCCTGGAAGACAAGTAATAGTTTCCGAAGCACATCTGGAGGCATTCTGTAATCTGTGGACCTTCAAAGTGTGGATTGAAACAGAGACATTTCCTCGGGATTGAATACAACTGTCACCATGCGCACTTTCCTCCATGGTAGTAATGTCTCAAACAGTGTACGATTTGATTGTTCCCTGGAAGACCAGTAGTAGTTACCGATGGACATCTGGAGGCATTCTGTAATCTGTGGACTATCAGAGTGTTGATGAAACAAAGAAATTGCATCGGGATTGAATACAACAGTCACCATGCGCACTCCATGGGAGTAATGTCTCTAACAGTCTACTCTTTGATCGTTCCCTGGAAGACCGGAAGTAGTTTCCGATGCACATCTAGTGGCATTCTGTAATCTGTGGACAAACAGAGTGTTGATGAAACACAGAAATTGCATCGGGATTGAATACTACAGTCACCATGCGCACTTTCCTCCGTGGGAGTAATGCCCCTAACAGTCTACGCTTTGATCGTTCCCTGGAAAACCAGTAGTAGTTTCCGATGCACATCTGGAGGCTTTCTGTAATCTGTGGACTATCAGATTGTTGATAAAACACAGAAATTGCATCGGGATTGAATACAACGGTCACCATGCGCACTTTCCTCCATGGGGGTTAATCTCAAACAGTCTACGCTTTGATCGTTCCCTGGAAGACCAGTAGAAGTTTCCGATGCACATCTGGAGGCATTCTGTAATCTGTGGACTCCATAGTGTGGATTGAAACACAGAAATTGCATCGGGATTGAATACAACAGTCACCATGCGCACTTTCCTCCATGGGAGTAAGGCCTCTAACTGTCTAAGCTTTGATCGTTACCTGGAAGACCAGTAGACGTTTCTGATGAACATCTGGAGGCATTCTGTACACTGTGGACTATCTGAGTGTTGATGAAACACAGAAATTGCATCGGGATTGAATACAACAGTCACCATGCGCACTTTCCTACATGGGAGTAATGTCTCAAACAGTCTACGCTTTGAACGTTCCCTTGAAGACCAGTAGTAGTTTCCGATGCACATCTGGAGGCATTCCGTAATCGGTGGACGATCAGAGTGTTGATGAAACACAGATATGGCATCGGGATTCAATACAACAGTCACCATGCGCACTTTCCTCCATGGGAGCAGTGTCTCAAACAGTCTACGCTTAGATCGTTCCCTGGAAGACCAGTAGTAGTTTCGGAAGCACTTCTGGAGGCATACATTAATCTGTGGACTATCAGAATGTTGATGAAACACAGAAATTGCATCGGGATCGAATACAAGATTCACCATGCGCACATTCCTCCATGGGGGTTATTCTCAAACAGTCTACGCTTTGATCGTTCCCTGGAAGACCAGTAGTAGTTTCCGATGCACCTCTGGAGGCATTCCGTAATCTGCGGATTTCATAGTGTGGATTGAAATACAGAAATTGCCTCGGGATTGAATACAACAGTCAGCATTCTCACTTTCCTCCATAAAAGTAATGTCTCAAACAGTCTACGCTTTGATCGTTCCCTTGTAGACCAGTAGGAGTTTCGGAAGCACATCTGGAGGCATTCTGTAATCTGTGGACTATCAGAGTGTTGATGAAACACAGAAAATGCATCGGGACTGAATACAACAGTCACCATGCGCTCTTTCCTCCATAAAAGTAAAGTCTCAAACAGTCTACGCTTTGATCGTTCCCTGGAAGACCAGTAGATGTTTCCGAAGCACATCTGGAGGCATTCTGTAACCTGTCGACTATCAGAGTGTTGATGAAACACAGATATTGCATCGGGATTCAATACAACAGTCACCATGCGCACATTCCTCCATGGGAGCAGTGTCTCAAACAGTCTACGCTTTGATCGTTCCCTGGAACACCAGTAGTACTTTCCGATGCACCTCTGGAGGCATTCTGTAATCTGTGGACTTCATAGTGTGGATTGAAACACAGAAATTGCCTCGGGATTCAACACAACAGTCACCACGCGCACTTTCCTATATGGGGGTAATTCTCAAACTGTCTACGCTTTGATCTTTGTCTGAAAGACCAGTAGTAGTTTCCGAAGCACATCTGGAGGCATACTTTAAACTGTGGACTATCAGAGTGTTGATGAAACACAGAAATTGCATCGGGATTGAATACAACAGTCACCATGCGCACTTACCTCCATGGGGGTTATTCTCAAACAGTCTACGCTTTGATCGTTCCCTGGAAGACCAGTAGTAGTTTACGATGCGCCTCTGGAGGCATTCCGTAATCAGCGGACTTCATAGTGTGGATTGAAATACAGAAATTGCCTCGGGATTGAATACAACAGTCACCATGCGCACTTTCCTTCATAAAAGTAATGTCTCAAACAGTCTACGCTTTGATCGTTCCATTGAAGACCAGTAGGAGTTTCGGAAGCACATCTGGAGGGATTCTGTAATCTGTGGACTATCAGAGTGTTTATGAAACACAGAAATTGCATCGGGATTGAATACAACAGAAACCATGCGCTCTTTCCTCCATAAAAGTAAAGTCTCAAACAGTCTACGCTTTGATCATTCTCTGGAAGACCAGTAGTAGTTTCCGATGCACATCTGGAGGCATTCTGAAATCGGTGGACTATCAGAGTGTTGATGAAACACAGATATTGCATCGGGATTGAATACTACAGTCACCATGCGCACTTTCCTCCGTGGGGGTAATTCTCAAACAGTCTACGCTTTGATCGTTCCCTGGAAGACCAGTAGCAGTTTCAGATGCACATCTGGAGGCATTCTGTAATCTGTGGTCTATCAGACTGTTGATGAAACACAGAAATTGCATCGGGATTGTATACAACAGTCACCATGCCCACATTCCTACATGGGAGTAATGTCTCAAACATGCTACGCTTTGATCGTTCCCTGGAAGACCAGTAGGAGTTTCGGAAGCACATCTGGAGGCATTCTGTAATCTGTGGACTATCAGAGTGTTGATGAAACACAGAAATTGCATCGGGGTTGAATACAACAGTCACCATGCTCACTTTCCTCCATAAAAGTAAAGTCTCAAACAGTCTACGCTTTGACCGTTCCCTGGAAGACAAGTAGTAGTTTCCGAAGCACATCTGGAGGCATTCTGTAATCTGTGGACCTTCAAAGTGTGGATTGAAACAGAGACATTTCCTCGGGATTGAATACAACTGTCACCATGCGCACTTTCCTCCATGGTAGTAATGTCTCAAACAGTGTACGATTTGGTTGTTACCTGGAAGACCAGTAGTAGTTACCGATGGACATCTGGAGGCATTCTGTAATCTGTGGACTATCAGAGTGTTGATGACACAAAGAAATTGGATCGGGATTGAATACAACAGTCACCATGCGCACTTTCCTCCATGGGAGTAAGGTCTCTAACAGTCTAAGCTTTGATCGTTACCTGGAAGACCAGTAGAAGTTTCTGATGCACATCTGGAGGCATTCTGTAAACTGTGGACTATCTGAGTGTTGATGAAACACAGAAATTGCATAGGGATTGAATACAACAGTCACCATGCGCACTTTCCTACATGGGAGTAATGTCTCAAACAGTCTACGCTTTGAACGTTCCCTTGAAGACCAGTAGTAGTTTCCGATGCACATCTGGAGGCATTCCGTAATCGGTGGACGATCAGAGTGTTGATGAAACACAGATATGGCATCGGGATTCAATACAACAGTCACCATGCACACTTTCCTCCATGGGGGTTAATCTCAAACAGTCTACGCTTTGATCGTTCCCTGGAAGACCAGTAGAAGTTTCCGATGCACATCTGGGGGCATTCTGTAATCTGTGGACTTCATGGTGTGGATTGAAACACAGAAATTGCATCGGGATTGAATACAACAGTCACCATGCGCACTTTCCTCCATGGGAGTAAGGTCTCTAACAGTCTAAGCTTTGATCGTTACCTGGAAGACCAGTAGAAGTTTCTGATGCACATCTGGAGGCATTCTGTAAACTGTGGACTATCTGAGTGTTGATGAAACACAGAAATTGCATAGGGATTGAATACAACAGTCACCATGCGCACTTTCCTACATGGGAGTAATGTCTCAAACAGTCTACGCTTTGAACGTTCCCTTGAAGACCAGTAGTAGTTTCCGATGCACATCTGGAGGCATTCCGTAATCGGTGGACGATCAGAGTGTTGATGAAACACAGATATGGCATCGGGATTCAATACAACAGTCACCATGCACACTTTCCTCCATGGGAGCAGTGTCTCAAACAGTCTACGCTTAGATCGTTCCCTGGTAGACCAGTAGTAGTTTCGGAAGCACTTCTGGAGGCATACATTAATCTGTGGACTATCAGAGTGTTGATGAAACACAGAAATTGCATCGGGATTGAATACAAGAGTCACCATGCGCACTTTCCTCCATGGGGGTTATTCTCAAACAGTCTACGCTTTGATCGTTCCCTGGAAGTCCTGTAGTAGTTTCCGACGCACCTCTGGAGGCATTCCGTAATCTGCGGATTTCATAGTGTGAATTGAAATACAGAAATTGCCTCGGGATTGAATACAACAGTCACCATTCTCACTTTCCTCCATAAAAGTAATGTCTCAAACAGTCTACGCTTTGATCGTTCCCTTGAAGACCAGTAGGAGTTTCGGAAGCACATCTGGAGGCATTCTGTAATCTGTGGACTATCTGAGTGTTGATGAAACACAGAAAATGCATCGGGATTGAATACAACAGTCACCATGCGCTCTTTCCTCCATAAAAGTAAAGTCTCAAACGGTCTACGCTTTTATCGTTCCCTGGAAGACCAGTAGTTGTTTCCGAAGCACTTCTGGAGGCATTCTGTAATCTGTCGACTATCAGAGTGTTGATGAAACACAGATATTGCATCGGGATTCAATACAACAGTCACCATGCGCACTTTCCTCCATGGGAGCAGTGTCTCAAACAGTCTACGCTTTGATCGTTCCCTGGAACACCAGTAGTACTTTCCGATGCACCTCTGGAGGCATTCTGTAATCTGTGGACTTCATAGTGTGGATTGAAACACAGAAATTGCCTCGGGATTCAACACAACAGTCACCACGCGCACTTTCCTATATGGGGGTAATTCTCAAACTGTCTACGCTTTGATCTTTGTCTGAAAGACCAGTAGTAGTTTCCGAAGCACATCTGGAGGCATACTTTAATCTGTGGACTATCAGAGTGTTGATGAAACACAGAAATTGCATCGGGATTGAATACAACAGTCACCATGCGCACTTACCTTCATGGGGGTTATTCTCAAACAGTCTACGCTTTGATCGTTCCCTGGAAGACCAGTAGTAGTTTCCGATGCACCTCTGGAGGCATTCCGTAATCAGCGGACTTCATAGTGTGGATTGAAATACAGAAATTGCCTCGGGATTGAATACAACAGTCACCATGCACACTTTCCTTCATAAAAGTAATATCTCAAACAGTCTACGCTTTGATCGTTCCATTGAAGACCAGTAGGAGTTTCGGAAGCACATCTGGAGGGATTCTGTAATCTGTGGACTATCAGAGTGTTTATGAAACACAGAAATTGCATCGGGATTGAATACAACAGAAACCATGCGCTCTTTCCTCCATAAAAGTAAAGTCTCAAACAGTCTACGCTTTGATCGTTCCCTGGAAGACCAGTAGTAGTTTCCGAAGCACATCTGGAGGCATTCTGTAATCTGTGGACTATCACAGTGTTGATGAAACAAAGAAATTGCATCGGGATTGAATACAACAGTCACCACGCGCACTTTCCTATATGGGGGTAACTCTCAAACAGTCTACGCTTTGATCGTTCTCTGGAAGACCAGTAGTAGTTTCCGATGCACATCTGTAGGCATTCTGTAATCTGTGGACCTTAAAAGTGTGGATTGAAACACAGAAATTGCCTCGGGATTGAATACAACAGTCACCATGCGCACTTTCCTCCATAAAAGTAATGTCTCAAACAGTCTACGCTTTGATCGTTCCCTTGAAGACCAGTAGTAGTTTCGGAAGCACATCTGGAGGCATTCTGTAGTCTGTGGAATATCAGAGTGTTGATGAAACACAGAAATTGCATCGGGATTGAATACAACAGTCACCATGCGCACTTTCCTACATGGGAGTAATGTCTCAAACAGTCTACGCTTTTTAACGTTCCCTTGAAGACCAGTAGTAATTTCCGATGCACATCTGGAGGCATTCTGTAATCGGTGGACTATCAGAGTGTTGATGAAACACAGATATTGCATCGGGATTCAATATAACAGTCACCATGCGCACTTTCCTCCATGGGAGCAGTGTCTCAAACAGTCTACGCTTTGATCGTTCCCTGGAAGACCAGTGGTAGTTTCCGATGCACATCTGGAGGCATTATGTAATCTGTGGACTACCAGAGTGTTGATGAAACACAGAAATTGCATCGGGATTGAATACAACAGTCACCATGCGCACTTTCCTCTATGGGAGTAGTGTCTCAAAAAGTCTACGTTTTGATCGTTCCCTAGAAGATCAGAAGTAGTTTCCGATGCACATCTGAAGGCATTCTGTAATCTGTGGACTATCACAGTGTTGATGAAACAAAGAAATTGCATCGGGATTGAATACTACAGTCACCATGCGCACTTTCCTAAGTGGGGGTAATTCTCAAACAGTCTACGCTTTGATCGTTCCCTGGAAGACCAGTAGCAGTTTCAGATGCACATCTGGAGGCATTCTGTAATCTGTGGTCTATCAGACTGTTGATGAAACACAGAAATTGCATCGGGATTGTATACAACAGTCACCATGCGCACATTCCTACATGGGAGTAATGTCTCAATCATGCTACGCTTTGATCGTTCCCTGGAAGACCAGTAGGAGTTTCGGAAGCACATCTGGAGGCATTCTGTAATCTGTGGACTATCAGAGTGATGATGAAACACAGAAATTGCATCGGGGTTGAATACAACAGTCACCATGCTCACTTTCCTCCATAAAAGTAAAGTCTCAAACAGTCTACGCTTTGACCGTTCCCTGGAAGACAAGTAGTAGTTTCCGAAGCACATCTGGAGGCATTCTGTAATCTGTGGACCTTCAAAGTGTGGATTGAAACAGAGACATTTCCTCGGGATTGAATACAACTGTCACCATGCGCACTTTCCTCCATGGTAGTAATGTCTCAAACAGTGTACGATTTGATTGTTACCTGGAAGACCAGTAGTAGTTACCGATGGACATCTGGAGGCATTCCGTAATCGGTGGACGATCAGAGTGTTGATGAAACACAGATATGGCATCGGGATTCAATACAACAGTCACCATGCGCACTTTCCTCCATGGGAGCAGTGTCTCAAACAGTCTACGCTTAGATCGTTCCCTGGTAGACCAGTAGTAGTTTCGGAAGCACTTCTGGAGGCATACATTAATCTGTGGACTATCAGAGTGTTGATGACACAAAGAAATTGCATCGGGATTGAATACAACAGTCACCATGCGCACTCCATGGGAGTAATGTCTCTAACAGTCTACTCTTTGATCGTTCCCTGGAAGACCGGTAGTAGTTTCCGATGCACATCTAGTGGCATTCTGTAATCTGTGGACAATCAGAGTGTTGATGAAACACAGAAATTGCATCGGGATTGAATACAACAGTCACCATGCGCACTTTCCTCCGTGGGAGTAATGCCCCTAACAGTCTACGGTTTGATCGTTCCCTGGAAAACCAGTAGTAGTTTCCGATGCACATCTGGAGGCTTTCTGTAATCTGTGGTCTATCAGAGTGTTGATAAAACACAGAAATTGCATCGGGATTGAATACAACGGTCACCATGCGCACTTTCCTCCATGGGGGTTAATCTCAAACAGTCTACGCTTTGATCGTTCCCTGGAAGACCAGTAGAAGTTTCCGATGCACATCTGGAGGCATTCTGTAATCTGTGGACTTCATAGTGTGGATTGAAACACAGAAATTGCATCGGGATTGAATACAACAGTCACCATGCGCACTTTCCTCCATGGGAGTAAGGTCTCTAACAGTCTAAGCTTTGATCGTTACCTGGAAAACCAGTAGAAGTTTCTGATGCACATCTGGAGGCATTCCGTAATCGGTGGACGATCAGAGTGTTGATGAAACACAGATATGGCATCGGGATTCAATACAACAGTCACCATGCGCACTTTCCTCCATGGGAGCAGTGTCTCAAACAGTCTACGCTTAGATCGTTCCCTGGTAGACCAGTAGTAGTTTCGGAAGCACTTCTGGAGGCATACATTAATCTGTGGACTACCAGAGTGTTGATGAAACACAGAAATTGCATCGGGATTGAATACAAGAGTCACCATGCGCACTTTCCTCCATGGGGGTTATTCTCAAACAGTCTACGCTTTGATCGTTCCCTGGAAGACCAGTAGTAGTTTCCGACGCACCTCTGGAGGCATTCCGTAATCTGCGGATTTCATAGTGTGGATTGAAATACAGAAATTGCCTCGGGATTGAATACAACAGTCACCATTCTCACTTTCCTCCATAAAAGTAATGTCTCAAACAGTCTACGCTTTGATCGTTCCCTTGAAGACCAGTAGGAGTTTCGGAAGCACATCTGGGGGCATTCTGTAATCTGTGGACTATCAGAGTGTTGATGAAACACAGAAAATGCATCGGGATTGAATACAACATTCACCATGCGCTCTTTCCTCCATAAAAGTAAAGTCTCAAACGGTCTACGCTTTGATCGTTCCCTGGAAGACCAGTAGTTGTTTCCGAAGCACATCTGGAGGCATTCTGTAATCTGTCGACTATCAGAGTGTTGATCAAACACAGATATTGCATCGGGATTCAATACAACAGTCACCATGCGCACTTTCCTAAATTCGAGTAATGTCTCAAACAGTCTACGCTTTGATCGTTCCCTGGAAGACCAGTAGTAGTTTCCGATGCGCATCTGGAAGCATTCTGAAATCTGTGGACTAACTGAGTGTTGATGAAACACAGAAATTGCATCGGGATTGAATACAACAGTCACCATGCGCACTTTCCTCCTTGGGAGTAATGTCTCTAACAGTCTACGCTTTGATCGTTCCCTGGAAGACCAGTAGTAGATTCCGATGCAAATCTGGAGGCATTCTGTAATCTGTGGACTATCGGAGTGTTGGTGAAACACAGAAGTTGCATCGGGATTCAATACAACAGTCACCATGCGCACTTTCCTCCATGTTAGTAATGTCTCATACAGTCTACGCTTTGATTGTTCCCTGGAAGACCAGCAGTAGTTTCCGATGAACATCTGGTGGCATTCTGTAATCTGTGGACTATCAGAGTGTTGATGAAACACAGAAATTGCATCGGGATTGAATACAACATTCACAATGCGCACTTTCCTTCACGGTAGTAATGTCTCAAACAGTCTACGCTTTGATCGTTCGCTGGAGGACCAGTAGAAGCTTCCGATGCACATCTGGATTCATTCCGTAATCTGTGGACCTTCAAAGTGTTGATAAAACACAGAAATAGCATCGGGATTGAATAGAACAATCTCCATGCGCACTTTCCTCCATGTTAGTAATGTCTCAAACAGTCTACTCTTTGATCGTTCCCTGAAAGACCAGTGGTAGTTTCCGATGCACATCTGGAGGCATTCTGTAATATGTGGGCTATCAGAGTGTTGATGAAACACAGATATTACATTGGGATTGAATACAACAGTCACCATGCTCACTTTCCTGCATGGGAGTAATGTCTGTAACAGTCTACGCTTTGGTCTTTCCCTGAAAGACCAGTAGTAGTTTCCGATGCAAATCTGGAGGCATTCTGTAATCTGTGGACTATCAGAGTGTTGGTGAAACACAGAAATTGCATCGGGATTGATTACAACAGTCACCATGCGCACTTTCCTAAATGCGAGTAATGTCTCAAACAGTCTACGCTTTGATCGTTCCCTGGAAGACCAGTAGTAGTTTCCGATGCACATGTGGGGGCATTCTGAAATCTGTGGACTAACTGAGTGTTGATGAAACACAGATATTGCATCGGGATTGAATACAACAGTCACCATGCGCACTTTCCTCCATGGGAGTAATGTCTCAAACAGTCTACGCTTTGATCATTCCCTGGAAGACCAGTAGTAGTTTCCGATGCACATCTGGAGGCATTCTGTAATCTGTGGGCTAACGGAGTGTTGATGAAACACAGAAATTGCATCGGGATTGAATACAACAGTCACCATGCGCACTTTCGAAATTCGAGTAATGTCTCAAACAGTCTACGCTTTGATCGTTCCCTGGAAGACCAGTAGTAGTTTCCGATGCACATCTGGAGGCATTCTGAAATCTGTGGGCTAACGGAGTGTTGATGAAACACAGAAATTGCATCGGGATTGAATACAACAATCTCCATGCGCACTTTATTCCATGTTAGTAATATCTCAAACAGTCTACGCTTTGATCGTTCCCTATAAGACCAGTGGTAGTTACCGATGCACATCTGGAGGCATTCTGTAATATGTGGGCTATCAGAGTGTTGATGAAACACAGATATTGCATTGGGATTGAATACAACAGTCACCATGCGCACTTTACTCCATGGGAGTAATGTCTCTAACAGTGTATGCTTTGATCGTTCCCTGGAAGACCAGTAGTAGTTTCCGATGCAAATCTGGAGGCATTCTGTAATCTGTGGACTATCGGAGTGTTGGTGAAACACAGAAGATTCATCGGGATTGAATACAACAGTCACCATGCGCACTTTCCTCCATGTTAGTAATGTCTCAAACAGTCTACGCTTTGATTGTTCCCTGGAAGACCAGCAGTAGTTTCCGATGAACATCTGGTGGCATTCTGTAATCTGTGGACTATCAGAGTGTTGATGAAACACAGAAATTGCATCGGGATTGAATACAACATTCACAATGCGCACTTTCCTTCACGGTAGTAATGTCTCAAACGGTCTACGCTTTGATCGTTCGCTGGAGGACCAGTAGAAGTTTCCGATGCACATCTGGATTCATTCCGTAATCTGTGGACCTTCAAAGTGTTGATAAAACACAGAAATTGCATCGGGATTGAATACAACAATCTCCATGCGCACTTTCCTCCATGTTAGTAATGTCTCAAACAGTCTACGCTCTGATCGTTCCCTGGAAGACCAGTGGTAGTTTCCGTTGCACATCTGGAGGCATTCTGTAATATGTGGACTAACTGAGTGTTGATGAAACACAGAAACTGCATCGGGATTGAATACAACAGTCACCATGCGCACTTTCCTCCATGGGAGTAATGTCTCAAACAGTCTACGCTTTGATAATTCCCTGGAAGACCAGTAGTAGTTTCCGATGCACATCTGGAGGCATTCTGTAATCTGTGGACTATCAGATTGTTGGTGAAACACAGAAATTGCATCGGGATTGAATACAACAGTCACCATGCGCACTTTCCTAAATTCGAGTAATGTCTCAAACAGACTACGCTTTGATCGTTCCCTGGAAGACCAGTAGTAGTTTCCGATGCACATCTGGAGGCATTCTGAAATCTGTGGGCTAATGGAGTGTTGATGAAACACAGAAATTGCATCGGGATTGAATACAACTGTCACCATGCGCACTTTCCTCCATGGGAGTAATGTCTCAAACAGTCTACGCTTTGATAATTCCCTGGAAGACCAGTAGTAGTTTCCGATGCACATCTGGAGGCATTCTGTAATCTGTGGACTATCAGAGTGTAGGTGAAACACAGAAATTGCATCGGGATTGAATACAACAGTCACCATGCGCACTTTCCTAAATGCGAGTAATGTCTCAAACAGTCTACGCTTTGATCGTTCCCTGGAAGACCAGTAGTAGTTTCCGATGCACATCTGGGGGCATTCTGAAATCTGTGGACTAACTGAGTGTTGATGAAACACAGAAATTGCATCGGGATTGAATACAACAGTCACCATGCGCACTTTCCTCCATGGGAGTAATATCTCAAACAGTCTACGCTTTGATCATTCCCTGGAAGACCAGTAGTAGTTTCCGATGCACATCTGGAGGCATTCTGTAATCTGTGGACTATCAGAGTGTAGGTGAAACACAGAAATTGCATCGGGATTGAATACAACAGTCACCATGCGCACTTTCCTAAATGCGAGTAATGTCTCAAACAGTCTACGCTTTGATCGTTCCCTGGAAGACCAGTAGTAGTTTCCGATGCACATCTGGAGGCATTCTGTAATCTGTGGACTATCAGAGTGTAGGTGAAACACAGAAATTGCATCGGGATTGAATACAACAGTCACCATGCGCACTTTCCTCCATGGGAGTAATGTCTCAAACAGTCTACGCTTTGATAATTCCCTGGAAGACCAGTAGTAGTTTCCGATGCACATCTGGAGGCATTCTGTAATCTGTGGACTATCAGATTGTTGGTGAAACACAGAAATTGCATCGGGATTGAATACAACAGTCACCATGCGCACTTTCCTAAATTCGAGTAATGTCTCAAACAGACTACGCTTTGATCGTTCCCTGGAAGACCAGTAGTAGTTTCCGATGCACATCTGGAGGCATTCTGAAATCTGTGGGCTAATGGAGTGTTGATGAAACACAGAAATTGCATCGGGATTGAATACAACAGTCACCATGCGCACTTTCCTCCATGGGAGTAATGTCTCAAACAGTCTACGCTTTGATAATTCCCTGGAAGACCAGTAGTAGTTTCCGATGCACATCTGGAGGCATTCTGTAATCTGTGGACTATCAGAGTGTAGGTGAAACACAGAAATTGCATCGGGATTGAATACAACAGTCACCATGCGCACTTTCCTAAATGCGAGTAATGTCTCAAACAGTCTACGCTTTGATCGTTCCCTGGAAGACCAGTAGTAGTTTCCGATGCACATCTGGGGGCATTCTGAAATCTGTGGACTAACTGAGTGTTGATGAAACACAGAAATTGCATCGGGATTGAATACAACAGTCACCATGCGCACTTTCCTCCATGGGAGTAATATCTCAAACAGTCTACGCTTTGATCATTCCCTGGAAGACCAGTAGTAGTTTCCGGTGCACATCTGGAGGCATTCTGTAATCTGTGGACTATCAGAGTGTAGGTGAAACACAGAAATTGCATCGGGATTGAATACAACAGTCACCATGCGCACTTTCCTAAATGCGAGTAATGTCTCAAACAGTCTACGCTTTGATCGTTCCCTGGAAGACCAGTAGTAGTTTCCGATGCACATCTGGGGGCATTCTGAAATCTGTGGACTAACTGAGTGTTGATGAAACACAGAAATTGCATCGGGATTGAATACAACAGTCACAATGCGCACTTTCCTCCATGGGAGTAATATCTCAAACAGTCTACGCTTTGATCATTCCCTGGAAGACCAGTAGTAGTTTCCGATGCACATCTGGAGGCATTCTGTAATCTGTGGACTATCAGAGTGTTGGTGAAACACAGAAATTGCATCGGGATTGAATACAACAGTCACCATACGCACTTTCCTAAATTCGAGTAATGTCTCAAACAGTCTACGCTTTGATCGTTCCCTGGAAGACCAGTAGTAGTTTCCGATGCACATCTGGAGGCATTCTGAAATCTGTGGACTACCTGAGTGTTGATGAAACACAGAAATTGCATCGGGATTGAATAAAACGGTCACCATGCGCACTTTCCTCCATGGGAGTAATGTCTCAAACAGTCTACGCTTTGATCATTCCCTGGAAGACCAGTAGTAGTTTCCGATGCACATCTGGAGGCATTCTGTAATCTGTGGACTATCAGAGTGTAGGTGAAACACAGAAATTGCATCGGGATTGAATACAACAGTCACCATGCGCACTTTCCTCCATGTTAGTAATATCTCTAACAGTCTACGCTTTGATCGTTCCCTGGGAGACCAGTAGTAGTTTACGATGCACATCTGGTGGCATTCTGTAATCTGTGGACTATCGGAGTATTGATGAAACACAGAAATTGCATCGGGATTGAATACAACAGTCACCATGCGCACTTTCCTTGACGGGAGTAATGTCTCAAACAGTCTACGTTTTGATCGTTCGCTGGTGGACCAGTAGTAGTTTCCGATGCACATCTGGAGGCATTCTGTAATCTGTGGACCTTCAAAGTGTTGACAAAACACAGAAATTGCTTCGGGATTGAATACAAAAATCTCCATGCGCACTTTCCTCCATGTTAGTAATGTCTCAAACAGTCTACGCTTTGATCGTTCCCTATAAGACCAGTGGTTATTTCCGATGCACATCTGGAGGCATCCTGTAATATGTGGGCTATCAGAGTGTTGATGAAACACAGATATTGCATTGGGATTGAATACAACAGTCACAATGCGCACTTTCCTCCATGGGAGTAATGTCTCTAACAGTCTACGCTTTGATCGTTCGCTGGAAGACCAGTAGTAGTTTCCGATGCAAATCTGGAGGCATTCTGTAATCTGTGGACTATCGGAGTGTTGGTGAAACACAGAAGTTGCATCGGGATTGAATACAACAGTCACCATGCGCACTTTCCTCCATGTTAGTAATGTCTCAATCAGTCTACGCTTTGATCGTTCCCTATAAGACCAGTGGTAGTTTCCGATGCACATCTGGAGGCATTCTGTAATATGTGGGCTATCAGAGTGTTGATGAAACATAGAAATTGCATTGGGATTGAATAGAACAGTCACCATGCACACTTTCCACCATGGGAGTAATGTCTCTAACAGCCTACGCTTTGATCGTTCCCTGGGAGACCAGTAGTAGTTTCCGATACACATCTGGAGGCATTCTGTAATCTGTATAGTATCAGAGTGTTGATGAAACACAGAAATTGCATCGGAATTGAATACAACAGTCACCATGGGCACTTTCCTAAATGCGAGTAATGTCTCAAACAGTCTACGCTTTGATCGTTCCCTGGAAGACCAGTGGTAGTTTCCGATGCACATCTGGAGGCATTCTGTAATATGTGGGCTATCAGAGTGTTGATGAAACACAGATATGGCATTGGGATTGAATACAACAGTCGCCATGCGCACTTTCCTCCATGGGAGTAATGTCTCTAACAGTCTACGCTTTGGTCGTTCCCTGAAAGACCAGTAGTAGTTTCCGATGCAAATCTGGAGGCATTCTGTAATCTGTGGACTATCAGAGTGTTGGTGAAACACAGAAATTGCATCGGGATTGATTACAACAATCATCATGCGCACTTTCCTCCATGGGAGTAATGTCTTAAATAGTCTACAATTTGATTGTTCCCTGGAAGACCAGCAGTAGTTTCCGGTGAACATCTGGTGGCATTCTGTAATCTGTGGACTATCAGAGTATTGATGAAACACAGAAATTGCATCGGGATTGAATACAACAGTCACCATGCGCACTTTCCTTGAAGGGAGTAATGTCTCAAACAGTCTACGCTTTGATCGTTCGCTGGAGGACCAGTAGTAGTTTCCGATGCACATCTGGAGGCATTCTGTAATCTGTGGACCTTCAAAGTGTTGACAAAACACAGAAATTGCATCGGGATTGAATACAACAATCTCCATGCGCACTTTCCTCCATGTTAGTAATGTCTCAAACAGTCTACGCTTTGATTGTTCCCTGGAAGACCAGTGGTAGTTTCCGATGCACATCTGGAGGCATTCTGTAATCTGTGGACTATCAGAGTGTTGATGAAACACAGAAATTGCATTGGGATTGAATACAACAGTCACCATGCGCACTTTACTCCTTGGGAGTAATGTCTCTAACAGTCTACGCTTTGATCGTTCCCTGGAAGACCAGTAGTAGTTTCCGATGCAAATCTGGAGGCATTCTGTAATCTGTGGACTATCGGAGTGTTGGTGAAACACAGAAGTTGCATCGGGATTGAATACAACAGTCACCATGCGCACTTTCCTCCATGTTAGTAATGTCTCAAACAGTCTACGCTTTGATTGTTCCCTGGAAGACCAGCAGTAGTTTCCGATGAACATCTGGTGGCATTCTGTAATCTGTGGACTATCAGAGTGTTGATGAAACACAGAAATTGCATCGGGATTGTATACAACATTTACAATGCGCACTTTCCTTCACGGTAGTAATGTCTCAAACAGTCTACGATTTGATCGTTCGCATGGAGGACCAGTAGAAGCTTCCGATGCACATCTGGATTCATTCCGTAATCTGTGGACCTTCAAAGTGTTGATAAAACACAGAAATTGCATCGGGATTGAATACAACAATCTCCATGCGCACTTTCCTCCATGTTAGTAATGTCTCAAACAGTCTACGCTTTGATCGTTCCCTGGAAGACCAGTGGTAGTTTCCGATGCACATCTGGAGGCATTCTGTAATATGTGGGCTATCAGAGTGTTGATGAAACACAGATATTACATTGGGATTGAATACAACAGTCACCATGCGCACTTTCCTGCATGGGAGTAATGTCTGTAACAGTCTACGCTTTGGTCTTTCCCTGAAAGACCAGTAGTAGTTTCCGATGCAAATCTGGAGGCATTCTGTAATCTGTGGACTATCAGAGTGTTGGTGAAACACAGAAATTGCATCGGGATTGATTACAACAGTCACCATGTTCACTTTCCTAAATGCGAGTAATGTCTCAAACAGTCTACGCTTTGATCGTTCCCTGGAAGACTAGTAGTAGTTTCCGATGCACATGTGGGGGCATTCTGAAATCTGTGGACTAACTGAGTGTTGATGAAACACAGATATTGCATCGGGATTGAATACAACAGTCACCATGCGCACTTTCCTCCATGGGAGTAATGTCTCAAACAGTCTACGCTTTGATCATTCCCTGGAAGACCAGTAGTAGTTTCCGATGCACATCTGGAGGCATTCTGTAATCTGTGGACTATCAGAGTGTTGGTGAAACACAGAAATTGCATCGGGATTGAGTACAACAGTCACCATGCGCACTTTCCTAAATTCGAGTAATGTCTCAAACAGTCTACGCTTTGATCGTTCCCTGGAAGACCAGTAGTAGTTTCCGATGCACATCTGGAGGCATTCTGAAATCTGTGGGCTAACGGAGTGTTGATGAAACACAGAAATTGCATTGGGATTGAATACAACAATCTCCATGCGCACTTTATTCCATGTTAGTAATATCTCAAACAGTCTACGCTTTGATCGTTCCCTATAAGACCAGTGGTAGTTTCCGATACACATATGGAGGCATTCTGTAATATGTGGGCTATCAGAGTGTCGATGAAACACAGAAATTGCATTGGGATTGAATACAACAGTCACCATGCGCACTTTACTCCTTGGGAGTAATGTCTCTAACAGTCTACGCTTTGATCGTTCCCTGGAAGACCAGTAGTAGTTTCCGATGCAAATCTGGAGGCATTCTGTAATCTGTGGACTATCGGAGTGTTGGTGAAACACAGAAGTTGCATCGGGATTGAATACAACAGTCACCATGCGCACTTTCCTCCATGTTAGTAATGTCTCAAACAGTCTACGCTTTGATTGTTCCCTGGAAGACCAGCAGTAGTTTCCGATGAACATCTGGTGGCATTCTGTAATCTGTGGACTATCAGAGTGTTGATGAAACACAGAAATTGCATCGGGATTGAATACAACATTTACAATGCGCACTTTCCTTCACGGTAGTAATGTCTCAAACAGTCTACGATTTGATCGTTCGCATGGAGGACCAGTAGAAGCTTCCGATGCACATCTGGATTCATTCCGTAATCTGTGGACCTTCAAAGTGTTGATAAAACACAGAAATTGCATCGGGATTGAATACAACAATCTCCATGCGCACTTTCCTCCATGTTAGTAATGTCTCAAACAGTCTACGCTTTGATCGTTCCCTGGAAGACCAGTGGTAGTTTCCGATGCACATCTGGAGGCATTCTGTAATATGTGGGCTATCAGAGTGTTGATGAAACACAGATATTACATTGGGATTGAATACAACAGTCACCATGCGCACTTTCCTGCATGGGAGTAATGTCTGTAACAGTCTACGCTTTGGTCTTTCCCTGAAAGACCAGTAGTAGTTTCCGATGCAAATCTGGAGGCATTCTGTAATCTGTGGACTATCAGAGTGTTGGTGAAACACAGAAATTGCATCGGGATTGATTACAACAGTCACCATGTTCACTTTCCTAAATGCGAGTAATGTCTCAAACAGTCTACGCTTTGATCGTTCCCTGGAAGACTAGTAGTAGTTTCCGATGCACATGTGGGGCCATTCTGAAATCTGTGGACTAACTGAGTGTTGATGAAACACAGATATTGCATCGGGATTGAATACAACAGTCACCATGCGCACTTTCCTCCATGGGAGTAATGTCTCAAACAGTCTACGCTTTGATCATTCCCTGGAAGACCAGTAGTAGATTCCGATGCACATCTGGAGGCATTCTGTAATCTGTGGACTATCAGAGTGTTGGTGAAACACAGAAATTGCATCGGGATTGAATACAACAGTCACCATGCGCACTTTCCTAAATTCGAGTAATGTCTCAAACAGTCTACGCTTTGATCGTTCCCTGGAAGACCAGTAGTAGTTTCCGATGCACATCTGGAGGCATTCTGAAATCTGTGGGCTAACGGAGTGTTGATGAAACACAGAAATTGCATTGGGATTGAATACAACAATCTCCATGCGCACTTTATTCCATGTTAGTAATATCTCAAACAGTCTACGCTTTGATCGTTCCCTATAAGACCAGTGGTAGTTTCCGATACACATATGGAGGCATTCTGTAATATGTGGGCTATCAGAGTGTCGATGAAACACAGATATTGCATTGGGATTGAATACAACAGTCACCATGCGCACTTTACTCCATGGGAGTAATGTCTCTAACAGTGTACGCTTTGATCGTTCCCTGGAAGACCAGTAGTAGTTTCCGATGCAAATCTGGAGGCATTCTGTAATCTGTGGACTATCGGAGTGTTGGTGAAACACAGAAGATGTATCGGGATTGAATACAACAGTCACCATGCGCACTTTCCTCCATGTTAGTAATGTCTCAAGCAGTCTACGCTTTGATTGTTCCCTGGAAGACCAGCAGTAGTTTCCGATGAACATCTGGTGGCATTCTGTAATCTGTGGACTATTAGAGTGTTGATGAAACAAAGAAATTGCATCGGGATTGAATACAACATTCACAATGCGCACTTTCCTTCACGGTAGTAATGTCTCAAACTGTCTACGCTTTGATCGTTCGCTGGAGGACCAGTAGAAGTTTCCGATCCACATCTGGATTCATTCCGTAATCTGTGGACCTTCAAAGTGTTGATAAAACACAGAAATTGCATCGGGATTGAATACAACAATCTCCATGCGCACTTTCCTCCATGTTAGTAATGTCTCAAACAGTCTACGCTCTGATCGTTAGCTGGAAGACCAGTGGTAGTTTCCGATGCACATCTGGAGGCATTCTGTAATATGTGGTCTATCAGAGTGTTGATGAAACACAGATATTACATTGGGATTAAATACAACAGTCACCATGCGCACTTTCCTGCATGGGAGTAATGTCTCTAACAGTCTACGCATTGGTCGTTCCCTGAAAGACCAGTAGTAGTATCCGATGCAAATCTGGAAGCATTCTGTAATCTGTGGACTATCAGAGTGTTGGTGAAACACAGAAATTGCATCGGGATTGATTACAACAGTCACCATGCGCACTTTCCTAAATGCGAGTAATGTCTCAAACAGTCTACGCTTTGATCGTTCCCTGGAAGACCAGTAGTAGTTTCCGATGCACATGTGGGGGCATTCTGAAATCTGTGGACTAACTGAGTGTTGATGAAACACAGAAATTGCATCGGGATTGAATACAACAGTCACCATGCGCACTTTCCTCCATGGGAGTAATGTCTCAAACAGTCTACGCTTTGATAATTCCCTGGAAGACCAGTAGTAGTTTCCGATGCACATCTGGAGGCATTCTGTAATCTGTGGACTATCAGAGTGTTGGTGAAACACAGAAATTGCATCGGGATTGAATACAACAGTCACCATGCGCACTTTCCTAAATTCGAGTAATGTCTCAAACAGTCTACGCTTTGATCGTTCCCTGGAAGACCAGTAGTAGTTTCCGATGCACATCTGGAGGCATTCTGTAATCTGTGGACTATCAGAGTGTAGGTGAAGCACAGAAATTGCATCGGGATTGAATACAACAGTCACCATGGGCACTTTCCTAAATGCGAGTAATGTCTCAAACAGTCTACGCTTTGATCGTTCCCTGGAAGACCAGTAGTAGTTTCCGATGCACATCTGGGGGCATTCTGAAATCTGTGGACTAACTGAGTGTTGATGAAACACAGAAATTGCATCGGGATTGAATACAACAGTCACCATGCGCACTTTCCTCCATGGGAGTAATATCTCAAACAGTCTACGCTTTGATCATTCCCTCGAAGACCAGTAGTAGTTTCCGATGCACATCTGGAGGCATTCTGTAATCTGTGGACCATCAGAGTGTTGGTGAAACACAGAAATTGCATCGGGATTGAATACAACAGTCACCATGGGCACTTTCCTAAATGCGAGTAATGTCTCAAACAGTCTACGCTTTGATCGTTCCCTGGAAGACCAGTAGTAGTTTCCGATGCACATCTGGGGGCATTCTGAAATCTGTGGACTAACTGAGTGTTGATGAAACACAGAAATTGCATCGTCATTGAATACAACAGTCACCATGCGCACTTTCCTCCATGGGAGTAATATCTCAAACAGTCTACGCTTTGATCATTCCCTGGAAGACCAGTAGTAGTTTCCGATGCACATCTGGAGGCATTCTGTAATCTGTGGACTATCAGAGTGTTGGTGAAACACAGAAATTGCATCGGGATTGAATACAACAGTCACCATGCGCACTTTCCTTGACGGGAGTAATGTCTCAAACAGTCTACGTTTTGATCGTTCGCTGGAGGACCAGTAGTAGTTTCCGATGCACATCTGGAGGCATTCTGTAATCTGTGGACCTTCAAAGTGTTGACAAAACACAGAAATTGCATCGGGATTGAATACAAAAATCTCCATGCGCACTTTCCTCCATGTTAGTAATGTCTCAAACAGTCTACGCTTTGATCGTTCCCTATAAGACCAGTGGTTGTTTCCGATGCACATCTGGAGGCATCCTGTAATATGTGGGCTATCAGAGTGTTGATGAAACACAGATATTGCATTGGGATTGAATACAACAGTCACAATGCGCACTTTCCTCCATGGGAGTAATGTCTCTAACAGTCTACGCTTTGATCGTTCGCTGGAAGACCAGTAGTAGTTTCCGATGCAAATCTGGAGGCATTCTGTAATCTGTGGACTATCGGAGTGTTGGTGAAACACAGAAGTTGCATCGGGATTGAATACAACAGTCACCATGCGCACTTTCCTCCATGTTAGTAATGTCTCAAACAGTCTACGCTTTGATCGTTCCCTATAAGACCAGTGGTAGTTTCCGATGCACATCTGGAGGCATTCTGTAATATGTGGGCTATCAGAGTGTTGATGAAACATAGAAATTGCATTGGGATTGAATAGAACAGTCACCATGCACACTTTCCACCATGGGAGTAATGTCTCTAACAGCCTACGCTTTGATCGTTCCCTGGGAGACCAGTAGTAGTTTCCGATACACATCTGGAGGCATTCTGTAATCTGTTTAGTATCAGAGTGTTGATGAAACACAGAAATTGCATCGGAATTGAATACAACAGTCACCATGGGCACTTTCCTAAATGCGAGTAATGTCTCAAACAGTCTACGCTTTGATCGTTCCCTGGAAGCCCAGTGGTAGTTTCCGATGCACATCTGGACTCATTCTGTAAAATGTTGGCTATCAGAGTGTTGATGAAACACAGATATTGCATTGGGATTGAATACAACAGTCACCATGCGCACTTCCCTGCATGGGAGTAATGTCTCTAACAGTCTACGCTTTGGTCGTTCCCTGAAAGACCAGTAGTAGTTTCCGATGCAAATCTGGAGGCATTCTGTAATCTGTGGACTATCAGAGTGTTGGTAAAACACAGAAATTGCATCGGGATTGATTACAACAGTCATCATGAGCATTTTCCTCCATGGGAGTAATGTCTCAAATAGTCTACAATTTGATTGTTCCCTGGAAGACCAGCAGTAGTTTCCGATGCACATCTGGTGGCATTCTGTAATCTGTGGACTATCAGAGTATTGATGAAACACAGAAATTGCATCGGGATTGAATACAACAGTCACCATGCGCACTTTCCTTGAAGGGAGTAATGTCTCAAACAGTCTACGCTTTGATCGTTCGCTGGAGGACCAGTAGTAGTTTCCGATGCACATCTGGAGGCATTCTGTAATCTGTGGACCTTCAAAGTGTTGACAAAACACAGACATTGCATCGGGATTGAATACAACAATCTCCATGCGCACTTTCCTCCATGTTAGTAATGTCTTAAACAGTCTACGCTTTGATTGTTCCCTGGAAGACCAGTGGTAGTTTCCGATGCACATCTGGAGGCATTCTGTAATCTGTGGACTATCAGAGTTTTGATGAAACACAGTAATTGCATTGGGATTGAATACAACAGTCACCATGCGCACTTTACTCCTTGGGAGTAATGTCTCTAACAGTCTACGCTTTGATCGTTCCCTGGAAGACCAGTAGTAGTTTCCGATGCAAATCTGGAGGCATTCTGTAATCTGTGGACTATCGGAGTGTTGGTGAAACACAGAAGTTGCATCGGGATTGAATACAACAGTCACCATGCGCACTTTCCTCCATGTTAGTAATGTCTCAAACAGTCTACGCTTTGATTGTTCCCTGGAAGACCAGCAGTAGTTTCCGATGAACATCTGGTGGCATTCTGTAATCTGTGGACTATCAGAGTGTTGATGAAACACAGAAATTGCATCGGGATTGAATACAACATTCACAATGCGCACTTTCCTTCACGGTAGTAATGTCTCAAACAGTCTACGATTTGATCGTTCGCTGGAGGACCAGTAGAAGCTTCCGATGCACATCTGGATTCATTCCGTAATCTGTGGACCTTCAAAGTGTTGATAAAACACAGAAATTGCATCGGGATTGAATACAACAATCTCCATGCGCACTTTCCTCCATGTTAGTAATGTCTCAAACAGTCTACGCTTTGATCGTTCCCTGGAAGACCAGTGGTAGTTTCCGATGCACATCTGGAGGCATTCTGTAATATGTGGGCTATCAGAGTGTTGATGAAACACAGATATTACATTGGGATTGAATACAACAGTAACCATGCGCACTTTCCTGCATGGGAGTAATGTCTGTAACAGTCTACGCTTTGGTCTTTCCCTGAAAGACCAGTAGTAGTTTCCGATGCAAATCTGGAGGCATTCTGTAATCTGTGGACTATCAGAGTGTTGGTGAAACACAGAAATTGCATCGGGATTGATTACAACAGTCACCATGCGCACTTTCCTAAATGCGAGTAATGTCTCAAACAGTCTACGCTTTGATCGTTCCCTGGAAGACTAGTAGTAGTTTCCGATGCACATGTGGGGGCATTCTGAAATCTGTGGACTAACTGAGTGTTGATGAAACACAGATATTGCATCGGGATTGAATACAACAGTCACCATGCGCACTTTCCTCCATGGGAGTAATGTCTCAAACAATCTACGCTTTGATCATTCCCTGGGAGACCAGTAGTAGTTTCCGATGCACATCTGGAGGCATTCTGTAATCTGTGGACTATCAGAGTGTTGGTGAAACACAGAAATTGCATCGGGATTGAATACAACAGTCACCATGGGCACTTTCTTAAATTCGAGTAATGTCTCAAACAGTCTACGCTTTGATCGTTCCCTGGAAGACCAGTAGTAGTTTCCGATGCACATCTGGAGGCATTCTGAAAACTGTGGGCTAACGGAGTGTTGATGAAACACAGAAATTGCATCGGGATTGAATACAACAATCTCCATGCGCACTTTATTCCATGTTAGTAATATCTCAAACAGTCTACGCTTTGATCGTTCCCTATAAGACCAGTGGTAGTTTCCGATACACATCTGGAGGCATTCTGTAATATGTGGGCTATCAGAGTGTTGATGAAACACGGATATTGCATTGGGATTGAATACAACAGTCACCATGCGCACTTTACTCCATGGGAGTAATGTCTCTAACAGTGTACGCTTTGATCGTTCCCTGGAAGACCAGTAGTAGTTTCCGATGCAAATCTGGAGGCATTCTGTAATCTGTGGACTATCGGAGTGTTGGTGAAACACAGAAGATGCATCGGGATTGAATACAACAGTCACCATGCGCACTTTCCTCCATGTTAGTAATGTCTCAAACAGTCTACGCTTTGATCGTTCCCTATAAGACCAGTGGTAGTTTCCGATGCACATCTGGAGGCATTCTGTAATATGTGGGCTATCAGAGTGTTGATGAAACATAGAAATTGCATTGGGATTGAATAGAACAGTCACCATGCACACTTTCCACCATGGGAGTAATGTCTCAAACAGTCTACGCTTTGATCGTTCCCTGGAAGACCAGTGGTAGTTTCCGATGCACATCTGGAGGCATTCTGTAATATGTGGGCTATCAGAGTGTTGATGAAACACAGATATTACATTGGGATTGAATACAACAGTAACCATGCGCACTTTCCTGCATGGGAGTAATGTCTGTAACAGTCTACGCTTTGGTCTTTCCCTGAAAGACCAGTAGTAGTTTCCGATGCAAATCTGGAGGCATTCTGTAATCTGTGGACTATCAGAGTGTTGGTGAAACACAGAAATTGCATCGGGATTGATTACAACAGTCACCATGCGCACTTTCCTAAATGCGAGTAATGTCTCAAACAGTCTACGCTTTGATCGTTCCCTGGAAGACTAGTAGTAGTTTCCGATGCACATGTGGGGGCATTCTGAAATCTGTGGACTAACTGAGTGTTGATGAAACACAGATATTGCATCGGGATTGAATACAACAGTCACCATGCGCACTTTCCTCCAAGGGAGTAATGTCTCAAACAATCTACGCTTTGATCATTCCCTGGGAGACCAGTAGTAGTTTCCGATGCACATCTGGAGGCATTCTGTAATCTGTGGACTATCAGAGTGTTGGTGAAACACAGAAATTGCATCGGGATTGAATACAACAGTCACCATGGGCACTTTCTTAAATTCGAGTAATGTCTCAAACAGTCTACGCTTTGATCGTTCCCTGGAAGACCAGTAGTAGTTTCCGATGCACATCTGGAGGCATTCTGAAAACTGTGGGCTAACGGAGTGTTGATGAAACACAGAAATTGCATCGGGATTGAATACAACAATCTCCATGCGCACTTTATTCCATGTTAGTAATATCTCAAACAGTCTACGCTTTGATCGTTCCCTATAAGACCAGTGGTAGTTTCCGATACACATCTGGAGGCATTCTGTAATATGTGGGCTATCAGAGTGTTGATGAAACACGGATATTGCATTGGGATTGAATACAACAGTCACCATGCGCACTTTACTCCATGGGAGTAATGTCTCTAACAGTGTACGCTTTGATCGTTCCCTGGAAGACCAGTAGTAGTTTCCGATGCAAATCTGGAGGCATTCTGTAATCTGTGGACTATCGGAGTGTTGGTGAAACACAGAAGATGCATCGGGATTGAATACAACAGTCACCATGCGCACTTTCCTCCATGTTAGTAATGTCTCAAACAGTCTACGCTTTGATCGTTCCCTATAAGACCAGTGGTAGTTTCCGATGCACATCTGGAGGCATTCTGTAATATGTGGGCTATCAGAGTGTTGATGAAACATAGAAATTGCATTGGGATTGAATAGAACAGTCACCATTAACACATTCCACCATGGGAGTAATGTCTCTAACAGCCTACGTTTTGATCGTTCCCTGGGAGACCAGTAGTAGTTTCCGATACACATCTGGAGGCATTCTGTAATCTGTTTAGTATCAGAGTGTTGATGAAACACAGAAATTGCATCGGAATTGAATACAACAGTCACCATGGGCACTTTCCTAAATGCGAGTAATGTCTCAAACAGTCTACGCTTTGATCGTTCCCTGGATGCCCAGTGGTAGTTTCCGATGCACATCTGGACTCATTCTGTAAAATGTGGGCTATCAGAGTGTTGATGAAACACAGATATTGCATTGGGATTGAATACAACAGTCACCATGCGCACTTTCCTTGAAGGGAGTAATGTCTCAAACAGTCTACGCTTTGATCGTTCGCTGGAGGACCAGTAGTAGTTTCCGATGCACATCTGGAGGCATTCTGTAATCTGTGGACCTTCAAAGTGTTGACAAAACACAGAAATTGCATCGGGATTGAATACAACAATCTCCATGCGCACTTTCCTCCATGTTAGTAATGTCTTAAACAGTCTACGCTTTGATTGTTCCCTGGAAAACCAGTGGTAGTTTCCGATGCACATCTGGAGGCATTCTGTAATCTGTGGACTATCAGAGTTTTGATGAAACACAGTAATTGCATTGGGATTGAATACAACAGTCACCATGCGCACTTTACTCCTTGGGAGTAATGTCTCTAACAGTCTACGCTTTGATCGTTCCCTGGAAGACCAGTAGTAGTTTCCGATGCAAATCTGGAGGCATTCTGTAATCTGTGGACTATCGGAGTGTTGGTGAAACACAGAAGTTGCATCGGGATTGAATACAACAGTCACCATGCGCACTTTCCTCCATGTTAGTAATGTCTCAAACAGTCTACGCTTTGATTGTTCCCTGGAAGACCAGCAGTAGTTTCCGATGAACATCTGGTGGCATTCTGTAATCTGTGGACTATCAGAGTGTTGATGAAACACAGAAATTGCATCGGGATTGAATACAACATTCACAATGCGCACTTTCCTTCACGGTAGTAATGTCTCAAACAGTCTACGATTTGTTCGTTCGCTGGAGGACCAGTAGAAGCTTCCGATGCACATCTGGATTCATTCCGTAATCTGTGGACCTTCAAAGTGTTGATAAAACACAGAAATTGCATCGGGATTGAATACAACAATCTCCATGCGCACTTTCCTCCATGTTAGTAATGTCTCAAACAGTCTACGCTTTGATCGTTCCCTGGAAGACCAGTGGTAGTTTCCGATGCACATCTGGAGGCATTCTGTAATATGTGGGCTATCAGAGTGTTGATGAAACACAGATATTACATTGGGATTGAATACAACAGTCACCATGCGCACTTTCCTGCATGGGAGTAATGTCTGTAACAGTCTACGCTTTGGTCTTTCCCTGAAAGACCAGTAGTAGTTTCCGATGCAAATCTGGAGGCATTCTGTAATCTGTGGACTATCAGAGTGTTGGTGAAACACAGAAATTGCATCGAGATTGATTACAACAGTCACCATGCGCACTTTCCTAAATGCGAGTAATGTCTCAAACAGTCTACGCTTTGATCGTTCCCTGGAAGACTAGTAGTAGTTTCCGATGCACATGTGGGGGCATTCTGAAATCTGTGGACTAACTGAGTGTTGATGAAACACAGATATTGCATCGGGATTGAATACAACAGTCACCATGCGCACTTTCCTCCATGGGAGTAATGTCTCAAACAGTCTACGCTTTGATCATTCCCTGGAAGACCAGTAGTAGTTTCCGATGCACATCTGGAGGCATTCTGTAATCTGTGGACTATCAGAGTGTTGGTGAAACACAGAAATTGCATCGGGATTGAATACAACAGTCACCATGGGAACTTTCTTAAATTCGAGTAATGTCTCAAACAGTCTACGCTTTGATCGTTCCCTGGAAGACCAGTAGTAGTTTCCGATGCACATCTGGAGGCATTCTGAAAACTGTGGGCTAACGGAGTGTTGATGAAACACAGAAATTGCATCGGGATTGAATACAACAATCTCCATGCGCACTTTATTCCATGTTAGTAATATCTCAAACAGTCTACGCTTTGATCGTTCCCTATAAGACCAGTGGTAGTTTCCGATACACATCTGGAGGCATTCTGTAATATGTGGGCTATCAGAGTGTTGATGAAACACGGATATTGCATTGGGATTGAATACAACAGTCACCATGCGCACTTTACTCCATGGGAGTAATGTCTCTAACAGTGTACGCTTTGATCGTTCCCTGGAAGACCAGTAGTAGTTTCCGATGCAAATCTGGAGGCATTCTGTAATCTGTGGACTATCGGAGTGTTGGTGAAACACAGAAGATGCATCGGGATTGAATACAACAGTCACCATGCGCACTTTCCTCCATGTTAGTAATGTCTCAAACAGTCTACTCTTTGATTGTTCCCTGGAAGACCAGCAGTAGTTTCCGATGAACATCTGGTGGCATTCTGTAATCTGTGGACTATCAGAGTGTTTATGAAACAAAGAAATTGCATCGGGATTGAATACAACATTCACAATGCGCACTTTCCTTCACGGTAGTAATGTCTCAAACAGTCTACGCTTTGATCGTTCGCTGGAGGACCAGTAGAAGTTTCCGATGCACATCTGGATTCATTCCGTAATCTGTGGACCTTCAAAGTGTTGATAAAACACAGAAATTGCATCGGGATTGAATACAACAATCTCCATGCGCACTTTCCTCCATGTTAGTAATGTCTCAAACAGTCTACGCTTTGATCGTTCCCTGGAAGACCAGTGGTAGTTTCCGATGCACATCTGGAGGCATTCTGTAATATGTGGTCTATCAGAGTGTTGATGAAACACAGATATTACATTGGGATTAAATACAACAGTCACCATGCGCACTTTCCTGCATAGGAGTAATGTCTCTAACAGTCTACGCTTTGGTCGTTCCCTGAAAGACCAGTAGTAGTATCCGATGCAAATCTGGAGGCATTCTGTAATCTGTGGACTATCAGAGTGTTGGTGAAACACAGAAATTGCATCGGTATTGATTACAACAGTCACCATGCGCACTTTCCTAAATGCGAGTAATGTCTCAAACAGTCTTCGCTTTGATCGTTCCCTGGAAGACCAGTAGTAGTTTCCGATGCACATGTGGAGGCATTCTGAAATCTGTGGACTAACTGAGTGTTGATGAAACACAGAAATTGCCTCGGGATTGAATACAACAGTCACCATGCGCACTTTCCTCCATGGTTGTAATGTCTCAAACAGTCTACGCTTTGATAATTCCCTGGAAGACCAGTAGTAGTTTCCGATGCACATCTGGAGGCATTCTGTAATCTGTGGAGTATCAGAGTGTTGGTGAAACACAGAAATTGCATCGGGATTGAATACAACAGTCACCATGCGCACTTTCCTAAATTCGAGTAATGTCTCAAACAGTCTACGCTTTGATCGTTCCCTGGAAGACCAGTAGTAGTTTCCGATGCACATCTGGAGGCATTCTGAAATCTGTGGGCTAATGGAGTGTTGAAATAACACAGAAATTGCATCGGGATTGAATACAACAGTCACCATGCGCACTTTCCTCCATGGGAGTAATGTCTCAAACAGTCTACGCTTTGATCATTCCCTGGAAGACCAATAGTAGTTTCCGATGCACATCTGGAGGCATTCTGTAATCTGTGGACTATCAGAGTGTAGGTGAAACACAGAAATTGCATCGGGATTGAATACAACAGTCACCATGCGCACTTTCCTCCATGTTAGTAATGTCTCTAACAGTCTACGCTTTGATCGTTCCCTGGGAGACCAGTAGTAGTTTCCGATGCACATCTGGTGGCATTCTGTAATCTGTGGACTATCAGAGTATTGATGAAACACAGAAATTGCATCGGGATTGAATACAACAGTCACCATGCGCACTTTCCTTGACGGGAGTAATGTCTCAAACAGTCTACGTTTTGATCGTTCGCTGGAGGACCAGTAGTAGTTTCCGATGCACATCTGGAGGCATTCTGTAATCTGTGGACCTTCAAAGTGTTGACAAAACACAGAAATTGAATCGGGATTGAATACAACAATCTCCATGCGGACTTTCCTCCATGTTAGTAATGTCTCAAACAGTCTACGCTTTGATCGTTCCCTATAAGACCAGTGGTTGTTTCCGATGCACATCTGGAGGAATCCTGTAATATGTGGGCTATCAGAGTGTTGATGAAACACAGATATTGCATTGGGATTGAATACAACAGTCACAATGCGCACTTTCCTCCATGGGAGTAATGTCTCTAACAGTCTACGCTTTGATCGTTCCCTGGAAGACCAGTAGTAGTTTCCGATGCAAATCTGGAGGCATTCTGTAATCTGTGGACTATCGGAGTGTTGGTGAAACACAGAAGTTGCATCGGGATTGAATACAACAGTCACCATGCGCACTTTCCTCCATGTTAGTAATGTCTCAAACAGTCTACGCTTTGATCGTTCCCTATAAGACCAGTGGTAGTTTCCGATGCACATCTGGTGGCATTCTGTAATCTGTGAACTATCTGAGTGTTGATGAAACACGGAAATTGCATCGGGATTAAATACAACGGTCACGATGCTGACTTTCCTCCATGGGAAAAGGTCTCAAACAGTCTATGCTTTGATCGTTCCCTTAAAGACCAGTAGTAGTTTCCGATGCACATCTGGAGGCATTCTGTAACCTGTGGACTGTCAGAGTGTTGATGAAACACAGAAAATGCATCGGGATTGAATACAACAGGCACCATGCGCACTTTCCTCCATGTGAGCAGTGTCTCAAACGGTCTACGCTTTCACCGTTCCCTGGAAGACCAGTAGTAGTTTCCAATGCACATCTGGAGGCATTCTGTAATCTGTGGACCTTCAAAGTGTTGATGGAACACAGAAATTGCATTGGGATAGAATACAACAGCCACCATGCGCACTTTCCTAAATGTTAGTAATGTTTCAAACAGTCTAGGCTTTGATCGTTCCATGGAATACCAGTGTTAGTTTCCGATGCACATCTTGAGGCATTCTGTAATCTGTGGACTATTAGAGTGTTGATGAAACACAGAAAATGCATCGGGATTGAATACAACAGTCTCCAAGGGAGTAATGTCTCAAACAGTCTACGCTTTGATCGTTCGCTGGAGGACCAGTAGAAGTTTCCGATGCACATCTGGATTCATTCTGTAATCTGTGGACCTTCAAAGTGTTGATAAAACACAGAAATTGCATCGGGATTGAATACAACAGTCACCATGCGCACTTTCCTCCATGGGAGTAGTGTCTCAAACAGTCTACGTTATGATCGATCCCTGGAAGATCAGAAGTAGTTTCCGATGCACATCGGGAGGAATTCTGTAATCTCTGGACTATCAGAGTGTTGATAAAACACAGAAATTGCATCGGGATTGAATACAACAGTCACCATGCGCACTTTTCTCCATGGGAGTAATGTCTCAAATAGTCTACGCTTTGATTGTTCCCTGGAAGACCAGCAGTAGTTTCCGATGAACATCTGGTGGCATTCTGTAATCTGTGGACTATCAGAGTGTTGATGAAACACAGAAATTGCATCGGGATTGAATACAACATTCACAATGCGCACTTTCCTTCACGGTAGTAATGTCTCAAACAGTCTACGCTTTGATCTTTCACTGGAGGACCAGTAGAAGTTTCCGATGCACATCTGGATTCATTCTGTAATCTGTGGACCTTCAAAGTGTTGATAAAACACAGAAATTGCATCGGGATTGAATACAACAATCTCCATGCGCACTTTCCTCCATGTTAGTAATGTCTCAAACAGTCTACGCTTTGATCGTTCCCTATAAGACCAGCGGTAGTTTCCGATGCACATCTGGATGCATTCTGTAATATGTGGGCTATCAGAGTGTTGATGAAACACAGATATTGCATTGGGATTGAATACAACAGTCACCATACGCACTTTCCTGCATGGGAGTAATGTCTCTAACAGTCTACGCTTTGGTCGTTCCCTGAAAGACCAGTAGTAGTTTCCGATGCAAATCTGGAGGCATTCTGTAATCTGTGGACTATCAGAGTGTTGGTGAAACACAGAAATTGCATCGGGATTGATTACAACAGTCACCATGCGCACTTTCCTAAATGCGAGTAATGTCTCAAACAGTCTACGCTTTGATCGTTCCCTGGAAGACCAGTAGTAGTTTCCGATGCACATCTGGTGGCATTCTGAAATCTGTGGACTAACTGAGTGTTGATGAAACACAAAAATTGCATCGGGATTGAATACAACAGTCACCATGCGCACTTACCTCCATGGGAGTAATGTCTCAAACAGTCTACGCTTTGATCATTCCCTGGAAGACCAGTAGTAGTTTCCGTTGCACATCTGGAGGCATTCTGTAATCTGTGGACTATCAGAGAGTTGGTGAAACACAAAAATTGCATCGGGATTGAATACAACAGTCACCATGCGCACTTTCCTAAATTCGAGTAATGTCTCAAACAGTCCCTTTGATCGTTTCCTGGAAGACAGGTAGTAGTTTCCGATGCACATCTGGAGGCATTGTAAAATCTGTGGACTAACTGAGTGTTGATGAAACACAGAAATTGCATCGGGATTGAATAAAACAGTCACCATGCGCTTTTTCCTCCATGGGAGTAATGTCTCAAACAGTCTACGCTTTGATCATTCCCTGGAAGACCAGTAGTAGTTTCCGATGCACATCTGGAGGCATTCTGTAATCTGTGGTCTATCAGAGTGTAGGTGAAACACAGAAATTGCATCGGGATTGAATACAACAGTCACCATGCGCACTTTCCTCCATGTTAGTAATGTCTCTAACAGTCTAAGCTTTGATCGTTCCCTGGGAGACCAGTAGTAGTTTCCGATGCACATCTGGAGGCATTCTGTAATCTGTGGGGTATCAGAGTGTTGATGAAACACAGAAATTGCATCGGGATTGAGTACAACAGTCACCATGCCCACTTTCCTCCATGATAGTAATGTCTCAAATAGTCTACAATTTGATTGTTCCCTGGAAGACCAGCAGTAGTTTCCGATGCACATCTGGTGGCATTCTGTAATCTGTGGACTATCAGAGTATTGATGAAACACAGAAATTGCATCGGGATTGAATACAACAGTCACCATGCGCACTTTCCTTGACGGGAGTAATGTCTCAAACAGTCTACGCTTTGATCGTACCCTTAAAGACCAGTAGTAGTTTCCGATGCACATCTGGAGACATTCTGTAATCTGTGGACTGTCAGAGTGTTAATGAAACACAGAAAATGCATCGGGATTGAATACAAAAATCTCCATGCGCACTTTCCTCCATGTTAGTAATGTCTCGTTCCCTATAAGACCAGTGGTAGTTTCCGATGCACATCTGGAGGCATTCTGTAATATGTGGGCTATCACAGTGTTGATGAAACACAGAAATTGCATTGGGATTGAATACAACAGTCACCATGCGCACTTTACTCCATGGGAGTAATGTCTCTAACAGTCTACGCTTTGATCGTTCTCTGGATGACCAGTAGTAGTTTCCGATGCAAATCTGGAGGCATTCTGTAATCTGTGGACTATCGGAGTGTTGGTGAAACACAGAAGTTGCATCGGGATTGAATACAACATTCACCATGCGCACTTTCCTCCATGTTAGTAATGTCTCAAACAGTCTACGCTTTGATCGTTCCCTGGAAGACCAGTGGTAGTTTCCGATGCACAACTGGAGGCATTCTGTAATATGTGGACAATCAGAGTGTTGATGAAACATAGAAATTGCATTGGGATTGAATAGAACAGTCACCATGCACACTTTCCACCATGGGAGTAATGTCTCTAACAGCCTACTTTTTGATCGTTCCCTGGGAGACCAGTAATAGTTTCCGATGCACATCTGGAGGCATTCTGTAATCTGTGGAGTATCAGAGTGTTGATGAAACACAGAAATTGCATCGGAATTGAATATAACAGTCACCATGCGCACTTTCCCCAAATGCGAGTAATGTCTCAAACAGTCTACGCTTTGATCGTTCCCTGGAAGACCAGTAGTAGTTTCCGATGCACATCTGGAGGCATTCTGAAATCTGTGGACTAACTGAGTGTTGATGAAACACAGAAATTGCATCGGGATTGAATACAACAGTCACCATGCGCACTTTCCTTCATTGGAGTAATGTCTCAAACAGTCTACGCTTTGATCGTCCCTGGAAGACCAGTGGTAGTTTCCAATGCACATCTGGAGCCTTTCTGTAATCTGTGGACTATCAGAGTGTTGGTGAAACACAGAAATTGCATCGGGATTGAATACAACAGTTACCATGCGCACTTTCTTCCATGGGAGTAATGTCTCTAACAGTCTACGCTTTGATCATTCCGTGGAAAACCAGTAGTGGCTTCCGATGCACATCTGGAGGCATTCTGTAATCTGTGGACTATCTGAGTGTTGATGAAACACGGATATTGCATCGGGATTGAATACAACGGTCACGATGCGGACTTTCCTCCATGGGAAAAGGTCTCAAACAGTCTATGCTTTGATCGTTCCCTTAAAGACCAGTAGTAGTTTCCGATGCACATCTGGAGGCATTCTGTAATCTGTGGACTGTCAGAGTGTTGATGAAACACAGAAATTGCATCGCGATTGAATACAACAGTCACCATGCGCACTTTCCTCCATGTGAGCAGTGTCTCAAACGGTCTACGCTTTGACCGTTCCCTGGAAGACCAGTAGTAGTTTCCAATGCACATCTGGAGGCATTCTGTAAACTGTGGACCTTCAAAGTGTTGATGGAACACAGAAATTGCATTGGGATTGAATACAACAGCCACCATGCGCACTTTCCTAAATGTTAGTAATGTTTCAAACAGTCTAGGCTTTAATCGTTCCATGGAATACCAGTGTTAGTTTCCGATGCACATCTTGAGGCATTCTGTAATCTGTGGACTATCAGAGTGTTGATGAAACACAGAAAATGCATCGGGATTGAATACAACAGTCTCCATGGGAGTAATGTCTCAAACAGTCTACGCTTTGATCGTTCGCTGGAGGACCAGTAGAAGTTTCCGATGCACATCTGGATTCATTCTGTAATCTGTGGACCTTCAAAGTGTTGATAAAACACAGAAATTGCATCGGGATTGAATACAACAGTCACCATGCGCACTTTCCTCCATGGGAGTAGTGTCTCAAACAGTCTACGTTATGATCGTTCCCTGGAAGATCAGAAGTAGTTTCCGATGCCCATTGGGAGGCATTCTGTAATCTGTGGACTATCAGAGTGTTGATAAAACACAGAAATTGCATCGGGATTGAATACAACAGTCACCATGCTCAATTTCCTCCATGGGAGTAATATCTCAAACAGTCTACGCTTTGATCATTCCCTGGAAGACCAGTAGTAGTTTCCGATGCACATCTGGAGGCATTCTGTAATCTGTGGACTATGAGAGTGTTGGTGAAACACAGAAATTGCATCGGGATTGAATACAACAGTCATCATGTTCACTTTTCTCCATGGAAGTAATGTCTGAAATAGTCTACGCTTTGATTGTTCCCTGGAAGACCAGCAGTAGTTTCCGATGAACATCTGGTGGCGTTCTGTAATCTGTGGACTATCAGAGTGTTGATGAAACACAGAAATTGCATCGGGATTGAATACAACAGTCACCATGCGCACTTTCCTTCACGGTAGTAATGTCTCAAACAGTCTACGCTTTGATCGTTCACTGGAGGACCAGTAGAAGTTTCCGATGCACATCTGGATTCATTCTGTAATCTGTGGACCTTCAAAATGTTGATAAAACACAGAAATTGCATCGGGATTGAATACAACAATCTCCATGCGCACTTTCCTCCATGTTAGTAATGTCTCAAACAGTCTACGCTTTGATCGTTCCCTGGAAGACCAGTGGTAGTTTCCGATGCACATCTGGAGGCATACTGTAATCTGTGGACTATCAGAGTGATGGTGAAACACAGAAATTGCATCGGGATTGATTACAACAGTCACCATGCGCACTTTCCTAAATGCGAGTAATGTCTCAAACAGTCTACGCTTTGATCGTTCCCTGGAAGACCAGTAGTAGTTTCCGATGCACATCTGGTGGCATTCTGAAATCTGTGGACTAACTGAGTGTTGATGAAACACAAAAATTGCATCGGAATTGAATACAACAGTCACCATGCGCACTTCCTCCATGGGAGTAATGTCTCAAACAGTCTACGCTTTGATCATTCCCTGGAAGACCAGTAGTAGTTTCCGATGCACATCTGGAGGCATTCTGTAATCTGTGGTCTATCAGAGTGTAGGTGAAACACAGAAATTGCATCGGGATTGAATACAACAGTCACCATGCGCACTTTCCTCCATGTTAGTAATGTCTCTAACAGTCTAAGATTTGATCGTTCCCTGGGAGACCAGTAGTAGTTTCCGATGCACATCTGGAGGCATTCTGTAATCTGTGGGGTATCAGAGTGTTGATGAAACATAGAAATTGCAAACGGGATTGAATACAACAGTCACCATGCCCACTTTCCTCCATGGGAGTAATGTCTCAAATAGTCTACAATTTGATTGTTCCCTGGAAGACCAGCAGTAGTTTCCGATGCACATCTGGTGGCATTCTGTAATCTGTGGACTATCAGAGTATTGATGAAACACAGAAATTGCATCGGGATTGAATACAACAGTCACCATGCGCACTTTCCTTGACGGGAGTAATGTCTCAAACAGTCTACGCTTTGATCGTTCGCTGGAGGACCAGTAGTAGTTTCCGATGCACATCTGGAGGCATTCTGTAATCTGTGGACCTTCAAAGTGTTGACAAAACACAGAAATTGCATCGGGATTGAATACAAAAATCTCCATGCGCACTTTCCTCCATGTTAGTAATGTCTCAAACAGTCTACGCTTTGATCGTTCCCTATAAGACCAGTGGTAGTTTCCGATGCACATCTGGAGGCATTCTGTAATATGTGGAGTATCAGAGTGTTGATGAAACACAGAAATTGCATCGGAATTGAATATAACAGTCACCATGCGCACTTTCCTAAAGGCGAATAATGTCTCAAACAGTCTACGCTTTGATCGTTCCCTGGAAGACCAGTAGTAGTTTCCGATGCACATCTGGAGGCATTCTGAAATCTGTGGACTAACTGAGTGTTGATGAAACACAGAAATTGCATCGGGATTGAATACAACAGTCACCATGCGCACTTTCCTTCATTGGAGTAATGTCTCAAACAGTCTACGCTTTGATCGTCCCTGGAAGACCAGTGGTAGTTTCCGATGCACATCTGGAGCCTTTCTGTAATCTGTGGACTATCAGAGTGTTGGTGAAACACAGAAATTGCATCGGGATTGACTACAACAGTCACCATGCGCACTTTCTTCCATGGGAGTAATGTCTCTAACAGTCTACGCTTTGATCATTCCGTGGAAAACCAGTAGTAGTTTCCGATGCACATCTGGAGGCATTCTGTAATCTGTGGACTATCTGAGTGTTGATGAAACACGGAAATTGCATCGGGATTGAATACAACGGTCACGATGCGGACTTTCCTCCATGGGAAAAGGTCTCAAACAGTCTATGCTTTGATCGTTCCCTTAAAGACCAGTAGTAGTTTCCGATGCACATCTGGAGGCATTCTGTAATCTGTGGACTGTCAGAGTGTTGATGAAACACAGAAATTGCATCGCGATTGAATACAACAGTCACCATGCGCACTTTCCTCCATGTGAGCAGTGTCTCAAACGGTCTACGCTTTGACCGTTCCCTGGAAGACCAGTAGTAGTTTCCAATGCACATCTGGAGGAATTCTGTAAACTGTGGACCTTCAAAGTGTTGATGGAACACAGAAATTGCATTGGGATTGAATACAACAGCCACCATGCGCACTTTCCTAAATGTTAGTAATGTTTCAAACAGTCTAGGCTTTAATCGTTCCATGGAATACCAGTGTTAGTTTCCGATGCACATCTTGAGGCATTCTGTAATCTGTGGACTATCAGAGTGTTGATGAAACACAGAAAATGCATCGGGATTGAATACAACAGTCTCCATGGGAGTAATGTCTCAAACAGTCTACGCTTTGATCGTTCGCTGGAGGACCAGTAGAAGTTTCCGATGCACATCTGGATTCATTCTGTAATCTGTGGACCTTCAAAGTGTTGATAAAACACAGAAATTGCATCGGGATTGAATACAACAGTCACCATGCGCACTTTCCTCCATGGGAGTAGTGTCTCAAACAGTCTACGTTATGATCGTTCCCTGGAAGATCAGAAGTAGTTTCCGATGCACATTGGGAGGCATTCTGTAATCTGTGGACTATCAGAGTGTTGATAAAACACAGAAATTGCATCGGGATTGAATACAACAGTCACCATGCTCAATTTCCTCCATGGGAGTAATATCTCAAACAGTCTACGCTTTGATCATTCCCTGGAAGACCAGTAGTAGTTTCCGATGCACATCTGGAGGCATTCTGTAATCTGTGGACTATGAGAGTGTTGGTGAAACACAGAAATTGCATCGGGATTGAATACAACAGTCATCATGTTCACTTTTCTCCATGGAAGTAATGTCTGAAATAGTCTACGCTTTGATTGTTCCCTGGAAGACCAGCAGTAGTTTCCGATGAACATCTGGTGGCGTTCTGTAATCTGTGGACTATCAGAGTGTTGATGAAACACAGAAATTGCATCGGGATTGAATACAACAGTCACCATGCGCACTTTCCTTCACGGTAGTAATGTCTCAAACAGTCTACGCTTTGATCGTTCACTGGAGGACCAGTAGAAGTTTCCGATGCACATCTGGATTCATTCTGTAATCTGTGGACCTTCAAAATGTTGATAAAACACAGAAATTGCATCGGGATTGAATACAACAATCTCCATGCGCACTTTCCTCCATGTTAGTAATGTCTCAAACAGTCTACGCTTTGATCGTTCCCTGGAAGACCAGTGGTAGTTTCCGATGCACATCTGGAGGCATACTGTAATCTGTGGACTATCAGAGTGAGGGTGAAACACAGAAATTGCATCGGGATTGATTACAACAGTCACCATGCGCACTTTCCTAAATGCGAGTAATGTCTCAAACAGTCTACGCTTTGATCGTTCCCTGGAAGACCAGTAGTAGTTTCCGATGCACATCTGGTGGCATTCTGAAATCTGTGGACTAACTGAGTGTTGATGAAACACAAAAATTGCATCGGAATTGAATACAACAGTCACCATGCGCACTTCCTCCATGGGAGTAATGTCTCAAACAGTCTACGCTTTGATCATTCCCTGGAAGACCAGTAGTAGTTTCCGATGCACATCTGGAGGCATTCTGTAATCTGTGGTCTATCAGAGTGTAGGTGAAACACAGAAATTGCATCGGGATTGAATACAACAGTCACCATGCGCACTTTCCTCCATGTTAGTAATGTCTCTAACAGTCTAAGCTTTGATCGTTCCCTGGGAGACCAGTAGTAGTTTCCGATGCACATCTGGAGGCATTCTGTAATCTGTGGGGTATCAGAGTGTTGATGAAACACAGAAATTGCAAACGGGATTGAATACAACAGTCACCATGCCCACTTTCCTCCATGGGAGCAATGTCTCAAATAGTCTACAATTTGATTGTTCCCTGGAAGACCAGCAGTAGTTTCCGATGCACATCTGGTGGCATTCTGTAATCTGTGGACTATCAGAGTATTGATGAAACACAGAAATTGCATCGGGATTGAATACAACAGTCACCATGCGCACTTTCCTTGACGGGAGTAATGTCTCAAACAGTCTACGCTTTGATCGTTCGCTGGAGGACCAGTAGTAGTTTCCGATGCACATCTGGAGGCATTCTGTAATCTGTGGACCTTCAAAGTGTTGACAAAACACAGAAATTGCATCGGGATTGAATACAAAAATCTCCATGAGCACTTTCCTCCATGTTAGTAATGTCTCAAACAGTCTACGCTTTGATCGTTCCCTATAAGACCAGTGGTACTTTCCGATGCACATCTGGAGGCATTCTGTAATATGTGGAGTATCAGAGTGTTGATGAAACACAGAAATTGCATCGGAATTGAATATAACAGTCACCATGCGCACTTTCCTAAAGGCGAATAATGTCTCAAACAGTCTACGCTTTGATCGTTCCCTGGAAGACCAGTAGTAGTTTCCGATGCACATCTGGAGGCATTCTGAAATCTGTGGACTAACTGAGTGTTGATGAAACACAGAAATTGCATCGGGATTGAATACAACAGTCACCATGCGCACTTTCCTTCATTGGAGTAATGTCTCAAACAGTCTACGCTTTGATCGTCCCTGGAAGACCAGTGGTAGTTTCCGATGCACATCTGGAGCCTTTCTGTAATCTGTGGACTATCAGAGTGTTGGTGAAACACAGAAATTGCATCGGGATTGACTACAACAGTCACCATGCGCACTTTCTTCCATGGGAGTAATGTCTCTAACAGTCTACGCTTTGATCATTCCGTGGAAAACCAGTAGTAGTTTCCGATGCACATCTGGAGGCATTCTGTAATCTGTGGACTATCTGAGTGTTGATGAAACACGGAAATTGCATCGGGATTGAATACAACGGTCACGATGCGGACTTTCCCCCATGGGAAAAGGTCTCAAACAGTCTATGCTTTGATCGTTCCCTTAAAGACCAGTGGTAGTTTCCGATGCACATCTGGAGGCATTCTGTAATCTGTGGACTGTCAGAGTGTTGATGAAACACAGAAAATGCATCGGGATTGAATACAACAGTCACCATGCGCACTTTCCTCCACGTGAGCAGTGTCTCAAACGGTCTACGCTTTGACCGTTCCCTGGAAGACCAGTAGTAGTTTCCAATGCACATCTGGAGGCATTCAGTAATCTGTGGACCTACAAAGTGTTGATGGAACACAGAAATTGCATTGGGATTGAATACAACAGCCACCATGCGCACTTTCCTAAATGTTAGTAATGTTTCAAACAGTCTAGGCTTTGATCGTTCCATGGAATACCAGTGTTAGTTTCCGATGCACATCTTGAGGCATTCTGTAATCTGTGGACTATCAGAGTGTTGATGAAACACAGAAAATGCGTCGGGATTGAATACAACAGTCTCCATGGGAGTAGTGTCTCAAACAGTCTACGCTTTGATCGTTCCCTTGAAGACCAGTAGTAGTTTCCGATGCACATCAGGAGGCATTCTGTAATCTGTGGGCCTTCAAAGTGTTGATGAAACACAGAATTTGCATCGGGATTGAATACAACAGTCACCATGCGCACTTTCCTCCATGGGAGTAATGTCTAAAAGAGTTTACGGATTCATCGTTCCCTGGAAGAGCAGTAGTAGTTTCCGATGCACATCTGGAGGCATTATGTAATCTGTGGACTATCAGAGTGTTGATGAAACACAGAAATTGCATCGGGATTGAATACAACAGTCACCATGCGCACTTTCCTCCATGGGAGTAGTGTCTCAAACAGTCTACGTTATGATCGTTTCCTGGAAGATCAGAAGTATTTTCCGATGCACATCGGGAGGCATTCTGTAATCTGTGGACTATCAGAGTGTTGATGAAACACAGATATTGCATCGGGATTGAATACAACAGTCACCATGCGCACTTTTCACCATGGGAGTAATGTCTCAAATAGTCTACGCTTTGATTGTTCCCTGGAAGACCAGCAGTAGTTTCCGATGAACATCTGGTAACATTCTGTAATCTGTGGACTATCAGAGTGTTGATGAAACACAGAAATTGCATCGGGATTGAATACAACATTCACAATGCGCACTTTCCTTCACTGTAGTAATGTCTCAAACAGTCTACGCTTTGATCGTTCGCTGGAGGACCAGTAGAAGTTTCCGATGCACATCTGGATTCATTCTGTAATCTGTGGACCTTCAAAGTGTTGATAAAACACAGAAATTGCATCGGGATTGAATACAACAATCTCCATGCGCACTTTCCTCCATGTTAGTAATATCTCAAACAGTCTACGTTTTGATCGTTCCCTGGAAGACCAGTAGTAGTTTCCGATGCACATCTGGAGGCATTCTGTAATATGTGGGCTATCAGAGTGTTGATAAAACACAGATATTGCATTGGGATTGAATACAACAGTCACCATGCGCACTTTCCTAAATGCGAGGAATGTCTCAAACAGTCTACGCTTTGATCGTTCCCTGGAAGACCAGTAGTAGTTTCTGATGCACATCTGGGGGCATTCTGAAAACTGTGGACTATCAAAGTATTGATGAAACACAGAAATAGCATCGGGATTGAATACAACAGTCACCATGCGCACTTTCCTCCATGGGAGTAATGTCTCAAACAGTCTACGTTTTGATCATTCCCTGGAAGACCAGTAGTAGTTTCCGATGCACATCTGGAGGCATTCTGTAATCTGTGGACTATCAGAGTGTTGGTGAAACACAGAAATTGCATTGGGATTGAATACAACAGTCACCATGCGCACTTTCCTAAATTCGAGTAATGTCTCAAACAGTCTACGCTTTGATCGTTCCCTGGAAGACCATTAGTAGTTTCCGATGCACATCTGGAGGCATTCTGTAATCTGTGGACTATCAGAGTGTAGGTGAAACACAGAAATTGCATCGGGATTGAATACAACATTCACAATGCGCACTTTCCTTCACGGTAGTAATGTCTCAAACAGTCTACGCTTTGATCATTCCCTGGAAGACCAGTAGAAGTTTCCGATGCACATCTGGAGGCATTCTGTAATCTGTGGACTATGAGAGTGTAGGTGAAACACAGAAATTGCATCGGGATTGAATACAACAGTCACCATGCGCACTTTCCTCAATGTTAGTAATGTCTCTAACAGTCTAAGATTTGATCGTTCCCTGGGAGACCAGTAGTAGTTTCCGATGCACATCTGGAGGCATTCTGTATTCTGTGGAGTATCAGAGTGTTGATGAAACACAGAAATTGCATCGGGATTGAATACAACAGTCACCATGCCCACTTTCCTCCATGGGAGTAATGTCTCAAATAGTCTACAATTTGATTGTTCCCTGGAAGACCAGCAGTAGTTTCCGATGCACATCTGGTGGCATTCTGTAATCTGTGGACTATCAGAGTATTGATGAAACACAGATATTGCATCGGGATTGAATACAACAGTCACCATGCGCACTTTCCTTGACAGGAGTAATGCCTCAAACAGTCTACGCTTTGATCGTTCGCTGGAGGACCAGTAGTAGTTTCCGATGCACATCTGGAGGCATTCTGTAATCTGTGGACCTTCAAAGTGTTGACAAAACACAGAAATTGCATCGGGATTGAATACAACAATCTCCATGCGCACTTTCCTCCATGTTAGTAATGTCTCAAACAGTCTACGCTTTGATCGTTCCCTATAAGACCAGTGGTAGTTTCCGATGCACATCTGGAGGCATTCTGTAATATGTGGGCTATCAGAGTGTTGATGAAACACAGAAATTGCATTGGGATTGAATACAACAGTCACCATGCGCACTTTCCTCCATGGGAGTAATGTCTCTAACAGTCTACGTTTTGATCGTTCCCTGGAAGACCAGTAGTAGTTTCTGATGCAAATCTGGAGGCATTCTGTAATCTGTGGACTATCGGAGTGTTGGTGAAACACAGAAGTTGCATCGGGATTGAATACAACAGTCACCATGCGCACTTACCTCCATGTTAGTAATGTCTCAAACAGTCTACGCTTTGATCGTTCCCTGGAAGACCAGTGGTAGTTTCCGATGCACATCTGGAGGCATTCTGTAATATGTGGACAATCAGAGTGTTGATGAAACATAGAAATTGCATTGCGATTGAATAGAACAGTCACCATGCACACTTTCCACCATGGGAGTAATGTCTCTAACAGCCTACGCTTTGATCGTTCCCTGGAGGACCAGTATTAGTTTCCGATGCACATCTGGAGGCATTCTGTAATCTATGGAGTATCAGAGTGTTGATAAAACACAGAAATTGCATCGGAATCGTATACAACAGTCACCATGCGCACTTTCCTAAATGCGAGTAATGTCTCAAACAGTCTACGCTTTGATCGTTCCCTGGAAGACCAGTATTAGTTTCCGATGCACATCTGGAGGCATTCTGAAATCTGTGGACTAACTGAGTGTTGATGAAACACCGAAATTGCATCGGGATTGAATACAACAGTCACCATGCGCACTTTCCTCCATGGGAGTAATGTCTCAAACAGTCTACGCTTTGATCATTCCCTTGAAGACCAGTAGTAGTTTCCGATGCACATCTGGAGGCATTCTGTAATCTGTGGACTAACAGAGTGTAGGTGAAACACAGAAATTGCATCGGGATTGAATACAACAGTCACCATGCGCACTTTCCTCCATGGGAGTAATGTCTCTAACAGTCTACGCTTTGATCATTCCCTGGAAGACCAGTAGTAGTTTCCGATGCATATCTGGAGGCATTCTGTAATATGTGGACTGTCTGAGTGTTGATGAAACACAGAAATTGCATCGGGATTGAATACAATGGTCACGATGCGCACTTTCCTCCATGGGAAATGGTCTCAAACAGTCTACGCTTTGATCGTACACTTAAAGACCAGTAGTAGTTTCCGATGCACATCTGGAGGCATTCTGTAAACTGTGGAGTATCAGAGTGTTGATGAAACACAGAAATTGCATCGGGATTGATTACAACACTCACCATGCGCACTTTCCTCCATGTTAGTAATGTCTCTAACAGTCTACGCTTTGACCGTTCCCTGGGAGACCAGTAGTAGTTTCCGATGCACATCTGGAGGCATTCTGTAATCTGTGGAGTATCAAAGTGTTGATGAAACACAGAAATTGCATCGGGATTGAATACAACAGTCATCATGTTCACTTTTCTCCATGGGAGTAATGTCTCAAATAGTCTACGCTTTGATTGTTCCCTGGAAGACCAGCAGTAGTTTCCGATGAACATCTGGTGGCGCTCTGTAATCTGTGGACTATCAGAGTGTTGATGAAACACAGAAATTGCATCGGGATTGAATACAACAGTCACCATGCGCACTTTCCTCCATGTTAGTAATGTCTCAAAGAGTCTACGCTTTGATCGTTCCCTGGAAGACCAGTGGTAGTTTCCGATGCACATCTGGAGGCATTCTGTAATATGTGGACTATCAGAGTGTTGTTGAAACATAGAAATTGCATTGGGATTGAATAGAACAGTCACCATGCACACTTTCCACCGTGGGAGTAATGTCTCTAACAGCCTACGGTTTGATCATTCCCTGGGAGACCAGTAGTAGTTTTTGATGCACATCTGGAGGCATTCTGTAATCTGTGGAGTATTAGAGTGTTGATGAAACACAGAAATTGCATTGGGATTGAATAGAACAGTCACCATGCACACTTTCCACCGTGGGAGTAATGTCTCTAACAGCCTACGCTTTGATCGTTCCCTGGAAGACCAGTAGAAGTTTCCGATGCACATCTGGAGGCATTCTGAAATCTGTGGACTAACTGAGTGTTGATGAAACACCGAAATTGCATCGGGATTTAATACAACAGTCACCATGCGCACTTTCCTCCATGGGAGTAATGTTGCAAACAGTCTACGCTTTGATCATTCCCTGGAAGACCAGTAGTAGTTTCCGATGCACATCTGGAGGCGTTCTCTAATCTGTGGGCTATCTGGGTGTTGATGAAACACAGAAATTGCGTCGGGATTGAATACAATGGTCATGATGCGCACTTTCCTCCATGGGAAATGGTCTCAAACAGTCTACGCTTTGATCGTACCCTTAAAGACCAGTAGTAGTTTCCGATGCACATCTGGAGGCATTCTGTAATCTGTGGACTGTCAGAGTGTTAATGAAACACAGAAAATGCATCGGGATTGAATACAACAGTCACCATGTGCACTTTATTCCATGGGAGTAATGTCTCTAACAGCCTACGCTTTGATCGTTCCCTGGGAGACCAGTACTAGTTTCCGATGCACATCTGGAGGCATTCTGTAATCTGTGGAGTATCAGAGTGTTGATGAAACACAGAAATTGCATCGGGATTGAATACAACAGTCACCATGCGCACTTTCTCCATGTTAGTAATGTCTCTAACAGTCTACGCTTTGACCGTTCCCTGGGAGACCAGTACTAGTTTCCGATGCACATCTGGAGGCATTCTGTAATCTGTGGACTATCAGAGTGTTGATGAAACACATAAATTGCATCAGGATTGAATACACAAGTCACCATGCTTACTTTCCTGCATGGGAGTAATGTCTTAAATAGTCTACAATTTGATTGTTTCCTGGAAGACCAGCAGTAGTTTCCGATGCACATCTGGTGGCATTCTGTAATCTGTGGACTATCAGAGTGTTGATGAAACACAGAAATTGCATCGGGATTGAATACAACAATCTCCATGCGCACTTTCCTCCATGTTAGTAATGTCTCAAACTGTCTACGGTTTGATCGTTCCCTATAAGACCAGTGGTAGTTTCCGATGCACATCTGGAGGCATTCTGTAATATGTGGGCTATCAGAGTGTTGATGAAACACTGAAATTGCATTGGGATTGAATACAACAGTCACCATGCGCACTTTCCTGCATTGGGAGTGATGTCTCTAACAGTCTATGCTTTGATCGTTTCCTGGAAGACCAGTAGTAGTTTAAGATGCAAATCTGAAGGCATTCTGTAATCTGTGGACTATCAAAGTGTTGGTGAAACACAGAAATTGCATCGGGACTGAATACAACAGTCACCATGCGCACTTTCCTGCATCTTAGTAATGTCTCAAAAAGTCTACGATTTGATCGTTCCCTGGAAGACCAGTGGTAGTTTCCGATGCACATCTGGAGGCATTCTGTAATATGTGGACTATCAGAGTGTTGATGAAACATAGAAATTGCATTGGGATTGAATAGAACAGTCACGATGCACACTTTCCTCCATGGGAGTAATGCCTCTAACAGACTACGCTTTGATCGTTCCCTGGGAGACCAGTAGTAGTTTCCGATGCACATCTGGAGGCATTCTGTAATCTGTGGAGTATCAGAGTGTTGATGAAACACAGAAATTGCATCGGGATTGAATAAAACAGTCACCATTCGCACTTTCTTCCATGGGAGTTATGTCTCTAACAGTCTACGCTTTGATCGTACCCTTAAAGACCAGTAGTAGTTTCCGATGCACATCTGGAGGCATTCCGTAATCTGTGGACTGTCAGAGTGTTAATGAAACACAGAAAATGCATCGGGATTGAATACAAGAGTCACCATGCGCACTTTATTCCATGGGAGTAATGTCTCTAACAGCATACGCTTTGATCGTTCCCTGGGAGACCAGTAGTAGTTTCCGATGCACATCTGGAGGCATTCTGAAATCTGTGGAGTATCAGAAAGTTGATGAAATACAGAAATTGCATCGGGATTGAATACAACAGTCACCATGCGCACTTTATTCCATGGGAGTAATGTCTCTAACAGCCTACGCTTTGATCGTTCCCTGGGAGACCAGTAGTAGTTTCCGATGCACATCTGGAGGCATTCTGTAATCTGCGGAGTATCAGAGTGTTGATGAAACACAGAAATTGCATCGGGATTGAATACAACAGTCAAGATGCGCACTTTCCTCCATGTTAGTAATGTCTCTAACAGTCTACGCTTTGATCGTTCCCTGGGAGACCAGTAGTAGTTTCCGATGCACATCTGGAGGCATTCTGTAATCTGTGGAGTATCAGAGTGTTGATGAAACACAGAAATTGCATCGGGATTGAATACAACAGTCATTATGCGCACTTTTCTCCATGGGAGTAATGTCTCAAATAGTCTACGCTTTGATTGTTCCCTGGAAGACCAGCAGTAGTTTCCGATGAACATCTGGTGGCGTTCTGTAATCTATGGACTATCAGAATGTTGATGAAAGACATAAATTGCATTGGGATTGAATACAACAGTCACCATGCGCACTTTCCTGCATGGGAGTAATGTCTCAAACAGTCTACGCTTTGATCGTTCCCTGGAAGACCAGTAGTAGTTTCCGATGCACATCTGGAGGCATTCTGAAATCTGTGGACTAGCTGAGTGTTGATGAAACACAGAAATTGCATCGGGATTGAATACAACAGTCACCATGCGCACTTTCCTCCATGTTAGTAATGTCCCTAACAGTCTACGCATTGATCGTTCCCTAGGAGACCAGTAGTAGTTTCCGATGCACATCTGGAGGCATTCTGTAATCTGTGGAGTATCAGAGTGTTGATGAAACACAGAAATTGCATCGGGATTGAATACAACAGTCATCATGCGCACTTTTCTCCATGGGAGTAATGTCTCAATTAGTCTACGCTTTGATTGTTCCCTGGAAGACCAGCAGTAGTTTCCGATGAACATCTGGTGGCGTTCTGTAATCTATGGACTATCAGAGTGTTGATGAAACACATAAATTGCATCGGGATTGAATACAACAGTCACCATGCGCACATTCCTGCATGGGAGTAATGTCTCAAACAGTCTACGCTTTGATCGTTCGCTTGAGGACCAGTAGAAGTTTCCGATGCGCATCTGGAGGCATTCTGTAATCTGTGGACCTTCAAAGTGTTGACAAAACACAGAAATTGCATCGGGATTGAATACAACAATCTCCATGCGCACTTTCCTCCATGTTAGTAATGTCTCAAACAGTCTACGCTTTGATCGTTCCCTATAAGACCAGTGGTAGTTTCCGATGCACATCTGGAGGCATTCTGTAAACTGTGGACTGTCAGAGTGTTAATGAAACACAGAAAATGCATCGGGATTGAATACAACAGTCATCATGCGCACTTTCTTCCATGGGAGTAATGTCTCTAACAGCCTACGCTTTCATCGTTCCCTGGGAGACCAGTAGTAGTTTCCGATGCACATCTGGAGGCATTCTGTAATCTGTGGAGTATCAGAGTGTTGATGAAACACAGAAATTGCTTCGGGATTGAATACAACACTCACCATGCGCACTTTCCTCCATGTTAGTAATGTCTCTAACAGTCTACGCTTTGACCGTTCCCTGGGAGACCAGTAGTAGTTTCCGATGCACATCTGGAGGCATTCTGTAATCTGTGGAGTATCAAAGTGTTGATGAAACACAGAAATTGCATCGGGATTGAATACACAAGTCACAATGCTTACTTTCCTGCATGGGAGTAATGTCTCAAATAGTCTACAATTTGATTGTTCCCTGGAAGACCAGCAGTAGTTTCCGATGCACATCTGGTGGCATTCTGTAATCTGTGGACTATCAGAGTGTTGATGAAACACTGAAATTGCATTGGGATTGAATACAACAGTCACCATGCGCACTTTCCTGCATTGGGAGTGATGTCTCTAACAGTCTATGCTTTGATCGTTTCCTGGAAGACCAGTAGTAGTTTAAGATGCAAATTTGAAGGCATTCTGTAATCTGTGGACTATCAAAGTGTTGGTGAAACACAGAAATTGCATCGGGATTGAATACAACAGTCACCATGCGCACTTTCCTGCATGTTAGTAATGTCTCAAAAAGTCTACGATTTGATCGTTCCCTGGAAGACCAGTGGTAGTTTCCGATGCACATCTGGAGGCATTCTGTAATATGTGGACTATCAGAGTGTTGATGAAACACAGAAATTGCATCGGGATTGAATACAACAGTCATCATGCGCACTTTCTTCCATGGGAGTAATGTCTCTAACAGCCTACGCTTTCATCGTTCCCTGGGAGACCAGTAGTAGTTTCCGATGCACATCTGGAGGCATTCTGTAATCTGTGGAGTATCAGAGTGTTGATGAAACACAGAAATTGCATCGGAATTGAATAAAACAGTCACCATTCGCACTTTCTTCCATGGGAGTTATGTCTCTAACAGTCTACGCTTTGATCGTACCCTTAAAGACCAGTAATAGTTTCCGATGCACAACCGGAGGCATTCCGTAATCTGTGGACTGTCAGAGTGTTAATGAAACACAGAAAATGCATCGGGATTGAATACAACAGTCACCATGCGCACTTTATTCCATGGGAGTAATGTCTCTAACAGCATACGCTTTGATCGTTCCCTGGGAGACCAGTAGTAGTTTCCGATGCACATCTGGAGGCATTCTGAAATCTGTGGAGTATCAGAATGTTGATGAAATACAGAAATTGCATCGGGATTGAATACAACAGTCACCATGCGCACTTTATTCCATGGGAGTAATGTCTCTAACAGCCTACGCTTTGATCGTTCCCTGGGAGACCAGTAGCAGTTTCCGATGCACATCTGGAGGCATTCTGTAATCTGCGGAGTATCAGAGTGTTGATGAAACACAGAAATTGCATCGGGATTGAATACAACAGTCAAGATGCGCACTTTCCTCCATGTTAGTAATGTCTCTAACAGTCTACGCTTTGATCGTTCCCTGGGAGACCAGTAGTAGTTTCCGATGCACATCTGGAGGCATTCTGTAATCTGTGGAGTATCAGAGTGTTGATGAAACACAGAAATTGCATCGGGATTGAATACAACAGTCATTATGCGAACTTTTCTCCATGGGAGTAATGTCTCAAATAGTCTACGCTTTGATTGTTCCCTGGAAGACCAGCAGTAGTTTCCGATGAACATCTGGTGGCGTTCTGTAATCTATGGACTATCAGAATGTTGATGAAAGACATAAATTGCATTGGGATTGAATACAACAGTCACCATGCGCACTTTCCTGCATGGGAGTAATGTCTCAAACAGTCTACGCTTTGATCGTTCCCTGGAAGACCAGTAGTAGTTTCCGATGCACATCTGGAGGCATTCTGAAATCTGTGGACTAGCTGAGTGTTGATGAAACACAGAAATTGCATCGGGATTGAATACAACAGTCACCATGCGCACTTTCCTCCATGTTAGTAATGTCTCTAACAGTCTACGCATTGATCGTTCCCTAGGAGACCAGTAGTAGTTTCCGATGCACATCTGGAGGCATTATGTAATCTGTGGAGTATCAGAGTGTTGATGAAACACAGAAATTGCATCGGGATTGAATACAACAGTCATCATGCGCACTTTTCTCCATGGGAGTAATGTCTCAATTAGTCTACGCTTTGATTGTTCCCTGGAAGACCAGCAGTAGTTTCCGATGAACATCTGGTGGCGTTCTGTAATCTATGGACTATCAGAGTGTTGATGAAACACATAAATTGCATCGGGATTGAATACAACAGTCACCATGCGCACTTTCCTGCATGGGAGTAATGTCTCAAACAGTCTACGCTTTGATCGTTCCCTGGAAGACCAGCAGTAGTTTCCGATGCACATCTGGTGGCATTCTGTAATCTGTGGACTATCTGAGTGTTGATGAAACACAGAAATTGCATCGGGATTGAATACAACAGTCACAATGCGCACTTTCCTTCACGGGAGTGATCTATCAAACAGTCTACGCTTTGATCGTTCGCTTGAGGACCAGTAGAAGTTTCCGATGCGCATCTGGAGGCATTCTGTAATCTGTGGACCTTCAAAGTGTTGACAAAACACAGAAATTGCATCGGGATTGAATACAACAATCTCCATGCGCACTTTCCTCAATGTTAGTAATGTCTCAAACAGTCTACGCTTTGATCGTTCCCTATAAGACCAGTGGTAGTTTCCGATGCACATCTGGAGGCATTCTGTAATATGTGGGCTATCAGAGTGTTGATGAAACACAGAAATTCCATTGGGATTGAATAGAACAGTCACCATGAACACTATCCTCCATGGGAGTAATGTCTCTAACAGCCTACGCTTTGATCGTTCCCTGGGAGACCAGTAGTAGTTTCCGATGCACATCTGGAGGCATTCCGTAATCTGTGGAGTATCAGAGTGTTGATGAAACACAGAAATTGCATCGGGATTGAATACGACAGTCACCATGCGCACTTTCCTGCATGTTAGTAATGTCTCAAAAAGTCTACGATTTGATCGTTCCCTGGAAAACCAGTGGTAGTTTCCGATGCACATCTGGAGGCATTCTGTAATATGTGGACTATCAGAGTGTTGATGAAACATAGAAATTGCATTGGGATTGAATAGAACAGTCACCATGCACACTTTCCTCCATGGGAGTAATGTCTCTAACAGCCTACGCTTTGATCGTTCCCTGGGAGACCAGTAGTAGTTTAAGATGCAAATCTGGAGGCATTCTGTAATCTGTGGACTATCAAAGTGTTGGTGAAACACAGAAATTGCATCGGGATTGAATACAACAGTCACCATGCGCACTTTCCTGCATGTTAGTAATGTCTCAAAAAGTCTACGATTTGATCGTTCCCTGGAAGACCAGTGGTAGTTTCCGATGCACATCTGGAGGCATTCTGTAATATGTGGACTATCAGAGTGTTGATGAAACATAGAAATTGCATTGGGATTGAATAGAACAGTCACGATGCACACTTTCCTCCATGGGAGTAATGTCTCTAACAGACTACGCTTTGATCGTTCCCTGGGAGACCAGTAGTAGTTTCCGATGCACATCTGGAGGCATTCTGTAATCTGTGGAGTATCAGAGTGTTGATGAAACACAGAAATTGCATCGGGATTGAATACAACAGTCACCATGCGCACTTTCTTCCATGGGAGTTATGTCTCTAACAGTCTACGCTTTGATCGTACCCTTAAAGACCAGTAGTAGTTTCCGATGCACATCTGGAGGCATTCCGTAATCTGTGGACTGTCACAGTGTTAATGAAACACAGAAAATGCATCGGGATTGAGTACAACAGTCACCATGCGCACTTTATTCCATGGGAGTAATGTCTCTAACAGCCTACGCTTTGATCGTTCCCTGGGAGACCAGTAGTAGTTTCCGATGCACATCTGGAGGCATTCTGTAATCTGCGGAGTATCAGAGCGTTGATGAAACACAGAAATTGCATTGGGATTGAATACAACAGTCACCATGCGCACTTTCCTCCATGTTAGTAATGTCTCTAACAGTCTACGCTTTGATCGTTCCCTGGAAGACCAGCAGTAGTTTCCGATGCACATCTGGTGGCATTCTGTAATCTGTGGACTATCTGAGTGTTGATGAAACACAGAAATTGCATCGGGATTGAATACAACAGTCACAATGCGCACTTTCCTTCACGGGAGTGATCTATCAAACAGTCTACGCTTTGATCGTTCGCTTGAGGACCAGTAGAAGTTTCCGATGCGCATCTGGAGGCATTCTATAATCTGTGGACCTTCAAAGTGTTGACAAAACACAGAAATTGCATCGGGATTGAATACAACAATCTCCATGCGCACTTTCCTCAATGTTAGTAATGTCTCAAACAGTCTACGCTTTGATCGTTCCCTAAAAGACCAGTGGTAGTTTCCGATGCACATCTGGAGGCATTCTGTAATATGTGGGCTATCAGAGTGTTGATGAAACACAGAAATTCCATTGGGATTGAATAGAACAGTCACCATGAACACTATCCTCCATGGGAGTAATGTCTCTAACAGCCTACGCTTTGATCGTTCCCTGGGAGACCAGTAGTAGTTTCCGATGCACATCTGGAGGCATTCCGTAATCTGTGGAGTATCAGAGTGTTGATGAAACACAGAAATTGCATCGGGATTGAATACAACAGTCACCATGCGCACTTTCCTGCATGTTAGTAATGTCTCAAAAAGTCTACGATTTGATCGTTCCCTGGAAAACCAGTGGTAGTTTCCGATGCACATCTGGAGGCATTCTGTAATATGTGGACTATCAGAGTGTTGATGAAACATAGATATTGCATTGGGATTGAATAGAACAGTCACCATGCACACTTTCCTCCATAGGAGTAATGTCTCTAACAGCCTACGCTTTGATCGTTCCCTGGGAGACCAGTAGTAGTTTAAGATGCAAATCTGGAGGCATTCTGTGATCTGTGGACTATCAAAGTGTTGGTGAAACACAGAAATTGCATCGGGATTGAATACAACAGTCACCATGCGCACTTTCCTGCATGTTAGTAATGTCTCAAAAAGTCTACGATTTGATCGTTCCCTGGAAGACCAGTGGTAGTTTCCGATGCACATCTGGAGGCATTCTGTAATATGTGGACTATCAGAGTGTTGATGAAACATAGAAATTGCATTGGGATTGAATAGAACAGTCACGATGCACACTTTCCTCCATGGGAGTAATGTCTCTAACAGACTACGCTTTGATCGTTCCCTGGGAGACCAGTAGTAGTTTCCGATGCACATCTGGAGGCATTCTGTAATCTGTGGAGTATCAGAGTGTTGATGAAACACAGAAATTGCATCGGGATTGAATACAACAGTCACCATGCGCACTTTCTTCCATGGGAGTTATGTCTCTAACAGTCTACGCTTTGATCGTACCCTTAAAGACCAGTAGTAGTTTCCGATGCACATCTGGAGGCATTCCGTAATCTGTGGACTGTCAGAGTGTTAATGAAACACAGAAAATGCATCGGGATTGAGTACAACAGTCACCATGCGCACTTTATTCCATGGGAGTAATGTCTCTAACAGCATACGCTTTGATCGTTCCCTGGGAGACCAGTAGTAGTTTCCGATGCACATCTGGAGGCATTCTGAAATCTGTGGAGTATCAGAGTGTTGATGAAATACAGAAATTGCATCGGGATTGAATACAACAGTCACCATGCGCACTTTATTCCATGGGAGTAATGTCTCTAACAGCCTACGCTTTGATCGTTCCCTGGGAGACCAGTAGTAGTTTCCGATGCACATCTGGAGGCATTCTGTAATCTGCGGAGTATCAGAGCGTTGATGAAACACAGAAATTGCATCGGGATTGAATACAACAGTCACCATGCGCACTTTCCTCCATGTTAGTAATGTCTCTAACAGTATACGCTTTGATCGTTCCCTGGGAGACCAGTAGTAGTTTCCGATGCACATCTGGAGGCATTCTGTAATCTGTGGAGTATCAGAGTGTTGATGAAACACAGAAATTGCATCGGGATTGAAGACAACAGTCATTATGCGCACTTTTCTCCATGGGAGTAATGTCTCAAATAGTCTACGCTTTGATTCTTCCCTGGAAGACCAGCAGTAGTTTCCGATGAACATCTGGTGGCGTTCTGTAATCTATGGACTATCAGAATGTTGATGAAAGACATAAATTGCATTGGGATTGAATACAACAGTCACCATGCGCACTTTCCTGCATGGGAGTAATGTCTCAAACAGTCTACGCTTTGATCGTTCCCTGGAAGACCAGTAGTAGTTTCCGATGCACATCTGGAGGCATTCTGAAATCTGTGGACTAGCTGAGTGTTGATGAAACACAGAAATTGCATCGGGATTGAATACAACAGTCACCATGCGCACTTTATTCCATGGGAGTAATGTCTCTAACAGCCTACGCTTTGATCGTTCCCTGGGAGACCAGTAGTAGTTTCCGATACACATCTGGAGGCATTCTGTAATCTGCGGAGTATCAGAGCGTTGATGAAACACAGAAATTGCATTGGGATTGAATACAACAGTCACCATGCGCACTTTCCTCCATGTTAGTAATGTCTCTAACAGTCTACGCTTTGATCGTTCCCTGGAAGACCAGCAGTAGTTTCCGATGCACATCTGGTGGTATTCTGTAATCTGTGGACTATCTGAGTGTTGATGAAACACAGAAATTGCATCGGGGTTGAATACAACAGTCACAATGCGCACTTTCCTTCACGGGAGTGATCTATCAAACAGTCTACGCTTTGATCGTTCGCTTGAGGACCAGTAGAAGTTTCCGATGCGCATCTGGAGGCATTCTGTAATCTGTGGACCTTCAAAGTGTTGACAAAACACAGAAATTGCATCGGGATTGAATACAACAATCTCCATGCGCACTTTCCTCAATGTTAGTAATGTCTCAAACAGTCTACGCTTTGATCGTTCCCTAAAAGACCAGTGGTAGTTTCCGATGCACATCTGGAGGCATTCTGTAATATGTGGGCTATCAGAGTGTTGATGAAACACAGAAATTCCATTGGGATTGAATAGAACAGTCACCATGAACACTATCCTCCATGGGAGTAATGTCTCTAACAGCCTACGCTTTGATCGTTCCCTGGGAGACCAGTAGTAGCTTCCGATGCACATCTGGAGGCATTCCGTAATCTGTGGAGTATCAGAGTGTTGATGAAACACAGAAATTGCATCGGGATTGAATACAACAGTCACCATGCGCACTTTCCTGCATGTTAGTAATGTCTCAAAAAGTCTACGATTTGATCGTTCCCTGGAAAACCAGTGGTAGTTTCCGATGCACATCTGGAGGCATTCTGTAATATGTGGACTATCAGAGTGTTGATGAAACATAGAAATTGCATTGGGATTGAATAGAACAGTCACCATGCACACTTTCCTCCATAGGAGTAATGTCTCTAACAGCCTACGCTTTGATCGTTCCCTGGGAGACCAGTAGTAGTTTAAGATGCAAATCTGGAGGCATTCTGTAATCTGTGGACTATCAAAGTGTTGGTGAAACACAGAAATTGCATCGGGATTGAATACAACAGTCACCATGCGCACTTTCCTGCATGTTAGTAATGTCTCAAAAAGTCTACGATTTGATCGTTCCCTGGAAGACCAGTGGTAGTTTCCGATGCACATCTGGAGGCATTCTGTAATATGTGGACTATCAGAGTGTTGATGAAACATAGAAATTGCATTGGGATTGAATAGAACAGTCACGATGCACACTTTCCTCCATGGGAGTAATGTCTCTAACAGACTACGCTTTGATCGTTCCCTGGGAGACCAGTAGTAGTTTCCGATGCACATCTGGAGGCATTCTGTAATCTGTGGAGTATCAGAGTGTTGATGAAACACAGAAATTGCATCGGGATTGAATACAACAGTCACCATGCGCACTTTCTTCCATGGGAGTTATGTCTCTAACAGTCTACGCTTTGATCGTACCCTTAAAGACCAGTAGTAGTTTCCGATGCACATCTGGAGGCATTCCGTAATCTGTGGACTGTCAGAGTGTTAATGAAACACAGAAAATGCATCGGGATTGAGTACAACAGTCACCATGCGCACTTTATTCCATGGGAGTAATGTCTCTAACAGCATACGCTTTGATCGTTCCCTGGGAGACCAGTAGTAGTTTCCGATGCACATCTGGAGGCATTCTGAAATCTGTGGAGTATCAGAGTGTTGATGAAATACAGAAATTGCATCGGGATTGAATACAACAGTCACCATGCGCACTTTATTCCATGGGAGTAATGTCTCTAACAGCCTACGCTTTGATCGTTCCCTGGGAGACCAGTAGTAGTTTCCGATGCACATCTGGAGGCATTCTGTAATCTGCGGAGTATCAGAGCGTTGATGAAACACAGAAATTGCATCGGGATTGAATACAACAGTCACCATGCGCACTTTCCTCCATGTTAGTAATGTCTCTAACAGTATACGCTTTGATCGTTCCCTGGGAGACCAGTAGTAGTTTCCGATGCACATCTGGAGGCATTCTGTAATCTGTGGAGTATCAGAGTGTTGATGAAACACAGAAATTGCATCGGGATTGAAGACAACAGTCATTATGCGCACTTTTCTCCATGGGAGTAATGCCTCAAATAGTCTACGCTTTGATTCTTCCCTGGAAGACCAGCAGTAGTTTCCGATGAACATCTGGTGGCGTTCTGTAATCTATGGACTATCAGAATGTTGATGAAAGACATAAATTGCATTGGGATTGAATACAACAGTCACCATGCGCACTTTCCTGCATGGGAGTAATGTCTCAAACAGTCTACGCTTTGATCGTTCCCTGGAAGACCAGTAGTAGTTTCCGATGCACATCTGGAGGCATTCTGAAATCTGTGGACTAGCTGAGTGTTGATGAAACACAGAAATTGCATCGGGATTGAATACAACAGTCACCATGCGCACTTTCCTCCATGTTAGTAATGTCTCTAACAGTCTACGCATTGATCGTTCCCTAGGAGACCAGTAGTAGTTTCCGATGCACATCTGGAGGCATTCTGTAATCTGTGGAGTATCAGAGTGTTGATGAAACACAGAAATTGCATCGGGATTGAATACAACAGTCATCATGCGCACTTTTCTCCATGGGAGTAATGTCTCAATTAGTCTACGCTTTGATTGTTCCCTGGAAGACCAGCAGTAGTTTCCGATGAACATCTGGTGGCGTTCTGTAATCTATGGACTATCAGAGTGTTGATGAAACACATAAATTGCATCGGGATTGAATACAACAGTCACCATGCGCACTTTCCTGCATGGGAGTAATGTCTCAAACAGTCTACGCTTTGATCGTTCCCTGGAAGACCAGCAGTAGTTTCCGATGCACATCTGGTGGCATTCTGTAATCTGTGGACTATCTGAGTGTCGATGAAACACAGAAATTGCATCGGGATTGAATACAACAGTCACCATGCGCACTTTCCTTCACGGGAGTGATCTATCAAACAGTCTACGCTTTGATCGTTCGCTTGAGGACCAGTAGAAGTTTCCGATGCGCATCTGGAGGCATTCTGTAATCTGTGGACCTTCAAAGTGTTGACAAAACACAGAAATTGCATCGGGATTGAATACAACAATCTCCATGCGCCCTTTCCTCCATGTTAGTAATGTCTCAAACAGTCTACGCTTTGATCGTTCCCTATAAGACCAGTGGTAGTTTCCGATGCACATCTGGAGGCATTCTGTAATATGTGGGCTATCAGAGTGTTGATGAAACACAGAAATTCCATTGGGATTGAATAGAACAGTCACCATGCACACTTTCCTCCATGGGAGTAATGTCTCTAACAGCCTACGCTTTGATCGTTCCCTTTGAGACCAGTAGTAGTTTCCGATGCACATCTGGAGGCATTCTGAAATCTGTGGATTAACTGAGTGTTGATGAAACACAGAAATTGCAACGGGATTGAATACAACAGTCACCATGCGCAATTTCCTCCATGGGAGTAATGTCTCAAACAGTCTACGCTTTGATGACTCCCTGGAAGACCAGTAGTAGTTTCCGATGCACATCTGGAGGCATTCTGAAATCTGTGGAGTATCAGAGTGTTGATGAAACACAGAAATTGCATCGGGATTGAATACAACAGTCATCATGCGCACTTTTCTCCATGGGAGTAATGTCTCAATTAGTCTACGCTTTGATTGTTCCCTGGAAGACCAGCAGTAGTTTCCGATGAACATCTGGTGGCGTTCTGTAATCTATGGACTATCAGAGTGTTGATGAAACACATAAATTGCATCGGGATTGAATACAACAGTCACCATGCGCACTTTCCTGCATGGGAGTAATGTCTCAAACAGTCTACGCTTTGATCGTTCCCTGGAAGACCAGCAGTAGTTTCCGATGCACATCTGGTGGCATTCTGTAATCTGTGGACTATCTGAGTGTTGATGAAACACAGAAATTGCATCGGGATTGAATACAACAGTCACCATGCGCACTTTCCTTCACGGGAGTGATCTATCAAACAGTCTACGCTTTGATTGTTCCCTGGAAGACCAGCAGTAGTTTCCGATGAACATCTGGTGGCGTTCTGTAATCTATGGACTATCAGAATGTTGATGAAAGACATAAATTGCATTGGGATTGAATACAACAGTCACCATGCGCACTTTCCTGCATGGGAGTAATGTCTCAAACAGTCTACGCTTTGATCGTTCCCTGGAAGACCAGTAGTAGTTTCCGATGCACATCTGGAGGCATTCTGAAATCTGTGGACTAGCTGAGTGTTGATGAAACACAGAAATTGCATCGGGATTGAATACAACAGTCACCATGCGCACTTTCCTCCATGTTAGTAATGTCTCTAACAGTCTACGCATTGATCGTTCCTTAGGAGACCAGTAGTAGTTTCCGATGCACATCTGGAGGCATTCTGTAATCTGTGGAGTATCAGAGTGTTGATGAAACACAGAAATTGCATCGGGATTGAATACAACAGTCATCATGCGTACTTTTCTCCATGGGAGTAATGTCTCAATTAGTCTACGCTTTGATTGTTCCCTGGAAGACCAACAGTAGTTTCCGATGAACATCTGGTGGCGTTCTGTAATCTATGGACTATCAGAGTGTTGATGAAACACATAAATTGCATCGGGATTGAATACAACAGTCACCATGCGCACTTTCCTGCATGGGAGTAATGTCTCAAACAGTCTACGCTTTGATCGTTCCCTGGAAGACCAGCAGTAGTTTCCGATGCACATCTGGTGGCATTCTGTAATCTGTGGACTATCTGAGTGTTGATGAAACACAGAAATTGCATCGGGATTGAATACAACAGTCACAATGCGCACTTTCCTTCACGGGAGTGATCTATCAAACAGTCTACGCTTTGATCGTTCGCTTGAGGACCAGTAGAAGTTTCCGATGCGCATCTGGAGGCATTCTGTAATCTGTGGACCTTCAAAGTGTTGACAAAACACAGAAATTGCGTCGGGATTGAATACAACAATCTCCATGCGACTTTCCTCAATGTTAGTAATGTCTCAAACAGTCTACGCTTTGATCGTTCCCTATAAGACCAGTGGTAGTTTCCGATGCACATCTGGAGGCATTCTGTAATATGTGGGCTATCAGAGTGTTGATGAAACACAGAAATTCCATTGGGATTGAATAGAACAGTCACCATGAACACTATCCTCCATGGGAGTAATGTCTCTAACAGCCTACGCTTTGATCGTTCCCTGGGAGACCAGTAGTAGTTTCCGATGCACATCTGGAGGCATTCCGTAATCTGTGGAGTATCAGAGTGTTGATGAAACACAGAAATTGCATCGGGATTGAATACAACAGTCACCATGCGCACTTTCCTGCATGTTAGTAATGTCTCAAAAAGTCTACGATTTGATCGTTCCCTGGAAAACCAGTGGTAGTTTCCGATGCACATCTGGAGGCATTCTGTAATATGTGGACTATCAGAGTGTTGATGAAACATAGAAATTGCATTGGGATTGAATAGAACAGTCACCATGCACACTTTCCTCCATGGGAGTAATGTCTCTAACAGCCTACGCTTTGATCGTTCCCTGGGAGACAAGTAGTAGTTTAAGATGCAAATCTGGAGGCATTCTGTAATCTGTGGACTATCAAAGTGTTGGTGAAACACAGAAATTGCATCGGGATTGAATACAACAGTCACCATGCGCACTTTCCTGCATGTTAGTAATGTCTCAAAAAGTCTACGATTTGATCGTTCCCTGGAAGACCAGTGGTAGTTTCCGATGCACATCTGGAGGCATTCTGTAATATGTGGACTATCAGCGTGTTGATGAAACATAGAAATTGCATTGGGATTGAATAGAACAGTCACGATGCACACTTTCCTCCATGGGAGTAATGTCTCTAACAGACTACGCTTTGATCGTTCCCTGGGAGACCAGTAGTAGTTTCCGATGCACATCTGGAGGCATTCTGTAATCTGTGGAGTATCAGAGTGTTGATGAAACACAGAAATTGCATCGGGATTGAATACAACAGTCACCATGCGCACTTTCTTCCATGGGAGTTATGTCTCTAACAGTCTACGCTTTGATCGTACCCTTAAAGACCAGTAGTAGTTTCCGATGCACATCTGGAGGCATTCCGTAATCTGTGGACTGTCAGAGTGTTAATGAAACACAGAAAATGCATCGGGATTGAGTACAACAGTCACCATGCGCACTTTATTCCATGGGAGTAATGTCTCTAACAGCATACGCTTTGATCGTTCCCTGGGAGACCAGTAGTAGTTTCCGATGCACATCTGGAGGCATTCTGAAATCTGTGGAGTATCAGAGTGTTGATGAAATACAGAAATTGCATCGGGATTGAATACAACAGTCACCATGCGCACTTTATTCCATGGGAGTAATGTCTCTAACAGCCTACGCTTTGATCGTTCCCTGGGAGACCAGTAGTAGTTTCCGATGCACATCTGGAGGCATTCTGTAATCTGCGGAGTATCAGAGCGTTGATGAAACACAGAAATTGCATCGGGATTGAATACAACAGTCACCATGCGCACTTTCCTCCATGTTAGTAATGTCTCTAACAGTCTACGCTTTGATCGTTCCCTGGAAGACCAGCAGTAGTTTCCGATGCACATCTGGTGGCATTCTGTAATCTGTGGACTATCTGAGTGTTGATGAAACACAGAAATTGCATCGGGATTGAATACAACAGTCACAATGCGCACTTTCCTTCACGGGAGTGATCTATCAAACAGTCTACGCTTTGATCGTTCGCTTGAGGACCAGTAGAAGTTTCCGATGCGCATCTGGAGGCATTCTGTAATCTGTGGACCTTCAAAGTGTTGACAAAACACAGAAATTGCATCGGGATTGAATACAACAATCTCCATGCGCACTTTCCTCAATGTTAGTAATGTCTCAAACAGTCTACGCTTTGATCGTTCCCTATAAGACCAGTGGTAGTTTCCGATGCACATCTGGAGGCATTCTGTAATATGTGGGCTATCAGAGTGTTGATGAAACACAGAAATTCCATTGGGATTGAATAGAACAGTCACCATGAACACTATCCTCCATGGGAGTAATGTCTCTAACAGCCTACGCTTTGATCGTTCCCTGGGAGACCAGTAGTAGTTTCCGATGCACATCTGGAGGCATTCCGTAATCTGTGGAGTATCAGAGTGTTGATGAAACACAGAAATTGCATCGGGATTGAATACAACAGTCACCATGCGCACTTTCCTGCATGTTAGTAATGTCTCAAAAAGTCTACGATTTGATCGTTCCCTGGAAAACCAGTGGTAGTTTCCGATGCACATCTGGAGGCATTCTGTAATATGTGGACTATCAGAGTGTTGATGAAACATAGAAATTGCATTGGGATTGAATAGAACAGTCACCATGCACACTTTCCTCCATAGGAGTAATGTCTCTAACAGCCTACGCTTTGATCGTTCCCTGGGAGACCAGTAGTAGTTTAAGATGCAAATCTGGAGGCATTCTGTAATCTGTGGACTATCAAAGTGTTGGTGAAACACAGAAATTGCATCGGGATTGAATACAACAGTCACCATGCGCACTTTCCTGCATGTTAGTAATGTCTCAAAAAGTCTACGATTTGATCGTTCCCTGGAAGACCAGTGGTAGTTTCCGATGCACATCTGGAGGCATTCTGTAATATGTGGACTATCAGAGTGTTGATGAAACATAGAAATTGCATTGGGATTGAATAGAACAGTCACGATGCACACTTTCCTCCATGGGAGTAATGTCTCTAACAGACTACGCTTTGATCGTTGACTGGGAGACCAGTAGTAGTTTCCGATGCACATCTGGAGGCATTCTGTAATCTGTGGAGTATCAGAGTGTTGACGAAACACAGAAATTGCATCGGGATTGAATACAACAGTCACCATGCGCACTCTCTTCCATGGGAGTTATGTCTCTAACAGTCTACGCTTTGATCGTACCCTTAAAGACCAGTAGTAGTTTCCGATGCACATCTGGAGGCATTCCGTAATCTGTGGACTGTCAGAGTGTTAATGAAACACAGAAAATGCATCGGGATTGAGTACAACAGTCACCATGCGCACTTTATTCCATGGGAGTAATGTCTATAACAGCATACGCTTTGATCGTTCCCTGGGAGACCAGTAGTAGTTTCCGATGCACATCTGGAGGCATTCTGAAATCTGTGGAGTATCAGAGTGTTGATGAAATACAGAAATTGCATCGGGATTGAATACAACAGTCACCATGCGCACTTTATTCCATGGGAGTAATGTCTCTAACAGCCTACGCTTTGATCGTTCCCTGGGAGACCAGTAGTAGTTTCCGATGCACATCTGGAGGCATTCTGTAATCTGCGGAGTATCAGAGCGTTGATGAAACACAGAAATTGCATCGGGATTGAATACAACAGTCACTATGCGCACTTTCCTCCATGTTAGTAATGTCTCTAACAGTCTACGCTTTGATCGTTCCCTGGGAGACCAGTAGTAGTTTCCGATGCACATCTGGAGGCATTCTGTAATCTGTGGAGTATCAGAGTGTTGATGAAACACAGAAATTGCATCGGGATTGAATACAACAGTCATTATGCGCACTTTTCTCCATGGGAGTAATGTCTCAAATAGTCTACGCTTTGATTCTTCCCTGGAAGACCAGCAGTAGTTTCCGATGAACATCTGGTGGCGTTCTGTAATCTATGGACTATCAGAATGTTGATGAAAGACATAAATTGCATTGGGATTGAATACAACAGTCACCATGCGCACTTTCCTGCATGGGAGTAATGTCTCAAACAGTCTACGCTTTGATCGTTCCCTGGAAGACCAGTAGTAGTTTCCGATGCACATCTGGAGGCATTCTGAAATCTGTGGACTAGCTGAGTGTTGATGAAACACAGAAATTGCATCGGGATTGAATACAACAGTCACCATGCGCACTTTCCTCCATGTTAGTAATGTCTCTAACAGTCTACGCATTGATCGTTCCCTAGGAGACCAGTAGTAGTTTCCGATGCACATCTGGAGGCATTCTGTAATCTGTGGAGTATCAGACTGTTGATGAAACACAGAAATTGCATCGGGATTGAATACAACAGTCATCATGCGCACTTTTCTCCATGGGAGTAATGTCTCAATTAGTCTACGCTTTGATTGTTCCCTGGAAGACCAGCAGTAGTTTCCGATGAACATCTGGTGGCGTTCTGTAATCTATGGACTATCAGAGTGTTGATGAAACACATAAATTGCATCGGGATTGAATACAACAGTCACCATGCGCACTTTCCTGCATGGGAGTAATGTCTCAAACAGTCTACGCCTTGATCGTTCCCTGGAAGACCAGCAGTAGTTTCCGATGCACATCTGGTGGCATTCTGTAATCTGTGGACTATCTGAGTGTCGATGAAACACAGAAATTGCATCGGGATTGAATACAACAGTCACCATGCGCACTTTCCTTCACGGGAGTGATCTATCAAACAGTCTACGCTTTGATCGTTCGCTTGAGGACCAGTAGAAGTTTCCGATGCGCATCTGGAGGCATTCTGTAATCTGTGGACCTTCAAAGTGTTGACAAAACACAGAAATTGCATCGGGATTGAATACAACAATCTCCATGCGCCCTTTCCTCCATGTTAGTAATGTCTCAAACAGTCTACGCTTTGATCGTTCCCTATAAGACCAGTGGTAGTTTCCGATGCACATCTGGAGGCATTCTGTAATATGTGGGCTATCAGAGTGTTGATGAAACACAGAAATTCCATTGGGATTGAATAGAACAGTCACCATGCACACTTTCCTCCATGGGAGTAATGTCTCCCTGGGAGACCAGTCGTAGTTTCCGATGCACATCTGGAGGCATTCTGAAATCTGTGGATTAACTGAGTGTTGATGAAACACAGAAATTGCAACGGGATTGAATACAACAGTCACCATGCGCACTTTCCTCCATGGGAGTAATGTCTCAAACAGTCTACGCTTTGATGACTCCCTGGAAGACCAGTAGTAGTTTCCGATGCACATCTGGAGGCATTCTGAAATCTGTGGAGTATCAGAGTGTTGATGAAACACAGAAATTGCATCGGGATTGAATACAACAGTCATCATGCGCACTTTTCTCCATGGGAGTAATGTCTCAATTAGTCTACGCTTTGATTGTTCCCTGGAAGACCAGCAGTAGTTTCCGATGAACATCTGGTGGCGTTCTGTAATCTATGGACTATCAGAGTGTTGATGAAACACATAAATTGCATCGGGATTGAATACAACAGTCACCATGCGCACTTTCCTGCATGGGAGTAATGTCTCAAACAGTCTACGCTTTGATCGTTCCCTGGAAGACCAGCAGTAGTTTCCGATGCACATCTGGTGGCATTCTGTAATCTGTGGACTATCTGAGTGTTGATGAAACACAGAAATTGCATCGGGATTGAATACAACAGTCACCATGCGCACTTTCCTTCACGGGAGTGATCTATCAAACAGTCTACGCTTTGATTGTTCCCTGGAAGACCAGCAGTAGTTTCCGATGAACATCTGGTGGCGTTCTGTAATCTATGGACTATCAGAATGTTGATGAAAGACATAAATTGCATTGGGATTGAATACAACAGTCACCATGCGCACTTTCCTGCATGGGAGTAATGTCTCAAACAGTCTACGCTTTGATCGTTCCCTGGAAGACCAGTAGTAGTTTCCGATGCACATCTGGAGGCATTCTGAAATCTGTGGACTAGCTGAGTGTTGATGAAACACAGAAATTGCATCGGGATTGAATACAACAGTCACCATGCGCACTTTCCTCCATGTTAGTAATGTCTCTAACAGTCTACGCATTGATCGTTCCCTAGGAGACCAGTAGTAGTTTCCGATGCACATCTGGAGGCATTCTGTAATCTGTGGAGTATCAGAGTGTTGATGAAACACAGAAATTGCATCGGGATTGAATACAACAGTCATCATGCGCACTTTTCTCCATGGGAGTAATGTCTCAATTAGTCTACGCTTTGATTGTTCCCTGGAAGACCAACAGTAGTTTCCGATGAACATCTGGTGGCGTTCTGTAATCTATGGACTATCAGAGTGTTGATGAAACACATAAATTGCATCGGGATTGAATACAACAGTCACCATGCGCACTTTCCTGCATGGGAGTAATGTCTCAAACAGTCTACGCTTTGATTGTTCCCTGGAAGACCAGCAGTAGTTTCCGATGCACATCTGGTGGCATTCTGTAATCTGTGGACTATCTGAGTGTTGATGAAACACAGAAATTGCATCGGGATTGAATACAACAGTCACCATGCGCACTTTCCTTCACGGGAGTGATCTATCAAACAGTCTACGCTTTGATCGTTCGCTTGAGGACCAGTAGAAGTTTCCGATGCGCATCTGGAGGCATTCTGTAATCTGTGGACCTTCAAAGTGTTGACAAAACACAGAAATTGCATCGGGATTGAATACAACAATCTCCATGCGCACTTTCCTCCATGTTAGTAATGTCTCAAACAGTCTACGCTTTGATCGTTCCCTATAAGACCAGTGGTAGTTTCCGATGCACATCTGGAGGCATTCTGTAATATGTGGGCTATCAGAGTGTTGATGAAACACAGAAATTCCATTGGGATTGAATAGAACAGTCACCATGCACACTTTCCTCCATGGGAGTAATGTCTCTAACAGCCTACGCTTTGATCGTTCCCTGGGAGACCAGTAGTAGTTTCCGATGCACATCTGGAGCATTCCGTAATCTGTGGAGTATCAGAGTGTGGATGAAACACAGAAATTGCATCGGGATTGAATACAACAGTCATTATGCGCACTTTTCTCCATGGGAGTAATGTCTCAAATAGTCTACGCTTTGATTGTTCCCTGGAAGACCAGCAGTAGTTTCCGATGAACATCTGGTGGCGTTCTGTAATCTATGGACTATCAGAATGTTGATGAAAGACATAAATTGCATTGGGATTGAATACAACAGTCACCATGCGCACTTTATTCCATGGGAGTAATGTCTCTAACAGCCTACGCTTTGATCGTTCCCTGGAAGACCAGTAGTAGTTTCCGATGCACATCTGGAGGCATTCTGAAATCTGTGGATTAACTGAGTGTTGATGAAACACAGAAATTGCAACGGGATTGAATACAACAGTCACCATGCGCACTTTCCTCCATGGGAGTAATGTCTCAAACAGTCTACGCTTTGATGATTCCCTGGAAGACCAGTAGTAGTTTCCGATGCACATCTGGAGGCATTCTGAAATCTGTGGAGTATCAGAGTGTTGGTGAAACACAGAAATTGCATCGGGATTGAATACAACAGTCATCATGCGCACTTTTCTCCATGGGAGTAATGTCTCAATTAGTCTACGCTTTGATTGTTCCCTGGAAGACCAGCAGTAGTTTCCGATGAACATCTGGTGGCGTTCTGTAATCTATGGACTATCAGAGTGTTGACAAAACACAGAAATTGCATCGGGTTTGAATACAACAATCTCCATGCGCACTTTCCTCCATGTTAGTAATGTCTCAAACAGTCTACGCTTTGATCGTTCCCTATAAGACCAGTGGTAGTTTCCGATGCACATCTGGAGGCATTCTGTAATATGTGGGCTATCAGAGTGTTGATGAAACACAGAAATTCCATTGGGATTGAATAGAACAGTCACCATGCACACTTTCCTCCATGGGAGTAATGTCTCTAACAGCCTACGCTTTGATCGTTCCCTGGGAGACCAGTAGTAGTTTCCGATGCACATCTGGAGGCATTCCGTAATCTGTGGAGTATCAGAGTGTTGATGAAACACAGAAATTGCATCGGGATTGAATACAACGGTCACCATGCGCACTTTCCTGCATGTTAGTAATGTCTCAAAAAGTCTACGATTTGATCGTTCCCTGGAAAACCAGTGGTAGTTTCCGATGCACATCTGGAGGCATTCTGTAATATGTGGACTATCAGAGTGTTGATGAAACATAGAAATTGCATTGGGATTGAATAGAACAGTCACCATGCACACTTTCCTCCATGGGAGTAATGTCTCTAACAGCCTACGCTTTGATCGTTCCCTGGGAGACCAGTAGTAGTTTCCGATGCACATCTGGAGGCATTCCGTAATCTGTGGAGTATCAGAGTGTTGATGAAACACAGAAATTGCATCGGCATTGAATACAACAGTCACCATGCGCACCTTCTTCCATGGGAGTAATGTCTCTAACAGTCTACGCTTTGATCGTTCCCTGGGAGACCAGTAGTAGTTTCCGATGCACATCTGGTGGCATTCTGTAATCTGTGGACTGTCAGAGTGTTAATGAAACACAGAAAATGCATCAGGATTGAATACAACAGTCACCATGCGCACTTTATTCCATGGGAGTAATGTCTCTAACAGCCTACGCTTTGATCGTTCCCTGGAGACCAGTAGTAGTTTCCGATGCACATCTGGAGGCATTCTGTAATCTGTAGAGTATCAGAGTGTTGATGAAACACAGATATTGCATCGGGATTGAATACAACAGTCACCATGCGCACTTTATTCCATGGGAGTAATGTCTCTAACAGCCTACGCTTTGATCGTTCCCTGGGGGACCAGTAGTAGTTTCCGATGCACATCTGGAGGCAATCTGTAATCTGTGGAGTATCAGAGTGTTGATGAAACACAGAAATTGCATCGGGATTGAATACAACAGTCACCATGCGCACTTTCCTCCATGTTAGTAATGTCTCTAACAGTCTACGCATTGATCGTTCCCTAGGAGACCAGTAGTAGTTTCCGATGCACATCTGTAGGCATTCTGTAATCTGTGGAGTATCAGAGTGTTGATGAAACACAGAAATTGCATCGGGATTGAATACAACAGTGATCATGCGCACTTTTCTCCATGGGAGTAATGTCTCAATTAGTCTACGCTTTGATTGTTCCCTGGAAGACCAGCAGTAGTTTCCGATGAACATCTGGTGGCGTTCTGTAATCTATGGACTATCAGAGTAATGATGAAACACATAAATTGCTTCGGGATTGAATACAACAGTCACCATGCGCACTTTCCTGCATGGGAGTAATGTCTCAAAGAGTCTACGCTTTGATCGTTCCCTGGAAGTCCAGTAGTAGTTTCCGATGCACATCTGGAGGCATTCTGAAACCTGTGGACTAACTGGGTGTTGATGAAACACAGAAATTGCATCGGGATTGAATACAACAGTCACCATGCGCACTTTCCACCATGGGAGTAATGTCGCAAACAGTCTACGCTTGATCATTCCCTGGAGGACCAGTAGTAGTTTCCGATGCACATCTGGAGGCATTCTGCAATATGTGGACTATCAGAGTGTTGGTGAAACACAGAAATTGCATCGGGATTGAATACAACAGTCACCATGCACACTTTCCTCCATGGCAGTAATGTCTAAAATAGTCTACAATTCGATTGTTCCCTGGAAGACTAGCAGTAGTTTCCGACGCACATCTGGTGGCATTCTGTAACCTGTGGACTATCAGAGTGTTGATGAAACACAGAAATTGCATCGGGATTGAATACAACAGTCACCATGCGCACTTTCCTTCACGGGAGTAATGTCTCAAACAGTCTGCGGTTTGATCGTTCGCTGGAGGACCAGTAGTAGTTTCCGATGCACATCTGGAGGCATTCTGTAATCTGTGGACCTTCAAAGTGTTGACAAAACACAGAAATTGCATCGGGATTGAATACAACAATCTCCATGCGCACTTTCCTCCATGGGAATAATGTCTCAAACAGTCTACGCTTTGATCGTTCCCTATAAGACCAGTGGTAGTTTCCGATGCACATCTGGAGGCATTCTGTAATATGTGGGCTATCAGAGTGTTGATGAAACACAGAAATTGCATTGGGATTGAATACAACAGTCACCGTGCGCACTTTCCTGCATGGGAGTAATGTCTCTAACACTCTACGCTTTGATCGTTCCCTGAAGACCAGTAGTAGTTTAAGATGCAAATCTGGAGGCATTATGTAATCTGTGGACTATCAGAGTGTTGGTGAAACACAGAAATTGCATCGGGATTGAATACAACAGTCACCATGCGCACATTCCTGCATGTAAGTAAAGTCTCAAAAAGTCTACGTTTTGATCGTTCCCTGGAAGACCAGAGGTAGTTTCCGATGCACATCTGGATGCATTCTGTAATATGTGGACTATCAGAGTGTTGATGAAACATAGAAATTGCATTGGGATTGAATAGAACAGTCACAATGCACACATTCCTCCATGGGAGTAATGTCTCAAACAGTCTTCGCTTTGATCATACCCTGGAAGACCTGTAGTAGTTTCCGATGCACATCTGGAGGCATTCTGTAATCTGTGGACTATCTGAGTGTTGATGAAACACAGAAATTGCATCGGGATTGAATACAACAGTCACCATGCGCACATTCCTGCATGTAAGTAAAGTCTCAAAAAGTCTACGTTTTGATCGTTCCCTGGAAGACCAGAGGTAGTTTCCGATGCACATCTGGAGGCATTCTGTAATATGTGGACTATCAGAGTGTTGATGAAACATAGAAATTGCATTGGGATTGAATAGAACAGTCACCATGCACACTTTCCTCCATGGGAGTAATGTCTCTAACAGCCTACGCTTTGATCGTTCCCTGGGAGACCAGTAGTAGTTTCCGATGCACATCTGGAGGCATTCCGTAATCTGTGGAGTATCAGAGTGTTGATGAAACACAGAAATTGCATCGGCATTGAATACAACAGTCACCATGCGCACCTTCTTCCATGGGAGTAATGTCTCTAACAGTCTACGCTTTGACCGTTCCCTGGGAGACCAGTAGTAGTTTCCGATGCACATCTGGTGGCATTCTGTAATCTGTGGACTGTCAGAGTGTTAATGAAACACAGAAAATGCATCAGGATTGAATACAACAGTCACCATGCGCACTTTATTCCATGGGAGTAATGTCTCTAACAGCCTACGCTTTGATCGTTCCCTGGGAGACCAGTAGTAGTTTCCGATGCACATCTGGAGGCATTCTGTAATCTGTAGAATATCAGAGTGTTGATGAAACACAGATATTGCATCGGGATTGAATACAACAGTCACCATGCGCTCTTTATTCCATGGGAGTAATGTCTCTAACAGCCTACGCTTTGATCGTTCCCTGGGGGACCAGTAGTAGTTTCCGATGCACATCTGGAGGCAATCTGTAATCTGTGGAGTATCAGAGTGTTGATGAAACACAGAAATTGCATCGGGATTGAATACAACAGTCACCATGCGCACTTTCCTCCATGTTAGTAATGTCTCTAACAGTCTACGCATTGATCGTTCCCTAGGAGACCAGTAGTAGTTTCCGATGCACATCTGTAGGCATTCTGTAATCTGTGGAGTATCAGAGTGTTGATGAAACACAGAAATTGCATCGGGATTGAATACAACAGTCATCATGCGCACTTTTCTCCATGGGAGTAATGTCTCAATTAGTCTACGCTTTGATTGTTCCCTGGAAGACCAGCAGTAGTTTCCGATGAACATCTGGTGGCGTTCTGTAATCTATGGACTATCAGAGTGTTGATGAAACACATAAATTGCTTCGGGATTGAATACAACAGTCACCATGCGCACTTTCCTGCATGGGAGTAATGTCTCAAACAGTCTACGCTTTGATCGTTCCCTGGAAGACCAGTAGTAGTTTCCGATGCACATCTGGAGGCATTCTGAAACCTGTGGACTAACTGAGTGTTGATGAAACACAGAAATTGCATCGGGATTGAATACAACAGTCACCATGCGCACTTTCCACCATGGGAGTAATGTCGCAAACAGTCTACGCTTGATCATTCCCTGGAGGACCAGTAGTAGTTTCCGATGCACATCTGGAGGCATTCTGCAATATGTGGACTATCAGAGTGTTGGTGAAACACAGAAATTGCATCGGGATTGAATACAACAGTCACCATGCGCACTTTCCTCCATGGCAGTAATGTCTCAAATAGTCTACAATTCGATTGTTCCCTGGAAGACTAGCAGTAGTTTCCGATGCACATCTGGTGGCATTCTGTAACCTGTGGACTATCAGAGTGTTGATGAAACACAGAAATTGCATCGGGATTGAATACAACAGTCACCATGCGCACTTTCCTTCACGGGAGTAATGTCTCAAACAGTCTGCGGTTTGATCGTTCGCTGGAGGACCAGTAGTAGTTTCCGATGCACATCTGGATGCATTCTGTAATCTGTGGACCTTCAAAGTGTTGACAAAACACAGAAATTGCATCGGGATTGAATACAACAATCTCCATGCGCACTTTCCTCCATGGGAATAATGTCTCAAACGGTCTACGCTTTGATCGTTCCCTATAAGACCAGTGGTAGTTTCCGATGCACATCTGGAGGCATTCTGTAATATGTGGGCTATCAGAGTGTTGATGAAACACAGAAATTGCATTGGGATTGAATACAACATTCACCGTGCGCACTTTCCTGCATGGGAGTAATGTCTCTAACACTCTACGCTTTGATCGTTCCCTGAAGACCAGTAGTAGTTTAAGATGCAAATCTGGAGGCATTATGTAATCTGTGGACTATCAGAGTGTTGGTGAAACACAGAAATTGCATCGGGATTGAATACAACAGTCACCATGCGCACATTCCTGCATGTAAGTAAAGTCTCAAAAAGTCTACGTTTTGATCGTTCCCTGGAAGACCAGAGGTAGTTTCCGATGCACATCTGGATGCATTCTGTAATATGTGGACTATCAGAGTGTTGATGAAACATAGAAATTGCATTGGGATTGAATAGAACAGTCACAATGCACACATTCCTCCATGGGAGTAATGTCTCAAACAGTCCTCGCTTTGATCATACCCTGGAAGACCTGTAGTAGTTTCCGATGCACATCTGGAGGCATTCTGTAATCTGTGGACTATCTGAGTGTTGATGAAACACAGAAATTGCATCGGGATTGAATACAATGGTCACGATGCGTACTTTCCTCCATGGGAAATGGTCTCAAACAGTCTACGCTTTGATCGTACCCTTAAGGACCAGTAGTAGTTTCCGATCCACATGTGGAGGCATTCTGTAATCTGTGGACTGTCAGAGTGTTAATGACACACAGAAAATGCATCGGGATTAAATACAACAGTCACCATGCGCACTTTATTCCATGGGAGTAGTGTCTCTAACAGCCTACGCTCTGATCGTTCCCTGGGAGACCAGTAGTAGTTTCCGATGCACATCTGGAGGTACTCTGTTATCTGTGGAGTATCAGAGTGTTGATGAAACACAGATATTGCATCGGGATTGAATACAACAGTCACCATGCGCTCTTTATTCCATAGGAGTGATGTCTCTAACAGCCTACGCTTTGATCGTTCCCTGGGGGACCAGTAGTAGTTTCCGATGCACATCTGGACGCAATCTGTAATCTGTGGAGTATCAGAGTGTTGATGAAACACAGAAATTTCATCGGGATTGAATACAACAGTCACCATGCGCACTTTCCTCCATGTTAGTAATGTCTGTAACAGTCTACGCTTTGATCGTTCCCTAGGAGACCAGTAGTAGTTTCCGATGCACATCTGGAGGCATTCTGTAATCTGTGGAGTATCAGAGTGTTGATGAAACACAGAAATTGCATCGGGATTGAATACAACAGTCATCATGCGCACTTTTCTCCATGGGAGTAATGTCTCAATTAGTCTACGCTTTGATTGTTCCCTGGAAGACCAGCAGTAGTTTCCGATGAACATCTGGTGGCGTTCTGTAATCTATGGACTATCAGAGTGTTGATGAAACACATATATTGCATCGGGATTGAATACAGCAGTCACCATGCGCACTTTCCTGCATGGGAGTAATGTCTCAAACAGTCTACGCTTTGATCGTTCCCTGGAAGACCAGTAGTAGTTTCCGATGCACATCTGGAGGCATTCTGAAACCTGTGGACTAACTGAGTGTTGATGAAACACAGAAATTGCATCGGGATTGAATACAACAGTCACCATGCGCACTTTCCTCCATGGGAGTAATGTCTCAAACAGTCTACGCTTGATCATTCCCTGGAGGACCAGTAGTAGTTTCCGATGCACATCTGGAGGCATTCTGCAACATGTGGACTATCAGAGTGTTGGTGAAACACAGAAATTGCATCGGGATTGAATACAACAGTCACCATGCGCACTTTCCTCCATGGGAGTAATGTCTCAAATAGTCTACAATTTGATTGTTCCCTGGAAGACTAGCAGTAGTTTTCGATGCACATCTGGTGGCATTCTGTAATATGTGGGCTATCAGAGTGTTGATGAAACACAGAAATTGCATTGGGATTGAATACAACAGTCACCGTGCGCACTTTCCTGCAGGGGAGTAATGTCTCAAACAGTCTACGCTTGATCATTCCCTGGAGGACCAGTAGTAGTTTCCGATGCACATCTGGTGGCATTATGTAATCTGTGGACTATCAGAGTGTTGGTGAAACACAGAAATTGCATCGGGATTGAATACAACAGTCACCATGCGCACATTCCTGCATGTTAGTAAAGTCTCAAAAAGTCTACGATTTGATCGTTCCCTGGAAGACCAGAGGTAGTTTCCGATGCACATCTGGATGCATTCTGTAATATGTGGACTATCAGAGTGTTGATGAAACATAGAAATTGCATTGGGATTGAATAGAACAGTCACCATGCACACTTTCCTCCATGGGAGTAATGTCTCAAACAGTCTTCGCTTTGATCATACCCTGGAAGACCTGTAGTAGTTTCCGATGCACATCTGGAGGCATTCTGTAATCTGTGGACTATCTGAGTGTTGATGAAACACAGAAATTGCATCGGGATTGAATACAATGGTCACGATGCGTACTTTCCTCCATGGGAAATGGTCTCAAACAGTCTACGCTTTGATCGTACCCTTAAAGACCAGTAGTAGTTTCCGATCCACATGTGGAGGCATTCTGTAATCTGTGGACTGTCAGAGTGTTAATGACACACAGAAAAAGCATCGGGATTAAATACAACAGTCACCATGCGCACTTTATTCCATGGGAGTAGTGTCTCTAACAGCCTACGCTTTGATCGTTCCCTGGGAGACCAGTAGTAGTTTCCGATGCACATCTGGAGGCATTCTGTAATCTGTGGAGTATCAGAGTGTTGATGAAACACAGAAATTGCATCGGGATTGAATACAACAGTCACCATGCGCACTTTCCTCCATGTTAGTAATGTCTCTTACAGTCTACACTTTGACCGTTCCCTGGGAGACCAGTAGTAGTTTCCGATGCACTTCTGGAGGCATTCTGTAATCTGTGGAGTATCAGAGTGTTGATGAAACACAGAAATTGCATCGGGATTGAATACAACAGTCATCATGCGCACTTTTCTCCATGGGAGCAATGTCTCAAATAGTCTACGCTTTGATTGTTCCCTGGAAGACCAGCAGTAGTTTCCGATGAACATCTGGTGGCGTTCTGTAACCTGTGGACTATCAGTGTGTTGATGAAACACATAAATTGCATCGGGATTGAATACAACAGTCACCATGCGCACTTTCCTGCATGGGAGTAATGTCTCAAACAGTGTACGCTTTGATCGTTCCCTGGAAGACCAGTAGTAGTCTCCGATGCACATCTGGTGGCATTCTGAAATCTGTGGACTAACTGAGTGTTGATGAGACACAGAAATTGCATCTGGATTGAATACAATGGTCACGATGCGCACTTTCCTCCATGGGAAATGGTCTCAAACAGTCTACGCTTTGATCGTACCCTTAAAGACCAGTAGTAGTTTAAGATGCAAATCTGGAGGCATTCTGTAATCTGTGGACTATCAGAGTGTTGGTGAAACACAGAAATTGCATCGGGATTGAATACAACAGTCACCATGCGCACTTTCCTGCATGTTAGTAATGTCTCAAAAAGTCTACGATTTGATCGTTCCCTGGAAGACCAGTGGTAGTTTCCGATGCACATCTGGTGGCATTCTGTAATATGTGGAATATCAGAGTGTTGATGAAACATAGAAATTGCATTGGGATTGAATAGATCAGTCACCATGCACAATTTCCTCCATGGGAGTAATGTCTCTAACAGCCTACGCTTTGATCGTTCCCTGGGTGACCAGTAGTAGTTTCCGATGCACATCTGGAGGCATTCTGTAATTTGTGAAGTATCAGAGTGTTGATGAAACACAGAAATTGCATCGGGATTTAATACAACACCCACAATGCGCACTTTCCTCCATGTTAGTAATGTCTCTAACAGTCTACGCTTTGACCGTTCCCTGGGAGACCAGTAGTAGTTTCCGATGCACATCTGGAGGCATTCTGAAATCTGCGGACTAACTGAGTGTTGAAGAAACACCGAAATTGCATCGGGATTGAATACAACAGTCACCATGCGCACATTCCTCCATGGGAGTAATGTTGCAAACAATCTACGCTTTGATCATTCCCTGGAAGACCAGTAGTAGTTTCCGATGCACATCTGGAGGCGTTCTGTAATCTGTGGACTATCTGAGTGTTGATGAAACACAGAAATTGCATCGGGATTGAATACAATGGTCATGATGCGCACTTTCCTCCATGGGAAATGGTCTCAAACAGTCTACGCTTTGATTGTTCCCTGGAAGACCAGCAGTAGTTTCCGATGAACATCTGGTGGCGTTCTGTAATCTATGGACTATCAGAGTGTTGATGAAACACATATATTGCATCGGGATTGAATACAGCAGTCACCATGCGCACTTTCCTGCATGGGAGTAATGTCTCAAACAGTCTACGCTTTGATCGTTCCCTGGAAGACCAGTAGTAGTTTCCGATGCACATCTGGAGGCATTCTGAAACCTGTGGACTAACTGAGTGTTGATGAAACACAGAAATTGCATCGGGATTGAATACAACAGTCACCATGCGCACTTTCCTCCATGGGAGTAATGTCTCAAACAGTCTACGCTTGATCATTCCCTGGAGGACCAGTAGTAGTTTCCGATGCACATCTGGAGGCATTCTGCAACATGTGGACTATCAGAGTGTTGGTGAAACACAGAAATTGCATCGGGATTGAATACAACAGTCACCATGCGCACTTTCCTCCATGGGAGTAATGTCTCAAATAGTCTACAATTTGATTGTTCCCTGGAAGACTAGCAGTAGTTTTCGATGCTCATCTGGTGGCATTCTGTAATATGTGGGCTATCAGAGTGTTGATGAAACACAGAAATTGCATTGGGATTGAATACAACAGTCACCGTGCGCACTTTCCTGCATGGGAGTAATGTCTCTAACAGTCTACGCTTTGATCGTGCCCTGGAAGGCCAGTAGTAGTTTAAGAAGCAAATCTGGAGGCATTATGTAATCTGTGGACTATCAGAGTGTTGGTGAAACACAGAAATTGCATCGGGATTGAATACAACAGTCACCATGCGCACATTCCTGCATGTTAGTAAAGTCTCAAAAAGTCTACGATTTGATCGTTCCCTGGAAGACCAGAGGTAGTTTCCGATGCACATCTGGATGCATTCTGTAATATGTGGACTATCAGAGTGTTGATGAAACATAGAAATTGCATTGGGATTGAATAGAACAGTCACCATGCACACTTTCCTCCATGGGAGTAATGTCTCAAACAGTCTTCGCTTTGATCATACCCTGGAAGACCTGTAGTAGTTTCCGATGCACATCTGGAGGCATTCTGTAATCTGTGGACTATCTGAGTGTTGATGAAACACAGAAATTGCATCGGGATTGAATACAATGGTCACGATGCGTACTTTCCTCCATGGGAAATGGTCTCAAACAGTCTACGCTTTGATCGTACCCTTAAGGACCAGTAGTAGTTTCCGATCCACATGTGGAGGCATTCTGTAATCTGTGGACTGTCAGAGTGTTAATGACACACAGAAAATGCATCGGGATTAAATACAACAGTCACCATGCGCACTTTATTCCATGGGAGTAGTGTCTCTAACAGCCTACGCTTTGATCGTTCCCTGGGAGACCAGTAGTAGTTTCCGATGCACATCTGGAGGCATTCTGTAATCTGTGGAGTATCAGAGTGTTGATGAAACACAGAAATTGCATCGGGATTGAATACAACAGTCACCATGCGCACTTTCCTCCATGTTAGTAATGTCTCTTACAGTCTACACTTTGACCGTTCCCTGGGAGACCAGTAGTAGTTTCCGATGCACTTCTGGAGGCATTCTGTAATCTGTGGAGTATCAGAGTGTTGATGAAACACAGAAATTGCATCGGGATTGAATACAACAGTCATCATGCGCACTTTTCTCCATGGGAGCAATGTCTCAAATAGTCTACGCTTTGATTGTTCCCTGGAAGACCAGCAGTAGTTTCCGATGAACATCTGGTGGCGTTCTGTAACCTGTGGACTATCAGTGTGTTGATGAAACACATAAATTGCATCGGGATTGAATACAACAGTCACCATGCGCACTTTCCTGCATGGGAGTAATGTCTCAAACAGTGTACGCTTTGATCGTTCCCTGGAAGACCAGTAGTAGTCTCCGATGCACATCTGGTGGCATTCTGAAATCTGTGGACTAACTGAGTGTTGATGAGACACAGAAATTGCATCTGGATTAAATACAATGGTCACGATGCGCACTTTCCTCCATGGGAAATGGTCTCAAACAGTCTACGCTTTGATCGTACCCTTAAAGACCAGTAGTAGTTTAAGATGCAAATCTGGAGGCATTCTGTAATCTGTGGACTATCAGAGTGTTGGTGAAACACAGAAATTGCATCGGGATTGAATACAACAGTCACCATGCGCACTTTCCTGCATGTTAGTAATGTCTCAAAAAGTCTACGATTTGATCGTTCCCTGGAAGACCAGTGGTAGTTTCCGATGCACATCTGGTGGCATTCTGTAATATGTGGAATATCAGAGTGTTGATGAAACATAGAAATTGCATTGGGATTGAATAGATCAGTCAACATGCACAATTTCCTCCATGGGAGTAATGTCTCTAACTGCCTACGCTTTGATCGTTCCCTGGCTGACCAGTAGTAGTTTCCGATGCACATCTGGAGGCATTCTGTAATCTGTGAAGTATCAGAGTGTTGATGAAACACAGAAATTGCATCGGGATTTAATACAACACCCACCATGCGCACTTTCCTCCATGTTAGTAATGTCTCTAACAGTCTACGCTTTGACCGTTCCCTGGGAGACCAGTAGTAGTTTCCGATGCACATCTGGATGCATTCTGAAATCTGCGGACTAACTGAGTGTTGAAGAAACACCGAAATTGCATCGGGATTGAATACAACAGTCACCATGCGCACATTCGTCCATGGGAGTAATGTTGCAAACAGTCTACGCTTTGATCATTCCCTGGAAGACCAGTAGTAGTTTCCGATGCACATCTGGAGGCGTTCTGTAATCTGTGGACTATCTGAGTGTTGATGAAACACAGAAATTGCATCGGGATTGAATACAATGGTCATGATGCGCACTTTCCTCCATGGGAAATGGTCTCAAACAGTCTACGCTTTGATTGTTCCCTGGAAGACCAGCAGTAGTTTCCGATGAACATCTGGTGGCGTTCTGTAATCTATGGACTATCAGAGTGTTGATGAAACACATATATTGCATCGGGATTGAATACAGCAGTCACCATGCGCACTTTCCTGCATGGGAGTAATGTCTCAAACAGTCTACGCTTTGATCGTTCCCTGGAAGACCAGTAGTAGTTTCCGATGCACATCTGGAGGCATTCTGAAACCTGTGGACTAACTGAGTGTTGATGAAACACAGAAATTGCATCGGGATTGAATACAACAGTCACCATGCGCACTTTCCTCCATGGGAGTAATGTCTCAAACAGTCTACGCTTGATCATTCCCTGGAGGACCAGTAGTAGTTTCCGATGCACATCTGGAGGCATTCTGCAACATGTGGACTATCAGAGTGTTGGTGAAACACAGAAATTGCATCGGGATTGAATACAACAGTCACCATGCGCACTTTCCTCCATGGGAGTAATGTCTCAAATAGTCTACAATTTGATTGTTCCCTGGAAGACTAGCAGTAGTTTTCGATGCTCATCTGGTGGCATTCTGTAATATGTGGGCTATCAGAGTGTTGATGAAACACAGAAATTGCATTGGGATTGAATACAACAGTCACCGTGCGCACTTTCCTGCATGGGAGTAATGTCTCTAACAGTCTACGCTTTGATCGTGCCCTGGAAGGCCAGTAGTAGTTTAAGAAGCAAATCTGGAGGCATTATGTAATCTGTGGACTATCAGAGTGTTGGTGAAACACAGAAATTGCATCGGGATTGAATACAACAGTCACCATGCGCACATTCCTGCATGTTAGTAAAGTCTCAAAAAGTCTACGATTTGATCGTTCCCTGGAAGACCAGAGGTAGTTTCCGATGCACATCTGGATGCATTCTGTAATATGTGGACTATCAGAGTGTTGATGAAACATAGAAATTGCATTGGGATTGAATAGAACAGTCACCATGCACACTTTCCTCCATGGGAGTAATGTCTCAAACAGTCTTCGCTTTGATCATACCCTGGAAGACCTGTAGTAGTTTCCGATGCACATCTGGAGGCATTCTGTAATCTGTGGACTATCTGAGTGTTGATGAAACACAGAAATTGCATCGGGATTGAATACAATGGTCACGATGCGTACTTTCCTCCATGGGAAATGGTCTCAAACAGTCTACGCTTTGATCGTACCCTTAAGGACCAGTAGTAGTTTCCGATCCACATGTGGAGGCATTCTGTAATCTGTGGACTGTCAGAGTGTTAATGACACACAGAAAATGCATCGGGATTAAATACAACAGTCACCATGCGCACTTTATTCCATGGGAGTAGTGTCTCTAACAGCCTACGCTTTGATCGTTCCCTGGGAGACCAGTAGTAGTTTCCGATGCACATCTGGAGGCATTCTGTAATCTGTGGAGTATCAGAGTGTTGATGAAACACAGAAATTGCATCGGGATTGAATACAACAGTCACCATGCGCACTTTCCTCCATGTTAGTAATGTCTCTTACAGTCTACACTTTGACCGTTCCCTGGGAGACCAGTAGTAGTTTCCGATGCACTTCTGGAGGCATTCTGTAATCTGTGGAGTATCAGAGTGTTGATGAAACACAGAAATTGCATCGGGATTGAATACAACAGTCATCATGCGCACTTTTCTCCATGGGAGCAATGTCTCAAATAGTCTACGCTTTGATTGTTCCCTGGAAGACCAGCAGTAGTTTCCGATGAACATCTGGTGGCGTTCTGTAACCTGTGGACTATCAGTGTGTTGATGAAACACATAAATTGCATCGGGATTGAATACAACAGTCACCATGCGCACTTTCCTGCATGGGAGTAATGTCTCAAACAGTGTACGCTTTGATCGTTCCCTGGAAGACCAGTAGTAGTCTCCGATGCACATCTGGTGGCATTCTGAAATCTGTGGACTAACTGAGTGTTGATGAGACACAGAAATTGCATCTGGATTAAATACAATGGTCACGATGCGCACTTTCCTCCATGGGAAATGGTCTCAAACAGTCTACGCTTTGATCGTACCCTTAAAGACCAGTAGTAGTTTAAGATGCAAATCTGGAGGCATTCTGTAATCTGTGGACTATCAGAGTGTTGGTGAAACACAGAAATTGCATCGGGATTGAATACAACAGTCACCATGCGCACTTTCCTGCATGTTAGTAATGTCTCAAAAAGTCTACGATTTGATCGTTCCCTGGAAGACCAGTGGTAGTTTCCGATGCACATCTGGTGGCATTCTGTAATATGTGGAATATCAGAGTGTTGATGAAACATAGAAATTGCATTGGGATTGAATAGATCAGTCAACATGCACAATTTCCTCCATGGGAGTAATGTCTCTAACTGCCTACGCTTTGATCGTTCCCTGGCTGACCAGTAGTAGTTTCCGATGCACATCTGGAGGCATTCTGTAATCTGTGAAGTATCAGAGTGTTGATGAAACACAGAAATTGCATCGGGATTTAATACAACACCCACCATGCGCACTTTCCTCCATGTTAGTAATGTCTCTAACAGTCTACGCTTTGACCGTTCCCTGGGAGACCAGTAGTAGTTTCCGATGCACATCTGGAGGCATTCTGAAATCTGCGGACTAACTGAGTGTTGAAGAAACACCGAAATTGCATCGGGATTGAATACAACAGTCACCATGCGCACATTCGTCCATGGGAGTAATGTTGCAAACAGTCTACGCTTTGATCATTCCCTGGAAGACCAGTAGTAGTTTCCGATGCACATCTGGAGGCGTTCTGTAATCTGTGGACTATCTGAGTGTTGATGAAACACAGAAATTGCATCGGGATTGAATACAATGGTCATGATGCGCACTTTCCTCCATGGGAAATGGTCTCAAACAGTCTACGCTTTGATCGTACCCTTAAAGACCAGTAGTAGTTTCCGATGCACATCTGGAGGCATTCTGTAATCTGTGGAGTATCAGAGAGTTGATGAAACACAGGAATTGCATCGGGATTGAATACAACAGTCACCATGCGCACTTTCTTCCATGGGAGTTATGTCTCTAACAGTCTACGCTTTGATCGTAGCCTTAAAGACCAGTAGTAGTTTCCGATGCACATCTGGAGGCATTCTGTAATCTGTGGACTGTCAGAGTGTTAATGAAACACAGAAAATGCATCGGGATTGAATACAACAGTCACCATGCGCACTTTTCTCCATGGGAGTAATGTCTCAAATAGTCTACGCTTTGATTGTTCCCTGGAAGACCAGCAGTAGTTTCCGATGAACATCTGGTGGCGTTCTGTAATCTGTGGACTATCAGAGTGTTGATGAAACACATAAATTGCATCGGGATTGAATACACAAGTCACCATGCTTACTTTCCTGCATGGGAGTAATGTCTCAAATAGTCTACAATTTGATTGTTCCCTGGAAGACCAGCAGTAGTTTCCGATGCACATCTGGTGGCATTCTGTAATCTGTGGACTATCAGAGTGTTGATGAAACACAGAAACTGCATCGGGATTGAATACAACAGTCACCATGCGCACTTTCCTTCACGGGAGTAATGTCCCAAACTGTCTACGCTTTGATCGTTCCCTGGGAGACCAGTAGTAGTTTCCGATGCACATCTGGAGGCATTCTGTAATCTGTGGACCTTCAAAGTGTTGACAAAACACAGAAATTGCATCGGGATTGAATACAACAATCTCCATGCGCACTTTCCTCCATGTTAGTAATGTCTCAAACTGTCTACGGTTTGATCGTTCCCTATAAGACCAGTGGTAGTTTCCGATGCACATCTGGAGGCATTCTGTAATATGTGGGCTATCAGAGTGTTGATGAAACACTGAAATTGCATTGGGATTGAATACAACAGTCACCATGCGCACTTTCCTGCATGGGAGTAATGTCTCTAACAGTCTACGCTTTGAGCGTTCCCTGGAAGACCAGTAGTAGTTTAAGATGCAAATCTGAAGGCATTCTGTAATCTGTGGACTATCAGAGTGTTGGTGAAACACAGAAATTGCATCGGGATTGAATACAACAGTCACCATGCGCACTTTCCTGCATGTTAGTAATGCCTCAAAAAGTCTACGATTTGATCGTTCCCTGGAAGACCAGTGGTAGTTTCCGATGCACATCTGGAGGCATTCTGTAATATGTGGACTATCAGAGTGTTGATGAAACACATAAATTGCATCGGGATTGAATACAACAGTGACCATGCGCACTTTCCTGCATGGGAGTAATGTCTCAAACAGTCTACGCTTTGATCGTTCCCTGGAAGACCAGTAGTAGTTTCCGTTGCACATCTGGAGGCATTCTGAAATCTGCGGACTATCTGAGTGTTGATGAAACACAAAAATTGCATCGGGATTGAATACAACAGTCACCATGCGCACTTTCCTCCATGGGAGTAATGTCTCAAACAGTCTACGCTTTGATCATTCCCTGGAGGACCAGTAGTAGTTTCTGATGCACATCTGGAGGCATTCTGTAATCTGTGGACTATCAGAGTGTTGGTGAAACACAGAAATTGCATCGGGATTGAATACAACAGTCACCATGCGCACTTTCCTCCATGGGAGTAATGTCTTAAATAGTCTACAATTTGATTGTTCCCTGGAAGACCAGCAGTAGTTTCCGATGCACATCTGGTGGCATTCTGTGATCTGTGGACTATCTGAGTGTTGATGAAACACAGAAATTGCATCGGGATTGAATACAACAGTCACCATGCGCACTTTCCTTCACGGGAGTGATGTATCAAACAGTCTACGCTTTGATCGTTCGCTGGATGACCAGTAGAAGTTTCCGATGCGCATCTGGAGGCATTCTGTAATCTGTGGACCTTCAAAGCGTTGAAATAACACAGAAATTGCATCGGGATTGAATACAACAATCTCCATGCGCACTTTCCTCCATATTAGTAATGTCTCAAACAGTCTACGCTTTGATCGTTCCCTATAAGACCAGTGGTAGTTTCCGGTGCACATCTGGAGGCATTCTGTAATATGTGGGCTATCAGAGTGTTGATGAAACACAGAAATTGCATTGGGATTGATTAGAACAGTCACCATGCACACTTCCCTCCATGGGAGTAATGTCTCTAACAGCCTACGCTTTGATCGTTCCCTGGGAGACCAGTAGTAGTTTCCGATGCACATCTGGAGGCATTCCGTAATCTGTGGAGTATCAGAGTGTTGATGAAACACAGAAATTGCATCGGGATTGAATACAACAGTCACCATGCGCACTTTCTTCCATGGGAGTAATGTCTCTAACAGTCTACGCTTTGATCGTACCCTTAAAGACCAGTAGTAGCTTCCGATGCACATCTGGAGGCAATCTGTAATCTGTGGAGTATCAGAGTGTTGATGAAACACAGAAATTGCATCGGGATTGAATACAACAGTCATCATGCGCACTTTTCTCCATGGGAGTAATGTCTCAAATAGTCTACGCTTTGATTGTTCCCTGGAAGACCAGCAGTAGTTTCCGAAGAACATCTGGTGGCGTTCTGTAATCTATGGACTATCAGAGTGTTGATGAAACACATAAATTGCATCGGGATTGAATACAACAGTCACCATGCGCTCTTTCCTGCATGGGAGTAATGTCTCAAACAATCTACGCTTTGATCGTTCCCTGGAAGACCAGTAGTAGTTTCCGATGCACATCTGGAGGCATTCTGAAACCTGTGGACTAACTGCGTGTTGATGAAACACAGAAATTGCATCGGGATTGAATACAACAGTCACCATGCGCACTTACCTCCATGGGAGTAATGTCTCAAACAGTCTACGCTTTGATCGTTCGCTGGAGGACCAGTAGTAGTTTCCGATGCACATCTGGAGGCATTCTGTAATATGTGGACTATCAGAGTGTTGGTGAAACACAGAAATTGCATCGGGATTGAATACAACAGTCACCATGCGCACTTTACTCCATGGGAGTAATGTCTCAAATAGTCTACAATTTGATTGTTCCCTGGAAGACCAGCAGTAGTTTCCGATGCACATCTGGTGGCATTCTGTAATCTGTGGACTATCAGAGTGTTGATGAAACACAGAAATTGCATCGGGATTGAATACAACAGTCACCATGCGCACTGTCCTTCACGGGAGTAATGTCTCAAACAGTCTGCGCTTTGATCGTTCGCTGGAGGACCAGTAGTAGTTTCCGATGCACATCTGGAGGCATTCTGTAATCTGTGGACCTTCAAAGTGTTGACAAAACACAGAAATTGCATCGGGATTGAATACAACAGTCACCATGCGCACTTTCCTCCATGTTAGTAATGTCTCTAACAGTCTACGCTTTGACCGTTCCCTGGGAGACCAGTAGTAGTTTCCGATGCACATCTGGAGGCATTCTGTAATCTGTGGACTATCAGAGTGTTGATGAAACACAGAAATTGCATCGGGATTGAATACAACAGTCATCATGCGCACTTTTCTCCATGGGAGTAATGTCTCAAATAGTCTACGCTTTGATTGTTCCCTGGAAGACCAGCAGTAGTTTCCGATGCACATCTGGTGGCGTTCTGTAACCTGTGGACTATCAGTGTGTTGATGAAACACATAAATTGCATCGGGATTGAATACAACAGTCACCATGCCCACTTTCCTGCATGGGAGTAATGTCTCAAACAGTCTACGCTTTGATCGTTCCCTGGAAGACCAGTAGTAGTTTCCGATGCACATCTGGAGGCATTCTGAAATCTGTGGACTAACTGAGTGTTGATGAAACACAGAAATTGCATCGGGATTGAATACAACAGTCACCATGCGCACTTTCCTCCATGGGAGTAATGTCTCAAACAGTCTACGCTTTGATCATTCCCTGGAGGACCAGTAGTTGTTTCCGATCTACATCTGGAGGCATTCTGTGATCTGTGGACTGTCAGAGTGTTAATGACACACAGAAAATGCATCGGGATTAAATACAACAGTCACCATGCGCACTTTATTCCATGGGAGTAGTGTCTCTAACAGCCTACGCCTTGATCGTTCCCTAGGAGACCAGTAGTAGTTTCCGATGCACATCTGGAGGCATTCTGTAATCTGTGGAGTATCAGAGTGTTGATGAAACACAGAAATTGCATCGGGATTGAATACAACAGTCACCATGCGCACTTTCCTCCATGTTAGTAATGTCTCTAACAGTCTACGCTTTGAATGTTCCCTGGGAGACCAGTAGTAGTTTCCGATGCACATCTGGAGGCATTCTGTAATCTGTGGAGTATCAGAGTGTTGACGAAACACAGAAATTGCATCGGGATTGAATACAACAGTCATCATGCGAACTTTTCTCCATGGGAGTAATGTCTCAAATAGTCTACGTTTTGATTGTTCCCTGGAAGACCAGAAGTAGTTTCCGATGAACATCTGGTGGCGTTCTGTAACCTGTGGACTATCAGTGTGTTGATGAAACACATAAATTGCATCGGGATTGAATACAACAGTCACCATGCGCACTTTCCTGCATGGGAGTAATGTCTCAAACAGTCTACGCTTTGATCATTCCCTGGAGGACCAGTAGTAGTTTCCGATGCACATCTGGAGGCATTCTGTAATCTGTGGACCTTCAAAGTGTTGACAAAACACAGAAATAGCATCGGGATTGAATACAACAATCTCCATGCGCACTTTCCTCCATGTTAGTAATGTCTCAAACAGTCAACGTTTGGATCGTTCCCTATAAGACCAGTGGTAGTTTCCGATGCACATCTGGTGGCATTCTGTAATCTGTGGACTATCAGAGTGTTGATGAAACACAGAAATTGCATCGGGATTGAATACAACAGTCACCATGCGCACTTTCCTTCACGGGAGTAATGTCTCAAACAGTCTACGCTTTGATCGTTCGCTGGAGGACCAGTAGTTGTTTCCGATGCACATCTGGAGGCATTCTGTAATCTGGAGACCTTCAAAGTGTTGACAAAACACAGAAATAGCATCGGGATTGAATACAACAACCTCCATGCGCACTTTCCTCCATGTTAGTAACGTCTCAAACAGTCTACGTTTGGATCGTTCCCTATAAGACCAGTGGTAGTTTCCGATGCACATCTGGAGGCATTTTGAAATCTGTGGACTAACTGAGTGTTGATGAAACACCGAAATTGCATCGGGATTGAATACAACAGTCACCATGCGCACTTTCCTCCATGGGAGTAATGTCTCAAACAGTCTACGCTTTGATCGTTCGCTGGAGGACCAGTAGTAGTTTCCGATGCACATCTGGAGGCATTCTGTAATATGTGGACTATCAGAGTGTTGGTGAAACACAGAAATTGCATCGGGATTGAATACAACAGTCACCATGCGCACTTTACTCCATGGGAGTAATGTCTCAAATAGTCTACAATTTGATTGTTCCCTGGAAGACCAGCAGTAGTTTCCGATGCACATCTGGTGGCATTCTGTAATCTGTGGACTATCAGAGTGTTGATGAAACACAGAAATTGCATCGGGATTGAATACAACAGTCACCATGCGCACTGTCCTTCACGGGAGTAATGTCTCAAACAGTCTGCGCTTTGATCGTTCGCTGGAGGACCAGTAGTAGTTTCCGATGCACATCTGGAGGCATTCTGTAATCTGTGGACCTTCAAAGTGTTGACAAAACACAGAAATTGCATCGGGATTGAATACAACAGTCACCATGCGCACTTTCCTCCATGTTAGTAATGTCTCTAACAGTCTACGCTTTGACCGTTCCCTGGGAGACCAGTAGTAGTTTCCGATGCACATCTGGAGGCATTCTGTAATCTGTGGACTATCAGAGTGTTGATGAAACACAGAAATTGCATCGGGATTGAATACAACAGTCATCATGCGCACTTTTCTCCATGGGAGTAATGTCTCAAATAGTCTACGCTTTGATTGTTCCCTGGAAGACCAGCAGTAGTTTCCGATGCACATCTGGTGGCGTTCTGTAACCTGTGGACTATCAGTGTGTTGATGAAACACATAAATTGCATCGGGATTGAATACAACAGTCACCATGCCCACTTTCCTGCATGGGAGTAATGTCTCAAACAGTCTACGCTTTGATCGTTCCCTGGAAGACCAGTAGTAGTTTCCGATGCACATCTGGAGGCATTCTGAAATCTGTGGACTAACTGAGTGTTGATGAAACACAGAAATTGCATCGGGATTGAATACAACAGTCACCATGCGCACTTTCCTCCATGGGAGTAATGTCTCAAACAGTCTACGCTTTGATCATTCCCTGGAGGACCAGTAGTTGTTTCCGATCTACATCTGGAGGCATTCTGTGATCTGTGGACTGTCAGAGTGTTAATGACACACAGAAAATGCATCGGGATTAAATACAACAGTCACCATGCGCACTTTATTCCATGGGAGTAGTGTCTCTAACAGCCTACGCCTTGATCGTTCCCTAGGAGACCAGTAGTAGTTTCCGATGCACATCTGGAGGCATTCTGTAATCTGTGGAGTATCAGAGTGTTGATGAAACACAGAAATTGCATCGGGATTGAATACAACAGTCACCATGCGCACTTTCCTCCATGTTAGTAATGTCTCTAACAGTCTACGCTTTGAATGTTCCCTGGGAGACCAGTAGTAGTTTCCGATGCACATCTGGAGGCATTCTGTAATCTGTGGAGTATCAGAGTGTTGACGAAACACAGAAATTGCATCGGGATTGAATACAACAGTCATCATGCGAACTTTTCTCCATGGGAGTAATGTCTCAAATAGTCTACGTTTTGATTGTTCCCTGGAAGACCAGAAGTAGTTTCCGATGAACATCTGGTGGCGTTCTGTAACCTGTGGACTATCAGTGTGTTGATGAAACACATAAATTGCATCGGGATTGAATACAACAGTCACCATGCGCACTTTCCTGCATGGGAGTAATGTCTCAAACAGTCTACGCTTTGATCATTCCCTGGAGGACCAGTAGTAGTTTCCGATGCACATCTGGAGGCATTCTGTAATCTGTGGACCTTCAAAGTGTTGACAAAACACAGAAATAGCATCGGGATTGAATACAACAATCTCCATGCGCACTTTCCTCCATGTTAGTAATGTCTCAAACAGTCAACGTTTGGATCGTTCCCTATAAGACCAGTGGTAGTTTCCGATGCACATCTGGTGGCATTCTGTAATCTGTGGACTATCAGAGTGTTGATGAAACACAGAAATTGCATCGGGATTGAATACAACAGTCACCATGCGCACTTTCCTTCACGGGAGTAATGTCTCAAACAGTCTACGCTTTGATCGTTCGCTGGAGGACCAGTAGTTGTTTCCGATGCACATCTGGAGGCATTCTGTAATCTGGAGACCTTCAAAGTGTTGACAAAACACAGAAATAGCATCGGGATTGAATACAACAACCTCCATGCGCACTTTCCTCCATGTTAGTAACGTCTCAAACAGTCTACGTTTGGATCGTTCCCTATAAGACCAGTGGTAGTTTCCGATGCACATCTGGAGGCATTTTGAAATCTGTGGACTAACTGAGTGTTGATGAAACACCGAAATTGCATCGGGATTGAATACAACAGTCACCATGCGCACTTTCCTCCATGGGAGTAATGCCTCAAACAGTATACGTTTTGATCGTTCCCTTAAAGACCAGTAGTAGTTTCCGATGCACATCTGGAGGCATTCTGTAATCTGTGGACTGTCAGAGGGTTAATGAAACACAGAAAATGCATCGGGATTGAATACAACAGTCACCATGCGCACTTTCCTAAATGCGAGTAATGTCTCAAACAGTCTACGCTTTGATCGTTCCCTTGAAGACCAGTAGTAGTTTCCGATGCACATCTGGAGGCATTCTGAAATCTGTGGACTAACTGAGTGTTGATGAAACACCGAAATTGCATCGGGATTGAATACAACAGTCACCATGCGCACTTTCCTCCATGGGAGTAATGTCTCAAATAGTCTACGCTTTGATCGTTCCCTGGGAGACCAGTAGTAGTTTCCGATGCACATGTGGAGTCATTCTGTAATCTGTGGACTATCAGAGTGTAGGTGAAATACAGAAATTGCATCGGGATTGAATACAACAGTCACCATTCGCACTTTCCTCCATGGGGGTAATGTCTCTATCACTCTACGCTATGATCTTTCCCTGGAAGACCAGTAGTAGTTTCCGATGCACATCTGGAGGCATTCTGTTTTCTGTGAAATATCTGAGTGTTGATGAAACACAGAAATTGCATCGGGATTGAATACAATGGTCACGATGCGCACTTTCCTCCATGGGAAAAGGTCTCAAACAGTCTACGCTTTGATCGTTCCCTTAAAGACCAGTAGTAGTTTCCGATGCACATCTGGAGGCATTCTGTAATCTGTGGACTGTCAGAATGTTAATGAAACACAGAAAATACATCGGGATTGAATACAACAGTCACCATGCGCACTTTATTCCATGGGAGTAATGTCTCTAACAGCCTACGCTTTGATCGTTCCCTGGGAGACCAGTAGTAGTTTCCCATGCACATCTGGAGGCATTCTGTAATCTGTGGAGTATGAGAGTGTTGGTGAAACACAGAAATTGCATCGGGATTGAATACAACAGTCACCATGCGCGCTTTCCTAAATGTGAGTAATGTCTCAAACAGTCTACGCTTTGATCGTTCCCTGGAAGACCAGTAGTAGTTTCCGATGCACATCTGGAGGCATTCTGAAATCTGTGGACTAACTGAGTGTTGATGAAACACCGAAATTGCATCGGGATTGAATACAACAGTCACCATGCGCACTTTCCTCCATGGGAGTAATGTCTCAAACAGTCTACGCTTTGATCGTTCCCTTAAAGACCAGTAGTAGTTTCCGATGCACATCTGGAGGCATTCTGTAATCTGTGGACTGTCAGAGTGTTAATGAAACACAGAAAATACATCGGGATTGAATACAACAGTCACCATGCGCACTTTATTCCATGGGAGTAATGTCTCTAACAGCCTACGCTTTGATCGTTCCCTGGAAGACCAGTAAAAGTTTAAGATGCAAATCTGGAGGCATTCTGTAATCTGTGGACTATCAGAGTGTTGGTGAAACACAGAAATTGCATCGGGATTGAATACAACAGTCACCATGCGCACTTTCCTTTATGGGAGTAATGTCTCAAACAGTCTACTCTTTGATCGTTCCCTGGGAGACCAGTAGTAGTTTCCGATGCACATCTGGAAGCATTCCGTAATCTGTGGACTATCAGAGTGTTGATGAAACACAGAAATTGCATCGGGATTGAATACAACAGTCACCATGCGCACTTTCATGCATGTTAGTAATGTCTCAAAATGTCTACGATTTGATCGTTCCCTGGAAGACCAGTGGTAGTTTCCGATGCACATCTGGAGGCATTCTGTAATATGTGGAATATCAGAGTGTTGATGAAACATAGAAATTGTATTGTGATTGAATAGAACAGTCACCATGCACAATTTCCTCCATGGGAGTAATGTCTCTAACAGCCTACGCTTTGATCGTTCCCTGGGTGACCAGTAGTAGTTTCCGATGCACGTCTGGAGGCATTCTGTAATCTGTGGAGTATCAGAGTGTTGATGAAACACAGAAATTGCATCGGGATTGAATACAACAGTCACCATGCGCACTTTCCTAAATGCGAGTAATGTCTCAAACAGTCTACGCTTTGATCGTTCCCTGGAAGACCAGTAGTAGTTTCCGATGCACATCTGGAGGCATTCTGAAATCTGTGGACTAACTGAGTGTTGATGAAACAACGAAATTGCATCGGGATTGAATACAACAGTCACCATGCGCACTTTCCTCCATGGGAGTAATGTCTCAAACAGTCTACGCTTTGATCGTTCCCTGGGTGACCAGTAGTAGTTTCTGATGCACATCTGGAGGCATTCCGTAATCTGTGGACTATCAGAGTGTAGGTGAAACACAGAAATTGCATCGGGATTGAATACAACAGTCACCATTCGCACTTTCCTCCATGGGAGTAATGTCTCTAACACTCTACGCTTTGATCATTCCCTGGAAGACCAGTAGTAGTTTCGGATGCACATCTTGAGGCATTCTGTAATCTGTGAACTATCTGAGTGTTGATGAAACACTGAAATTGCATCGGGTTTGAATACAATGGTCACGATGCGCACTTTCCTCCATGGGAAAAGGTCTCAAACAGTCTACGCTTTGATCGTTCCCTTAAAGACCAGTAGTAGTTTCCGATGCACATCTGGAGGCATTCTGTAATCTGTGGACTGTCAGAGTGTTAATGAAACACAGAAAATACATCGGGATTGAATACAACAGTCAACATGCGCACTTTATTCCATGGGAGTAATGTCTCTAACAGCCTACGCTTTGATCGTTCCCTGGGAGACCAGTAGTAGTTTCCCATGCACATCTGGAGGCATTCTGTAATCTGTGGAGTATGAGAGTGTTGGTGAAACACAGAAATTGCATGGGGATTGAATACAACAGTCACCATGCGCATTTTCCTGCATGTTAGTAATGTCTCTAAAAGTCTACGATTTGATTGTTCCCTGGAAGACCAGCAGTAGTTTCCGATGAACATCTGGTGGCCATCTGTAACCTGTGGACTATCAGTGTGTTGATGAAACACATAAATAGCATCGGGATTGAATACAACAGTCACCATGCGCTCTTTCCTAAATTCGAGTAATGTCTCAAGCAGTCTACGCTTTCATCGTTCCCTGGAAGACCAGTGGCAGTTTCCGATGCACATCAGGAGGCATTCTGTAATCTGTGGAGTATCAGAGTGTTGATGAAACACAGAAATTGCATCGGGATTGAATACAACAGTCATCATGCGCACTTTCCTCCATGGGAGTAATGTCTCAAACAGTCTACGCTTTGATCGTTCCCTGGGAGACCAGTAGTAGTTTCTGATGCACATCTGGAGGCATTCCGTAATCTGTGGACTATCAGAGTGTAGGTGAAACACAGAAATTGCATCGGGATTGAATACAACAGTCACCATTCGCACTTTCCTCCATGGGAGTAATGTCTCTAACACTCTACGATTTGATCATTCCCTGGAAGACCAGTAGTAGTTTCCGATGCACATCTGCAGGCATTCTGTAATCTGTGAACTATCTGAGTGTTGATGAAACACAGAAATTGCATCGGGATTGAATACAACAGTCACCATTCGCACTTTCCTCCATGGGAGTAATGTCTATAACACTCTACGCTTTGATCATTCCCTGGAAGACCAGTAGTAGTTTCCGATGCACATCTGCAGGCATTCTGTAATCTGTGAACTATCTGAGTGTTGATGAAACACAGAAATTGCATCGGGATGGAATACAATGGTCACGATGCGCACTTTCCTCTATGGGAAAAGGTCTCAAACAGTCTACGCTTTGATCGTTCCCTTAAAGACCAGTAGTAGTTTCCGATGCACATCTGGAGGCATTCTGTAATCTGTGGACTGTCAGAGTGTTAATGAAACACAGAAAATACATCGGGATTGAATACAACAGTCACCATGCGCACTTTATTCCATGGGAGTAATGTCTCTAACAGCCTACGCTTTGATCGTTCCCTGGGAGACCAGTAGTAGTTTCCCATGCACATCTGGAGGCATTCTGTAATCTGTGGAGTATGAGAGTGTTGGTGAAACACAGAAATTGCATCGAGATTGAATACAACAGTCACCATGCCCATTTTCCTGCATGTTAGTAATGTCTCAAAAAGTCTACGATTTGATCGTTCCCTGGAAGACCAGTGGTAGTTTCGGATGCACATCTGGAGGCATTCTGTAATCTGTGAACTATCTGAGTGTTGATGAAACACAGAAATTGCATCGGGTTTGAATACAATGGTCACGATGCGCACTTTCCTCCATGGGAAAAGGTCTCAAACAGTCTACGCTTTGATCGTTCCCTTAAAGACCAGTAGTAGTTTCCGATGCACATCTGGAGGCATTCTGTAATCTGTGGACTGTCAGAGTGTTAATGAAACACAGAAAATACATCGGGATTGAATACAACAGTCACCATGCGCACTTTATTCCATGGGAGTAATGTCTCTAACAGCCTACGCTTTGATCGTTCCCTGGGAGACCAGTAGTAGTTTCCCATGCACATCTGGAGGCATTCTGTAATCTGTGGAGTATGAGAGTGTTGGTGAAACACAGAAATTGCATGGGGATTGAATACAACAGTCACCATGCGCATTTTCCTGCATGTTAGTAATGTCTCAAAAAGTCTACGATTTGATTGTTCCCTGGAAGACCAGCAGTAGTTTCCGATGAACATCTGGTGGCGTTCTGTAACCTGTGGACTATCAGTGTGTTGATGAAACACATAAATAGCATCGGGATTGAATACAACAGTCCCCATGCGCTCTTTCCTAAATTCGAGTAATGTCTCAAGCAGTCTACGCTTTCATCGTTCCCTGGAAGACCAGTGGCAGTTTCCGATGCACATCAGGAGGCATTCTGTAATCTGTGGAGTATCAGAGTGTTGATGAAACACAGAAATTGCATCGGGATTGAATACAACAGTCATCATGCGCACTTTTCTTCATGGGAGTAATGTCTCAAATAGTCTACGCTTTGATTGTTCCCTGGAAGACCAGCAGTAGTTTCCGATGAACATCTGGTGGCGTTCTGTAACTTGTGGACTATCAGTGTGTTGATGAAACACATAAATTGCATCGGGATTGAATAAAACAGTCACCATGCGCACTTTCCTGCATTGGAGTAATGTCTCAAACAGTCTACGCTTTGATCGTTCCCTGGAAGACCAGTAGTAGTTTCCGATGCACATCTGGAGGCATTCTGAAATCTGTGGATTAACTGAGTGTTGATGAAACACAGAAATTGCATCGGGATTGAATACAACAGTCACCATGCGCACTTTCCTCCATGGGAGTAATGTCTCAAACAGTCTACGCTTTGATCATTCCCTGGAGGACCAGTAGTAGTTTCCGATGCACATCTGGAGGCATTCTGTAATCTGTGGACTATCAGAGTGTTGGTGAAACACAGAAATTGCATCGGGATTGGATACAACAGTCACCATGCGCACTTTCCTCCATGGGAGTAATGTCTCAAATAGTCTACAATTTGATTGTTCCCTGGAAGACCAGCAGTAGTTTACGATGCACATCTGGTGGCATTCTGTAATCTGTGGACTATCAGAGTGTTGATGAAACACAGAAATTGAATCGGGATTGAATACAACAGTCACCATGCACACTTTCCTTCACGGGAGTAATGTCTCAAACAGTCTACGTTTTTGATCGTTCGCTGGAGGACCAGTAGTAGTTTCCGATGCACATCTGGAGGCATTCTGTAATCTGTGGACCTTCAAAGTGTTGACAAAACACAGAAATAGCATCGGGATTGAATACAACAATCTCCATGCGCACTTTCCTCCATGTTAGTAATGTCTCAAACAGTCAACGTTTGGATCGCTCCCTATAAGACCAGTGGTAGTTTCCGATGCACATCTGTAGGCATTCTGTAATATGTGGGCTATCAGAGTGTTGATGAAACACAGAAATTGCATTGGGATTGAATACAACAGTCACCATGCGCACTTTCCTGCATGGGAGTAATGTGTCTAACAGTCTACGCTTTGATCGTTCCCTGGAAGACCAGTAGTAGTTTAAGATGCAAATCTGGAGGCATTCTGTAATCTGTGGACTATCAGAGTGTTGGTGAAACACAGAAATTGCATCGGGATTGAATACAACAGTCACCATGCGCACTTTCCTGCATGTTAGTAATGTCTCTAAAAGTCTACGATTAGATCGTTCCCTGGAAGACCAGTGGTAGTTTCCGATGCACATCTGGAGGCATTCTGTAATATGTGGAATATCATCGTGTTGATGAAACATAGAAATTGCATTGGGATTGAACAGAACAGTCACCATGCACAATTTCCTCCATGGGAGTAATGTCTCTAACAGCCTACGCTTTGATCGTTCCCTGGGTGACCAGTAGTAGTTTCCGATGCACATCTGGAGGCATTCTGTTATCAGTGGAGTGTCAGAGTGTTGATGAAATACAGAAATTGCATCGGGATTGAATACAACAGTCACCATGCGCACTTTATTCCATGGGAGTAATGTCTCTAACAGCCTACGCTTTGATCCTTCCCTGGGAGACCAGTAGTAGTTTCCGATGCACATCTGGAGGCATTCTGTAATCTGCGGAGTATCAGAGTGTTGATGAAACACAGAAATTGCATCGGGATTGAATACAACAGTCACCATGCGCACTTTCCTCCATGTTAGTAATGTCTCTAACAGTCTACGCTTTGATCGTTCCCTGGGAGACAAGTAGTAGTTTCCGATGCACATCTGGAGGCATTCTGTAATCTGTGGACTATCAGAGTGTAGGTGAAACACAGAAATTGCATCGGGATTGAATACAACAGTCACCATTCGCACTTTCCTCCATGGGGGTAATGTCTCTATCACTCTACGCTATGATCATTATCTGGAAGACCAGTAGTAGTTTCCGATGCACATCTGGAGGCATTCTGTAATCTGTGAACTATCTGAGTGTTGATGAAACACAGAAATTGCATCGGGTTTGAATACAATGGTCACGATGAGCACTTTCCTCCATGGGAAAAGGTCTCAAACAGTCTACGCTTTGATCGTTCCCTTAAAGACCAGTAGTAGTTTCCGATGCACATCTGGAGGCATTCTGTAATCTGTGGACTGTCAGAGTGTTAATGAAACACAGAAAATACATCGGGATTGAATACAACAGTCACCATGCGCACTTTATTCCATGGGAGTAATGTCTCTAACAGCCTACGCTTTGATCGTTCCCTGGGAGACCAGTAGTAGTTTCCCATGCACATCTGGAGGCATTCTGTAATCTGTGGAGTATGAGAGTGTTGGTGAAACACAGAAATTGCATGGGGATTGAATACAACAGTCACCATGCGCATTTTCCTGCATGTTAGTAATGTCTCAAAAAGTCTACGATTTGATCGTTCCCTGGAAGACCAGTGGTAGTTTCCGATGCACATCTGGAGGCATTCTGTAATATGTGGACTATCAGAGTGTTGATGAAACATAGAAATTGCATTGGGATTGAATAGAACAGTCACCATGCACACTTTCCTCCATGGGAGTAATGTCTCAAACAGTCTACGCTTTGATCATTCCCTGGAAGACCAGTAGTAGTTTCCGATGCACATCTGGAGGCATTCTGTAATCTGTGGACTATCGGAGTGTTGATGAAACACAGAAATTTCATCGGGATTGAATACAACAGTCACCATGCGCACTTTCCTCCATGTTAGTAATGTCTCAAACAGTCTACGCTTTGATCGTTCCCTGGAAGACCAGTAGTAGTTTAAGAAGCAAATCTGGAGGCATTCTGTAATCTGTGGACTATCAGAGTGTTGGTGAAACACAGAAATTGCATCGGGATAGAAATCAACAGTCACCATGTGCACTTTCCTGCATGTTAGTAATGTCTCAAAAAGTCTACGATTTGATCGTTCCCTGGAAGACCAGTGGTAGTTTCCGATGCACATCTGGAGGCATTCTGTAATATGTGGAATATCAGAGTGTTGATGAAACATAGAAATTGCATTGTGATTGAATAGAACAGTCACCATGCACAATTTCCTCCATGGGAGTAATGTCTCTAACAGCCTACGCTTTGATCGTTCACTGGGTGACAAGTAGTAGTTTCCGATGCACATCTGGAGGCATTCTGTAATCTGTGGAGTATCAGAGTGTTGATGAAACACAGAAATTGCATCGGGATTGAATACAACAGTCACCATGCGCACTTTCCTAAATGCGAGTAATGTCTCAAACAGTCTACGCTTTGATCGTTCCCTGGAAGACCAGTAGTAGTTTCCTATGCACATCTGGAGGCATTCTGAAATCTGTGGACAAACTGAGTGTTGATGAAACACCGAAATTGCATCGGGATTGAATACAACAGTCAGCATGCGCACATTCCTCCATGGGAGTAATGTCTCAAACAGTCTACGCTTTGATCGTTCCCTTAAAGACCAGTAGTAGTTTCCGATGCTCATCTGGAGGCATTCTGTAATCTGTGGACTGTCAGAGTGTTAATGAAAAACAGAAAATACATCGGGATTGAATACAACAGTCACCATGCGCACTTTATTCCATGGGAGTAATGTCTCTAACAGCCTACGCTTTGATCGTTCCCTGGGAGACCAGTAGTAGTGTCCCATGCACATCTGGAGGCATTCTGTAATCTGTGGAGTATGAGAGTGTTGGTGAAACTCAGAAATTGCATCGGGATTGAATACAACAGTCACCATGCGCATTTTCCTGCATGTTAGTAATGTCTCAAAAAGTCTACGATTTGATCGTTCCCTGGAAGACCAGTCGTAGTTTCGGATGCACATCTGGAGGCATTCAGTAATATGTGGCCCTTCAGAGTGTTGATGAAACATAGAAATTGCATTGGGATTGAATAGAACAGTCACCATGCACACTTTCCTCCTTGGGAGTAATGTCTCAAACAGTCTACGCTTTGATCGTTCCATGGAAGACCAGTAGTAGTTTCCGATGCACATCTGGAGGCAATCTGTAATCTGATGGACTATCAGAGTGTTGGTGAAACACAGAAATTGCATCGGGATTGAATACAACAGTCACCATGCGCACTTTCCTAAATTCGAGTAATGTCTCAAACAGTCTACGCTTTGATCATTCCCTGGAAGTCCAGTGGTAGTTTCCGATGCACATCTGGAGGCATTCTGTAATCTGTGGAGTATCAGAGTGTTGATGAAACACAGAAATTGCATCGGGATTGAATACAACAGTCATCATGCGCACTTTTCTTCATGGGAGTAATGTCTCAAATAGTCTACGATTTGATTGTTCCCTGGAAGACCAGCAGTAGTTTCCGATGAACATCTGGTGGCGTTCTGTAACCTGTGGACTATCAGTGTGTTGATGAAACACATAAATTGCATCGGGATTGAATACAACAGTCACCATGCGCACTTTCCTGCATGGGAGTAATGTCTCAAACAGTCTACGCTTTGATCGTTCCCTGGAAGACCAGTAGTAGTTTCCGATGCACATCTGGAGGCATTCTGAAATCTGTGGAGTTACTGAGTGTTGATGAAACACAGAAATTGCATCGGGATTGAAGACAACAGTCACCATGCGCACTTTCCTCCATGGGAGTAATGTCTCAAACAGTCTACGCTTTGATCATTCCCTGGAGGACCAGTAGTAGTTTCCGATGCACATCTGGAGGCATTCTGTAATCTGTGGACTATCAGAGTGTTGGTGAAACACAGAAATTGCATCGGGATTGGATACAACAGTCACCATGCGCACTTTCCTCCATGGGAGTAATGTCTCAAATAGTCTACAATTCTTTGTTCCCTGGAAGACCAGCAGTAGTTTCCGATGCACATCTGTTGGCATTCTGTAATCTGTGGACTATCAGAGTGTTGATGAAACACAGAAATTGAATCTGTATTGAATACAACAGTCACCATGCGCACTTTCCTTCACGGGAGTAATGTCTCAAACAGTCTACGCTTTGATCGTTCGCTGGAGGACCAGTAGTAGTTTCCGATGCACATCTGGAGGCATTCTGTAATCTGTGGACCTTCAAAGTGTTGACAAAACACAGAAATAGCATCGGGATTGAATACAACAATCTCCATGCGCACTTTCCTCCATGTTAGTAATGTCTCAAACAGTCAACGTTTGGATCGTTCCCTATAAGACCAGTGGTAGTTTCCGATGCACATCTGGAGGCATTCTGTAATATGTGGGCTATCAGAGTGTTGATGAAACACAGAAATTGCATTGGGATTGAATACAACAGTCACCATGCGCACTTTCCTGCATGGGAGTAGTGTCTCTAACAGTCTACGCTTTGATCGTTCCCTGGAAGACCAGTAGTAGTTTAAGATGCAAATCTGGAGGCATTCTGTAATCTGTGGACTATCAGAGTGTTGGTGAAACACAGAAATTGCATCGGGATTGAATACAACAGTCACCATGCGCACTTTCCTGCATGTTAGTAATGTCTCTAAAAGTCTACGATTTGATCGTTCCCTGGAAGACCAGTGGTAGTTTCCGATGCACATCTGGAGGCATTCTGCAATATGTGGAATATCAGAGTGTTGATGAAACATAGAAATTGCATTGGGATTGAATAGAACAGTCACCATGCACAATTTCCTCCATGGGAGTAATGTCTCTAACAGCCTACGCTTTGATCGTTCCCTGGGTGACCAGTAGTAGTTTCCGATGCACATTTGGAGGCATTCTGTAATCTGTGGAGTATCAGAGTGTTGATGAAACACAGAAATTGCATCGGGATTGAATACAACAGTCACCATGCGCACTTTCCTAAATGCGAGTAATGTCTCAAACAGTCTACGCTTTGATCGTTCCCTGGAAGACCAGTAGTAGTTTCCGATGCACATCTGGAGGCATTCTGAAATCTGTGGACTAACTGAGTGTTGATGAAACACCGAAATTGCATCGGGATTGAATACAACAGTCACCATGCGCACTTTCCTCCATGGGAGTAATGTCTCAAACAGTCTACGCTTTGATCGTTCCCTGGGAGACCAGTAGTAGTTTCCGATGCACATCTGGAGGCATTCTGTAATCTGTGGACTATCAGAGTGTAGGTGAAACACAGAAATTGCATCGGGATTGAATACAACAGTCACCATTCGCACTTTCCTCCATGGGGGTAATGTCTCTATCACTCTACGCTATGATCATTCCCTGGAAGACCAGTAGTAGTTTCCGATGCACATCTGGAGGCATTCTGTAATCTGTGAACTATCTGAGTGTTGATGAAACACAGAAATTGCATCGGGATTGAATACAATGGTTACGATGCGCACTTTCCTCCATGGGAAAAGGTCTCAAACAGTATACGCTTTGATCGTTCCCTTAAAGACCAGTAGTAGTTTCCGATGCACATCTGGAGGCATTCTGTAATCTGTGGACTGTCAGAGTGTTAATGAAACACAGAAAATACATCGGGATTGAATACAACAGTCACCATGCGCACTTTATTCCATGGGAGTAATGTTTCTAACAGCCTACGCTTTGATCGTTCCCTGGGAGACCAGTAGTAGTTTCCCATGCACATCTGGAGGCATTCTGTAATCTGTGGAGTATGAGAGTGTTGGTGAAACACAGAAATTGCATCGGGATTGAATACAACAGTCACCATGCGCATTTTCCTGCATGTTAGTAATGTCTCAAAAAGTCTACGATTTGATCGTTCCCTGGAAGACCAATGGTAGTTTCCGATGCACATCTGGACGCATTCTGTAATATGTGGACTATCAGAGTGTTGATGAAACATAGAAATTGCATTGGGATTGAATAGAACAGTCACCATGCACACTTTCCTCCATGGGAGTAATGTCTCAAACAGTCTACGCTTTGATCATTCCCTGGAAGACCAGTAGTACTTTCCGATGCACATCTGGAGGCATTCTGTAATCTGTGGACTATCGGAGTGTTGATGAAACACAGAAATTGCATCGGGATTGAATACAACAGTCACCATGCGCACTTTCCTCCATGTTAGTAATGTCTCTAACAGTCTACGCTTTGATCGTTCCCTGGGAGACCAGCAGTAGTTTCCGATGCACATCTGGAGGCATTCTGTAATCTGATGAGTATCAGAGTGTTGATGAAACACAGAAATTGCATTGGGATTGAATACAACAGTCATCATGCGCACTTTTCTCCATGGGAGTAATGTCTCAAATAGTCTACGCTTTGATTGGTCCCTGGAAGACCAGCAGTAGTTTCCGATGAACATCTGGTGGCGTTCTGTAATCTGTGGACTATCAGTGTGTTGATGAAACACATAAATTGCATCGGGATTGAATACAACCGTCACCATGCGCACTTTCGTGCATGGGAGTAATGTCTCAAACAGTCTACGCTTTGATCGTTCCCTGGAAGACCAGTAGTAGTTTCCGATGCACATCTGGAGGCATTCTGTAATCTGTGGACTATCTGAGTGTTGATGAAACACAGAAATTGCATCGGGATTGAATACAATGGTCACGATGCGCACTTTCCTCCATGGGAAATGGTCTCAAACAGTCTACGCTTTGATCGTACCCTTAAAGACCAGTAGTAGTTTCCGATGCACATCTGGAAGCATTCTGTAATCTGTGGACTGTCAGAGTGTTAATGAAACACAGAAAATGCATCGGGATTGAATACAACAGTCACCATGCGCACTTTCCCCCATGTTAGTAATGTCTCTAACAGTCTACGCTTTGATCGTTCCCTGGGAGACCAGTAGTATTTTCCGATGCACATCTGGAGGCATTCTGTAATCTGATGAGTATCAGAGTGTTGATGAAACACAGAAATTGCATCGGGATTGAATACAACAGTCATCATGCGCACTTTTCTCCATGGGAGTAATGTCTCAAATAGTCTACGCTTTGATTGTTCCCTGGAAGACCAGCAGTAGTTTCCGATGAACATCTGGTGGCGTTCTGTAATCTGTGGACTATCAGTGTGTTGATGAAACACATAAATTGCATCAGGATTGAATACAACCGTCACCATGCGCACTTTCCTGCATGGGAGTAATGTCTCAAACAGTCTACGCCTTGATCGTTCCCTGGAAGACCAGTAGTAGTTTCCGATGCACATCTGGAGGCATTCTGAAATCTGTGGACTAACTGGGTGTTGATGAAACACAGAAATTGCATCAGGATTGAATACAACAGTCACCATGCGCACTTTCCTCCATGGGAGTAATGTCTCAAACAGTCTACGCTTTGATTATTCCCTGGAGGACCAGTAGTAGTTTCCGATGCACATCTGGAGGCATTCTGTAATCTGTGGACTATCAGAGTGTTGGTGAAACACAGAAATTGCATCGGGATTGAATACAACAGTCACCATGCGCAATTTCCTCCATGGGAGTAATGTCTCAAATAGTCTACAATTTCATTGTTCCCTGGAAGACCAGCAGTAGTTTCCGATGCACATCTGGTGGCATTCTGTAATCTGTGGACTATCAGAGTGTTGATGAAACACAGAAATTGCATCGGGATTGAATACAACAGTCACCATGCGCACTTCCCTTCACGGGAGTAATGTCTCATACAGTCTACGATTTGATCGTCAACTGGAGGACCAGTAGTAGTTTACGATGCACATCTTGAGGCATTCTGTAATCTGTGGACCTTCAAACTGTTGACAAAACACAGATATAGAATCGGGAGTGAATACAACAATCTCCATGCGCACTTTCCTGAATGTTAGTAATGTCTCAAACAGTCTACGCTTGGATCGTTACCTATAAGACCAGTGGTAGTTTCCGATGCACATCTGGAGGCATTCTGTAATATGTGGGCTATCAGAGTGTTGATGAAACACAGAAATTGCATTGGGATTGAATACAACAGTCACCATGCGCACTTTCCTGCATGGGAGTAATGTCTCTAACAGTCTACGCTTTGATCGTTCCCTGGAAGACCAGTAGTAGTTTAAGATGCAAATCTGGAGGCATTCTGTAATCTGTGGACTATCAGAGTGTTGGTGAAACACAGAAATTGCATCGGGATTGAATACAACAGTCACCATGCGCACTTTCCTGCATGGGAGTAATGTCTCAAATAGTCTACAATTTGATTGTTCCCTGGAAGACCAGCAGTAGTTTCCGATGCACATCTGGTGGCATTCTGTAATCTGTGGACAATCAGAGTGTTGATGAAACACAGAAATTGCATCGGGATTGAATACAACAGTCACCATGCGCACTTTCCTTCACGGGAGTAATGTCTCATACAGTCTACGTTTTGATCGTTCGCTGGAGGACCAGTAGTAGTTTCCGATGCACATCTGGAGGCATTCTGTAATCTGTGGACCTTCAAAGTGTTGACAAAACACAGAAATAGCATCGGGATTGAATACAACAATCTCCATGCGCCCTTTCCTCCATGTTAGTAATGTCTCAAACAGTCTACGCTTGGATCGATACCTATAAGACCAGTGGTAGTTTCCGATGCACATCTGTAGGCATTCTGTAATATGTGGGCTATCAGAGTGTTGATGAAACACAGAAATTGCATTGGGATTGAATACAACAGTCACCATGCGCATTTTCCTCCATGTTGGTAATGTCTCTAACAGTCTACGCTTTGATCGTTCCCTGGGAGACCAGTAGTAGTTTCCGATGCACATCTGGAGGCATTCTGTAATCTGATGAGTATCAGAGTGTTGATGAAACCCAGAAATTGCATCGGGATTGAATACAACAGTCAGCATGCGCACTATTCTCCATGGGAGTAATGTATCAAATTGTCTACGCTTTGATTGTTCCCTGGAAGACCAGCAGTAGTTTTCGATGAACATCTGGTGGCGTTCTGTAATCTGTGGACTATCAGTGTGTTGATGAAACACAGAAATTGCATCGGGATTGAATACAACAGTCACCATGCGCACTTTCCTCCATGGGAGTAATGTCTCAAACAGTCTACGCTTTGATTATTCCCTGGAGGACCAGTAGTAGTTTCCGATGCACATCTGGAGGCATTCTGTAATCTGTGGACTATCAGAGTGTTGGTGAAACACAGAAATTTCATCGGGATTGAATACAACAGTCACCATGCGCAATTTCCTCCATGGGAGTAATGTCTCAAATAGTCTACAATTTCATTGTTCCCTGGAAGACCAGCAGTAGTTTCCGACGCACATCTGGTGGCATTCTGTAATCTGTGGACTATCAGAGTGTTGATGAAACACAGAAATTGCATTGGGATTGAATACACTAGTCACCATGCGCACTTTCCTTCACGGGAGTAATGTCTCATACAGTCTACGTTTGATCGTTCGCTGGAGGACCAGTAGTAGTTTCCGATGCACATCTGGAGGCATTCTGTAATCTGTGGACCTTCAAACTGTTGACAAAACACAGAAATAGCATCGGGAGTGAATACAACAATCTCCATGCGCACTTTCCTCCATGTTAGTAATGTCTCAAACAGTCTACGCTTGGATCGTTCCCTATAAGAGCAGTGGTAGTTTCCGATGCACATCTGGAGGCATTCTGTAATATGTGGGCTATCAGAGTGTTGATGAAACACAGAAATTGCATTGGGATTGAATACAACAGTCACCATGCGCACTTTCCTGCATGGGAGTAATGTCTCTAACAGTCTACGCTTTGATCGTTCCCTGGAAGACCAGTAGTAGTTTAAGATGCAAATCTGGAGGCATTCTGAAATCTGTGGACTAACTGAGTGTTGATGAAACACAGAAATTGCATCGGGATTGAATACAACAGTCATCATGCGCACTTTCCTCCATGGGAGTAATGTCTCAAACAGCCTACGCTTTGATTATTCCCTGGAGGACCAGTAGTAGTTTCCGATGCACATCTGGAGGCATTCTGTAATCTGTGGACTATCAGAGTGTTGGTGAAACACAGAAATTTCATCGGGATTGAATACAACAGTCACCATGCGCAATTTCCTCCATGGGAGTAATGTCTCAAATAGTCTACAATTTCATTGTTCCCTGGAAGACCAGCAGTAGTTTCCGACGCACATCTGGTGGCATTCTGTAATCTGTGGACTATCAGAGTGTTGATGAAACACAGAAATTGCATCGGGATTGAATACAACAGTCACCATGCGCACTTTCCTTCACGGGAGTAATGTCTCATACAGTCTACGCTTTGATCGTTCACTGGAGGACCAGTAGTAGTTTCCGATGCACATCTGGAGGCATTCTGTAATCTGTGGACCTTCAAACTGTTGACAATACACAGAAATAGCATCGGGAGTGAATACAACAATTTCCATGCGCACTTTCCTCCATGTTAGTAATGTCTCAAACAGTCTACGCTTGGATCGTTACCTATAAGACCAGTGGTAGTTTCCGATGCATATCTGGAGGCATTCTGTAATATGTGGGCTATCAGAGTGTTGATGAAACACAGAAATTGCATTGGGATTGAATACAACAGTCACCATGCGCACTTTCCTGCATGGGAGTAATGTCTCTAACAGTCTACGCTTTGATCGTTCCCTGGAAGACCAGTAGTAGTTTAAGATGCAAATCTGGAGGCATTCTGTAATCTGTGGACTATCAGAGTGTTGGTGAAACACAGAAATTGCATCGGGATTGAATACAACAGTCACCATGCGCACTTTCCTCCATGGGAGTAATGTCTCAAATAGTCTACAATTTGATAGTTCCCTGGAAGACCAGCAGTAGTTTCCGATGCACATCTGGTGGAAATCTGTAATCTGTGTACAATCAGAGTGTTGATGAAACACAGAAATTGCATCGGGATTGAATACAATAGTCACCATGCGCACTTTCCTTCACGGGAGTAATGTCTCATACAGTCTACGCTTTGATCGTTCGCTGGAGGACCAGTAGTAGTTTCCGATGCACATCTGGAGGCATTCTGTAATCTGTGGACCTTCAAAGTGTTGACAAAACACAGAAATAGCATCGGGATTGAATACAACAATCTCCATGCGCACTTTCCTCCATGTTAGTAATGTCTCAAACAGTCTACGCTTGGATCGATACCAATAAGACCAGTGGTAGTTTCCGATGCACATCTGGAGGCATTCTGTAATATGTGGGCTATCAGAGTGTTGATGAAACACAGAAATTGCATTGGGATTGAATACAACAGTCACCATGCGCACTTTCCTGCATGGGAGTAATGTCTCTAACAGTCTACGCTTTGATCGTTCCCTGGAAGACCAGTAGTAGTTTAAGATGCAAATCTGGAGGCATTCTGTAATCTGTGGACTATCAGAGTGTTGGTGAAACAAAGAAATTGCATCGGGATTGAATACAACAGTCACCATGCGCACTTTCCTGCATGTTAGTAATGTCTCAAAAAGTCTACGATTTGGTCGTTCCCTGGAAGACCCGTGGTAGTTTCCGATGCACATCTGGAGGCATTCTGTATTATGTGGACTATCAGAGTGTTGATGAAACATAGAAATTGCATTGGGATTGAATAGAACAGTCACCATGCACACATTCCTCCATGGGGGTAATGTCTCTAACAGCCTACGCTTTGATCGTTCCCTGGGAGACCAGTAGTAGTTTCCGATGCACATCTGGAGGCATTCTGTAATCTGTGGAGTATCAGAGTGTTGATGAAACACAGAAATTGCATCGGGATTGAATACAACAGTCACCATGCGCACTTTCCTCCATGGGAGTAATGTCTCAAACAGTCTACGCTTTGATCGTTCCCTGGGAGACCAGTAGTAGTTTCCGATGCACATCTGGAGGCATTCTGTAATCTGTGGACTATCAGAGTGTAGGTGAAACACAGAAATTGCATCGGGATTGAATACAACAGTCACCATGCGCACATTCCTAAATGCGAGTAATGTCTCAAACAGTCTACGCTTTGATCGTTCCCTGGAAGACCAGTAGTAGTTTCCGATGCACATCTGGAGGCATTCTGTAATCTGTGGAGTATCAGAGTGTTGATGAAACACAGAAATTGCATCGGGATTGAATACAACAGTCATCATGCGCACTTTTCTCCATGGGAGTAATGTCTCAAATAGTCTACGCTTTGATTGTTCCCTGGAAGACCAGCAGTAGTTTCCGATGAACATCTGGTGGCGTTCTGTAATCTGTGGACTATCAGTGTGTTGATGAAACACATAAATTGCATCGGGATTGAATACAACAGTCACCATGCGCACTTTCCTCCATGGGAGTAATGTCTCAAATAGTCTACAATTTCATTGTTCCCTGGAAGACCAGCAGTAGTTTCCGATGCACATCTGGTGGCATTCTGTAATCTGTGGACTATCAGAGTGTTGATGAAACACAGAAATTGCATCGGGATGAATACAACAGTGACCATGCCCACTTTCCTTCACGGGAGTAATGTCTCAAATAGTCTACAATTTCATTGTTCCCTGGAAGACCAGCAGTAGTTTCCGATGCACATCTGGTGGCATTCTGTAATCTGTGGACTATCAGAGTGTTGATGAAACACAGAAATTGCATCGGGATGAATACAACAGTCACCATGCCCACTTTCCTTCACGGGAGTAATGTCTCATACAGTCTACGCTTTGATCGTTCGCTGGAGGACCAGTAGTAGTTTCCGATGCACATCTGGAGGCATTCTGTAATCTGTGGACTATCAGAGTGTTGGTGAAACACAGAAATTGCATCGGGATGAATACAACAGTCACCATGCGCACTTTCCTCCATGGGAGTAATGTCTCAAATAGTCTACAATTTCATTGTTCCCTGGAAGACCAGCAGTAGTTTCCGATGCACATCTGGTGGCGTCCTGTAATCTGTGGACTATCAGTGTGTTGATGAAACACATAAATTGCATCGGGATTGAATACAACCGTCACCATGCGCACTTTCGTGCATGGGAGTAATGTCTCAAACAGTCTACGCTTTGTTCGTTACCTGGAAGACCAGTAGTAGTTTCCGATGCACATCTGGAGGCAATATGTAATCTGTGGACTATCTGAGTGTTGATGAAACACAGAAATTTCATCGGGATTGAATACAATGGTCACGATGCGCACTTTCCTCCATGGGAAATGGTCTCAAACAGTCTAAGCTTTGATCGTACCCTTAAAGACCAGTAGTAGTTTCCGATGCACATCTGGAGGCATTCTGTAATCTGTGGACTGTCAGAGTGTTAATGAAACACAGAAAATGCATCGGGATTGAATACAACAGTCACCATGCGCACTTTCCTCCATGGGAGTAATGTCTCAAATAGTCTACAATTTCATTGTTCCCTGGAAGACCAGCAGTAGTTTCCGATGCACATCTGGTGGCATTCTGTAATCTGTGGACTATCAGAGTGTTGATGAAACACAGAAATTGCATCGGGATGAATACAACAGTCACCATGCCCACTTTCCTTCACGGGAGTAATGTCTCATACAGTCTACGCTTTGATCGTTCGCTGGAGGACCAGTAGTAGTTTCCGATGCACATCTGGAGGCATTCTGTAATCTGTGGACCTTCAAACTGTTGACAAAACATAGAAATAGCATCGGGAGTGAATACAACAATCTCCATGCGCACTTTCCTCCATGTTAGTAATGTCTCAAACAGTCTACGCTTGGATCGTTCCCTATAAGAGCAGTGGTAGTTTCCGATGCACATCTGGAGGCATTCTGTAATATGTGGGCTATCAGAGTGTTGATGAAACACAGAAATTGCATTGGGATTGAATACAACAGTCACCATGCGCACTTTCCTGCATGGGAGTAATGTCTCTAACAGTCTACGCTTTGATCGTTCCCTGGAAGACCAGTAAAACTTTAAGATGCAAATCTGGAGGCATTCTGTAATCTGTGGACTATCAGGGTGTTGGTGAAACACAGAAATTGCATCGGGATTGAATACAACAGTCACCATGCGCACTTTCCTCCATTGGAGTAATGTCTCAAATAGTCTACAACTTGATTGTTCCCTGGAAGACCAGCAGTAGTTTCCGATGCACATCTGCGGGCATTCTGTAATCTGTGGACAATCAGAGTGTTGATGAAACACAGAAATTGCATCGGGATTGAATACAACAGTCACCATGCGCACTTTCCTTCACGGGAGTAATGTCTCATAATGTCTACGCTTTGATCGTTCGCTGGAGGACCAGTAGTAGTGTCCGATGCACATCTGGAGGCATTCTGTAATCTGTGGACCGACAAAAAACAGAAATAGCATCGGGATTGAATACAACAGTCACCATGCGCACTTTCCTACATTCGAGTAATGTCTCTAACAGTCTACGCTTTGATCGTTCCCTGGAAGACCAGTAGTAGTTTAAGATGCAAATCTGGAGGCATTCTGTAATCTGTGGAGTATCAGAGTGTTGATGAAACACAGAAATTGCACCGGGATTGAATACAACAGTCACCATGCGCACTTTCCTCCATGGGAGTAATGTCTCAAACAGTCTACGCTTTGATCGTTCCCTGGGAGACCAGTAGTAGTTTCCGATGCACATCTGGAGGCATTCTGTAATCTGTGGACTATCAGAGTGTAGGTGAAACACAGAAATTGCATCGGGATTGAATACAACAGTCACCATGCGCACATTCCTAAATGCGAGTAATGTCTCAAACAGTCTATGCTTTGATCGTTCCCTGGAAGACCAGTAGTAGTTTCCGATGCACATCTGGAGGCATTCTGTAATCTGTGGACCGACAAAAAACAGAAATAGCATCGGGATTGAATACAACAGTCACCATGCGCACTTTCCTACATGGGAGTAATGTCTCTAACAGTCTACGCTTTGATCGTTCCCTGAAAGACCAGTAGTAGTTTAAGATGCAAATCTGGAGGCATTCTGTAATCTGTGGAGTATCAGAGTGTTGATGAAACACAGAAATTGCACCGGGATTGAATACAACAGTCACCATGCGCACTTTCCTCCATGGGAGTAATGTCTCAAACAGTCTACGCTTTGATCGTTCCCTGGGAGACCAGTAGTAGTTTCCGATGCACATCTGGTGGCATTCTGTAATCTGTGGACTATCTCAGTGTTGATGAAACACGGAAATTGCATCGGGATTGAACACAATGGTCACGATGCGCACTTTCCTCCATGGGAAAAGGTCTCAAACAGTCTATGCTTAGATCGTTCCCTTATAGACCAGTAGTAGTTTCCGATGCACATCTGGAGGCATTCTGTAATCTGTGCAGTATCAGAGTGTTGATGAAACACAGAAATTGCATCGGGATTGAATACAACAGTCACCATGCGCACTTTCCTATATTTTATTTATGTTTCTAAAAGTCTACGCTTTGATCGTTCCCTGAGAGACCAGTAGTAGTTTCCGATGCACATCTGGAGGCATTCTGTAATCTGTGGAGCGTCAGAGTGTTGATGAAACACAGAAATTGCATCGGGATTGAATACAACAGTCACCATGCGCACTTTCCTCCATAGGAGTAATGTCTCAAATAGTCTACAATTTGATTGTTCCCTGGAAGACCAGCAGTAGTTTCCGATGCACATCTGGTGGCATTCTGTAATCCGTGGACTATCAGAGTGATGATGAAACACAGAAATTGCATCGGGATTGAATACAACAGTCACCATGCGCACTTTCCTTCACGGGAGTAATGTCTCAAACAGTCTGCGCTTTGATCGTTCGCTGGAGGACCAGTAGTAGTTCCCGATGCACATCTGGAGCCATTCTATAATCTGTGGACCTTCAAAGTGTTGACAAAACACAGAAATTGCATCGGGATTGAATACAACAATCTCCATGCGCACTTTCCTCCATGTTAGTAATGTCTCAAACAGTCTACGCTTTGATCGTTCCCTATAAGACCAGTGGTAGTTTCCGATGCACATCTGGAGGCATTCTGTAATATGTGAGCTATCAGAGTGTTGATGAAACACAGAAATTGCATTGGGATTGAATACAACAGTCACCATGCCCACTTTCCTGCATGGGACTAATGTCTCTAACAGTCTACGCTTTGATCGTTCCCTGGAAGACCAGTGGTAGTTTCCGATGCACATCTGGAGGCATTCTGTAATATGTGGACTAACTGAGTGTTGATGAAACACCGAAATTTCATCGGGATTGAATACAACAGTCACCATGCGCACTTTCCTAAATGCGAGTAATGTCTCAAACAGTCTGCGCTTTGTTCGTTCCCTATAAGACCAGTGGTAGTTTCCGATGCACATCTGGAGACATTCTGTAATATGTGAGCTATCAGAGTGTTGATGAAACACAGAAATCGCATTGGGATTGAGTACAACAGTCACCATGCGCACTTTCCTCCATGGGAGTAATGTTTCAAACAGTCTACGCTTTGATCATTCCCTGGAAGACCAGTAGTAGTTTCCGATGCACATCTGGAGGCATTCTGTAATCTGCGGACTATCAGAGTGTAGGTGAAACACATAAATTGCATCGGGATTGAATACAACAGTCACCATAAGCACTTTCCTCCATAGGAGTAATGTCTCTAACAGTCTACGCTTTGATCATTAACTGGAAGACCTGTAGTAGTTTCCGATGCACATCTGGAGGCATTCTGTAATCTGTGGACGTTCAAAGTGTTGATGGAACACAGAAATTGCATTGGGATTGAATACAACAGCCACCATGCGCACTTTCCTCCACGTTAGTAATGTTTCAAACAGTCTAGGCTTTGATCGTTCCATGGAATACCAGTGTTACTTGCCGATGCACATCTGGAGGCATTCTGTAACCTGTGGACTATCAGAGTGTTGATGAAACACAGAAAATGCATCGGGATTGAATACAACAGTCTCCATTGGAGTAATGTCTAAAACAGTCTACGCTTTGATCGTTCCCTTGAAGTCCAGTAGTAGTTTCCGATGCACATCAGAAGGCATTCTGTAATGTGTGGACCTTCAAAGTGTTGATGAAACACAGAAATTGCATCGGGATTGAATACAACAGTCACCATGCGCACTTTCCTCCATGGGAGTAATGTCTCAAACAGTCTCCGCTTTGATTGTTCCCTGGAAGACCAGCAGTAGTTTCCGATGAACATCTGGAGGCATTCTGTAATTTGTGGACTATCAGAGTGTTGATGAAACACAGAAATTGCATAGGGATTGAATACAACAGTCACCATGCGCACTTTCCTCCATGGGAGTAATGTCTCAAATAGTCTACGCTTTGATTGTTCCCTGGAAGACCAGCAGTAGTTTCCGATGAACATCTGGTGGCATTCTGTATTCTGTGGACTATCAGAGTGTTGATGAAACACAGAAATTGCATCGGGATTGAATACAACAATCACCATGCACACTTTCCTTCACGGGAGTAATGTCTCAAACAGTCTACCCTTTGATCGTTCGGTGGAGGACCAGTAGTAGTTTCCGATGCACATCTGGAGGCATTCTGTAATCTGTGGACCTACAAAATGTTGATAAAACACAGAAATTGCATCGGGATTGAATACAACAATCTCCATGCGAACTTTCCTCCATGTTAGTAATGTCTCAAACAGTCTACGCTTTGATCGTTCCCTGGAATACCAGTGGTAGTTTCCGATGCATATATGTAGGCATTCTGTAATATGTGGGCTATCAGAGTGTTGATGAAACACAGAAATTGCATTGGGATTGAATACAACAGTCACCATGCGCACTTTCCTGCATGGGAGTAATGTCTCTAACAGTCTACGCTTTGATCGTTCCCTGGAAGACCAGTAGTAGTTTCCGATGCACATCTGGAGGCATTCTGTAATCTGTGGACTGTCAGAGTGTTAATGAAAAACAGAAAATGCATCGGGATTGAATACAACAATCACCATGCACACTTTCCTTCACGGGAGTAATGTCTCAAACAGTCTACCCTTTGATCGTTCGCTGGAGGACCAGTAGTAGTTTCCGATGCACATCTGGAGGCATTCTGTAATCTGTGGACCTACAAAATGTTGATAAAACACAGAAATTACATCGGGATTGAATACAACAAACTCCATGCGAACTTTCCTCCATGTTAGTAATGTCTCAAACAGTCTACGCTTTGATCGTTCCCTGGAATACCAGTGGTAGTTTCCGATGCATATATGTAGGCATTCTGTAATATGTGGGGTATCAGAGTGTTGATGAAACACAGAAATTGCATAGGGATTGAATACAACAGTCACCATGGGCACTTTCCACCATGGGAGTAATGTCTCAAATAGTCTACGCTTTGATTGTTCCCTGGAAGACCAGCAGTAGTTTCCGATGAACATCTGGTGGCATTCTGTAATCTGTGGACTATCAGAGTGTTGATGAAACACAGAAATTGCATCGGGATTGAATACAACAATCACCATGCACACTTTCCTTCACGGGAGTAATGTCTCAAACAGTCTACCCTTTGATCGTTCGCTGGAGGACCAGTAGTAGTTTCCGATGCACATCTGGAGGCATTCTGTAATCTGTGGACCTACAAAATGTTGATAAAACACAGAAATTGCATCGGGATTGAATACAACAATCTCCATGCGAACTTTCCTCCATGTTAGTAATGTCTCAAACAGTCTACCCTTTGATCGTTCCCTGGAATACCAGTGGTAGTTTCCGATGCATATATGTAGGCATTCTGTAATATGTGGGCTATCAGAGTGTTGATGAAACACAGAAATTGCATTGGCATTGAATACAACAGTCACCATGCGCACTTTCCTGCATGGGAGTAATGTCTCTAACAGTGTACGCTTTGATCGTTCCCTGGAAGACCAGTAGTAGTTTCCGATGCACATCTGGAGGCATTCTGTAATCTGTGGACTGTCAGAGTGTTAATGAAACACAGAAAATGCATCGGGATTGAATGCAACAGTCACCATGCGCACTTTATTCCATGGGAGTAATGTCTCTAACAGCCTACGCTTTGATCGTTCCCTGGGAGACCAGTAGTAGTTCCCGATGCACATCTGGAGGCATTCTGTAATCTGTGGACTGTCAGAGTGTTAATGAAACACAGAAAATGCATCGGGATTGAATGCAACAGTCACCATGCGCACTTTCCTGCATGGGAGTAATGTCTCTAACAGTCTACGCTTTGATCGTTCCCTGGAAGACCAGTGGTAGTTTCCGATGCACATCTGGAGGCATTCTGTAATATGTGGACTAACTGAATGTTGATGAAACACCGAAATTTCATCGGGATTGAATACAACAGTCACCATGCGCACTTTCCTAAATGCGAGTAATGTCTCAAACAGTCTGCGCTTTGATCGTTCCCTATAAGACCAGTGGTAGTTTCCGATGCACATCTGGAGACATTCTGTAATATGTGAGCTATCAGAGTGTTGATGAAACACAGAAATCGCATTGGGATTGAATACAACAGTCACCATGCGCACTTTCCTCCATGGGAGTAATGTTTCAAACAGTCTACGCTTTGATCATTCCCAGGAAGACCAGTATAAGTTTCCGATGCACATCTGGAGGCATTCTGTAATCTGCGGACTATCAGAGTGTAGGTGAAACACAGAAATTGCATCTGGATTGAATACAACAGTCACCATAAGCACTTTCCTCCATGGGAGTAATGTCTCTAACAGTCTACGCTTTGATCATACCCTGGAAGACCAGTAGTAGTTTCTGATGCACACCTGGAGGCATTCTGTAATCTGTGGACCTTCAAAGTGTTGATGGAACACAGAAATTGCATTGGGATTGAATACAACAGCCACCATGCGCACTTTCCTCCATGTTAGTAATGTTTCAAACAGTCCAGGCTTTGATCGTTCCATGGAACACCAGTGTCACTTGCCGATGCACATCTGGAGGCATTCTGTAACCTGTGTACTATCAGAGTGTTGATGAAACACAGAAAATGCATCGGGATTGAATACAACAGTCTCCATTGGAGTAATGTCTAAAACAGTCTACGCTTTGATCGTTCCCTTGAAGACCAGTAGTAGTTTCCGATGCACATCAGGAGGCATTCTGTAATGTGTGGACCTTCAAAGTGTTGATGAAACACAGAAATTGCATCGGGATTGAATACAACAGTCACCATGCGCACATTCCTCCATGGGAGTATTGTCACAAAGAGTTTACGCTTTGATCGTTCCCTGGAAGAGCAGTAGTAGTTTCCGATGCACATCTGGAGGCATTCTGTAATCTGTGGACTATCAGAGTGTTGATGAAACACAGAAATTGCATCGGGATTGAATACAACAGTCACCATGCGCCATTTCCTACATGGGAGTAGTGTCTTAAACAGTCTACGTTTTGATCGTTCCCTGGTAGATCAGAAGTAGTTTCTGATGCACATCTGCAGGCATTCTGTAATCTGTGGACTATCAGAGTGTTGATGAAACACAGAAATTGCATCGGGATTGAATACAACAGTCACCATGCGCACTTACCTCCATGGGAGTAATGTCTCAAACAGTCTACGCTTTGATTGTTCCCTGGAAGACCAGCAGTAGTTTCCGATGAACATCTGGAGGCATTCTGTAATCTGTGGACTATCAGAGTGTTGCTGAAACACAGAAATTGCATAGGGATTGAATACAACAGTCACCATGCGCACTTTCCTCCATGGGAGTAATGTCTCAAATAGTCTACGCTTTGATTGTTCCCTGGAAGACCAGCAGTAGTTTCCGATGAACATCTGGTGGCATTCTGTAATCTGTGGACTATCAGAGTGTTGATGAAACACAGAAACTGCATTGGGATTGAATACAACAGTCACCATGCGCACTTTCCTGCATGGGAGTAATGTCTCTTACAGTCTACGCTTTGATCGTTCCCTGGAAGACCAGTAGTAGTTTCCGATGCACATCTGGAGGCATTCTGTAATCTGTGGACTGTCAGAGTGTTAATGAAACACAGAAAATGCATCGGGATTGAATACAACAATCACCATGCACACTTTCCTTCTCGGGAGTAATGTCTCAAACAGTCTACCCTTTGATCGTTCGCTGGAGGACCAGTAGTAGTTTCCGATGCACATCTGGAGGCATTCTGTAATCTGTGGACCTACAAAATGTTGATAAAACACAGAAATTGCATCGGGATTGAATACAACAATCTCCATGCGAACTTTCCTCCATGTTAGTAATGTCTCAAACAGTCTACGCTTTGATCGTTCCCTGGAATACCAGTGGTAGTTTCCGATGCATATATGTAGGCATTCTGTAATATGTGGGCTATCAGAGTGTTGATGAATCACAGAAATTGCATAGGGATTGATACAACAGTCACCATGCGCACTTTCCTCCATGGGAGTAATGTCTCAAACAGTCTACCCTTTGATCGTTCGCTGGAGGACCAGTAGTTGTTTTCTGATGCACATCTGGAATCATTCTGTAATCTGTGGACTGTCAGAGTGTTAATGAAACACAGAAAATGCATCGGGATAGAATGCAACAGTCACCATGCGCACTTTATTCCATGGGAGTAATGTCTCTAACAGCCTACGCTTTGATCGTTCCCTGGAAGACCAGTAGTAGTTTCCGATGCACATCTGGAGGCATTCTGTAATCTGTGGAGTATCAGAGTGTTGGTGAAACACAGAAATTGCATCGGGATTGAATACAACAGTCACAATGCGCACTTTCCTGCATGTTAGTAATGTCTCAAAATGTCTACGATTTGATCGTTCCCTGGAAGACCAGTGGTAGTTTCCGATGCACATCTGGAGGCATTCTGTAATATGTTGACTATCAGAGTGTAGGTGAAACACAGAAATTGCATCTGGATTGAATACAACAGTCACCATAAGCACTTTTCTCCATGGGAGTAATGTCTCTAACAGTCTACGCTTTGATCATACCCTGGAAGACCAGTAGTAGTTTCTGATGCACACCTGGAGGCATTCTGTAATCTGTGGACCTTCAAAGTGTTGATGGAACACAGAAATTGCATTGGGATTGAATACAACAGCCACCATGCGCACTTTCCTCCATGTTAGTAATGTTTCAAACAGTCCAGGCTTTGATCGTTCCATGGAATACCAGTGTTACTTGCCGATGCACATCTGGAGGCATTCTGTAACCTGTGTACTATCAGAGTGTTGATGAAACACAGAAAATGCATCGGGATTGAATACAACAGTCTCCATTGGAGTAATGTCTAAAACAGTCTACGCTTTGATCGTTCCCTTGAAGACCAGTAGTAGTTTCCGATGCACATCAGGAGGCATTCTGTAATGTGTGGACCTTCAAAGTGTTGATGAAACACAGAAATTGCATCGGGATTGAATACAACAGTCACCATGCGCACATTCCTCCATGGGAGTATTGTCACAAAGAGTTTACGCTTTGATCGTTCCCTGGAAGAGCAGTAGTAGTTTCCGATGCACATCTGGAGGCATTCTGTAATCTGTGGACTATCAGAGTGTTGATGAAACACAGAAATTGCATCGGGATTGAATACAACAGTCACCATGCGCCATTTCCTACATGGGAGTAGTGTCTTAAACAGTCTACGTTTTGATCGTTCCCTGGTAGATCAGAAGTAGTTTCTGATGCACATCTGCAGGCATTCTGTAATCTGTGGACTATCAGAGTGTTGATGAAACACAGAAATTGCATCGGGATTGAATACAACAGTCACCATGCGCACTTTCCTCCATGGGAGTAATGTCTCAAACAGTCTACGCTTTGATTGTTCCCTGGAAGACCAGCAGTAGTTTCCGATGAACATCTGGAGGCATTCTGTAATCTGTGGACTATCAGAGTGTTGCTGAAACACAGAAATTGCATAGGGATTGAATACAACAGTCACCATGCGCACTTTCCTCCATGGGAGTAATGTCTCAAATAGTCTACGCTTTGATTGTTCCCTGGAAGACCAGCAGTAGTTTCCGATGAACATCTGGTGGCATTCTGTAATCTGTGGACTATCAGAGTGTTGATGAAACACAGAAACTGCATTGGGATTGAATACAACAGTCACCATGCGCACTTTCCTGCATGGGAGTAATGTCTCTTACAGTCTACGCTTTGATCGTTCCCTGGAAGACCAGTAGTAGTTTTCGATGCACATCTGGAGGCATTCTGTAATCTGTGGACTGTCAGAGTGTTAATGAAACACAGAAAATGCATCGGGATTGAATACAACAATCACCATGCACACTTTCCTTCTCGGGAGTAATGTCTCAAACAGTCTACCCTTTGATCGTTCGCTGGAGGACCAGTAGTAGTTTCCGATGCACATCTGGAGGCATTCTGTAATCTGTGGACCTACAAAATGTTGATAAAACACAGAAATTGCATCGGGATTGAATACAACAATCTCCATGCGAACTTTCCTCCATGTTAGTAATGTCTCAAACAGTCTACGCTTTGATCGTTCCCTGGAATACCAGTGGTAGTTTCCGATGCATATATGTAGGCATTCTGTAATATGTGGGCTATCAGAGTGTTGATGAATCACAGAAATTGCATAGGGATTGATACAACAGTCACCATGCGCACTTTCCTCCATGGGAGTAATGTCTCAAACAGTCTACCCTTTGATCGTTCGCTGGAGGACCAGTAGTTTTTTTCTGATGCACATCTGGAATCATTCTGTAATCTGTGGACTGTCAGAGTGTTAATGAAACACAGAAAATGCATCGGGATAGAATGCAACAGTCACCATGCGCACTTTATTCCATGGGAGTAATGTCTCTAACAGCCTACGCTTTGATCGTTCCCTGGAAGACCAGTAGTAGTTTCCGATGCACATCTGGAGGCATTCTGTAATCTGTGGAGTATCAGAGTGTTGGTGAAACACAGAAATTGCATCGGGATTGAATACAACAGTCACAATGCGCACTTTCCTGCATGTTAGTAATGTCTCAAAATGTCTACGATTTGATCGTTCCCTGGAAGACCAGTGGTAGTTTCCGATGCACATCTGGAGGCATTCTGTAATATGTGGACTATCAGGGTGTTGATGAAACATAGAAATTGCATTGGGATTGAATAGAACAGTCACCATGCACACTTTCCTCCATGGGAGTAATGTCTCAAACAGTCTACGCTTTGATCATTCCCCGGAAGACCAGTAGTAGTTTCCGATGCACATCTGGAGGCATTCTGTAATCTGTGGACTATCTGAGTGTTGATGAAACACAGAAATTGCATCGGGATTGAATACAATGGTCACGATGCGCACTTTCCTCCATGGGAAATGGTCTCAAACAGTCTACGCTTTGATCGTACCCTTAGAGGCCAGTAGTAGTTTCCGATGCACATCTGGAGGCATTCTGTAATCTGTGGACTATCAGAGTGTAGGTTAAACACAGAAATTGCATCGGGATTGAATACAACAGTCACCATGCGCACTTTCCTGCATGTTAGTAATGTCTCAAAAAACCTACGATTTGATCGTTCCCTGGAAGACCAGTGGTAGTTTCCGATGGACATCTGGAGGCATTCTGTAATATGTGGAATAACAGAGTGTTGATGAAACAAAGAAATTGCATTGGGATTGAATAGAACAGTCACCATGCACAATTTCCTTCATGGGAGTAATATCTCTAACAGCCTACGCTTTGATCGTTCCCTGGGAGACCAGTAGTAGTTTCCGATGCACATCTGGAGGCATTCTGTAATCTTTGGAGTATCAGAGTGTTGATGAAACATAGAAATTGCATCGGGATTGAATACAACAGTCACCATGCGCACTTTCCTAAATGCGAGTAATGTCTCAAACAGTCTACGCTTTGATCGTTCCCTGGAAGACCAGTAGTAGTTTCCGATGCACATCTGGAGGCATTCTGAAATCTGTGGACTAACTGAGTGTTGATGAAACACCGAAATTGCATCGGGATTGAATACAACAGTCACCATGCGCACTTCCCTCCATGGGAGTAATGTCTCAAACAGTCTACGCTTTGATCGTTCCCTGGGAGACCAGTAGTAGTTTCCGATGCACATCTGTAGGCATTCTGTAATCTGTGGACTATCAGAGTGTAGGTGAAACACAGAAATTGCATCGGGATTGAATACAACAGTCACCATTCGGCACTTTCCTCCATGGGAGTAATGTCTCTAACACTCTACGCTTGGATCATTCCCTGGAAGACCAGTAGTAGTTTCCGATGCACATCTGGAGGCATTCTGAAATCTGTGGACTAACTGAGTGTTGATGAAACACAGAAATTGCATCGGGATTGAATACAACAGTCACCATGCGCACTTTCCTCCATGGGAGTAATGTCTCAAACAGTCTACGCTTTGATTATTCCCTGGAGGACAAGTAGTAGTTTCCGATGCACATCTGGAGGCATTCTGTAATCTGTGGACTATCAGAGTGTTGGTGAAACACAGAAATTGCATCGGGATTGAATACAACAGTCACCATGCGCACTTTCCTTCACGGGAGTAATGTCTCATACAGTCTATGCCTTGATCGTTCGCTGGAGGACCAGTAGTAGTTTCCGATGCACATCTGGAGGCATTCTGTAATCTGTGGACCTTCAAAGTGTTGACAATACACAGAAATAGCATCGGGATTGAATACAACAATCTCCATGCGCACTTTCCTCCATGTTAGTAATGTCTCAAACAGTCTACGCTTGGATCGTTCCCTATAAGACCAGTGGTAGTATCCGATGCACATCTGGAGGCATTCTGTAACCTGTGGACTATCAGAGTGTAGGTGAAACACAGAAATTGCATTGGGATTGAATACAACTGTCACCATGCGCACTTTCCTCCATGGGAGTAATGTCTCAAATAGTCTACAATTTGATTGTTCCCTGGAAGACCAGCAGTAGTTTCCGATGCACATGTGGTATCATTCTGTAATCTGTGGACTATCAGAGTGTTGATGAAACACAGAAATTGCATTGGGTTTGAATACAACAGTCACCATGCGCACTTTCCTGCATGGGAGTAATTTCTCTAACAGTCTACGCTTTGATCGTTCCCTGGAAGACCAGTAGTAGTTTGATGCAAATCTGGAGGCATTCTGTAATCTGTGGACTATCTGAGTGTTGATGAAACACAGAAATTGCATCGGGATTGAATACAATGGTCACGATGCGCACTTTCCTCCATGGGAAATGGTCTCAAACAGTCTACGCTTTGATCGTACCCTTAAAGACCAGTAGTAGTTTCCGATGCACATCTGGAGGCATTCTGTAACCTGTGGACTATCAGAGTGTAGGTGAAACACAGAAATTGCATTGGGATTGAATACAACAGTCACCATGCGCACTTTCCTAAATGCGAGTAATGTCTCAAACAGTCTACGCTTTGATCGTTCCCTGGAAGACCAGTAGTAGTTTCCGATGCACATCTGGAGGCATTCTGTAATCTGCGGACTATCAGAGTGTAGGTGAAACACAGAAATTGCATCGGGATTGAATACAACAGTCACCATAAGCACTTTCCTCCATGGGAGTAATGTCTCTAACAGTCTACGCTTTGATCATTCCCTGGAAGACCAGTAGTAGTTTCCGATGCACATCTGGAGGCATTCTGCAATCTGTGGACCTTCAAAGTGTTGATGGAACACAGAAATTGCATTGGGATTGAATACAACAGCCACCATGCGCACTTTCCTCCATGTTAGTAATGTTTCAAACAGTCTAGGCTTTTATCGTTCCATGGAATACCAGTGTTACTTGCCGATGCACATCTGGAGGCATTCTGTAACCTGTGGACTATCAGAGTGTTGATAAAACACAGAAAATGCATCGGGTTTGAATACAACAGTCTCTATTGGAGTAATGTCTAAAACAGTCTACGCTTTGATCGTTCCCTTGAAGACCAGTAGTAGTTTCCGATGCACATCAGGAGGCATTCTGTAATGTGTGGACCTTCAAAGTGTTGATGGAACACAGAAATTGCATCGGGATTGAATACAACAGTCACCATGCGCACATTCCTCCATGGGAGTATTGTCACAAAGAGTTTACGCTTTGATCGTTCCCTGGAAGACCAGTAGTAATTTCCGATGCACATCTGGAGGCATTCTGAAATCTGTGGACTAACTGAGTGTTGATGAAACACCGAAATTGCATCGGGATTGAATACAACAGTCACCATGCGCACTCTCCTCCATGGGAGTAATGTCTCACACAGTCTACGCTTTGATCGTTCCCTGGGAGACCAGTAGTAGTTTCCGATGCACATCTGGAGGCATTCTGTAATCTGTGGACTATGAGAGTGTAGGTGAAACACAGAAATTGCATCGGGATTGAATACAACAGTCACCATTCGGCACTTTCCTCCATGGGAGTAATGTCTCTAACACTCTACGCTTGGATCATTCCCTGGAAGACCAGTAGTAGTTTCCGATGCACATCTGGAGGCATTCTGTAATCTGTGGACTATCTGAGTGTTGATGAAACACAGAAATTGCATCGGGATTGAATACAACAGTCACCATGCCTACTTCATTCCATGGGAGTAGTGTCTCTAACAGCCTACGCTTTGATCGTTCCCTGGGAGACCAGTAGTAGTTTCCGATGCACATCTGGAGGCATTCTGTAATCTGTGGAGTATCAGAGTGTTGATGAAACACAGATATTGCATCGGGATTGAATACAACAGTCACCATGCGCACTTTCCTCCACGTTAGTAATGTCTCTAACAGTCTACGCTTTGATCGTTCCCTGGGAGACCAGTAGTAGTTTCCGATGCACATCTGGAGACATTCTGTAATCTGTGGACTGTCAGAGTGTTAATGAAACACAGAAAATGCATCGGGATTGAATACAACAGTCACCATGCGCACTTTATTCCATGGGAAATGGTCTCAAACAGTCTACGCTTTGATCGTACCCTTAAAGACCAGTAGTAGTTTCCGATGCACATCTGGAGGCATTCTGTAATCTGTGGACTGTCAGAGTGTTAATGAAACACAGAAAATGCATCGGGATTGAATACAACAGTCACCATGCGCACTTTATTCCATGGGAGTAGTGTCTCTAACAGCCTACGCTTTGATCGTTCCATGGGAGACCAGTAGTAGTTTCCGATGCACATCTGGAGGCATTCTGTAATCTGTGGAGTATCAGAGTGTTGATGAAACACAGAAATTGCATCGGGATTGAATACAACAGTCACCCTGCGCACTTTCCTCCATGTTAGTAATGTCTCTAACAGTCTACGCTTTGATCGTTCCCTGGGAGACCAGTAGTAGTTTCCCATGCACATCTGGAGGCATTCTGTAATCTGTGGACTGTCAGAGTGTTAATGAAACACAGAAAATGCATCGGGATTGAATACAACAGTCACCATGCGCACTTTATTCCATGGGAGTAGTGTCTCCAACAGCCTACGCTTTGATCGTTCCCTGGGAGACCAGTAGTAGTTTCCGATGCACATCTGGAGGCATTCTGTAATCTGTGGAGTATCAGAGTGTTGGTGAAACACAGAAATTGCATCGGGATTGAATACAACAGTCACCATGCGCACTTTCCTGCATGTTAGTAATGTCTCAAAAAGTCTACGATTTGATCGTTCCCTGGAAGGCCAGTGGTAGTTTCCGATGCACATCTGGAGGCATTCTGTAATCTGTGGACTGTCAGAGTGTTAATGAAACACAGAAAATGCATCGGAATTGAATACAACAGTCACCATGCGCACTTTATTCCATGGGAGTACTGTCTCTAACAGCCTACGCTTTGATCGTTCCCTGGGAGACCAGTAGTAGTTTCCGATGCACATCTGGAGGCATTCTGTAATCTGTGGAGTATCAGAGTGTTGGTGAAACACAGAAATTGCATCGGGATTGAATACAACAGTCACCATGCGCACTTTCCTGCATGTTAGTAATGTATCAAAAAGTCTACGATTTGATCGTTCCCTGGAAGACCAGTAGTTGTTTCCGATGCACATCTGGAGGCATTCTGTAATCTGTGGACTATCTGAGTGTTGATGAAACATAGAAATTGCATCGGTATTGAATAGAACAGTCACCATGCGCACTTTATTCCATGGGAAATGGTCTCAAACAGTCTACGCTGTGATCGTACCCTTAAAGACCAGTAGTAGTTTCCGATGCACATCTGGAGGCATTCTGTAATCTGTGGACTGTCAGAGTGTTAATGAAACACAGAAAATGCATCGGGATTGAATACAACAGTCACCATGCGCACTTTATTCCATGGGAGTAGTGTCTCTAACAGCCTACGCTTTGATCGTTCCCTGGGAGACCAGTAGTAGTTTCCGATGCACATCTGGAGACATTCTGTAATCTGTGGAGTATCAGAGTGTTGATGAAACACAGAAATTGCATCGGGATTGAATACAACAGTCACCATGCGCACTTTCCTCCATGTTAGTAATGTCTCTAGCAGTCTACGCTTTGATCGTTCCCTGGGAGACCAGTAGTAGTTTCCGATGCACATCTGGAGGCATTCTGTAATCTGATGAGTATCAGAGTGTTGATGAAACACAGAAATTGCATCGGGATTGAATACAACAGTCATCATGCGCACTTTTCTCCATGGGAGTAATGTCTCAAATAGTCTACGCTTTGATTGTTCCCTGGAAGACCAGCAGTAGTTTCCGATGAACATCTGGTGGCGTTCTGTAATCTGTGGACTATCAGTGTGTTGATGAAACACATAAATTGCATCGGGATTGAACACAACAGTCACCATGCGCACTTTCCTGCATTGGGAGTAATGTCTCAAACAGTCTACGCTTTGATCGTTCCCTCGAAGACCAGTAGTAGTTTCCGATGCACATCTGGAGGCATTCTGAAATCTGTGGACTATCTGAGTGTTGATGAAACACAGAAATTGCATCGGGATTGAATACAACTGTCACCATGCGCACTTTCCTCCATGCGAGTCATGTCTCAAACAGTCTACGCTTTGATTATTCCCTGGATTACAAGTAGTAGTTTCCGATGCACATCTGGAGGCATTCTGTAATCTGTGGACTATCAGAGTGTTGGTGAAACACAGAAATTGCATCGGGATTGAATACAACTGTCACCATGCGCACTTTCCTCCATGGGAGTAATGTCTCAAATAGTCTACAATTTGATTGTTCCCTGGAAGACCAGCAGTAGTTTCCGATGCACATGTGGTGGCATTCTGAAATCTGTGGACTAACTGAGTGTTGATGAAACACAGAAATTGCATCGGGATTGAATACAACAGTCACCATGCGCACTTTCCTCCATGGGAGTAATGTCTCAAACAGTCTACGCTTTGATTATTCCCTGGAGGACAAGTAGTAGTTTCCGATGCACATCTGGAGGCATTCTGTAATCTGTGGACTATCAGAGTGTTGGTGAAACACAGAAATTGCATCGAGATTGAATACAACTGTCACCATGCGCACTTTCCTCCATGGGAGTAATGTCTCAAATAGTCTACAATTTGATTGTTCCCTGGAAGACCAGCAGTAGTTTCCGATGCACATCTGGTATCATTCTGTAATCTGTGGACTATCAGAGGGTTGATGAAACACAGAAATTGCATCGGGATTGAATACAACAGTCACCATGCGCACTTTCCTTCACGGGAGTAATGTCTCATACAGTCTATGCCTTGATCGTTCGCTGGAGGACCAGTAGTAGTTTCCGATGCACATCTGGAGGCATTCTGTAATTTGTGGACCTTCAAAGTGTTGACAATACACAGAAATAGCATCGGGATTGAACACAACAATCTCCATGCGCACTTTCCTCCATGTTAGTAATGTCTCAAACAGTCTACGCTTGGATCGTTCCCTATAAGACCAGTGGTAGTTTCCGATGCACATCTGGAGGCATTCTGTAATATGTGGACTATCAGAGTGTTGGTGAAACACAGAAATTGCATCGGGATTGAATACAACTGTCACCATTTGCACTTTCCTCCATGGGAGTAATGTCTCAAATAGTCTACAATTTGATTGTTCCCTGGAAGACCAGCAGTAGTTTCCGATGCACATGTGGTATCATTCTGTAATCTGTGGACTATCAGAGTGTTGATGAAACACAGAAATTGCATCGGGATTGAATACAACAGTCACCATGCGCACTTTCCTGCATGGGAGTAATTTCTCTAACAGTCTACGCTTTGATCGTTCCCTGGAAGACCAGTAGTAGTTTGATGCAAATCTGGAGGCATTCTGTAATCTGTGGACTATCTGAGTGTTGATGAAACACAGAAATTGCATCGGGATTGAATACAATGGTCACGATGCGCACTTTCCTCCATGGGAAATGGTCTCAAACAGTCTACGCTTTGATCGTACCCTTAAAGACCAGTAGTAGTTTCCGATGCACATCTGGAGGCATTCTGTAACCTGTGGACTATCAGAGTGTAGGTGAAACACAGAAATTGCATAGGGATTGAATACAACAGTCACCATGCGCACTTTCCTAAATGCGAGTAATGTCTCAAACAGTCTACGCTTTGATCGTTCCCTGGAAGACCAGTAGTAGTTTCCGATGCACATCTGGAGGCATTCTGTAATCTGCGGACTATCAGAGTGTAGGTGAAACACAGAAATTGCATCGGGATTAAATACAACAGTCACCATGCGCACTTCCCTCCATGGGAGTAATGTCTCAAACAGTCTACGCTTTGATCGTTCCCTGGGAGACCAGTAGTAGTTTCCGATGCACATCTGTAGGCATTCTGTAATCTGTGGACTATCAGAGTGTAGGTGAAACACAGAAATTGCATCGGGATTGAATACAACAGTCACCATTCGGCACTTTCCTCCATGGGAGTAATGTCTCTAACACTCTACGCTTGGATCATTCCCTGGAAGACCAGTAGTAGTTTCCGATGCACATCTGGAGGCATTCTGAAATCTGTGGACTAACTGAGTGTTGATGAAACACCGAAATTGCATCGGGATTGAATACAACAGTCACCATGCGCACTTCCCTCCATGGGGGTAATGTCTCAAACAGTCTACGCTTTGATCGTTCCCTGGGAGACCAGTAGTAGTTTCCGATGCACATCTGTAGGCATTCTGTAATCTGTGGACTATCAGAGTGTAGGTGAAACACAGAAATTGCATCGGGATTGAATACAACAGTCAACATTCGGCACTTTCCTCCATGGGAGTAATGTCTCTAACACTCTACGCTTGGATCATTCCCTGGAAGACCAGTAGTAGTTTCCGATGCACATCTGGAGGCATTCTGAAATCTGTGGACTAACTGAGTGTTGATGAAACACAGAAATTGCATCGGGATTGAATACAACAGTCACCATGCGCACTTTCCTCCATGGGAGTAATGTCTCAAACAGTCTACGCTTTGATTATTCCCTGGAGGACAAGTAGTAGTTTCCGATGCACATCTGGAGGCATTCTGTAATCTGTGGACTATCAGAGTGTTGGTGAAACACAGAAATTGCATCGAGATTGAATACAACTGTCACCAAGCGCACTTTCCACCATGGGAGTAATGTCTCAAATAGTCTACAATTTGATTGTTCCCTGGAAGACCAGCAGTAGTTTCCGATGCACATCTGGTATCATTCTGTAATCTGTGGACTATCAGAGTGTTGATGAAACACAGAAATTGCATCGGGATTGAATACAACAGTCACCATGCGCACTTTCCTTCACGGGAGTAATGTCTCATACAGTCTATGCCTTGATCGTTCGCTGGAGGACCAGTAGTAGTTTCCGATGCACATCTGGAGGCATTCTGTAATCTGTGGACCTTCAAAGTATTGACAATACACAGAAATAGCATCGGGATTGAATACAACAATCTCCATGTTCACTTTCCTCCATGTTAGTAATGTCTCAAACAGTCTACGCTTGGATCGTTCCCTATAAGACCAGTAGTAGTTTCCGATGCACATCTGGAGGCATTCTGTAATATGTGGACTATCAGAGTGTTGATGAAACACAGAAATTGCATTGGGATTGAATACAACAGTCACCATGCGCACTTTCCTGCATGGGAGTAATTTCTCTAACAGTCTACGCTTTGATCGTTCCCTCGAAGACCAGTAGTAGTTTGATGCAAATCTGGAGGCATTCTGTAACCTGTGGACTATCTGAGTGTTGATGAAACACAGAAATTGCATCGGGATTGAATACAATGGTCACGATGCGCACTTTCCTCCATGGGAAATGGTCTCAAACAGTCTACGCTTTGATCGTACCCTTAAAGACCAGTAGTAGTTTCCGATGCACATCTGGAGGCATTCTGTAACCTGTGGACTATCAGAGTGTAGGTGAAACACAGAAATTGCATTGGGATTGAATACAACAGTCACCATGCGCACTTTCCTAAATGCGAGTAATGTCTCAAACAGTCTACGCTTTGATCGTTCCCTGGAAGACCAGTAGTAGTTTCCGATGCACATCTGGAGGCATTCTGTAATCTGCGGACTATCAGAGTGTAGGTGAAACACAGAAATTGCATCGGGATTGAATACAACAGTCACCATAAGCACTTTCCTCCATGGGAGTAATGTCTCTAACAGTCTACGCTTTGATCATTCCCTGGAAGACCAGTAGTAGTTTCGGATGCACATCTGGAGGCATTCTGCAATCTGTGGACCTTCAAAGTGTTGATGGAACACAGAAATTGCATTGGGATTGAATACAACAGCCACCATGCGCACTTTCCTCCATGTTAGTAATGTTTCAAACAGTCTAGGCTTTTATCGTTCCATGGAATACCAGTGTTACTTGCCGATGCACATCTGGAGGCATTCTGTAACCTGATGACTATCAGAGTGTTGATGAAACACAGAAAATGCATCGGGTTTGAATACAACAGTCTCCATTGGAGTAATGTCTAAAACAGTCTACGCTTTGATCGTTCCCTTGAAGACCAGTAGTAGTTTCCGATGCACATCAGGAGGCATTCTGTAATGTGTGGACCTTCAAAGTGTTGATGAAACACAGAAATTGCATCGGGATTGAATACAACAGTCACCATGCGCACTTTCCTAAAAGCGAGTAATGTCTCAAACAGTATACGCTTTGATCGTTCCCTGGAAGACCAGTAGTAATTTCCGATGCACATCTGGAGGCATTCTGAAATTTGTGGACTAACTGAGTGTTGATGAAACACCGAAATTGCATCGGGATTGAATACAACAGTCACCATGCGCACTCTCCTCCATGGGAGTAATGTCTCAAACAGTCTACGCTTTGATCGTTCCCTGGGAGACCAGTAGTAGTTTCCGATGCACATCTGGAGGCATTCTGTAATCTGTGGACTATCAGAGTGTAGGTGAAACACAGAAATTGCATCGGGATTGAATACAACAGTCACCATTCGGCACTTTCCTCCATGGGAGTAATGTCTCTAACACTCTACGCTTGGATCATTCCCTGGAAGACCAGTAGTAGTTTCCGATGCACATCTGGAGGCATTCTGTAATCTGTGGACTATCTGAGTGTTGATGAAACACAGAAATTGCATCGGGATTGAATACAACAGTCACCAGGCGCACTTCATTCCATGGGAGTAGTGTCTCTAACAGCCTACGCTTTGATCGTTCCCTGGGAGACCAGTAGTAGTTTCCGATGCACATCTGGAGGCATTCTGTAATCTGTGGAGTATCAGAGTGTTGATGAAACACAGATATTGCATCGGGATTGAATACAACAGTCACCATGCGCACTTTCCTCCACGTTAGTAATGTCTCTAACAGTCTACGCTTTGATCGTTCCCTGGGAGACCAGTAGTAGTTTCCGATGCACATCTGGAGGCATTCTGTAATCTGTGGACTGTCAGAGTGTTAATGAAACACAGAAAATGCATCGGGATTGAATACAACAGTCACCATGCGCACTTTATTCCATGGGAAATGGTCTCAAGCAGTCTACGCTTTGATCGTACCCTTAAAGACCAGTAGTAGTTTCCGATGCACATCTGGAGGCATTCTGTAATCTGTGGACTGTCAGAGTGTTAATGAAACACAGAAAATGCATCGGGATTGAATACAACAGTCACCATGCGCACTTTATTCCATGGGAGTAGTGTCTCTAACAGCCTACGCTTTGATCGTTCCATGGGAGACCAGTAGTAGTTTCCGATGCACATCTGGAGGCATTCTGTAATCTGTGGAGTATCAGAGTGTTGATGAAACACAGAAATTGCATCGGGATTGAATACAACAGTCACCCTGCGCACTTTCCTCCATGTTAGTAATGTCTCTAACAGTCTACGCTTTGATCGTTCCCTGGGAGACCAGTAGTAGTTTCCCATGCACATCTGGAGGCATTCTGTAATCTGTGGACTGTCAGAGTGTTAATGAAACACAGAAAATGCATCGGGATTGAATACAACAGTCACCATGCGCACTTTATTCCATGGGAGTAGTGTCTCTAACAGCCTACGCTTTGATCGTTCCCTGGGAGACCAGTAGTAGTTTCCGATGCACATCTGGAGGCATTCTGTAATCTGTGGAGTATCAGAGTGTTGGTGAAACACAGAAATTGCATCGGGATTGAATACAACAGTCACCATGCGCACTTTCCTCCATGTTAGTAATGTCTCTAACAGTCTACGCTTTGATCATTCCCTGGGAGACCAGTAGTAGTTTCCGATGCACATCTGGAGGCATTCTGTAATCTGATGAGTATCAGAGTGTTGATGAAACACAGAAATTGCATCGGGATTGAATACAACAGTCATCATGCGCACTTTTCTCCATGGGAGTAATGTCTCAAATAGTCTACGCTTTGATTGTTCCCTGGAAGACCAGCAGTAGTTTCCGATGAACATCTGGTGGCGTTCTGTAATCTGTGGACTATCAGTGTGTTGATGAAACACATAAATTGCATCGGGATTGAACACAACAGTCACCATGCGCACTTTCCTGCATTGGGAGTAATGTCTCAAACAGTCTACGCTTTGATCGTTCCCTGGAAGACCAGTAGTAGTTTCCGATGCACATCTGGAGGCATTCTGAAATCTGTGGACTATCTGAGTGTTGATGAAACACAGAAATTGCATCGGGATTGAATACAACTGCCACCATGCGCACTTTCCTCCATGCGAGTCATGTCTCAAACAGTCTACGCTTTGATTATTCCCTGGAGGACAAGTAGTAGTTTCCGATGCACATCTGGAGGCATTCTGTAATCTGTGGACTATCAGAGTGTTGGTGAAACACAGAAATTGCATCGGGATTGAATACAACTGTCACCATGCGCACTTTCCTCCATGGGAGTAATGTCTCAAATAGTCTACAATTTGATTGTTCCCTGGAAGACCAGCAGTAGTTTCCGATGCACATCTGGTGGCATTCTGTAATCTGTGGACTATCAGAGTGTTGATGAAACACAGAAATTGCTTCGGGATTGAATACAACAGTCACCATGCGCACTTTCCTTCACGGGATTAATGTCTCATACAGTCTACGCCTTGATCGTTCGCTGGGGGACCAGTAGTAGTTTCCGATGCACATCTGGAGGCATTCTGAAATCTGTGGACCTTCAAAGTGTTGACAAAACACAGAAATAGCATCGGGATTGGATACAACAATCTCCATGCGCACTTTCCTCCATGTTAGTAATGTCTCAAACAGTCTACGCTTGGATCGTTCCCTATAAGACCAGTGGTAGTTTGCGATGCACATCTGGAGGCATTCTGTAATATGTGGGCTATCAGAGTGTTGATGAAACACAGAAATTGCATTGGGATTGAATACAACAGTCACCAAGCGCACTTTCCTGCATGGGAGTAATGTCTCTATCATTCTACGCTTTGATCGTTCCCTGGAAGACCAGTAGTAGTTGAAGATGCAAATCTGGAGGCATTCTGTAATCTGTGGACTATCTGAGTGTTGATGAAACACAGAAATTGCACCGGGATTGTATACAATGGTCACGATGCGCACTTTCCTCCATGGGAAATGGTCTCAAACAGTCTACGCTTTGATCGTACCCTTAAAGACCAGTAGTAGTTTCCGATGCACATCTGGAGGCATTCTGTAATCTGTGGAGTATCAGAGTGTTGATGAAACACAGAAATTGCATCGGGATTCAATACAACAGTCACCATGCGCACTTTCCTCCATGGGAGCAGTGTCTCAAACAGTCTACGATTTGATCGTTCCCTGGAAGACCAGTAGTAGTTTCCGATGAACATCTGGAGGCATTCTGAAATCTGTGGACTGTCACAGTGTTAATGAAACACAGAAAATGCATCGGGATTGAATACAACAGTCACCATGCGCACTTTATTCCATGGGAGTAATGTCTCTGACAGCCTACGCTTTGATCGTTCCCTGGGAGACCAGTAGTAGTTTCCGATGCATATCTGGAGGCATTCTGTAATCTGTGGAGTATCAGAGTGTTGGTGAAACACTGAAATTTCATCGGGATTGAATACAACAGTCACCATGCGCACTTTCCTGCATGTTAGTAATGTCTCAAAAAGTCTACGATTTGATCGTTCCCTTAAAGACCAGTGGTAGTTTCCGATGCACATCTGGAGGCATTCTGTAATATGTGGACTATCAGGGTGTTGATGAAACATAGAAATTGCATTGGGATTGAATAGAACAGTCACCATGCACACTTTCCTCCATGGGAGTAATGTCTCAAACAGTCTACGCTTTGATCATTCCCTGGAAGACCAGTAGTAGTTTCCTATGCACATCTGGAGGCATTCTGTAATCTGTGGACTATCTGAGTGTTGATGAAACACAGAAATTGCATCGGGATTGAATACAATGGTCACGATGCGCACTTTCCTCCATGGGAAATGGTCTCAAACAGTCTACGCTTTGATCGTACCCTTAAAGACCAGTAGTAGTTTCCGATGCACATCTGGAGGCATTCTGTAATCTGTGGACTGTCAGAGTGTTAATGAAACACAGAAAATGCATCGGGATTGAATACAACAGTCACCATGCGCACTTTATTCCATGGGAGTAGTGTCTCTAACAGCCTACGCTTTGATCGTTCCCTGGGAGACCAGTAGTAGTTTCCGATGCACATCTGGAGACATTCTGTAATCTGTGGAGTATCAGAGTGTTGATGAAACACAGAAATTGCATCGGGATTGAATACAACAGTCACCATGCGCACTTTCCTCCATGTTAGTAATGTCTCTAACAGTCTACGCTTTGATCATTCCCTGGGAGACCAGTAGTAGTTTCCGATGCACATCTGGAGGCATTCTGTAATCTGATGAGTATCAGAGTGTTGATGAAACACAGAAATTGCATCGGGATTGAATACAACAGTCATCATGCGCACTTTTCTCCATGGGAGTAATGTCTCAAATAGTCTACGCTTTGATTGTTCCCTGGAAGACCAGCAGTAGTTTCCGATGAACATCTGGTGGCGTTCTGTAATCTGTGGACTATCAGTGTGTTGATGAAACACATAAATTGCATCGGGATTGAACACAACAGTCACCATGCGCACTTTCCTGCATTGGGAGTAATGTCTCAAACAGTCTACGCTTTGATCGTTCCCTGGAAGACCAGTAGTAGTTTCCGATGCACATCTGGAGGCATTCTGAAATCTGTGGACTATCTGAGTGTTGATGAAACACAGAAATTGCATCGGGATTGAATACAACTGCCACCATGCGCACTTTCCTCCATGCGAGTCATGTCTCAAACAGTCTACGCTTTGATTATTCCCTGGAGGACAAGTAGTAGTTTCCGATGCACATCTGGAGGCATTCTGTAATCTGTGGACTATCAGAGTGTTGGTGAAACACAGAAATTGCATCGGGATTGAATACAACTGTCACCATGCGCACTTTCCTCCATGGGAGTAATGTCTCAAATAGTCTACAATTTGATTGTTCCCTGGAAGACCAGCAGTAGTTTCCGATGCACATCTGGTGGCATTCTGTAATCTGTGGACTATCAGAGTGTTGATGAAACACAGAAATTGCTTCGGGATTGAATACAACAGTCACCATGCGCACTTTCCTTCACGGGAGTAATGTCTCATACAGTCTACGACTTGATCGTTCGCTGGGGGACCAGTAGTAGTTTCCGATGCACATCTGGAGGCATTCTGTAATCTGTGGACCTTCAAAGTGTTGACAAAACACAGAAATAGCATCGGGATTGGATACAACAATCTCCATGCGCACTTTCCTCCATGTTAGTAATGTCTCAAACAGTCTACGCTTGGATCGTTCCCTATAAGACCAGTGGTAGTTTGCGATGCACATCTGGAGGCATTCTGTAATATGTGGGCTATCAGAGTGTTGATGAAACACAGAAATTGCATTGGGATTGAATACAACAGTCACCAAGCCCACTTTCCTGCATGGGAGTAATGTCTCTAACATTCTACGCTTTGATCGTTCCCTGGAAGACCAGTAGTAGTTGAAGATGCAAATCTGGAGGCATTCTGTAATCTGTGGACTATCTGAGTGTTGATGAAACACAGAAATTGCATCGGGATTGTATACAATGGTCACGATGCGCACTTTCCTCCATGGGAAATGGTCTCAAACAGTCTACGCTTTGATCGTACCCTTAAAGACCAGTAGTAGTTTCCGATGCACATCTGGAGGCATTCTGTAATCTGTAGAGTATCAGAGTGTTGATGAAACACAGAAATTGCATCGGGATTGAATACAACAGTCACCATGCGCACTTTCCTAAATGCGAGTAATGTCCCAAACAGTCTACGCTTTGATCGTTCCCTGGAAGACCAGTAGTAGTTTCCGATGAACATCTGGAGGCATTCTGAAATCTGTGGACTGTCACAGTGTTAATGAAACACAGAAAATGCATCGGGATTGAATACAACAGTCACCATGCGCACTTTATTCCATGGGAGTAATGTCTCTGACAGCCTACGCTTTGATCGTGCCCTGGGAGACCAGTAGTAGTTTCCGATGCATATCTGGAGGCATTCTGTAATCTGTGGAGTATCAGAGTGTTGGTGAAACACTGAAATTTCATCGGGATTGAATACAACAGTCACCATGCGCACTTTCCTGCATGTTAGTAATGTCTCAAAAAGTCTACGATTTGATCGTTCCCTTAAAGACCAGTGGTAGTTTCCGATGCACATCTGGAGGCATTCTGTAATATGTGGACTATCAGGGTGTTGATGAAACATAGAAATTGCATTGGGATTGAATAGAACAGTCACCATGCACACTTTCCTCCATGGGAGTAATGTCTCAAACAGTCTACGCTTTGATCATTCCCCGGAAGACCAGTAGTAGTTTCCTATGCACATCTGGAGGCATTCTGCAATCTGTGGACTATCTGAGTGTTGATGAAACACAGAAATTGCATCGGGATTGAATACAATGGTCGCGATGCGCACTTTCCTCCATGGGAAATGGTCTCAAACAGTCTACGCTTTGATCGTACCCTTAAAGACCAGTAGTAGTTTCCGATGCACATCTGGAGGCATTCTGTAATCTGTGGACTGTCAGAGTGTTAATGAAACACAGAAAATGCATCGGGATTGAATACAACAGTCACCATGCGCACTTTATTCCATGGGAGTAGTGTCTCTAACAGCCTACGCTTTGATCGTTCCCTGGGAGACCAGTAGTAGTTTCCGATGCACATCTGGAGGTAATCTGTAATCTGTGGAGTATCAGAGTGTTGATGAAACACAGAAATTGCATCGGGATTGAATACAACAGTCACCATGCGCACTTTCCTCCATGTTAGTAATGTCTCTAACAGTCTACGCTTTGATCGTTCCCTGGGAGACCAGTAGTAGTTTCCGATGCACATCTGGAGGCATTCTGTAATCTGATGAGTATCAGAGTGTTGATGAAACACAGAAATTGCATCGGGATTGAATACAACAGACATCATGCGCACTTTTCTCCATGGGAGTAATGTCTCAAATAGTCTACGCTTTGATTGTTCCCTGGACGACCAGCAGTAGTTTCCGATGAACATCTGGTGGCGTTCTGTAATCCGTGGACTATCAGTGTGTTGATGAAACACATAAACTGCATCGGGATTGAATACAACAGTCACCATGCGCACTTTCCTCCATGGGAGTAATGTCTCAAACAGTCTACGCTTTGATTATTCCGTGGAGGACAAGTAGTAGTTTCCGATGCACATCTGGAGGCATTCTGTAATCTGTGGACTATCAGAGTGTTGGTGATACACAGAAATTGCATCGGGATTGAATACAACAGTCACCATGCGCACTTTCCTCCATGGGAGTAATGTCTCAAATAGTCTACAATTTGATTGTTCCCTGGAAGACCAGCAGTAGTTTCCGATGCACATCTGGTGGCATTGTGTAATCTGTGGACTATCAGAGTGTTGATGAAACACAGAAATTGCATTGGGATTGAATACAACAATCTCCATGCGCACTTTCCTCCATGTTAGTAATGTCTCAAACAGTCTACGCTTGGATCGTTCCCTATAAGACCAGTGGTAGTTTCCGATGCACATCTGGAGGCATTCTGTAATATGTGGGCTATCAGAGTGTTGATGAAACACAGAAATTGCATTGGGATTGAATACAACAGTCACCATGCGCACTTTCCTGCATGGGAGTAATGTCTCTAACCGTCTACGCTTTGATCGTTCCCTGGAAGACCAGTAGTAGTTTAAGATGCAAATCTGGAGGCATTCTGTAATCTGTGGACTATCAGAGTGTTGGTGAAACACAGAAATTGCATCGGGATTGAATACAACAGTCACCATGCGCACATTCCTGCATGTTAGTAATGTCTCAAAAAGTCTAGGATTTGATCGTTCCCTGGAAGACCAGTGGTAGTTTCCGATGCACATATGGAGGCATTCTGTAATATGTGGACTATCAGAGTGTTGATGAAACACAGAAATTGCATCGGGATTGAATACAACAGTCACCATGCGCACTTTCCTAAATGCGAGTAATGTCTCAAACAGTCTACGCTTTGCTCGTTCCCAGGAACACCAGTAGTAGTTTCCGATGCACATCTGGAGGCATTCTGTAATCTGTGCACTGTCAGAGTGTTAATGAAACACAGAAAATGCATCGTCATTGAATACAACAGTCACCATGCGCACTTTACTCCATGGGAGTAATGTCTCTAACAGCCTACGCTTTGATCGTTCCCTGGGAGACCAGTAGTAGTTTCCGATGCACATCTGGAGGCATTCTGTAATCTGTGCAGTATCAGAGTGTTGATGAAACACAGAAATTGCTTCGGGATTGAATACAACAGTCACCATGCACACTTTCCTATATGTTATTTATGTTTCTAAAAGTCTACGCTTTGATCGTTCCCTGGGAGACCAGTAGTAGTTTCCGATGCACATCTGGAGGCATTCTGTAATCTGTGGAGTATCAGAGTGTTGATGAAACACAGAAATTGCATCGGGATTGAATACAACTGTCACCATGCGCACTTTCCCCAAGGGAGTAATGTCTCAAATAGTCTACAATTTGATTGTTCCCTGGAAGACCAGCAGGAGTTTCCGATGCACATCTGGTGGCATTCTGTAATCTGTGGACCTTCAAACTGTTGACAAAACACAGAAATTGCATCGGGATTGAATACAACAATCTCCATGCGCACTTTCCTCCATGTTAGTAATGTCTCAAACAGTCTACGCTTTGATCGTTCCCTATAAGACCAGTGGTAGTTTCCGATGCACATCTGGAGGCATTCTGTAATATGTGAGCTATCAGAGTGTTGATGAAACACAGAAATTGCATTGGGATTGAATACAACAGTCACCATGCGCACTTTCCTGCATGGGAGTAATGTCTCTAACAGTCGACGCTTTGATCGTTCCCTGGAAGACCAGTGGTAGTTTCCGATGCACATCTGGAGGCATTCTGTAATATGTGGACTAACTGAGTGTTGATGAAACACCGAAATTTCATCGGGATTGAATACAACAGTCACCATGCGCACTTTCCTAAATGCGAGTAATATCTCAAACAGTCTACGCTTTGATCGTTCCCTGGAAGACCAGTAGTAGTTTCCGATGCACATCTGGAGGCATTCTGAAATCTATGGACTAACTGAGTGTTGATGAAACACCGAAATTGCATCGGGATTGAATACAACAGCCACCATTCGCACTTTCCTCCATGGGAGTAATGTCTCAAATAGTCTACGCTATGATCATTCCCAGGAAGACCAGTAGTAGCTTCCGATGCACATCTGGAGGCATTCTGTAATCTGCGGACTATCAGGGTGTAGGTGAAACAAAGAAATTGCATCGGGATTGAATACAACAGTCACCATGCGCACTTTCCTCCATGGGAGTAATGTCTCTAACAGTCTACGCTTTGATCATTCCCTGGAAGACCAGTAGTAGTTTCCGATGCACATCTGGAGGCATTCTGTAATCTGTGGACCTTCAAAGTGTTGATGGAACACAGAAATTGCATTGGGATTGAATACAACAGCCACCATGCGCACTTTCCTCCATGTTAGTAATGTTTCAAACTGTCTAGGCTTTGATCGTTCCATGGAATACCAGTGTTACTTGCTGATGCACATCTGGAGGCATTCTGTAATGTGTGGACCTTCAAAGTGTTGATGAAACACAGAAATTGCATCGGGATTGAATACAACAGTCACCATGCGCACTTTCCTCCATGGGAGTAATGTCACAAAGAGTTTACGCTTTGATCGTTCCCTGGAAGAGCAGTAGTAGTTTCCGATCCACATCTGGAGGCATTCTGTAATCTGTGGACTATCAGAGTGTTGATGAAACACAGAAATTGCATCGGGATTGAATACAACAGTTACCATGCGCCGTTTCCTACATGGGAGTAGTGTCTTAAACAGTCTACGTTTTGATCGTTCCCTGGTAGATCAGAAGTAGTTTCTGATGCACATCTGTAGGCATTCTGTAATCTGTGGACTATCAGAGTGTTGATGAAACACAGAAATTGCATCGGGATTGAATACAACAGTCACCATGCTCACTTTCCTCCATGGGAGTAATGTCTCAAATAGTCTACGCTTTCATTGTTCCCTGGAAGACCAGCAGTAGTTTGCGATGCACATCTGGAGGCATTCTGTAATCTGTGGACTATCAGAGTGTTGATGAAACACAGAAATTGCATCGGGATTGAATACAACAGTCACCATTCGCACTTTCCTCCATGGGAGTAATGTCTCTAACACTCTACGCTTTGATCATTCCCTGGAAGACCAGTAGTAGTTTCCGATGCACATCTGGAGGCATTCTGTAATCTGTGCAGTATCAGAGTGTTGATGAAACACAGAAATTGCATCGGAATTGAATACAACAGTCACCATGCGCACTTTCCTATATGTTATTTATGTTTCTAAAAGTCTACGCTTTGATCGTTCCCTGGGAGACCAGTAGTAGTTTCCGATGCACATCTGGAGGCATTCTGTAATCTGTGCAGTATCAGAGTGTTGATGAAACACAGAAATTGCATCGGGATTGAATACAACAGTCACCATGCGCACTTTCCTCCATGGGAGTAATGTCTCAAATAGTCTACAATTTGATTGTTCTCTGGAAGACCAGCAGTAGTTTCCGATGCACATCTGGTGGCATTCTGTAATCCGTGGACTATCAGAGTATTGATGAAACACAGAAATTGCATCGGGATTGAATACAACAGTCACCATGCGCACTTTCCTTCACGGGAGTAATGTCTCAAACAGTCTACGCTTTGATCGTTCGCTGGAGGACCAGTAGTAGTTTCCGATGCACATCTGGAGGCATTCTGTAATCTGTGGACCTTCAAAGTGTTAACAAAACACAGAAATTGCATCGGGATTGAATACAGCAATCTCCATGCGCACTTTCCTCCATGTTAGTAATGTCTCAAACAGTCTACGCTTTGATCGTTCCCTATAAGACCAGTGGTAGTTTCCGATGCACATCTGGTGGCATTCTGTAATATGTGAGCTATCAGAGTGTTGATGAAACACAGAAATTGCATTGGGATTGAATACAACAGTCACCATGCGCACTTTCCTGCATGGGAGTAATGTCTCTAACAGTCTACGCTTTGATCGTTCCATGGAAGACCAGTGGTAGTTTCCGATGCACATCTGGAGGCATTCTGTAATATGTGGACTAACTGAGTGTTGATGAAACACCGAAATTTCATCGGGATTGAATACAACAGTCACCATGCGCACTTTCCTAAATGCGAGTAATATCTCAAACAGTCTACGCTTTGATCGTTCCCTGGAAGACCAGTAGTAGTTTCCGATGCACATCTGGAGGCATTCTGAAATCTATGGACTAACTGAGTGTTGATGAAACACCGAAATTGCATCGGGATTGAATACAACAGCCACCATTCGCACTTTCCTCCATGGGAGTAATGTCTCAAATAGTCTACGCTTTGATCATTCCCTGGAAGACCAGTAGTAGCTTCCGATGCACATCTGGAGGCATTCTGTAATCTGCGGACTATCAGGGTGTAGGTGAAACAAAGAAATTGCATCGGGATTGAATACAACAGTCACCATGCGCACTTTCCTCCATGGGAGTAATGTCTCTAACAGTCTACGCTTTGATCATTCCCTGGAAGACCAGTAGTAGTTTCCGATGCACATCTGGAGGCATTCTGTAATATGTGGGCTATCAGAGTGTTGATGAAACACAGAAATTGCATTGGGATTGAATACAACAGTCACCATGCGCACTTTCCTGCATGGGAGTAATGTCTCTAACCGTCTACGCTTTGATCGTTCCCTGGAAGACCAGTAGTAGTTTAAGATGCAAATCTGGAGGCATTCTGTAATCTGTGGACTATCAGAGTGTTGGTGAAACACAGAAATTGCATCGGGATTGAATACAACAGTCACCATGCGCACATTCCTGCATGTTAGTAATGTCTCAAAAAGTCTAGGATTTGATCGTTCCCTGGAAGACCAGTGGTAGTTTCCGATGCACATATGGAGGCATTCTGTAATATGTGGACTATCAGAGTGTTGATGAAACACAGAAATTGCATCGGGATTGAATACAACAGTCACCATGCGCACTTTCCTAAATGCGAGTAATGTCTCAAACAGTCTACGCTTTGCTCGTTCCCAGGAACACCAGTAGTAGTTTCCGATGCACATCTGGAGGCATTCTGTAATCTGTGCACTGTCAGAGTGTTAATGAAACACAGAAAATGCATCGTCATTGAATACAACAGTCACCATGCGCACTTTACTCCATGGGAGTAATGTCTCTAACAGCCTACGCTTTGATCGTTCCCTGGGAGACCAGTAGTAGTTTCCGATGCACATCTGGAGGCATTCTGTAATCTGTGCAGTATCAGAGTGTTGATGAAACACAGAAATTGCTTCGGGATTGAATACAACAGTCACCATGCACACTTTCCTATATGTTATTTATGTTTCTAAAAGTCTACGCTTTGATCGTTCCCTGGGAGACCAGTAGTAGTTTCCGATGCACATCTGGAGGCATTCTGTAATCTGTGGAGTATCAGAGTGTTGATGAAACACAGAAATTGCATCGGGATTGAATACAACTGTCACCATGCGCACTTTCCCCAAGGGAGTAATGTCTCAAATAGTCTACAATTTGATTGTTCCCTGGAAGACCAGCAGGAGTTTCCGATGCACATCTGGTGGCATTCTGTAATCTGTGGACCTTCAAACTGTTGACAAAACACAGAAATTGCATCGGGATTGAATACAACAATCTCCATGCGCACTTTCCTCCATGTTAGTAATGTCTCAAACAGTCTACGCTTTGATCGTTCCCTATAAGACCAGTGGTAGTTTCCGATGCACATCTGGAGGCATTCTGTAATATGTGAGCTATCAGAGTGTTGATGAAACACAGAAATTGCATTGGGATTGAATACAACAGTCACCATGCGCACTTTCCTGCATGGGAGTAATGTCTCTAACAGTCGACGCTTTGATCGTTCCCTGGAAGACCAGTGGTAGTTTCCGATGCACATCTGGAGGCATTCTGTAATATGTGGACTAACTGAGTGTTGATGAAACACCGAAATTTCATCGGGATTGAATACAACAGTCACCATGCGCACTTTCCTAAATGCGAGTAATATCTCAAACAGTCTACGCTTTGATCGTTCCCTGGAAGACCAGTAGTAGTTTCCGATGCACATCTGGAGGCATTCTGAAATCTATGGACTAACTGAGTGTTGATGAAACACCGAAATTGCATCGGGATTGAATACAACAGCCACCATTCGCACTTTCCTCCATGGGAGTAATGTCTCAAATAGTCTACGCTATGATCATTCCCAGGAAGACCAGTAGTAGCTTCCGATGCACATCTGGAGGCATTCTGTAATCTGCGGACTATCAGGGTGTAGGTGAAACAAAGAAATTGCATCGGGATTGAATACAACAGTCACCATGCGCACTTTCCTCCATGGGAGTAATGTCTCTAACAGTCTACGCTTTGATCATTCCCTGGAAGACCAGTAGTAGTTTCCGATGCACATCTGGAGGCATTCTGTAATCTGTGGACCTTCAAAGTGTTGATGGAACACAGAAATTGCATTGGGATTGAATACAACAGCCACCATGCGCACTTTCCTCCATGTTAGTAATGTTTCAAACTGTCTAGGCTTTGATCGTTCCATGGAATACCAGTGTTACTTGCTGATGCACATCTGGAGGCATTCTGTAATGTGTGGACCTTCAAAGTGTTGATGAAACACAGAAATTGCATCGGGATTGAATACAACAGTCACCATGCGCACTTTCCTCCATGGGAGTAATGTCACAAAGAGTTTACGCTTTGATCGTTCCCTGGAAGAGCAGTAGTAGTTTCCGATCCACATCTGGAGGCATTCTGTAATCTGTGGACTATCAGAGTGTTGATGAAACACAGAAATTGCATCGGGATTGAATACAACAGTTACCATGCGCCGTTTCCTACATGGGAGTAGTGTCTTAAACAGTCTACGTTTTGATCGTTCCCTGGTAGATCAGAAGTAGTTTCTGATGCACATCTGTAGGCATTCTGTAATCTGTGGACTATCAGAGTGTTGATGAAACACAGAAATTGCATCGGGATTGAATACAACAGTCACCATGCTCACTTTCCTCCATGGGAGTAATGTCTCAAATAGTCTACGCTTTCATTGTTCCCTGGAAGACCAGCAGTAGTTTGCGATGCACATCTGGAGGCATTCTGTAATCTGTGGACTATCAGAGTGTTGATGAAACACAGAAATTGCATCGGGATTGAATACAACAGTCACCATTCGCACTTTCCTCCATGGGAGTAATGTCTCTAACACTCTACGCTTTGATCATTCCCTGGAAGACCAGTAGTAGTTTCCGATGCACATCTGGAGGCATTCTGTAATCTGTGCAGTATCAGAGTGTTGATGAAACACAGAAATTGCATCGGAATTGAATACAACAGTCACCATGCGCACTTTCCTATATGTTATTTATGTTTCTAAAAGTCTACGCTTTGATCGTTCCCTGGGAGACCAGTAGTAGTTTCCGATGCACATCTGGAGGCATTCTGTAATCTGTGCAGTATCAGAGTGTTGATGAAACACAGAAATTGCATCGGGATTGAATACAACAGTCACCATGCGCACTTTCCTCCATGGGAGTAATGTCTCAAATAGTCTACAATTTGATTGTTCTCTGGAAGACCAGCAGTAGTTTCCGATGCACATCTGGTGGCATTCTGTAATCCGTGGACTATCAGAGTATTGATGAAACACAGAAATTGCATCGGGATTGAATACAACAGTCACCATGCGCACTTTCCTTCACGGGAGTAATGTCTCAAACAGTCTACGCTTTGATCGTTCGCTGGAGGACCAGTAGTAGTTTCCGATGCACATCTGGAGGCATTCTGTAATCTGTGGACCTTCAAAGTGTTAACAAAACACAGAAATTGCATCGGGATTGAATACAGCAATCTCCATGCGCACTTTCCTCCATGTTAGTAATGTCTCAAACAGTCTACGCTTTGATCGTTCCCTATAAGACCAGTGGTAGTTTCCGATGCACATCTGGTGGCATTCTGTAATATGTGAGCTATCAGAGTGTTGATGAAACACAGAAATTGCATTGGGATTGAATACAACAGTCACCATGCGCACTTTCCTGCATGGGAGTAATGTCTCTAACAGTCTACGCTTTGATCGTTCCATGGAAGACCAGTGGTAGTTTCCGATGCACATCTGGAGGCATTCTGTAATATGTGGACTAACTGAGTGTTGATGAAACACCGAAATTTCATCGGGATTGAATACAACAGTCACCATGCGCACTTTCCTAAATGCGAGTAATATCTCAAACAGTCTACGCTTTGATCGTTCCCTGGAAGACCAGTAGTAGTTTCCGATGCACATCTGGAGGCATTCTGAAATCTATGGACTAACTGAGTGTTGATGAAACACCGAAATTGCATCGGGATTGAATACAACAGCCACCATTCGCACTTTCCTCCATGGGAGTAATGTCTCAAATAGTCTACGCTTTGATCATTCCCTGGAAGACCAGTAGTAGCTTCCGATGCACATCTGGAGGCATTCTGTAATCTGCGGACTATCAGGGTGTAGGTGAAACAAAGAAATTGCATCGGGATTGAATACAACAGTCACCATGCGCACTTTCCTCCATGGGAGTAATGTCTCTAACAGTCTACGCTTTGATCATTCCCTGGAAGACCAGTAGTAGTTTCCGATGCACATCTGGAGGCATTCTGTAATCTGTGGACCTTCAAAGTGTTGATGGAACACACAATTTGCATTGGGATTGAATACAACAGCCACCATGCGCACTTTCCTCCATGTTAGTAATGTTTCAAACTGTCTAGGCTTTGATCGTTCCATGGAATACCAGTGTTACTTGCTGATGCACATCTGGAGGCATTCTGTAATGTGTGGACCTTCAAAGTGTTGATGAAACACAGAAATTGCATCGTGATTGAATACAACAGTCACCATGCGCACTTTCCTCCATGGGAGTAATGTCACAAAGAGTTTACGCTTTGATCGTTCCCTGGAAGAGCAGTAGTAGTTTCCGATGCACATCTGGAGGCATTCTGTAATCTGTGGACTGTCAGAGTGTTAATGAAACACAGAAAATGCATCGAGATTGAATACAACAGTCACCATGCGCACTTTATTCCATGGGAGTAGTGTCTCTAACAGCCTACGCTTTGATCGTTCCCTGGGAGACCAGTAGTAGTTTCCGATGCACATCTGGAGGTAATCTGTAATCTGTGGAGTATCAGAGTGTTGATGAAACACAGAAATTGCATCGGGATTGAATACAACAGTCACCATGCGCACTTTCCTCCATGTTAGTAATGTCTCTAACAGTCTACGCTTTGATCGTTCCCTGGGAGACCAGTAGTAGTTTCCGATGCACATCTGGAGGCATTCTGTAATCTGATGAGTATCAGAGTGTTGATGAAACACAGAAATTGCATCGGGATTGAATACAACAGATATCATGCGCACTTTTCTCCATGGGAGTAATGTCTCAAATAGTCTACGCTTTGATTGTTCCCTGGACGACCAGCAGTAGTTTCCGATGAACATCTGGTGGCGTTCTGTAATCCGTGGACTATCAGTGTGTTGATGAAACACATAAACTGCATCGAGATAGAATACAATAGTCACCATGCGCACTTTCCTGCATGGGAGTAATGTCTCAAACAGTCTACGCTTTGATCGTTCCCTGGAAGACCAGTAGTAGTTTCCGATGCACATCTGGAGGCTTTCTGAAATCTGTGGACTAACTGAGTGTTGATGAAACACAGAAATTGCATCGGGATTGAATACAACAGTCACCATGCGCACTTTCCTCCATGGGAGTAATGTCTCAAACAGTCTACGCTTTGATTATTCCGTGGAGGACAAGTAGTAGTTTCCGATGCACATCTGGAGGCATTCTGTAATCTGTGGACTATCAGAGTGTTGGTGATACACAGAAATTGCATCGGGATTGAATACAACAGTCACCATGCGCACTTTCCTCCATGGGAGTAATGTCTCAAATAGTCTACAATTTGATTGTTCCCTGGAAGACCAGCAGTAGTTTCCGATGCACATCTGGTGGCATTGTGTAATCTGTGGACTATCAGAGTGTTGATGAAACACAGAAATTGCATTGGGATTGAATACAACAATCTCCATGCGCACTTTCCTCCATGTTAGTAATGTCTCAAACAGTCTACGCTTGGATCGTTCCCTATAAGACCAGTGGTAGTTTCCGATGCACATCTGGAGGCATTCTGTAATATGTGGGCTATCAGAGTGTTGATGAAACACAGAAATTGCATTGGGATTGAATACAACAGTCACCATGCGCACTTTCCTGCATGGGAGTAATGTCTCTAACCGTCTACGCTTTGATCGTTCCCTGGAAGACCAGTAGTAGTTTAAGATGCAAATCTGGAGGCATTCTGTAATCTGTGGACTATCAGAGTGTTGGTGAAACACAGAAATTGCATCGGGATTGAATACAACAGTCACCATGCGCACATTCCTGCATGTTAGTAATGTCTCAAAAAGTCTAGGATTTGATCGTTCCCTGGAAGACCAGTGGTAGTTTCCGATGCACATATGGAGGCATTCTGTAATATGTGGACTATCAGAGTTTTGATGAAACACAGAAATTGCATCGGGATTGAATACAACAGTCACCATGCGCACTTTCCTAAATGCGAGTAATGTCTCAAACAGTCTACGCTTTGCTCGTTCCCAGGAACACCAGTAGTAGTTTCCGATGCACATCTGGAGGCATTCTGTAATCTGTGCACTGTCAGAGTGTTAATGAAACACAGAAAATGCATCGTCATTGAATACAACAGTCACCATGCGCACTTTACTCCATGGGAGTAATGTCTCTAACAGCCTACGCTTTGATCGTTCCCTGGGAGGCCAGTAGTAGTTTCCGATGCACATCTGGAGGCATTCTGTAATCTGTGCAGTATCAGAGTGTTGATGAAACACAGAAATTGCTTCGGGATTGAATACAACAGTCACCATGCACACTTTCCTATATGTTATTAATGTTTCTAAAAGTCTACGCTTTGATCGTTCCCTGGGAGACCAGTAGTAGTTTCCGATGCATATCTGGAGGCATTCTGTAATCTGTGGAGTATCAGAGTGTTGATGAAACACAGAAATTGCATCGGGATTGAATACAACTGTCACCATGCGCACTTTCCCCAAGGGAGTAATGTCTCAAATAGTCTACAATTTGATTGTTCCCTGGAAGACCAGCAGTAGTTTCCGATGCACATCTGGTGGCATTCTGTAATCTGTGGACCTTCAAACTGTTGACAAAACACAGAAATTGCATCGGGATTGAATACAACAATCTCCATGCGAACTTTCCTCCATGTTAGTAATGTCTCAAACAGTCTACGCTTTGATCGTTCCCTATAAGACCAGTGGTAGTTTCCGATGCACATCTGGAGGCATTCTGTAATATGTGAGCTATCAGAGTGTTGATGAAACACAGAAATTGCATTGGGATTGAATACAACAGTCACCATGCGCACTTTCCTGCATGGGAGTAATGTCTCTAACAGTCGACGCTTTGATCGTTCCCTGGAAGACCAGTGGTAGTTTCCGATGCACATCTGGAGGCATTCTGTAATATGTGGACTAACTGAGTGTTGATGAAACACCGAAATATCATCGGGATTGAATACAACAGTCACCATGCGCACTTTCCTAAATGCGAGTAATATCTCAAACAGTCTACGCTTTGATCGTTCCCTGGAAGACCAGTAGTAGTTTCCGATGCACATCTGGAGGCATTCTGAAATCTATGGACTAACTGAGTGTTGATGAAACACCGAAATTGCATCGGGATTGAATACAACAGCCACCATTCGCACTTTCCTCCATGGGAGTAATGTCTCAAATAGTCTACGCTATGATCATTCCCAGGAAGACCAGTAGTAGCTTCCGATGCACATCTGGAGGCATTCTGCAATCTGTGGACCTTCAAAGTGTTGATGGAACACAGAAATTGCATTGGGATTGAATACAACAGCCACCATTCGCACTTTCCTCCATGGGAGTAATGTCTCAAATAGTCTACGCTATGATCATTCCCAGGAAGACCAGTAGTAGCTTCCGATGCACATCTGGAGGCATTCTGTAATCTGCGGACTATCAGGGTGTAGGTGAAACAAAGAAATTGCATCGGGATTGAATACAACAGTCACCATGCGCACTTTCCTCCATGGGAGTAATGTCTCTAACAGTCTACGCTTTGATCATTCCCTGGAAGACCAGTAGTAGTTTCCGATGCACATCTGGAGGCATTCTGTAATCTGTGGACCTTCAAAGTGTTGATGGAACACAGAAATTGCATTGGGATTGAATACAACAGCCACCATGCGCACTTTCCTCCATGTTAGTAATGTTTCAAACTGTCTAGGCTTTGATCGTTCCATGGAATACCAGTGTTACTTGCTGATGCACATCTGGAGGCATTCTGTAATGTGTGGACCTTCAAAGTGTTGATGAAACACAGAAATTGCATCGGGATTGAATACAACAGTCACCATGCGCACTTTCCTCCATGGGAGTAATGTCACAAAGAGTTTACGCTTTGATCGTTCCCTGGAAGAGCAGTAGTAGTTTCCGATGCACATCTGGAGGCATTCTGTAATCTGTGGACTATCAGAGTGTTGATGAAACACAGAAATTGCATCGGGATTGAATACAACAGTTACCATGCGCCGTTTCCTACATGGGAGTAGTGTCTTAAACAGTCTACGTTTTGATCGTTCCCTGGTAGATCAGAAGTAGTTTCTGATGCACATCTGTAGGCATTCTGTAATCTGTGGACTATCAGAGTGTTGATGAAACACAGAAATTGCATCGGGATTGAATACAACAGTCACCATGCTCACTTTCCTCCATGGGAGTAATGTCTCAAATAGTCTACGCTTTCATTGTTCCCTGGAAGACCAGCAGTAGTTTGCGATGCACATCTGGAGGCATTCTGTAATCTGTGGACTATCAGAGTGTTGATGAAACACAGACATTGCATCGGGATTGAATACAACAGTCACCATTCGCACTTTCCTCCATGGGAGTAATGTCTCTAACACTCTACGCTTTGATCATTCCCTGGAAGACCAGTAGTAGTTTCCGATGCACATCTGGAGGCATTCTGTAATCTGTGCAGTATCAGAGTGTTGATGAAACACAGAAATTGCATCGGAATTGAATACAACAGTCACCATGCGCACTTTCCTATATGTTATTTATGTTTCTAAAAGTCTACGCTTTGATCGTTCCCTGGGAGACCAGTAGTAGTTTCCGATGCACATCTGGAGGCATTCTGTAATCTGTGCAGTATCAGAGTGTTGATGAAACACAGAAATTGCATCGGGATTGAATACAACAGTCACCACGCGCACTTTCCTCCATGGGAGTAATGTCTCAAATAGTCTACAATTTGATTGTTCTCTGGAAGACCAGCAGTAGTTTCCGATGCACATCTGGTGGCATTCTGTAATCCGTGGACTATCAGAGTATTGATGAAACACAGAAATTGCATCGGGATTGAATACAACAGTCACCATGCGCACTTTCCTTCACGGGAGTAATGTCTCAAACAGTCTACGCTTTGATCGTTCGCTGGAGGACCAGTAGTAGTTTCCGATGCACATCTGGAGGCATTCTGTAATCTGTGGACCTTCAAAGTGTTAACAAAACACAGAAATTGCATCGGGATTGAATACAGCAATCTCCATGCGCACTTTCCTCCATGTTAGTAATGTCTCAAACAGTCTACGCTTTGATCGTTCCCTATAAGACCAGTGGTAGTTTCCGATGCACATCTGGTGGCATTCTGTAATATGTGAGCTATCAGAGTGTTGATGAAACACAGAAATTGCATTGGGATTGAATACAACAGTCACCATGCGCACTTTCCTGCATGGGAGTAATGTCTCTAACAGTCTACGCTTTGATCGTTCCATGGAAGACCAGTGGTAGTTTCCGATGCACATCTGGAGGCATTCTGTAATATGTGGACTAACTGAGTGTTGATGAAACACCGAAATTTCATCGGGATTGAATACAACAGTCACCATGTGCACTTTCCTAAATGCGAGTAATATCTCAAACAGTCTACGCTTTGATCGTTCCCTGGAAGACCAGTAGTAGTTTCCGATGCACATCTGGAGGCATTCTGAAATCTATGGACTAACTGAGTGTTGATGAAACACCGAAATTGCATCGGGATTGAATACAACAGCCACCATTCGCACTTTCCTCCATGGGAGTAATGTCTCAAATAGTCTACGCTTTGATCATTCCCTGGAAGACCAGTAGTAGCTTCCGATGCACATCTGGAGGCATTCTGTAATCTGCGGACTATCAGGGTGTAGGTGAAACAAAGAAATTGCATCGGTATTGAATACAACAGTCACCATGCGCACTTTCCTCCATGGGAGTAATGTCTCTAACAGTCTACGCTTTGATCATTCCCTGGAAGACCAGTAGTAGTTTCCGATGCACATCTGGAGGCATTCTGTAATCTGTGGACCTTCAAAGTGTTGATGGAACACAGAAATTGCATTGGGATTGAATACAACAGCCACCATGCGCACTTTCCTCCATGTTAGTAATGTTTCAAACTGTCTAGGCTTTGATCGTTCCATGGAATACCAGTGTTACTTGCTGATGCACATCTGGAGGCATTCTGTAATGTGTGGACCTTCAAAGTGTTGATGAAACACAGAAATTGCATCGTCATTGAATACAACAGTCACCATGCGCACTTTCCTCCATGGGAGTAATGTCACAAAGAGTTTACGCTTTGATCGTTCCCTGGAAGAGCAGTAGTAGTTTCCGATGCACATCTGGAGGCATTCTGTAATCTGTGGACTATCAGAGTGTTGATGAAACACAGAAATTGCATCGGGATTGAATACAACAGTTACCATGCGCCGTTTCCTACATGGGAGTAGTGTCTTAAACAGTCTACGTTTTGATCGTTCCCTGGTAGATCAGAAGTAGTTTCTGATGCACATCTGTAGGCATTCTGTAATCTGTGGACTATCAGAGTGTTGATGAAACACAGAAATTGCATCGGGATTGAATACAACAGTCACCATGCTCATTTTCCTCCATGGGAGTAATGTCTCAAATAGTCTACGCTTTCATTGTTCCCTGGAAGACCAGCAGTAGTTTGCGATGCACATCTGGAGGCATTCTGTAATCTGTGGACTATCAGAGTGTTGATGAAACACAGAAATTGCATCGGGATTGAATACAACAGTCACCATTCGCACTTTCCTCCATGGGAGTAATGTCTCTAACACTCTACGCTTTGATCATTCCCTGGAAGACCAGTAGTAGTTTCCGATGCACATCTGGAGGCATTCTGTAATCTGTGCAGTATCAGAGTGTTGATGAAACACAGAAATTGCATCGGAATTGAATACAACAGTCACCATGCGCACTTTCCTATATGTTATTTATGTTTCTAAAAGTCTACGCTTTGATCGTTCCCTGGGAGACCAGTAGTAGTTTCCGATGCACATCTGGAGGCATTCTGTAATCTGTGCAGTATCAGAGTGTTGATGAAACACAGAAATTGCATCGGGATTGAATACAACAGTCACCACGCGCACTTTCCTCCATGGGAGTAATGTCTCAAATAGTCTACAATTTGATTGTTCTCTGGAAGACCAGCAGTAGTTTCCGATGCACATCTGGTGGCATTCTGTAATCCGTGGACTATCAGAGTATTGATGAAACACAGAAATTGCATCGGGATTGAATACAACAGTCACCATGCGCACTTTCCTTCACGGGAGTAATGTCTCAAACAGTCTACGCTTTGATCGTTCGCTGGAGGACCAGTAGTAGTTTCCGATGCACATCTGGAGGCATTCTGTAATCTGTGGACCTTCAAAGTGTTAACAAAACACAGAAATTGCATCGGGATTGAATACAGCAATCTCCATGCGCACTTTCCTCCATGTTAGTAATGTCTCAAACAGTCTACGCTTTGATCGTTCCCTATAAGACCAGTGGTAGTTTCCGATGCACATCTGGTGGCATTCTGTAATATGTGAGCTATCAGAGTGTTGATGAAACACAGAAATTGCATTGGGATTGAATACAACAGTCACCATGCGCACTTTCCTGCATGGGAGTAATGTCTCTAACAGTCTACGCTTTGATCGTTCCATGGAAGACCAGTGGTAGTTTCCGATGCACATCTGGAGGCATTCTGTAATATGTGGACTAACTGAGTGTTGATGAAACACCGAAATTTCATCGGGATTGAATACAACAGTCACCATGCGCACTTTCCTATATGCGAGTAATGTCTCAAACAGTCTACGCTTTGATCGTTCCCAATAAGACCAGTGGTAGTTTCCGATGCACATCTGGAGGCATTCTGTAATATGTGAGCTATCAGAGTGTTGATGAAACACAAAAATTGCATTGGGATTGAATACAACAGTCACCATGCGCACTTTCCTCCATTGGAGTAAAGTTTCAAACTGTCTACGCTTTGATCATTCCCTGGAAGACCAGTAGATGTTTCCGATGCACATATGGAGGCATTCTGTAATCTGCGGACTATCAGAGTGTAGGTGAAACACAGAAATTGCATCGGGATTGAATACAACAGACACCATGCGCACTTTCCTCCATGGGAGTAATGTCTCTAACAGTCTACGCTTTCATCATTCCATGGAAGACCAGTAGTAGTTTCCAATGCACATCTGGAGGTATTCTGTAATCTGTGGACCTTCAAAGTGTTGATGGAACACAGAAATTGCATTGGGATTGAATACAACAGCCACCATGCGCACTTTCCTCCATGTTAGTAATGTTTCAAACAGTCTAGGCTTTGATCGTTCCATGGAATACCAGTGTTACTTGCCGATGCACATCTGGAGGCATTCTGTAACCTGTGGACTATCAGAGTGTTGATGAAACACAGAAAATGCATCGGGATTGAATACAACAGTCTCCATTGGAGTAATGTCTAAAACAGTCTACGCTTTGATCGTTCCCTTGAAGACCAGTAGTAGTTTCCGATGCACATCAGGAGGCATTCTGTAATGTGTGGACCTTCAAAGTGTTGATGAAACACAGAAATTGCATCGGGATTGAATACAACAGTCACCATGCGCACTTTCCTCCATGGGAGTAATGTCACAAAGAGTTTACGCTTTGATCGTTCGCTGGAGGACCAGTAGTAGTTTCCGATGCACATCTGGAGGCATTCTGTAATCTGTGGACCTTCAAAATGTTGATAAAACACAGAAATTGCATCGGGATTGAATACAACAATCTCCATGCGAACTTTCCTCCATGTTAGTAATGTCTCAAACAGTGTACGATTTGATCGTTCCCTGGAAGACCAGTAGTAGTTTCCGATGCACATCTGGAGGCATTCTGAAATCTGTGGATTAACTGAGTGTTGATGAAACACAGAAATTGCATCGGGATTGAATATAACAGTCACCATGCGCACTTTCCTCCATGGGAGTAATGTCTCAAACAGTCTACGCTTTGATCATTCCATGGAAGACCAGTGGTAGTTTCCGATGCATATCTGGAGGCATTATGTAATATGTGGACTAACTGAGTGTTGATGAAACACCGAAATTTCATCGGGATTGAATACAACAGTCACCATGCGCACTTTCCTAAATGCGAGTAATGTCTCAAACAGTCTACGCTTTGATCGTTCCCAATAAGACCAGTGGTAGTTTCCGATGCACATCTGGAGGCATTCTGTAATATGTGAGCTATCAGAGTGTTGATGAAACACAGAAAATGCATTGGGATTGAATACAACAGTCACCATGCGCACTTTCCTCCATGGGAGTAATGTTTCAAACTGTCTACGCTTTGATCATTCCCTGGAAGACCAGTAGTAGTTTCCGATGCACATCTGGAGGCATTCTGTAATCTGCGGACTATCAGAGTGTAGGTGAAACACAGAAATTGCATCGGGATTGAATACAACAGCCACCATGCGCACTTTCCTCCATGGGAGTAATGTCTCTAACAGTCTACGCTTTGATCATTCCCTGGAAGACCAGTAGTAGTTTCCGATGCACATCTGGAGGCATTCTGTAATCTGTGGACTTTCAAAGTGTTGATGGAACACAGAAATTGCATTGGGATTGAATACAACAGCAACCATGCGCACTTTCCTCCATGTTAGTAATGTTTCAAACAGTCTAGGCTTTGATCGTTCCATGGAATACCAGTGTTACTTGCCGATGCACATCTGGAGGCATTCTGTAACCTGTGGACTATCAGAGTGTTGATGAAACACAGAAATTGCATCGGGATTGAATACAACAGTCACCATGAGCACTTTCCTCCATGGGAGTAATGTCTCAAACAGTCTACGCTTTGATCGTTCCCTTGAAGACCAGTAGTAGTTTCCGATGCACATCAGGAGGCATTCTGCAATGTGTGGACCTTCAAAGTGTTGATGAAACACAGAAATTGCATCGGGATTGAATACAACAGTCACCATGCGCACTTTCCTCCATGGGAGTTATGTCACAAAGAGTTTACGCTTTGATCGTTCCCTGGAAGAGCAGTAGTAGTTTCCGATGCACATCTGGAGGCATTCTGTAATCTCTGGACCTTCGAAATGTTGATAAAACACAGAAATTGCATCGGGATTGAATACAACAATCTCAATGCGAACTTTCCTCCATGTTAGTAATGTCTCAAACAGTCTACGCTTTGATCGTTCCCTGGAAGACCAGTGGTAGTTTCCGCTGCACATCTGTAGGCATTCTGTAATATGTGGGCTATCAGAGTGTTGATGAAACATAGAAATTGCATCGGGATTGAATACAACAGTCACCATGCGCACTTTCCTCCATGGGAGCAATGTCTCAAACAGTCTACGCTTTGATCATTCCCTGGAAGACCAGTAATAGTTTCCGATGCACATCGGGAGGCATTCTGTAATCTGTGGACTATCAGAGTTAGTGAAACACAGAAATTGCATCGGGATTGAATACAACAGTCACCATGCGCACTTTCCTACATGCGAGTAATGTCTCAAACAGAATACGCTTTGATCGTTCCCTGGAAGACCAGTAGTAGTTTCCGATGCACATCTGGAGGCATTCTGAAATCTGTGGATTACCTGAGTGTTGTTGAAACACAGAAATTGCATCGGGATTGAATACAACAGTCACCATGCGCACTTTCCTCCATGGGAGTAATGTCTCAAACAGTCTACGCTTTGATCATTCCCTGGAAGACCAGTAATAGTTTCCGATGCACATCTGGAGGCATTGTGTAATCTGTGGACTATCAGAGTTGGTGAAACACAGAAAATGCATCGGGATTGAATACAACAGTCACCATGCGCACTTTCCTACATGTGAGTTATGTCTCAAACAGTCTACGCTTTGATCGTTCCCTGGAAGACCAGTAGTAGTTTCCGATGCACATCTGGAGGCATTCTGAAATCTGTGGATTAACTGAGTGTTGATGAAACACAGAAATTGCATCGGGATTGAATACAACAGTCACCATGCGCACTTTCCTCCATGGGAGTGATGTCTCAAACAGTCTACGCTTTGATCATTCCATGGAAAACCAGTAATAGTTTCCGATGCACATCTGGAGGCATTCAGTAATCTGTGGACTATCAGAGTTGGTGAAACACAGAAATTGCATCGGGATTGAATACAACAGTCACCATGCACACTTTCCTCCATTGGAGTAATGTCTCAAACAGTCTACGCTTTGATCGTTCCCTGGAAGACCAGTAGTAGTTTCCGAAGCACAACTGGAGGCATTCTGTAATTTGTGGACTATCACAGTGTTGATAAAACACAGAAATTGCATCGGGATTGAATACAACAGTCACCTTGCGCACTTTCCTCCATGGGAGTTATGTCTCAAACAGCAAAGCTTTGATCGTTCCCTGGAAGACCAGTAGTAGTTTCTGATGCACATCTGGAGGCATTCTGTAATCTGTGGACTATCAGAGTGCTGATGAAACACAGAAATTGCATCGGGATTGAATACAAAGTCACCATGCCCACTTTCCTCCACGGGAGTAATGTCTGAAACAGTCTACGATTTGATAGTTCAATGGAAACCCAGTAGTAGTTTCCGATGCATATCTGGTGGCATTCTGTAATCTGTGGACTATCAGAGTGTTGATGGAACACAGAAATTGCATTGGGATTGAATACAACAGTCACCATGGCCACTTTCCTGCATGGGAGTAATGTCTCAAACAGTCTGCGCTTTGATCGTTCCCTGGAAGACAAGTAGTAGTGTCCGATGCATCCCTGGAGGCATTCTGTAATCTGTGGACTATCAGAGTGTTGAGGAAACACAGAAATTACATCGGGATTGAATACAACAGTCACCATGCGCACTTTCCTCCATGGGAGTAATGTCTCAAACAGTATACGCTTTGAACGTTCCCTGGAAGACCAGTAGTAGTTTCCGATGCACAACTGGTGGCATTCTGTAATCTGTGGACTATCAGAGTGTTGAGGAAACACAGAAATTACATCGGGATTGAATACAACAGTCACCATGCGCACTTTCCTCCATGGGAGTAATGTCTCAAACAGTATACGCTTTGAACGTTCCCTGGAAGACCAGTAGTAGTTTCCGATGCACAACTGGTGGCATTCTGTAATCTGTGGACTATCAGAGTGTTGATGAAACACAGAAATTGCATCGGGATTGAATACAACAGTCACCGTGCGCACTTTCCTCCATGAAAGTATTGTCTGAAACAGTCTACGCTTTGATAGTTCAATGGAAGACCAGTAGTAGTTTCCGATGCATATCTGGTGGCATTCTGTAATCTGTGGACTATCAGAGTGCTGATGAAACACAGAAATTGCATCGGGATTGAATACAACAGTCACCATGCCCACTTTCCTCCGCGTGAGTAATGTCACAAACAGTCTACGGTATGATCGTTCACTGGAAGACAAGTAGTAGTTTCCGATGCACACCTGGAGGCATTCTGTAATCTGTGGACTATCAGAGTGTGGATGAAACACAGAAATTACATCGGGATTGAATACAACAGTCACCATGCGCACTTTTCTCCACGGGAGTAATGTCTCAAACAGTCTACGCATTGATCGTTCCCTGGAAGACCAGTGGTAGTTTCCGATGCACATCTGGAGGCATTCAGTAATATGAGGACTATCAGAGTGTTGATGAAACACAGAAATTCCATCGGGATTGAATACAACATTCAACATGCGCACTTTCCTCCTTGGGAGTAATGTCTCTCACAGTCTACGCTTTGATCGTTCCCTGGAAGACCAGTAGTAGTGTCCGATGCACATCTGGAGGCATTCTGAAATCTGTGGACTAACTGAGTGTTGATGAAACACAGAAATTGCATCGGGATTGAATACAACAGTCACCATGCGCACTTTCCTCCATGGGAGTAATATCTCAAACAGTCTACGATTTGATCGTTAACTGGAAGACCAGTAGTAGTTTCCGATGCACATCTGGAGGCGTTCTGTAATCTGTGGACTCTCTGAGTGTGGATGAAACACAGAAATTGCATCGGGATTGAATACAACAGTCACCATGCGCACATTCCTCCATGGGAGTAATGTCTCAAACAGTCAACGCTTTGATCGTTCCCTGGGATACCAGTAGTAGTTTCCGATGCACATCTGGAGGCATTCTGTAATCTGTGGACTATCAGAGTGTAGGTGAAACACAGAAATTGCATCGGGATTGAATACAACAGTCACCATGCGCACTTTCCTCCATGGGAGTAATGTCTCTAACACTCTACGCTTTGATCATTCCCTGGAAGACCAGTAGTAGTTTCCGATGCACATCTGGAGACATTCTGTAATCTGTGGACTATCTGAGTGTTGATGAAACACAGGAATTGCATCGGGATTTAATACAATGGTCACGATGCGCACTTTCCTCCATGGGAAAAGGTCTCAAACAGTCTACGCTTTGATCGTTCCCTTAAAGCCCAGTAGTAGTTTCCGATGCACATCTGGAGGCATTCTGTAATCTGTGGACTGTCAGAGTGTTAATGTAACACAGAACATGCATCGGGATTGAATACAACAGTCACCATGCGCACTTTATTCCGTGAAAGTAATGTCTCTAACAGCCTACGCTTTGATCGTTCCCTGGGAGAGCGATAGTAGTTTCCGATGCACATCTGGAGGCATCCTGTAATCTGTGGAGTATCAGAGTGTTGATGAAACACAGAAATTGCTCGGGACTGAATACAACAGTTACCATGCGCACTTTCCTCTATGGGAGTAATGTCTCAAATAGTCTACAATTTGATTGTTCCCTGGAAGACCAGCAGTAGTTTCCGATGCACATCCGGTGGCATTCTGTAATCTGTGGACTATGAGAGTGTTGATGAAACACTGAAATTGCATCGGGATTGAATACAACAGTCACAATGCGCACTTTCCTCCATGTTAGTAATGTCTCAAACAGTCTGCGCTTTGATCGTTTCCTATAAGACCAGTGGTAGTTTCCGATGCACATCTGGGGGCATTCTGTAATATGTGGGCTATCAGAGTGTTGATGAAACGCAGAAATTGCATTGGGATTGAATACAACAGTCACCATGCGCACTTTCCTCCATGGGAGTAATGTCTCTAATAGTCTACGTTTTGATCGTTCCCTGGAAGACCAGTAGCAGTTTCCGATGCACATCTGGAGGCATTCTGTAATATGTGGACTATCAGAGTGTTGATGAAACATAGAAATTGCATTGGGATTTAATAGAACAGTCACCATGCACACTTTCCTCCATGGGAGTAATGTCTCTAACAGCCTACGCTTTGATCGTTCCCTGGGAGCCCAGTAGTAGTTTCCGATGCACATCTGGAGGCATTCTGTAATATGTGGACTATCAGAGTTGGTGATACACAGAAATTGCATCGGGATTGAATACAACATTCACCATGCGCACTTTCCTCCATGGAAGTAATGTCTCAAACAGTCTACGCTTTTATCGTTCCCTGGAAGACCAGTAGTAGTTTCCGATGCACATTAGGAGGCATTCTGTAACCTGTGGACTATCAGGGTGTTGATGAAACACCGAAATTGCATCGGGATTGAATACAACAGTCACCATGCGCACTTTCCTCCATGGGAGTAATGTCTCAAACAGTCTACGATTTGATCATTCCCTGGAACACCAGTAGTAGTTTCCGATGCACATCTGGAGGCATTCTGTAATCTGTGGACTATCAGAGTGTAGGTGAAACACAGAAATTGCATCGGGATTGAATACAAGAGTCACCATGCGCACTTTCCTCCATGGTAGTAATGTCTCTAACAGTCTACGCTTTGATCATTCCCTGGAAGACCAGTAGTAGTTTCCGATGCACATCTGGAGGCACTCTGTAATCTGTGGACCATCAACGTGTTGATGGAACACAGAATTTGCATTGGGATTGAATACAACAGCCACCATGCGCACTTTCCTCCATGTTGGTAATGTTTCAACAGTGTGGGCTTTGATCGTTCCATGGAATACCAGTGTTACTTGCCGATGCACATCTGGAGGCATTCTGTAATCTGTGGGCTATCAGAGTGTTGATGAAACACAGAAAATGCATCGGGATTGAATACAACAGTCTCCATGGGAGTAATGTCTCAAACAGTCTACGCTTTGATCGTTCCCTTGAAGACCAGTAGTAGTTTCCGATGCACATCAGGAGGCATTCTGTAATGTGTGGACCTTCAAAGTGTTGATGAATCACAGAAATTGCATCGGGATTGAATACAACAGTCACCATGCGCACTTTCCTCCATGGGAGTAATGTCACAAAGAGTTTACCCTTTGATCGTTCACTGGAAGAGCAGTAGTAGTTTCCGATGCACATCTGGAGGCATTCTGTAATCTGTGGACTATCAGAGTGTTGATGAAACACAGACATTGCATCGGGATTGAATACAACAGTCACCATGCGCACTTTCCTCCATGGGAGGAGTGTCTCAAACAGTCTACGTTTTGATCGGTCCCTGGAAGATAAGAAGTAGTTTCTGATGCACATCTGGAGGCATTCTGTAATCTGTGGACTATCAGAGTGTTGATGAAACACAGAAATTGCATCGGGATTGAATACAACAGTCACCATGCGCACTTTCCTCCATGGGAGTAATGTCTCAAATAGTCTACGCTTTGATTGTTCCCTGGAAGACCAGCAGTAGTTTCCGATGAACATCTGGAGGCATTCTGTAATCTGTGGACTATCAGAGTGTTGATGAAACACAGAAATTGCATCGGGATTAAATACAACAGTCACCATGCGCACTTTCCTGCATAGGAGTAATGTCTCTAACAGTCTACGCTTTGATCGTTCCCCGGAAGACCAGTAGTGGTTTCCGATGCACATCTGGAGACATTCTGTAATCTGTGCACTATCAGAGTGTTGATGAAACACAGAAATTGCATCGGGATTGAATACAACAGTCAACATGCGTACTCACCTCCAAGGGAGTGATGTCTCAAAGAGTCTACGCTTTGATCGTTCCCTGGAAGACCACTAGTAGTTTCCGATGGACATCTGGTGGCATTCTGTAATATGTGGACTATCAGAGTGTTGACGAAACACAGAAATTGCATCGGGATTGAATACAACAGTCAGCATGCTCACTTTCCTCCATGGGAGTAATGTTTCAAACAGTCTTCCCCTTGATCGTTCCTGGAAGACCAGTAGTAGTTTCTGATGCACATATGGAGGCTTTTTGTAATCTGTGGACTATCTGAGTGTTGATGAAACACAGAAATTGCATCGGGATTGAATACAATAGTCACCATGAGCACTTTCCTCCATGGGAGTAATGTTTCAAACAGTCTACCCCTTGATCGTTCCCTGGAAGACCAGTAGTAGTTTCCGATGAACATCTGGAGGCATTCTGTAATCTGTGGACTATCACAGTGTTGATGAAACACAGAAATTGCATCAGGACTGAATACAACAGTCACCATGCGCACTCTCCTCCACGGGAGTAATGTCTCAAAGAGTCTACGCTTTGATCGTTCTCTGGAAGACCAGTAGTAGTTTCCGATGCACATCTGGAGGCATTCTGTAATATGTGGGCTATCAGAGTGTTGATGAAACACAGAAATTGCATTGGGATTGAATACAACAGTCACCATGCGCACTTTCCTGCATAGGAGTAATGTCTCTAACAGTCTACGCTTTGATCGTTCCCCGGAAGACCAGTAGTGGTTTCCGATGCACATCTGGAGACATTCTGTAATCTGTGCACTATCAGAGTGTTGATGAAACACAGAAATTGCATCGGGATTGAATACAACAGTCAACATGCGCACTCACCTCCAAGGGAGTGATGTCTCAAAGAGTCTACGCTTTGATCGTTCCCTGGAAGACCACTAGTAGTTTCCGATGGACATCTGGTGGCATTCTGTAATATGTGGACTATCAGAGTGTTGACGAAACACAGAAATTGCATCGGGATTGAATACAACAGTCAGCATGCTCACTTTCCTCCATGGGAGTAATGTTTCAAACAGTCTTCCCCTTGATCGTTCCTGGAAGACCAGTAGTAGTTTCTGATGCACATATGGAGGCTTTTTGTAATCTGTGGACTATCTGAGTGTTGATGAAACACAGAAATTGCATCGGGATTGAATACAATAGTCACCATGAGCACTTTCCTCCATGGGAGTAATGTTTCAAACAGTCTACCCCTTGATCGTTCCCTGGAAGACCAGTAGTAGTTTCCGATGAACATCTGGAGGCATTCTGTAATCTGTGGACTATCACAGTGTTGATGAAACACAGAAATTGCATCAGGACTGAATACAACAGTCACCATGCGCACTCTCCTCCACGGGAGTAATGTCTCAAAGAGTCTACGCTTTGATCGTTCTCTGGAAGACCAGTAGTAGTTTCCGATGGACATCTGGTGGCATTCTGTAATATGTGGACTATCAGAGTGTTGATGAAACACAGAAATTGCATCGGGATTGAATACAACGGTCACCATGCGTACTTTCCTGCATTGGAGTAATGTCTCAAACAGTGTACGCTTTGATAGTGCCCTGGAAGACCAGTAGTAGTTTCCGATGCACATCTGGAGGCATTCTGTAATCTGTAGACTATCAGAGTGTTGATGAAACACAGAAATTGCATCGGGATTGAATACAACACTCACCACGCGCACTTTCTCCATGGGAGTTATGTCTCAAACAGTTTACGCTTTGATCGTTCCCTGGAAGAAAAGTAGTAGTTACCGATGCACATCTGGAGGCATTCTGTAATCTGTGGACTATCAGAGTGTTGATGAAACACAGAAATTGCATCGGGATTGAATACAACAGTCACCATGTTCACTTCGCTCCAGGGGAGTAATGTCTCAAACAGTCTATGCTTTGATCGTTCCCTGGAAGACCAGTAGTAGTTTCCGATGCACATCAGGTGGCATTCTGTAATCTGTGGACTATCAGAGTGTAGATGAAACACAGAATTTTAATCGGGATTTAATACAACAGTCACCATGCGCACTTTAATCCATGGGAGTAATCTCTGAAACAGTTTACGCTTTGATCGTTCCCAGGAAGACCAGTAGTAGTTTCCGATGAAAATCTGGAATCATTCTTTAATCTGTGGACTATCAGAGTGTTGATGAAACACAGAAAATGCATCGGGATTGAATACAACAGTCACCATGCGCACTTTCCTCCATGGGAGTAATGTCTCCAAGAGTTTACGCTTTGATCGATCCCTGGAAGACTAGTAGTAATTTCCGATGGACATCTGGAGGCATTCTGTAATCTGTGGACTATCAGAGTGTTGATGAAACACAGAAATTGCATCGGGATTGAATACAACAGTCAACTTGCGCACTCTCCTCCAGGGGAGTAATGTCTCAAAGAGTCTACGCTTTGATCCTTCCCTGGAAGACCAGTAGTAGTTTCCGATGCACATCTGGAGATATTCTGTAATCTGTGGACTATCTGACTGTTGATGAAACCCAGAAATTCCATCGGGATTGAATACAACAGTCACAATGCGTACTTTCCTGCATGGGAGTAATGTCTCTATCAGTCTACGCTTTGATCGTTCCCTGCAAGGCCAGTAGTAGTTTCCGATGCACATATGGAGGCTTTCTGTAATCTGTGGACTATCTGAGTGTTGATGAAACACAGAAATTGCATCGGGATTGAATACAACAGTCACCATGAGCACTTTCCTCCATGGGAGTAATGTTTCAAACAGTCTACCCCTTGATCGTTCAATGGAAGACCAGTAGTAGTTTCCGATGCACATCTGGAGATATTCTGTAATCTGTGGACTATCAGACTGTTGATGAACACAGAAATTGCATCGGGATTGAATACATCAGTCACCATGCGTACTTTCGTGCATGGGAGTAATGTCTCAAACAGTCTAGCTTTGATCGTGCCCTGGAAGACCAGTAGTAGTTTCCGATGCACATCTGGAGGCATTCTGTAATCTGTGGACAATCAGAGTGTTGATGAAATACAGAAATTGCATCGGTATTGAATACAAAAGTCACCATGCGCACTCACCTCCACAGGAGTAATGTCTCAAAGAGTCTACGCTTTGATCGTTCCCCGGAAGACCAGTAGTAGTTTCCGATGGACATCTGGTGGCAATCTGTAATATGTGGACTATCTGAGTGTTGATGAAACACAGAAATTGCATCGGGATTGAATACAACAGTCACCAAGAGCACTTTGCTCCATGGGAGTAATGTTTCAAACAGTCTACCACTTGATCGTTCCCTGGACGACCAGTAGTAGTTTCCGATGCACATCTGGAGATATTCTGTAATCTGTGGACTATCAGACTGTTGATGAAACACAGAAATTGCATCGGCATTGAATACAACAGTCACCATGCGTACTTTCCTGCATGGGAGTAATGTCTCAAACAGTCTACGCTTTGATCGTGCCCTGGATGACCAGTAGTATTTTCCGATGCACATCTGGAGGCATTCTGTAATCTGTAGACTATCAGAGTGTTGATGAAACACAGAAATTGCATGGGGATTGAATACAACAGTCACCCTGCGCACTTTCCTCCACGGGAGATGTGTCTCAAACAGTCTACGTTTTGATCGTTCCCTGTAAGACCTGTAGTAGTTTCCGATGCACATCTGGTGTCATTCTGTAATCTGTGGTATATCAGAGTGTTGATGAAACACAGAATTTGCATCGGGATTGAATACAACAGTCACTATGCGAAACTTGCTCCATGGGAGTAATGTCTCAAAGAGTTTACGCTTTGATCGTTCCCTGGGAGACCAGTAGTAGTTTCCGATGCACATCTGGAGGCATTCTGTAATCTGTGGACTATCAGAGTGTTGATGAAATACAGTAATTGAATCGGGATTGAATACAATACTCACCATTTTCACTTCCCTCCATGTGAGTAATGTCTCAAACAGTCTATGCTTTGATCGTTCCCTGGAAGACCAGTAGTAGTTTCCGATGCACATCAGGTGGCATTCTGTAATCTGTGGACTATCAGAGTGTTGATGAAACACAGAATTTTAATCGGGATTGAATACAACAGTCACCATGCGCACTTTAATCCATGGGAGTAATGTCTGAAACAGTTTACGCTTTGATCGTTCCCAGGAAGACCAGTAGTAGTTTCCGATGAAAATCTGGAATCATTCTGTAATCTGTGGACTATCAGAGTGTTGACGAAACACAGAAAAAGCATCGGGATTGAATACAACAGTCACCATGCTCACTTTCCTCCATGCGAGTAATGTCTCAAGGAGTTTACGCTTTGATCGTTCCCTGGAAGACCAGTAGTAGTTTCCGATGATCATCTGGAGGCATTCTGTAATCTGTGGACTATCAGAGTGTTGATGAAACACAGAAATTGCATCGGGATTTAATACAACCGTCTCCATTCGCACTCTCCTCCACGGGAGTAATGTCTCTAACCGTCTACGCTTTGATCGTTCCCTGCAAGACCAGTAGTTGTTTCGATGCACATATGGAGGCTTTCTGTAATCTGTGGACTATCAGAATGTTGATGAAACACAGAAATGGCATCGGGATTTAATACAACAGTCACCATGCGCACTTTAATCCATGGGAGTAATGTCTGAAACAGTTTACGCTTTGATCGTTCCCAGGAAGACCAGTAGTAGTTTCCGATGAAAATCTGGAATCATTCTGTAATCTGTGGACTATCAGAGTGTTGATGAAACACAGAAAATGCATCGGGATTGAATACAACAGTCACCATGCGCACTTTCCTCCATGGGAGTAATGTCTTCAAGAGTTTACGCTTTGATCGTTCCCTGGAAGACTAGTAGTAATTTCCGGTTGACATCTGGAGGCATTCTGTAATCTGTGGACTATCAGTGTGTTGATGAAACACAGAAATTGCATCGGGATTGAATACAACAGTCAACATGCGCACTCTCCTCCAGGGGAGTAATGTCTCAAAGAGTCTACGCTTTGATCGTTCCCTGGAAGACCAGTAGTAGTTTCCGATGCACATCTGGAGATATTCTGTAATCTGTGGACTATCTGGCTGTTGATGAAACCCAGAAATTCCATCGGGATTGAATACAACAGTCACCATGCGTACTTTCCTGCATGGGAGTAATGTCTCAAACAGTCTACGCTTTGATCGTGCCCTGGAAGACCAGTAGTAGTTTCCGATGCACTTCTGGAGGCATTCTGTAATCTGTAGACTATCAGAGTTTTGATGAAACACAGAAATTGCATCGGGATTGAATGCAACTGTCACATTGCGCACTTTCCTCCATAAAAGTAATGACTCGAACAGTCTACGCTTTGATCGTTCCCTGGAAGACCAGTAGTAGTTTCCGATGAACATCTGGAGGCATTCTGTAATCTGTGGACTATCACAGTGTTGATGAAACACAGAAATTGCATCAGGACTGAATACAACAGTCACCATGCGCACTCTCCTACACGGGAGTAATGTTTCAAAGAGTCTACGCTTTGATCGTTCACTGGAAGACCAGTAGTAGTTTCCGATGGACATCTGGTGGCATTCTGTAATATGTGGACTATCAGAGTGTTGATGAAACACAGAAATTGCATCGGGATTGAATACAAGAGTCAGCATGCGCACTTTCCTCCATGGGAGTAATGTCTCTTACAGTCTACGCTTTGATAGTTCCCTGCAAGACCAGTATTAGTTTCCGATGCACATATGGAGGCTTTCTGTAATCTGTGGACTATCTGAGTGTTGATGAAACACAGAAATTGCATCGGGATTGAATACAACAGTCACCATGAGCACTTTGCTCCATGGGAGTAATGTTTCAAACAGTCTACCACTTGATCGTTCCCTGGACGACCAGTAGTAGTTTCCGATGCACATCTGGAGATATTCTGTAATTTGTGGACTATCAAACTGTTGATGAAACACAGATATTGCATCGGCATTGAATACAACAGTCACCATGCGTACTTTCCTGCATGGGAGTAATGTCTCAAACAGTCTACGCTTTGATCGTGAGCTGGATGACCAGTAGTAGTTTCCGATGCACATCTGGAGGCATTCTGTAATCTGTAGACTATCAGAGTGTTGATGAAACACAGAAATTGCATCGGGATTGAATACTACAGTCACCATGCGAACCTTCCTCCATGGGAGTAATGTCTCAAAGAGTTTACGCTTTGATCGTTCCCTGGAAGACCAGTAGTAGTTTCCGATGCACATCTGGAGGCATTCTGTAATCTGTGGACTAACAGAGTGTTGATGAAATACAGAAATTGAATCGGGATTGAATACAACAGTCACAATGTTCACTTCCCACCATGTGAGTAATGTCTCTAACAGTCTATGCTTTGATCGTTCCCTGGAAGACCAGTAGTAGTTTCCGATGAACATCTGGAGGCATTCTGTAGTCTGTTAACTATCAGAGTGTTGATGAAATTCAGAAATTGAATCGGGATTGAATACAACAGTCACCATGTTCACTTCCCTCCATGGGAGTAATGTCTCAAACAGTCTATGATTTGATCGTTCCCTGGAAGACCAGTAGTAGTTTCCGATGAACATCTGGAGTCATTCTGTAATCTGTGGACTATCAGAGTGTTGATGAAACATAGAAATTAAATCGTGATTGAATACAACAGTCACCATGCCCACTTTCCTACAAGGGAGTAGTGTCTCAAAGTGTCTACGCCATGATCGTTCCCTGGAAGACCAGAAGTAGTTTCCGATGCACATCTGGAGTCATTCTGAAATCTGTGGACTAACTGAGCGTGATGAAACACAGAAATTGCATCGGGATTGAATACAACAGTCATAATGCTCACTTTCCTCCATGGGAGTAATGTCTCAAACAGTCTACGATTTGATCGTTCCCAGGAAGACCAGTAGTAGTTTCCGATAAACATCTGGAGGCATTCTGTAATCTTTGGACAATCAGAGTGTTGATGAAATACAGAAATTGAATCGGGACTGAATACAACAGTCACCATGTTCACTTCCCTCCATGGGGGTAATGTCTCGAACAGTCTACGCTTTGATCGTTCCCTGGAAGACCAGTAGTAGTTTCCGATGAACATCTGGAGGCATTCTGTAATCTGTGGACTATCAGAGTGTTGATGAAACACAGAAATTGCTTCGGGATTGAATACAACAGTCAACATGCGCACTCTCCTCCAAGGGAGTAATGTCTCAAAGAGTCTACGCTTTGATCGTTCCCTGGAAGACCAGTAGTAGTTTCCGATGGACATCTGGTGGCATTCTGTAATATGTGGACTATCAGAGTGTTGAAGAAACACAGAAATTCCATCGGGATTGAATACAACAGTCAGTATGCGCACTTTCCACCATGGGAGTAATGTTTCAAACAGTCTACCACTTGATCGTTCCCTGGAAGACCAGTAGTAGTTTCCGATGCACATCTGGAGATATTCTGTAATCTGTGGACTATCAGAGTGTTGATGAAACACAGAAATTGCATCGGGATTGAATACAACAGTCACCATGAGCACTTTCCTCCATGGGAGTAATGTTTCAAACAGTCTACCCCTTGATCGTTCCCAGGAAGACCAGTAGTAGTTTCCGATAAACATCTGGAGGCATTCTGTAATCTGTTAACTATCAGAGTGTTGATGAAATACAGAAATTGAATCGGTATTGAATACAACAGTCACCATGTTCACTTCCCTCCATGGGAGTAATGTCTCATAGAGTTTACGCTTTGATCGATCCCTGGAAGACTAGTAGTAATTTCCGATGCACATCTGGAGGCATTCTGTAATCTGTGGACTATCAGAGTGTTGATGAAACACAGAAATTGCATCGGGATTGAATACAACAGTCACATTGCGCACTTTCCTCCATAAAAGTAATGTCTCGAACAGTCTACGCTTTGATCGTTCCCTGGAAGACCAATAGTAGTTTCCGATGAACATCTGGAGGCATTCTGTAATCTGTGGACTATCAGAGTGTTGATGAAACACAGAAATTGCATCGGGATTGAGTACAACGGTCAACATGCGCACTCTCCTCCAAGGGAGTAATGTCTCAAAGAGTCTACGCTTTGATCGTTCCCTTTAAGACCAGTAGTAGTTTCCGATGGACATCTGGTGGCATTCTGTAATATGTGGACTATCAGAGTGTTGATGAAACACAGAAATTGCATCGGGATTGAATACAACAGTCAGTATGCGCACTTTCCTCCATGGGAGTAATGTTTCAAACAGTCTACCACTTGATCGTTACCTGGAAGACCAGTAGTAGTTTCCGATGCACATCTGGAAATATTCTGTAATCTGTGGACTATCAGAGTGTTGATGAAACACAGAAATTGCATCGGGATTGAATAAAACAGTCACCATGAGCACTTTCCTCCATGGGAGTAATGTTTCAAACAGTCTACGCTTTGATCGTTTCCCAGGAAGACCAGTAGTAGTTTCCGATGAACATCTGGAGGCATTCAGTAATCTGTTAACTATCAGAGTGTTGATGAAATACAGAAATTGAATCGGTATTGAATACAAAAGTCACCATGTTCACTTCCCTCCATGGGAGTAATGTCTCAAACAGTCTATGCTTTGAAAGTTCCCTGGAAGACCAGTAGTAGTTTCCGATGAACATCTGAGGTCATTCTGTAATCTGTGGACTATCAGAGTGTTGATGAAACACAGAAATTAAAGCGTGATTGAATACAACAGTCACCATGCCCACTTTCCTACAATGGAGTAGTGTCTCAAAGTGTCTACGCCTTGATCGTTCCCTGGAAGACCAGAAGTAGTTTCCGATGCACATCTGGAGTCATTATGAAATCTGTGGACTAACTGAGTGTGATGAAACACAGAAATTGCATCGGGATTGAATACAACAGTCATAATGCGCACTTTACTCCATGGGAGTAATGTCTCAAGCAGTCTACGCTTTGATCGTTCCCAGGAAGACCAGTAGTAGTTTCCGATGAACATCTGGAGGCATTATGTAATCTGTGGACTATCAGAGTGTTGATGAAATACAGAAATTTAATCGGGATTGAATACAACAGTCACCATGTTCACTTCCCTCCATGGGGGTAATGTCTCAAGCAGTTTGCGCTTTGATCGTTCCCTGGAAGACCAGTAGTAGTTTCCGATGCACATCAGGTGGCATTCAGTAATCTGTGGACAATCAGACTGATGATGAAACACAAATATTGAATCGGGATTGAATACAACAGTCACCATGCGCACTTTCCTCCATGGGAGTATTGTCTGAAACTGTTTACGCTTTGATCGTACCCAGGAAGACCAGTAGTAGCTTCCGATGCACATCTGGAGGCAATCTGTAATCTGTGGACTATCAGAGTGTTGATGAAACACAGAAAATGCATCGGGATTGAATACAACAGTAACCATGCGCACTTTCCTCCATGGGAGTAATGTCTCAAAGAGTTTACGCTTTGATCGTTCCCTGGAAGACCACTAGTAGTTTCCGATGCACATCTGGAGGTATTCTGTAATCTGTGGACTATCAGAGTGTTGATGAAACACAGAAATTGCATCGGCATTGAATACAACAGTCACATTGCGCACTTTCCTCAATAAAAGTAATTTCTCGAACAGTCTACACTTTGATCGTTCCCTGGAAGGCCAGTAGTAGTTTCCGATGGACATCTGGTGGCATTCTGTAATATGTGGACTATCAGAGTGTTGATGAAACACAGAAATTGCATCGGGATTGAATACAACAGTCACCATGAGAAGTTTCCTCCATGGGAGTAATGTTTCAAACAGTCTACCCTTGATCGTTCCCTGGAAGACCAGTAGTAGTTTCCGATGCACACCTGGAGATATTCTGTAATCTGTGGACTATCAGACTGTTGATGAAACCCAGATATTGCATCGGGATTGAATACAACAGTCACAATACGTACTTTCCTGCATGGGAGTAATGTCTCAAACAGTCTACGCATTGATCGTGCTCTGGAAGACCAGTAGTAGTTTCCGATGCACATCTGGAGGCATTCTGTAATCTGTAGACTAAAAGAGTGTTGATGAAACACAGAAATTGCATCGGGATTGAATACAACAGTCACATTGCGCACTTTCCTCCATAAAAGTAATGTCTCGAACAGTCTACGCTTTGATCGTTCCCTGGAAGACCAGTACTAGTTTCCGATGAACATCTGGAGGCATTCTGTAATCTGTGGACTATCACAGTGTAGATGAAACACAGAAATTGCATCAGGACTGAATACAACAGTCACCATGTACACTCTCCTCCACGGGAGTAATGTCTCAAAGAGTCTACGCTTTGATCGTTCCCTGGAAGACCAGTAGTAGTTTCCGATGGACATCTGGTGGCATTCTGTAATATGTGGACTATCAGAGTGTTGATAAAACAAAGAAATTGCATCGGGATTGAATACAACAGTCAGCATGCGCACTTTCCTCCATGGGAGTAATGTCTCTAACAGTCTACCCTTTGATCGTTCCCTGCAAGGCCAGTAGTTGTTTCCGATGCACATATGGAGGCTTTGTGTAATCTGTGGACTATCAGACTGTTGATGAAACACAGAAATTGCATCGGGATTGAATACAACAGTCACTATGCGTACTTTCCTGCATGGGAGTAATGTCTCAAACAGTCTACGCTTTGATCGTGCCCTGGAAGACCAGTAGTAGTTTCCGATGCACATCTGGAGGCTTTCTGTAATCTGTGGACTATCTGAGTGTTGATGAAACACAGAAATTGCATCGGGATTGAATACAACAGTCACCATGAGCACTTTGCTCCACGGGAGTTATGTCTCCAAAAGTCTACGCTTGGATCGTTCCCTGGGAGACCAGTAGTAGTTTCCGACGAACATCTATAGGCATTCTGTAATCTGTGGACTATCAGAGTGTTGATGAAATACAGAAATTGAATCGGGATTGAATACAACAGTCACCATGTTCACTTCCCTACATGGGAGTAATGTCTCAAACAGTATATGTTTTGATCGTTCCCTGGAAGACCAGTAGTAGTTTTTGATGCACATCAGGTGGCATTCTGTAATCTGTGGAATATCAGAGTGTTGTTGAAACACAGAATTTTAATCGGGATTGAATACAACAGTCAGCATGCGCACTTTCCTCCATGGGAGTAATGTCTCTAACAGTCTACGCTTTGATCGTTCCCTGCAAGGCCAGTAGTAGTTTCCGATGCACATATGGGGGCTTTCTGTAGTCTGTGGACTATCTGAGTGTTGATGAAACACAGTAATTGCATCGGGATTGAATACAACAGTCACCATGAGCACTTTCCTCCATGGGAGTAATGTTTCAAACAGTGTACCATTTGATCGTTCCCTGGAAGACCATTAGTAGTTTCCGATGCACATCTGGAGATATTCTGTAATCTGTGGACTATCAGAGTGTTGATGAAACACAGAATTTTAATCGGGATTGAATACAACAGTCAGCATGCGCACTTTCCTCCATGGGAGTAATGTCTCTAACAGTCTACGCTTTGATCGTTCCCTGCAAGGCCAGTAGTAGTTTCCGATGCACGTATGGAGGCTTTCTGTAGTCTGTGGACTATCTGAGTGTTGATGAAACAAAGAAATTGCATCGGGATTGAATACAACAGTCACAATACGTACATTCCTGCATGAGAGTAATGTCTCAAACAATCTACGCTTTGATCGTGCCCTGGAAGACCAGTAGTAGTTTCCGATGCACATCTGGAAGCATTCTGTAATCTGTAGACTATCAGAGTGTTGATGAAACACAGAAATTGCATCGGGATTGAATACAACAGTCGAATTGCGCACTTTCCTCCATAAAAGTAATGTCTCGAACAGTCTATGCTTTGATCGTTCCCTGAAAGACCAGTAGTAGTTTCCGATGAACATCTGGAGGCATTCTGTAATCTGTGGACTATCACAGTGTTGATGAAACACAGAAATTGCATCACGACTGAATACAACAGTTACCATACGCACTCTCCTCCACGGGAGTAATGTCTCAAAGAGTCTACGCTTTGATCGTTCCCTGAAAGACCAGTAGTAGTTTCCGATGGACATCTGGTGGCATTCTGTAATATGTGGACTATCAGAGTGTTGATGAAACACAGAAATTGCATCGGGATTGAATACAACAGTCAGCATGCGCACTTTCCTCCATTGGAGTAATGTCTCTAACAGTCTACGCTTTGATCGTTCCCTGCAAGGCCAGTAGTAGTTTCCGATGCACATATGGGGGCTTTCTGTAATCTGTGGACTATCTGAGTGTTGATGAAACACAGAGATTGCATCGGGATTGAATACAACAGTCAGCATGCGCACTTTCCTCCATGGGAGTAATGTCTCTAACAGTCTACCCTTTGATCGTTCCCTGCAAGGCCAGTAGTTGTTTCCGATGCACATATGGAGGCTTTGTGTAATCTGTGGACTATCAGACTGTTGATGAAACACAGAAATTGCATCGGGATTGAATACAACAGTCACTATGCGTACTTTCCTGCATGGGAGTAATGTCTCAAACAGTCTACGCTTTGATCGTGCCCTGGAAGACCAGTAGTAGTTTCCGATGCACATCTGGAGGCTTTCTGTAATCTGTGGACTATCTGAGTGTTGATGAAACACAGAAATTGCATCGGGATTGAATACAACAGTCACCATGAGCACTTTGCTCCACGGGAGTAATGTCTCCAAAAGTCTACGCTTGGATCGTTCCCTGGGAGACCAGTAGTAGTTTCCGACGAACATCTATAGGCATTCTGTAATCTGTGGAGTATCAGGGTGTTGATGAAATACAGAAATTGCATCGGGATTGAATACAACAGTCACCCTGCGCACTTTCCTCCACGGGAGAACTGTCTCAAACAGTCTACGCTTTGATCGTTCCCTGTAAGACCAGTAGTAGTTTCCGATGCACAACTGGTGTCATTCTGTAATCTGTGGTATATCAGAGTGTTGATGAAACACAGAATTTGCATCGGGATTGAATACAACAGTCACCATGCGAAACTTCCTCCATGGGATTAATATCTCAAAGAGTTTACGCCTTGATCGTTCCCTGGAAGACCAGTAGTAGCTTCCGATGCACATCTGGAGGCATTCTGTAATCTGTGGACTATCAGAGTGTTGATGAAATACAGAAATTGAATCGGGATTGAATACAACAGTCACCATGTTCACTTCCCTACATGGGAGTAATGTCTCAAACAGTATATGTTTTGATCGTTCCCTGGAAGACCAGTAGTAGTTTTTGATGCACATCAGGTGGCATTCTGTAATCTGTGGAATATCAGAGTGTTGATGAAACACAGAATTTTAATCGGGATTGAATACAACAGTCAGCATGCGCACTTTCCTCCATGGGAGTAATGTCTCTAACAGTCTACGCTTTGATCGTTCCCTGCAAGGCCAGTAGTAGTTTCCGATGCACATATGGGGGCTTTCTGTAGTCTGTGGACTATCTGAGTGTTGATGAAACACAGTAATTGCATCGGGATTGAATACAACAGTCACCATGAGCACTTTCCTCCATGGGAGTAATGTTTCAAACAGTGTACCATTTGATCGTTCCCTGGAAGACCATTAGTAGTTTCCGATGCACATCTGGAGATATTCTGTAATCTGTGGACTATCAGAGTGTTGATGAAACACAGAATTTTAATCGGGATTGAATACAACAGTCAGCATGCGCACTTTCCTCCATGGGAGTAATGTCTCTAACAGTCTACGCTTTGATCGTTCCCTGCAAGGCCAGTAGTAGTTTCCGATGCACGTATGGAGGCTTTCTGTAGTCTGTGGACTATCTGAGTGTTGATGAAACAAAGAAATTGCATCGGGATTGAATACAACAGTCACAATACGTACATTCCTGCATGAGAGTAATGTCTCAAACAATCTACGCTTTGATCGTGCCCTGGAAGACCAGTAGTAGTTTCCGATGCACATCTGGAAGCATTCTGTAATCTGTAGACTATCAGAGTGTTGATGAAACACAGAAATTGCATCGGGATTGAATACAACAGTCGAATTGCGCACTTTCCTCCATAAAAGTAATGTCTCGAACAGTCTATGCTTTGATCGTTCCCTGAAAGACCAGTAGTAGTTTCCGATGAACATCTGGAGGCATTCTGTAATCTGTGGACTATCACAGTGTTGATGAAACACAGAAATTGCATCACGACTGAATACAACAGTTACCATACGCACTCTCCTCCACGGGAGTAATGTCTCAAAGAGTCTACGCTTTGATCGTTCCCTGAAAGACCAGTAGTAGCTTCCGATGGACATCTGGTGGCATTCTGTAATATGTGGACTATCAGAGTGTTGATGAAACACAGAAATTGCATCGGGATTGAATACAACAGTCAGCATGCGCACTTTCCTCCATTGGAGTAATGTCTCTAACAGTCTACGCTTTGATCGTTCCCTGCAAGGCCAGTAGTAGTTTCCGATGCACATATGGGGGCTTTCTGTAATCTGTGGACTATCTGAGTGTTGATGAAACACAGAGATTGCATCGGGATTGAATACAACAGTCACCATGAGCACTTTCCTCCATGGGAGTAATGTTTCAAACAGTCTACCCCTTGATCGTTCCCTGGAAGACCAGTACTAGTTTCGGATCACATCTGGAGATATTCTGTAATCTGTGGACTATCAGACTGTTGATGAAACACAGAAATTGCATCGGGATTGAATACAACAGTCACCATGCGTACTGTCCTGCATGAGAGTAATGTCTCAAACAGTCTACGCTTTGATCGTGCCCTGGAAGACCAGTAGTAGTTTCCGATGCACATCTGGAGGCATTCTGTAATCTGTAGACTATCAGAGTGTTGATGAAACACAGAAATTGCATCGGGATTGAATACAACAGTCACCATGCGCACTTTCCTCCATGGGAGTTATGTCTCAAACAGTCTACGCTTTGATCGTTCCCTGGAAGAAAAGTAGTAGTTTCCGATGAACATCTGGAGGCATTCTGTAATCTGTTAACTATCAGAGTGTTGATGAAATACAGAAATTGAATCGGTATTGAATACAACAGTCACCATGTTCACTTCCCTCCATGGGAGTAATGTCTCAAAGAGTTTACGCTTTGATCGATCCCTGGAAGACTAGTAGTAATTTCCGATGCACATCTGGAGGCATTCTGTAATCTGTGGACTATCAGAGTGTTGATGAAACGCAGAAATTGCATCGGGATTGAATACAACAGTCACATTGCGCACTTTCCTGCATGAGAGTAATGTCTCAAACAGTCTACGCTTTGATCGTTCCCTGGAAGACCAGTAGTAGTTTCCGATGAACATCTGGAGGCATTCTGTAATCTGTGGACTATCAGAGTGTTGATGAAACACAGAAATTGCATCGGGATTGAATACAACGGTCAACATGCGCACTCTCCTCCAAGGGAGTAATGTCTCAAAGAGTCTACGCTTTGATCGTTTCCTGTAAGACCAGTAGTAGTTTCCGATGGACATCTGGTGGCATTCTGTAATATGTGGACTATCAGACTGTTGATGAAACCCAGCAATTGCATCGGGATTGAATACAACAGTCACAATACATACTTTCCTGCATGGGAGTAATGTCTCAAACAGTCTACGCTTTGATCGTTTCCCAGGAAGACCAGTAGTACTTTCCGATGAACATCTGGAGGCATTCTGTAATCTGTTAACTATCAGAGTGTTGATGAAATACAGAAATTGAATCGGTATTGAATACAAAAGTCACCATGTTCACTTCCCTCCATGGGAGTAATGTCTCAAACAGTCTATGCTTTGATAGTTCCCTGGAAGACCAGTAGTAGTTTCCGATGAACATCTGAGGTCATTCTGTAATCTGTGGACTATCAGAGTGTTGATGAAACACAGAAATTAAATCGTGATTGAATACAACAGTCACCATGCCCACTTTCCTACAAGGGAGTAGTGTCTCAAAGTGTCTACGCCTTGATCGTTCCCTGGAAGACCAGAAGTAGTTTCCGATGCACATCTGGAGTCATTATGAAATCTGTGGACTAACTGAGTGTGATGAAACACAGAAATTGCATCGGGATTGAATACAACAGTCATAATGCGCACTTTCCTCCATGGGAGTAATGTCTCAAACAGTCTACGCTTTGATCGTTCCCAGAAAGACCAGTAGTAGTTTCCGATGAACATCTGGAGGCATTCTGTAATCTGTGGACTATCAGAGTGTTGATGAAATACAGAAATTTAATCGGGATTGAATACAGCAGTCACCATGTTCACTTCCCTCCATGGGGGTAATGTCTCAAGCAGTCTACGCGTTGATCGTTCCCTGGAAGACCAGTAGTAGTTTCCGATGCACATCAGGTGGCATTCAGTAATCTGTTTACAATCAGACTGATGATGAAACACAAATATTGAATCGGGATTGAATACAACAGTCACCATGCGCACTTTCCTCCATGGGAGTATTGTCTAAAACTGTTTACGCTTTGATCGTACCCAGGAAGACCAGTAGTAGCTTCCGATGCACATCTGGAGGCAATCTGTAATCTGTGGACTATCAGAGTGTTGATGAAACACAGAAAATGCATCGGGATTGAAACAACAGTAACCATGCGCACTTTCCTCCATGGGAGTAATGTCTCAAAGAGTCTACGCTTTGATCGTTCCCTGTAAGACCAGTAGTAGTTTCCGATGGACATCTGGTGGCATTCTGTAATATGTGGACTATCAGAGTGTTGATGAAACACAGAAATTGCATCGGGATTGAATACAACAGTCAGTATGCGCACTTTCCTCCACGGGAGTAATGTTTCAAACAGTCTACCACTTGATCGTTACCTGGAAGACCAGTAGTAGTTTCCGATGCACATCTGGAAATATTCTGTAATCTGTGGACTATCAGAGTGTTGATGAAACACAGAAATTGCATCGGGATTGAATAAAACAGTCACCATGAGCACTTTCCTCCATGGGAGTAATGTTTCAAACAGTCTATGCTTTGAAAGTTCCCTGGAAGACCAGTAGTAGTTTCCGATGAACATCTGAGGTCATTCTGTAATCTGTGGACTATCAGAGTGTTGATGAAACACAGAAATTAAAGCGTGATTGAATACAACAGTCACCATGCCCACTTTCCTACAAGGGAGTAGTGTCTCAAAGTGTCTACGCCTTGATCGTTCCCTGGAAGACCAGAAGTAGTTTCCGATGCACATCTGGAGTCATTATGAAATCTGTGGACTAACTGAGTGTGATGAAACACAGAAATTGCATCGGGATTGAATACAACAGTCATAATGCGCACTTTACTCCATGGGAGTAATGTCTCAAACAGTCTACGCTTTGATCGTTCCCAGGGAGACCAGTAGTAGTTTCCGATGAACATCTGGAGGCATTATGTAATCTGTGGACTATCAGAGTGTTGATGAAATACAGAAATTTAATCGGGATTGAATACAACAGTCACCATGTTCACTTCCCTCCATGGGGGTAATGTCTCAAGCAGTTTGCGCTTTGATCGTTCCCTGGAAGACCAGTAGTAGTTTCCGATGCACATCAGGTGGCATTCAGTAATCTGTGGACAATCAGACTGATGATGAAACACAAATATTGAATCGGGATTGAATACAACAGTCACCATGCGCACTTTCCTCCATGGGAGTATTGTCTGAAACTGTTTACGCTATGATCGTACCCAGGAAAGACCAGTAGTAGCTTCCGATGCACATCTGGAGGCAATCTGTAATCTGTGGACTATCAGAGTGTTGATGAAACACAGAAAATGCATCGGGATTGAATACAACAGTAACCATGCGCACTTTCCTCCATGGGAGTAATGTCTCAAAGAGTTTACGCTTTGATCGTTCCCTGGAAGACCACTAGTAGTTTCCGATGCACATCTGGAGGTATTCTGTAATCTGTGGACTATCAGAGTGTTGATGAAACACAGAAATTGCATCGGCATTGAATACAACAGTCACATTGCGCACTTTCCTCAATAAAAGTAATTTCTCGAACAGTCTACACTTTGATCGTTCCCTGGAAGGCCAGTAGTAGTTTCCGATGGACATCTGGTGGCATTCTGTAAAATGTGGACTATCAGAGTGTTGATGAAACACAGAAATTGCATCGGGATTGAATACAACAGTCACCATGAGAAGTTTCCTCCATGGGAGTAATGTTTCAAACAGTCTACCCTTGATCGTTCCCTGGAAGACCAGTAGTAGTTTCCGATGCACACCTGGAGATATTCTGTAATCTGTGGACTATCAGACTGTTGATGAAACCCAGATATTGCATCGGGATTGAATACAACAGTCACAATACGTACTTTCCTGCATGGGAGTAATGTCTCGAACAGTCTACGCATTGATCGTGCTCTGGAAGACCAGTAGTAGTTTCCGATGCACATCTGGAGGCATTCTGTAATCTGTAGACTAAAAGAGTGTTGATGAAACACAGAAATTGCATCGGGATTGAATACAACAGTCACATTGCGCACTTTCCTCCATAAAAGTAATGTCTCGAACAGTCTACGCTTTGATCGTTCCCTGGAAGACCAGTACTAGTTTCCGATGAACATCTGGAGGCATTCTGTAATCTGTGGACTATCACAGTGTAGATGAAACACAGAAATTGCATCAGGACTGAATACAACAGTCACCATGTACACTCTCCTCCACGGGAGTAATGTCTCAAAGAGTCTACGCTTTGATCGTTCCCTGGAAGACCAGTAGTAGTTTCCGATGGACATCTGGTGGCATTCTGTAATATGTGGACTATCAGAGTGTTGATAAAACAAAGAAATTGCATCGGGATTGAATACAACAGTCACAATACGTACTTTCCTGCATGGGAGTAATGTCTCGAACAGTCTACGCATTGATCGTGCTCTGGAAGACCAGTAGTAGTTTCCGATGCACAACTGGTGTCATTCTGTAATCTGTGGTATATCAGAGTGTTGATGAAACACAGAATTTGCATCGGGATTGAATACAACAGTCACCATGCGAAACTTCCTCCATGGGATTAATATCTCAAAGAGTTTACGCCTTGATCGTTCCCTGGAAGACCAGTAGTAGCTTCCGATGCACATCTGGAGGCATTCTGTAATCTGTGGACTATCAGAGTGTTGATGAAATACAGAAATTGAATCGGGATTGAATACAACAGTCACCATGTTCACTTCCCTACATGGGAGTAATGTCTCAAACAGTATATGTTTTGATCGTTCCCTGGAAGACCAGTAGTAGTTTTTGATGCACATCAGGTGGCATTCTGTAATCTGTGGAATATCAGAGTGTTGATGAAACACAGAATTTTAATCGGGATTGAATACAACAGTCAGCTTGCGCACTTTCCTCCATGGGAGTAATGTCTCTAACAGTCTACGCTTTGATCGTTCCCTGCAAGGCCAGTAGTAGTTTCCGATGCACATATGGGGGCTTTCTGTAGTCTGTGGACTATCTGAGTGTTGATGAAACACAGTAATTGCATCGGGATTGAATACAACAGTCACCATGAGCACTTTCCTCCATGGGAGTAATGTTTCAAACAGTGTACCCCTTGATCGTTCCCTGGAAGACCATTAGTAGTTTCCGATGCACATCTGGAGATATTCTGTAATCTGTGGACTATCAGAGTGTTGCTGAAACACAGAATTTTAATCGGGATTGAATACAACAGTCAGCATGCGCACTTTCCTCCATGGGAGTAATGTCTCTAACAGTCTACGCTTTGATCGTTCCCTGCAAGGCCAGTAGTAGTTTCCGATGCACGTATGGAGGCTTTCTGTAGTCTGTGGACTATCTGAGTGTTGATGAAACAAAGAAATTGCATCGGGATTGAATACAACAGTCACAATACGTACATTCCTGCATGAGAGTAATGTCTCAAACAATCTACGCTTTGATCGTGCCCTGGAAGACCAGTAGTAGTTTCCGATGCACATCTGGAAGCATTCTGTAATCTGTAGACTATCAGAGTTTTGATGAAACACAGAAATTGCATCGGGATTGAATACAACAGTCGAATTGCGCACTTTCCTCCATAAAAGTAATGTCTCGAACAGTCTATGCTTTGATCGTTCCCTGGAAGACCAGTAGTAGTTTCCGATGAACATCTGGAGGCATTCTGTAATCTGTGGATTATCACAGTGTTGATGAAACACAGAAATTGCATCACGACTGAATACAACAGTTACCATACGCACTCTCCTCCACGGGAGTAATGTCTCAAAGAGTCTACGCTTTGATCGTTCCCTGAAAGACCAGTAGTAGTTTCCGATGGACATCTGGTGGCATTCTGTAATATGTGGACTATCAGAGTGTTGATGAAACACAGAAATTGCATCGGGATTGAATACAACAGTCAGCATGCGCACTTTCCTCCATTGGAGTAATGTCTCTAACAGTCTACGCTTTGATCGTTCCCTGCAAGGCCAGTAGTAGTTTCCGATGCACATATGGGGGCTTTCTGTAATCTGTGGACTATCTGAGTGTTGATGAAACACAGAGATTGCATCGGGATTGAATACAACAGTCACCATGAGCACTTTCCTCCATGGGAGTAATGTTTCAAACAGTCTACCCCTTGATCGTTCCCTGGAAGACCAGTACTAGTTTCGGATCACATCTGGAGATATTCTGTAATCTGTGGACTATCAGACTGTTGATGAAACACAGAAATTGCATCGGGATTGAATACAACAGTCACCATGCGTACTTTCCTGCATGAGAGTAATGTCTCAAACAGTCTACGCTTTGATCGTGCCCTGGAAGACCAGTAGTAGTTTCCGATGCACATCTGGAGGCATTCTGTAATCTGTAGACTATCAGAGTGTTGATGAAACACAGAAATTGCATCGGGATTGAATACAACAGTCACCATGCGCACTTTCCTCCATGGGAGTTATGTCTCAAACAGTCTACGCTTTGATCGTTCCCTGGAAGAAAAGTAGTAGTTTCCGATGAACATCTGGAGGCATTCTGTAATCTGTTAACTATCAGAGTGTTGATGAAATACAGAAATTGAATCGGTATTGAATACAACAGTCACCATGTTCACTTCCCTCCATGGGAGTAATGTCTCAAAGAGTTTACGCTTTGATCGATCCCTGGAAGACTAGTAGTAATTTCCGATGTACATCTGGAGGCATTCTGTAATCTGTGGACTATCAGAGTGTTGATGAAACACAGAAATTGCATCGGGATTGAATACAACGGTCAACATGCGCACTCTGCTCCAAGGGAGTAATGTCTCAAAGAGTCTACGCTTTGATCGTTTCCTGTATGACCAGTAGTAGTTTCCGATGGACATCTGGTGGCATTCTGTAATATGTGGACTATCAGACTGTTGATGAAACCCAGCAATTGCATCGGGATTGAATACAACAGTCACAATACATACTTTCCTGCATGGGAGTAATGTCTCAAACAGTCTACGCTTTGATCGTTTCCCAGGAAGGCCAGTAGTACTTTCCGATGAACATCTGGAGGCATTCTGTAATCTGTTAACTATCAGAGTGTTGATGAAATACAGAAATTGAATCGGTATTGAATACAAAAGTCACCATGTTCACTTCCCTCCATGGGAGTAATGTCTCAAACAGTCTATGCTTTGATAGTTCCCTGGAAGACCAGTAGTAGTTTCCGATGAACATCTGAGGTCATTCTGTAATCTGTGGACTATCAGAGTGTTGATGAAACACAGAAATTAAATCGTGATTGAATACATCAGTCACCATGCCCACTTTCCTACAAGGGAGTAGTGTCTCAAAGTGTCTACGCCTTGATCGTTCCCTGGAAGACCAGAAGTAGTTTCCGATGCACATCTGGAGTCATTATGAAATCTGTGGACTAACTGAGTGTGATGAAACACAGAAATTGCATCGGGATTGAATACAACAGTCATAATGCGCACTTTCCTCCATGGGAGTAATGTCTCAAAGAGTTTACGCTTTGATCGTTCCCTGGAAGACCACTAGTAGTTTCCGATGCACATCTGGAGGTATTCTGTAATCTGTGGACTAACAGAGTGTTGATGAAACACAGAAATTGCATCGGCATTGAATACAACAGTCACATTGCGCACTTTCCTCAATAAAAGTAATTTCTCGAACAGTCTACACTTTGATCGTTCCCTGGAAGACCAGTAGAAGTTTCCGATGGACATCTGGTGGCATTCTGTAATATGTGGACTATCAGAGTGTTGATAAAACACAGAAATTGCATCGGGATTGAATACAACAGTCAGTATGCGCACTTTCCTCCATGGGAGTAATGTTTCAAACAGTCTACCCCTTATTCGTTCCCTGGAAGACCAGTAGTAGTTTCCGATGCACACATGGAGGCTTTCTGTAATCTGTGGACTATCTGGGTGTTGATGAAACACAGAAATTGCATCGGGATTGAATACAACATTCACCATGAGAACTTTCCTCCATGGGAGTAATGTTTCAAACAGTCTACCCTTGATCGTTCCCTGGAAGACCAGTAGTAGTTTCCGATGCACACCTGGAGATATTCTGTAATCTGTGGACTATCAGACTGTTGATGAAACCCAGATATTGCATCGGGATTGAATACAACAGTCACAATACGTACTTTCCTGCATGGGAGTAATGTCTCAAACAGTCTACGCTTTGATCGTGCTCTGGAAGACCAGTAGTAGTTTCCGATGCACATCTGGAGGCATTCTGTAATCTGTAGACTATCAGAGTGTTGATGAAACACAGAAATTGCATCGGGATTGAATACAACACTCACATTGCGCACTTTCCTCCATAAAAGTAATGTCTCGAACAGTCCACGCTTTGATCGTTCCCTGGAAGACCAGTACTAGTTTCCGATGAACATCTGGAGGCATTCTGTAATCTGTGGACTATCACAGTGTTGATGAAACACAGAAATTGCATCAGGACTGAATACAACAGTCACCATGTACACTCTCCTCCACGGGAGTAATGTCTCAAAGAGTCTACGCTTTGATCGTTCCCTGGAAGACCAGTAGTAGTTTCCGATGGACATCTGGTGGCATTCTGTAATATGTGGACTATCAGAGTGTTGATTAAACACAGAAATTGCATCGGGATTGAATACAAGAGTCAGCATGCGCACTTTCCTCCATGGGAGTAATGTCTCTAACAGTCTACCCTTTGATCGTTCCCTGCAAGGCTAGTAGTAGTTTCCGATGCACATATGGAGGCTTTGTGTAATCTGTGGACTATCAGACTGTTGATGAAACACAGAAATTGCATCGGGATTGAATACAACAGTCACTATGCGTACTTTCCTGCATTGGAGTAATGTCTCAAACAGTCTACGCTTTGATCGTGCCCTGGAAGACCAGTAGTAGTTTCCGATGCACATCTGGAGGCTTTCTGTAATCTGTGGACTATCTGAGTGTTGATGAAACACAGAAATTACATCGGGATTGAATACAACAGTCACCATGAGCACTTTGCTCCACGGGAGTAATGTCTCCAACAGTCTACGCTTGGATCTTTCCCTGGAAGACCAGTAGTAGTTGCCGACGAACATCTATAGGCATTCTGTAATCTGTGGACTATCAGGGTGTTGATGAAATACAGAAATTGCATCGGGATTGAATACAACAGTCACCCTGCGCACTTTCCTCCACGGGAGAACTGTCTCAAACAGTCTACGCTTTGATCGTTCCCTGTAAGACCAGTAGTAGTTTCCGATGCACAACTGGTGTCATTCTGTAATCTGTGGTATATCAGAGTGTTGATGAAACACAGAATTTGCATCGGGATTGAATACAACAGTCACCATGCGAAACTTCCTCCATGGGAGTAATGTCTCAAAGAGTTTACGCCTTGATCGTTCCCTGGAAGACCAGTAGTAGCTTCCGATGGACATCTGGTGGCATTCTGTAATATGTGGACTATCAGAGTGTTGATGAAACACAGAAATTGCATCGGGATTGAATACAACAGTCAGCATGCGCACTTTCCTCCATTGGAGTAATGTCTCTAACAGTCTACGCTTTGATCGTTCCCTGCAAGGCCAGTAGTAGTTTCCGATGCACATATGGGGGCTTTCTGTAATCTGTGGACTATCAGAGTGTTGATGAAACGCAGAAATTGCATCGGGATTGAATACAACAGTCACATTGCGCACTTTCCTCCATAAAAGTAATGTCTCGAACAGTCTACGCTTTGATCGTTCCCTGGAAGACCAGTAGTAGTTTCCGATGAACATCTGGAGGCATTCTGTAATCTGTTAACTATCAGAGTGTTGATGAAATACAGAAATTGAATCGGTATTGAATACAAAAGTCACCATGTTCACTTCCCTCCATGGGAGTAATGTCTCAAACAGTCTATGCTTTGATAGTTCCCTGGAAGACCAGTAGTAGTTTCCGATGAACATCTGAGGTCATTCTGTAATCTGTGGACTATCAGAGTGTTGATGAAACACAGAAATTAAATCGTGATTGAATACAACAGTCACCATGCCCACTTTCGTACAAGGGAGTAGTGTCTCAAAGTGTCTACGCCTTGATCGTTCCCTGGAAGACCAGAAGTAGTTTCCGATGCACATCTGGAGTCATTATGAACTCTGTGGACTAACTGAGTGTGATGAAACACAGAAATTGCATCGGGATTGAATACAACAGTCATAATGCGCACTTTCCTCCATGGGAGTAATGTCTCAAACAGTCTACGCTTTGATCGTTCCCAGAAAGACCAGTAGTAGTTTCCGATGAACATCTGGAGGCATTCTGTAATCTGTGGACTATCAGAGTGTTGATGAAATACAGAAATTTAATCGGGATTGAATACAGCAGTCACCATGTTCACTTCCCTCCATGGGGGTAATGTCTCAAGCAGTCTACGCGTTGATCGTTCCCTGGAAGACCAGTAGTAGTTTCCGATGCACATCAGGTGGCATTCAGTAATCTGTTTACAATCAGACTGATGATGAAACACAAATATTGAATCGGGATTGAATACAACAGTCACCATGCGCACTTTCCTCCATGGGAGTATTGTCTAAAACTGTTTACGCTTTGATCGTACCCAGGAAGACCAGTAGTAGCTTCCGATGCACATCTGGAGGCAATCTGTAATCTGTGGACTATCAGAGTGTTGATGAAACACAGAAAATGCATCGGGATTGAAACAACAGTAACCATGCGCACTTTCCTCCATGGGAGTAATGTCTCAAAGAGTCTACGCTTTGATCGTTCCCTGTAAGACCAGTAGTAGTTTCCGATGGACATCTGGTGGCATTCTGTAATATGTGGACTATCAGAGTGTTGATGAAACACAGAAATTGCATCGGGATTGAATACAACAGTCAGTATGCGCACTTTCCTCCACGGGAGTAATGTTTCAAACAGTCTACCACTTGATCGTTACCTGGAAGACCAGTAGTAGTTTCCGATGCACATCTGGAAATATTCTGTAATCTGTGGACTATCAGAGTGTTGATGAAACACAGAAATTGCATCGGGATTGAATAAAACAGTCACCATGAGCACTTTCCTCCATGGGAGTAATGTTTCAAACAGTCTATGCTTTGAAAGTTCCCTGGAAGACCAGTAGTAGTTTCCGATGAACATCTGAGGTCATTCTGTAATCTGTGGACTATCAGAGTGTTGATGAAACACAGAAATTAAAGCGTGATTGAATACAACAGTCACCATGCCCACTTTCCTACAAGGGAGTAGTGTCTCAAAGTGTCTACGCCTTGATCGTTCCCTGGAAGACCAGAAGTAGTTTCCGATGCACATCTGGAGTCATTATGAAATCTGTGGACTAACTGAGTGTGATGAAACACAGAAATTGCATCGGGATTGAATACAACAGTCATAATGCGCACTTTACTCCATGGGAGTAATGTCTCAAACAGTCTACGCTTTGATCGTTCCCAGGGAGACCAGTAGTAGTTTCCGATGAACATCTGGAGGCATTATGTAATCTGTGGACTATCAGAGTGTTGATGAAATACAGAAATTTAATCGGGATTGAATACAACAGTCACCATGTTCACTTCCCTCCATGGGGGTAATGTCTCAAGCAGTTTGCGCTTTGATCGTTCCCTGGAAGACCAGTAGTAGTTTCCGATGCACATCAGGTGGCATTCAGTAATCTGTGGACAATCAGACTGATGATGAAACACAAATATTGAATCGGGATTGAATACAACAGTCACCATGCGCACTTTCCTCCATGGGAGTATTGTCTGAAACTGTTTACGCTATGATCGTACCCAGGAAAGACCAGTAGTAGCTTCCGATGCACATCTGGAGGCAATCTGTAATCTGTGGACTATCAGAGTGTTGATGAAACACAGAAAATGCATCGGGATTGAATACAACAGTAACCATGCGCACTTTCCTCCATGGGAGTAATGTCTCAAAGAGTTTACGCTTTGATCGTTCCCTGGAAGACCACTAGTAGTTTCCGATGCACATCTGGAGGTATTCTGTAATCTGTGGACTATCAGAGTGTTGATGAAACACAGAAATTGCATCGGCATTGAATACAACAGTCACATTGCGCACTTTCCTCAATAAAAGTAATTTCTCGAACAGTCTACACTTTGATCGTTCCCTGGAAGGCCAGTAGTAGTTTCCGATGGACATCTGGTGGCATTCTGTAAAATGTGGACTATCAGAGTGTTGATGAAACACAGAAATTGCATCGGGATTGAATACAACAGTCACCATGAGAAGTTTCCTCCATGGGAGTAATGTTTCAAACAGTCTACCCTTGATCGTTCCCTGGAAGACCAGTAGTAGTTTCCGATGCACACCTGGAGATATTCTGTAATCTGTGGACTATCAGACTGTTGATGAAACCCAGATATTGCATCGGGATTGAATACAACAGTCACAATACGTACTTTCCTGCATGGGAGTAATGTCTCGAACAGTCTACGCATTGATCGTGCTCTGGAAGACCAGTAGTAGTTTCCGATGCACATCTGGAGGCATTCTGTAATCTGTAGACTAAAAGAGTGTTGATGAAACACAGAAATTGCATCGGGATTGAATACAACAGTCACATTGCGCACTTTCCTCCATAAAAGTAATGTCTCGAACAGTCTACGCTTTGATCGTTCCCTGGAAGACCAGTACTAGTTTCCGATGAACATCTGGAGGCATTCTGTAATCTGTGGACTATCACAGTGTAGATGAAACACAGAAATTGCATCAGGACTGAATACAACAGTCACCATGTACACTCTCCTCCACGGGAGTAATGTCTCAAAGAGTCTACGCTTTGATCGTTCCCTGGAAGACCAGTAGTAGTTTCCGATGGACATCTGGTGGCATTCTGTAATATGTGGACTATCAGAGTGTTGATAAAACAAAGAAATTGCATCGGGATTGAATACAACAGTCACAATACGTACTTTCCTGCATGGGAGTAATGTCTCGAACAGTCTACGCATTGATCGTGCTCTGGAAGACCAGTAGTAGTTTCCGATGCACAACTGGTGTCATTCTGTAATCTGTGGTATATCAGAGTGTTGATGAAACACAGAATTTGCATCGGGATTGAATACAACAGTCACCATGCGAAACTTCCTCCATGGGATTAATATCTCAAAGAGTTTACGCCTTGATCGTTCCCTGGAAGACCAGTAGTAGCTTCCGATGCACATCTGGAGGCATTCTGTAATCTGTGGACTATCAGAGTGTTGATGAAATACAGAAATTGAATCGGGATTGAATACAACAGTCACCATGTTCACTTCCCTACATGGGAGTAATGTCTCAAACAGTATATGTTTTGATCGTTCCCTGGAAGACCAGTAGTAGTTTTTGATGCACATCAGGTGGCATTCTGTAATCTGTGGAATATCAGAGTGTTGATGAAACACAGAATTTTAATCGGGATTGAATACAACAGTCAGCTTGCGCACTTTCCTCCATGGGAGTAATGTCTCTAACAGTCTACGCTTTGATCGTTCCCTGCAAGGCCAGTAGTAGTTTCCGATGCACATATGGGGGCTTTCTGTAGTCTGTGGACTATCTGAGTGTTGATGAAACACAGTAATTGCATCGGGATTGAATACAACAGTCACCATGAGCACTTTCCTCCATGGGAGTAATGTTTCAAACAGTGTACCCCTTGATCGTTCCCTGGAAGACCATTAGTAGTTTCCGATGCACATCTGGAGATATTCTGTAATCTGTGGACTATCAGAGTGTTGCTGAAACACAGAATTTTAATCGGGATTGAATACAACAGTCAGCATGCGCACTTTCCTCCATGGGAGTAATGTCTCTAACAGTCTACGCTTTGATCGTTCCCTGCAAGGCCAGTAGTAGTTTCCGATGCACGTATGGAGGCTTTCTGTAGTCTGTGGACTATCTGAGTGTTGATGAAACAAAGAAATTGCATCGGGATTGAATACAACAGTCACAATACGTACATTCCTGCATGAGAGTAATGTCTCAAACAATCTACGCTTTGATCGTGCCCTGGAAGACCAGTAGTAGTTTCCGATGCACATCTGGAAGCATTCTGTAATCTGTAGACTATCAGAGTTTTGATGAAACACAGAAATTGCATCGGGATTGAATACAACAGTCGAATTGCGCACTTTCCTCCATAAAAGTAATGTCTCGAACAGTCTATGCTTTGATCGTTCCCTGGAAGACCAGTAGTAGTTTCCGATGAACATCTGGAGGCATTCTGTAATCTGTGGATTATCACAGTGTTGATGAAACACAGAAATTGCATCACGACTGAATACAACAGTTACCATACGCACTCTCCTCCACGGGAGTAATGTCTCAAAGAGTCTACGCTTTGATCGTTCCCTGAAAGACCAGTAGTAGTTTCCGATGGACATCTGGTGGCATTCTGTAATATGTGGACTATCAGAGTGTTGATGAAACACAGAAATTGCATCGGGATTGAATACAACAGTCAGCATGCGCACTTTCCTCCATTGGAGTAATGTCTCTAACAGTCTACGCTTTGATCGTTCCCTGCAAGGCCAGTAGTAGTTTCCGATGCACATATGGGGGCTTTCTGTAATCTGTGGACTATCTGAGTGTTGATGAAACACAGAGATTGCATCGGGATTGAATACAACAGTCACCATGAGCACTTTCCTCCATGGGAGTAATGTTTCAAACAGTCTACCCCTTGATCGTTCCCTGGAAGACCAGTACTAGTTTCGGATCACATCTGGAGATATTCTGTAATCTGTGGACTATCAGACTGTTGATGAAACACAGAAATTGCATCGGGATTGAATACAACAGTCACCATGCGTACTTTCCTGCATGAGAGTAATGTCTCAAACAGTCTACGCTTTGATCGTGCCCTGGAAGACCAGTAGTAGTTTCCGATGCACATCTGGAGGCATTCTGTAATCTGTAGACTATCAGAGTGTTGATGAAACACAGAAATTGCATCGGGATTGAATACAACAGTCACCATGCGCACTTTCCTCCATGGGAGTTATGTCTCAAACAGTCTACGCTTTGATCGTTCCCTGGAAGAAAAGTAGTAGTTTCCGATGAACATCTGGAGGCATTCTGTAATCTGTTAACTATCAGAGTGTTGATGAAATACAGAAATTGAATCGGTATTGAATACAACAGTCACCATGTTCACTTCCCTCCATGGGAGTAATGTCTCAAAGAGTTTACGCTTTGATCGATCCCTGGAAGACTAGTAGTAATTTCCGATGTACATCTGGAGGCATTCTGTAATCTGTGGACTATCAGAGTGTTGATGAAACACAGAAATTGCATCGGGATTGAATACAACGGTCAACATGCGCACTCTGCTCCAAGGGAGTAATGTCTCAAAGAGTCTACGCTTTGATCGTTTCCTGTATGACCAGTAGTAGTTTCCGATGGACATCTGGTGGCATTCTGTAATATGTGGACTATCAGACTGTTGATGAAACCCAGCAATTGCATCGGGATTGAATACAACAGTCACAATACATACTTTCCTGCATGGGAGTAATGTCTCAAACAGTCTACGCTTTGATCGTTTCCCAGGAAGGCCAGTAGTACTTTCCGATGAACATCTGGAGGCATTCTGTAATCTGTTAACTATCAGAGTGTTGATGAAATACAGAAATTGAATCGGTATTGAATACAAAAGTCACCATGTTCACTTCCCTCCATGGGAGTAATGTCTCAAACAGTCTATGCTTTGATAGTTCCCTGGAAGACCAGTAGTAGTTTCCGATGAACATCTGAGGTCATTCTGTAATCTGTGGACTATCAGAGTGTTGATGAAACACAGAAATTAAATCGTGATTGAATACATCAGTCACCATGCCCACTTTCCTACAAGGGAGTAGTGTCTCAAAGTGTCTACGCCTTGATCGTTCCCTGGAAGACCAGAAGTAGTTTCCGATGCACATCTGGAGTCATTATGAAATCTGTGGACTAACTGAGTGTGATGAAACACAGAAATTGCATCGGGATTGAATACAACAGTCATAATGCGCACTTTCCTCCATGGGAGTAATGTCTCAAAGAGTTTACGCTTTGATCGTTCCCTGGAAGACCACTAGTAGTTTCCGATGCACATCTGGAGGTATTCTGTAATCTGTGGACTAACAGAGTGTTGATGAAACACAGAAATTGCATCGGCATTGAATACAACAGTCACATTGCGCACTTTCCTCAATAAAAGTAATTTCTCGAACAGTCTACACTTTGATCGTTCCCTGGAAGACCAGTAGAAGTTTCCGATGGACATCTGGTGGCATTCTGTAATATGTGGACTATCAGAGTGTTGATAAAACACAGAAATTGCATCGGGATTGAATACAACAGTCAGTATGCGCACTTTCCTCCATGGGAGTAATGTTTCAAACAGTCTACCCCTTATTCGTTCCCTGGAAGACCAGTAGTAGTTTCCGATGCACACATGGAGGCTTTCTGTAATCTGTGGACTATCTGGGTGTTGATGAAACACAGAAATTGCATCGGGATTGAATACAACAGTCACCATGAGAACTTTCCTCCATGGGAGTAATGTTTCAAACAGTCTACCCTTGATCGTTCCCTGGAAGACCAGTAGTAGTTTCCGATGCACACCTGGAGATATTCTGTAATCTGTGGACTATCAGACTGTTGATGAAACCCAGATATTGCATCGGGATTGAATACAACAGTCACAATACGTACTTTCCTGCATGGGAGTAATGTCTCAAACAGTCTACGCTTTGATCGTGCTCTGGAAGACCAGTAGTAGTTTCCGATGCACATCTGGAGGCATTCTGTAATCTGTAGACTATCAGAGTGTTGATGAAACACAGAAATTGCATCGGGATTGAATACAACACTCACATTGCGCACTTTCCTCCATAAAAGTAATGTCTCGAACAGTCCACGCTTTGATCGTTCCCTGGAAGACCAGTACTAGTTTCCGATGAACATCTGGAGGCATTCTGTAATCTGTGGACTATCACAGTGTTGATGAAACACAGAAATTGCATCAGGACTGAATACAACAGTCACCATGTACACTCTCCTCCACGGGAGTAATGTCTCAAAGAGTCTACGCTTTGATCGTTCCCTGGAAGACCAGTAGTAGTTTCCGATGGACATCTGGTGGCATTCTGTAATATGTGGACTATCAGAGTGTTGATTAAACACAGAAATTGCATCGGGATTGAATACAAGAGTCAGCATGCGCACTTTCCTCCATGGGAGTAATGTCTCTAACAGTCTACCCTTTGATCGTTCCCTGCAAGGCTAGTAGTAGTTTCCGATGCACATATGGAGGCTTTGTGTAATCTGTGGACTATCAGACTGTTGATGAAACACAGAAATTGCATCGGGATTGAATACAACAGTCACTATGCGTACTTTCCTGCATTGGAGTAATGTCTCAAACAGTCTACGCTTTGATCGTGCCCTGGAAGACCAGTAGTAGTTTCCGATGCACATCTGGAGGCTTTCTGTAATCTGTGGACTATCTGAGTGTTGATGAAACACAGAAATTACATCGGGATTGAATACAACAGTCACCATGAGCACTTTGCTCCACGGGAGTAATGTCTCCAACAGTCTACGCTTGGATCTTTCCCTGGAAGACCAGTAGTAGTTGCCGACGAACATCTATAGGCATTCTGTAATCTGTGGACTATCAGGGTGTTGATGAAATACAGAAATTGCATCGGGATTGAATACAACAGTCACCCTGCGCACTTTCCTCCACGGGAGAACTGTCTCAAACAGTCTACGCTTTGATCGTTCCCTGTAAGACCAGTAGTAGTTTCCGATGCACAACTGGTGTCATTCTGTAATCTGTGGTATATCAGAGTGTTGATGAAACACAGAATTTGCATCGGGATTGAATACAACAGTCACCATGCGAAACTTCCTCCATGGGAGTAATGTCTCAAAGAGTTTACGCCTTGATCGTTCCCTGGAAGACCAGTAGTAGCTTCCGATGGACATCTGGTGGCATTCTGTAATATGTGGACTATCAGAGTGTTGATGAAACACAGAAATTGCATCGGGATTGAATACAACAGTCAGCATGCGCACTTTCCTCCATTGGAGTAATGTCTCTAACAGTCTACGCTTTGATCGTTCCCTGCAAGGCCAGTAGTAGTTTCCGATGCACATATGGGGGCTTTCTGTAATCTGTGGACTATCAGAGTGTTGATGAAACGCAGAAATTGCATCGGGATTGAATACAACAGTCACATTGCGCACTTTCCTCCATAAAAGTAATGTCTCGAACAGTCTACGCTTTGATCGTTCCCTGGAAGACCAGTAGTAGTTTCCGATGAACATCTGGAGGCATTCTGTAATCTGTTAACTATCAGAGTGTTGATGAAATACAGAAATTGAATCGGTATTGAATACAAAAGTCACCATGTTCACTTCCCTCCATGGGAGTAATGTCTCAAACAGTCTATGCTTTGATAGTTCCCTGGAAGACCAGTAGTAGTTTCCGATGAACATCTGAGGTCATTCTGTAATCTGTGGACTATCAGAGTGTTGATGAAACACAGAAATTAAATCGTGATTGAATACAACAGTCACCATGCCCACTTTCGTACAAGGGAGTAGTGTCTCAAAGTGTCTACGCCTTGATCGTTCCCTGGAAGACCAGAAGTAGTTTCCGATGCACATCTGGAGTCATTATGAACTCTGTGGACTAACTGAGTGTGATGAAACACAGAAATTGCATCGGGATTGAATACAACAGTCATAATGCGCACTTTCCTCCATGGGAGTAATGTCTCAAACAGTCTACGCTTTGATCGTTCCCAGAAAGACCAGTAGTAGTTTCCGATGAACATCTGGAGGCATTCTGTAATCTGTGGACTATCAGAGTGTTGATGAAATACAGAAATTTAATCGGGATTGAATACAACAGTCACCATGTTCACTTCCCTCCATGGGGGTAATGTCTCAAGCAGTCTACGCTTTGATCGTTCCCTGGAAGACCAGTAGTAGTTTCCGATGCACATCAGGTGGCATTCAGTAATCTGTGGACAATCAGACTGATGATGAAACACAAATATTGAAACGGGATTGAATGCAACAGTCACCATGCGCACTTTCCTCCATGGGAGTATTGTCTGAAACTGTTTACGCTTTGATCGTACCCAGGAAGACCAGTAGTAGCTTCCGATGCACATCTGGAGGCAATCTGTAATCTGTGGACTATCAGAGTGTTGATGAAACACAGAAAATGCATCGGGATTGAATACAACAGTAACCATGCGCACTTTCCTCCATGGGAGTAATGTCTCAAAGAGTTTACGCTTTGATCGTTCCCTGGAAGACCACTAGTAGTTTCCGATGCACATCTGGAGGTATTCTGTAATCTGTGGACTATCAGAGTGTTGATGAAACACAGAAATTGCATCGGCATTGAATACAACAGTCACATTGCGCACTTTCCTCAATAAAAGTAATTTCTCGAACAGTCTACACTTTGATCGTTCCCTGGAAGACCAGTAGTAGTTTCCGATGGACATCTGGTGGCATTCTGTAATATGCGGACTATCAGAGTGTTGATAAAATACAGAAATTGCATCGGGATTGAATACAACAGTCAGTATGCGCACTTTCCTCCATGGGAGTAATGTTTCAAACAGTCTACCCCTTATTCGTTCCCTGGAAGACCAGTAGTAGTTTCCGATGCACACATGGAGGCTTTCTGTAATCTGTGGACTATCTGGGTGTTGATGAAACACAGAAATTGCATCGGGATTGAATACAACAGTCACAATACGTACTTTCCTGCATGGGAGTAATGTCTCAAACAGTCTACGCTTTGATCGTGCTCTGGAAGACCAGTAGTAGTTTCCGATGCACATCTGGAGGCATTCTGTAATCTGTAGACTATCAGAGTGTTGATGAAACACAGAAATTGCATCGGGATTGAATACAACACTCACATTGCGCACTTTCCTCCATAAAAGTAATGTCTCGAACAGTCTACGCTTTGATCGTTCCTTGGAAGACCAGTACTAGTTTCCGATGAACATCTGGAGGCATTCTGTAATCTGTGGACTATCACAGTGTTGATGAAACACAGAAATTGCATCAGGACTGAATACAACAGTCACCATGTACACTCTCCTCCACGGGAGTAATGTCTCAAAGAGTCTACGCTTTGATCGTTCCCTGGAAGACCAGTAGTAGTTTCCGATGGACATCTGGTGGCATTCTGTAATATGTGGACTATCAGAGTGTTGATTAAACACAGAAATTGCATCGGATTGAATACAACAGTCAGCATGCGCACTTTCCTCCATGGGAGTAATGTCTCTAACAGTCTACCCTTTGATCGTTCCCTGCAAGGCCAGTAGTAGTTTCCGATGCACATATGGAGGCTTTGTGTAATCTGTGGAGTATCAGACTGTTGATGAAACACAGAAATTGCATCGGGATTGAATACAACAGTCACTATGCGTACTTTCCTGCATTGGAGTAATGTCTCAAACAGTCTACGCTTTGATCGTGCCCTGGAAGACCAGTAGTAGTTTCCGATGCACATCTGGAGGCTTTCTGTAATCTGTGGACTATCTGAGTGTTGATGAAACACAGAAATTACATCGGGATTGAATACAACAGTCACCATGAGCACTTTGCTCCACGGGAGTAATGTCTCCAACAGTCTACGCTTGGATCTTTCCCTGGAAGACCAGTAGTAGTTTCCGACGAACATCTATAGGCATTCTGTAATCTGTGGACTATCAGGGTGTTGATGAAATACAGAAATTGCATCGGGATTGAATACAACAGTCACCCTTCGCACTTTCCTCCACGGGAGAACTGTCTCAAACAGTCTACGCTTTGATCGTTCCCTGTAAGACCAGTAGTAGTTTCCGATGCACAACTGGTGTCATTCTGTAATCTGTGGTATATCAGAGTGTTGATGAAACACAGAATTTGCATCGGGATTGAATACAACAGTCACCATGCGAAACTTCCTCCATGGGAGTAATGTCTCAAAGAGTTTACGCCTTGATCGTTCCCTGGAAGACCAGTAGTAGCTTCCGATGGACATCTGGTGGCATTCTGTAATCTGTGGACTATCACAGTGTTGATGAAACACAGAAATTGCATCAGGACTGAATACAACAGTCACCATACGCACTCTCCTCCACGGGAGTAATGTCTCAAAGAGTCTACGCTTTGATCGTTCCATGGAAGACCAGTAGTAGTTTCCGATGGACGTCTGGTGGCATTCTGTAATATGTGGACTATCAGAGTGTTGATGAAACACAGAAATTGCATCGGGATTGAATACAACAGTCAGCATGCGCACTTTCCTCCATTGGAGTAATGTCTCTAACAGTCTACGCTTTGATCGTTCCCTGCAAGGCCAGTAGTAGTTTCCGATGCACATATGGGGGCTTTCTGTAATCTGTGGACTATCTGAGTGTTGATGAAACACAGAAATTGCATCGGGATTGAATACAACAGTCACCATGAGCACTTTCCTCCATGGGAGTAATGTTTCAAACAGTCTACCCCTTGATCGTTCCCTGGAAGACCAGTAGTAGTTTCGGATCACATCTGGAGATATTCTGTAATCTGTGGACTATCAGACTGTTGATGAAACACAGAAATTGCATCGGGATTGAATACAACAGTCACCATGCGTACTTTCCTGCATGAGAGTAATGTCTCGAACAGTCTACGCTTTGATCGTGCCCTGGAAGACCAGTAGTAGTTTCCGATGCACATCTGGAGGCATTCTGTAATCTGTAGACTATCAGAGTGTTGATGAAACACAGAAATTGCATCGGGATTGAATACAACAGTCACCATGCGCACTTTCCTCCATGGGAGTTATGTCTCAAACAGTCTACGCTTTGATCGTTCCCTGGAAGAAAAGTAGTAGTTTCTGATGAACATCTGGAGGCATTCTGTAATCTGTTAACTATCAGAGTGTTGATGAAATACAGAAATTGTATCGGTATTGAATACAACAGTCACCATGTTCACTTCCCTCCATGGGAGTAATGTGTCAAAGAGTTTACGCTTTGATCGTTCCCTGGAAGACTAGTAGTAATTTCCGATGCACATCTGGAGGCATTCTGTAATCTGTGGACTATCAGAGTGTTGATGAAACACAGAAATTGCATCGGGATTGAATACAACAGTCACATTGCGCACTTTCCTCCATAAATGTAATGTCTCGAACAGTCTACGCTTTGATCGTTCCCTGGAAGACCAGTAGTAGTTTCCGATGAACATCTGGAGGCATTCTGTAATCTGTGGACTATCAGAGTGTTGATGAAACACAGAAATTGCATCGGGATTGAATACAACGGTCAACATGCGCACTCTCCTCGAAGGGAGTAATGTCTCAAAGAGTCTACGCTTTGATCGTTTCCTGTAAGACCAGTAGTAGTTTCCGATGGACATCTGGTGGCATTCTGTAATATGTGGACTATCAGACTGTTGATGAAACCCAGCAATTGCATCGGGATTGAATACAACAGTCACAATACATACTTTCCGCATGGGAGTAATGTCTCAAATAGTCTACGCTTTGATCGTTTCCCAGGAAGACCAGTAGTAGTTTCCGATGAACATCTGGAGGCATTCTGTAATCTGTTAACTATCAGAGTGTTGATGAAATACAGAAATTGAATCGGTATTGAATACAAAAGTACCATGTTCACTTCCCTCCATCTGAGTAATGTCTCAAACAGTCTATGCTTTGATAGTTCCCTGGAAGACCAGTAGTAGTTTCCGATGAACATCTGAGGTCATTCTGCAATCTGTGGACTATCAGAGTGTTGATGAAACACAGAAATTAAATCGTGATTGAATACAACAGTCACCATGCCCACTTTCCTACAAGGGAGTAGTGTCTCAAAGTGTCTACGCCTTGATCGTTCCCTGGAAGACCAGAAGTAGTTTCCGATGCACATCTGGAGTCATTATGAAATCTGTGGACTAACTGAGTGTGATGAAACACAGAAATTGCATCGGGATTGAATACAACAGTCATAATGCGCACTTTCCTCCATGGGAGTAATGTCTCAAACAGTCTACGCTTTGATCGTTCCCAGAAAGACCAGTAGTAGTTTCCGATGAACATCTGGAGGCATTCTGTAATCTGTGGACTATCAGAGTGTTGATGAAATACAGAAATTTAATCGGGATTGAATACAACAGTCACCTTGTTCACTTCATTCCATGGGGGTAATGTCCCAAGCAGTCTACGCTTTGATCGTTCCCTGGAAGACCAGTAGTAGTTTCCGATGCACATCAGGTGGCATTCAGTAATCTGTGGACAATCAGACTGATGATGAAACACAAATATTGAATCGGGATTGAATACAACAGTCACCATGCGCACTTTCCTCCATGCGAGTATTGTCTGAAACTGTTTACGCTTTGATCGTACCCAGGAAGACCAGTAGTAGCTTCCGATGCACATCTGGAGGCAATCTGTAATCTGTGGACTATCAGAGTGTTGATGAAACACAGAAAATGCATCGGGATTGAATACAACAGTAACCATGCGCACTTTCCTCCATGGGAGTAATGTCTCAAAGAGTTTACGCTTTGATCGTTCCCTGGAAGACCACTAGTAGTTTCCGATGCACATCTGGAGGTATTCTGTAATCTGTGGACTATCAGAGTGTTGATGAAACACAGAAATTGCATCGGCATTGAATACAACAGTCACATTGCGCACTTTCCTCAATAAAAGTAATTTCTCGAACAGTCTACACTTTGATCGTTCCCTGGAAGACCAGTAGTAGTTTCCGATGCACACCTGGAGATATTCTGTAATCTGTGGACTATCAGACTGTTGATGAAACCCAGATATTGCATCGGGATTGAATACAACAGTCACAATACGTACATTCCTGCATGGGAGTAATGTCTCAAACAGTCTACGCTTTGATCGTGCTCTGGAAGACCAGTAGTAGTTTCCGATGCACATCTGGAGGCATTCTGTAATCTGTAGACTATCAGAGTGTTGATGAAACACAGAAATTGCATCGGGATTGAATACAACAGTCACATTGCGCACTTTCCTCCATAAAAGTAATGTCTCGAACAGTCTACGCTTTGATCGTTCCCTGGAAGACCAGTAGTAGTTTCCGATGAACATCTGGAGGCATTCTGTAATCTGTGGACTATCACAGTGTTGATGAAACACAGAAATTGCATCACGACTGAATACAACAGTCACCATGTACACTCTCCTCCACGGGAGTAATGTCTCAAAGAGTCTACGCTTTGATCGTTCGCTGGAAGACCAGTAGTAGTTTCCGATGGACATCTGGTGGCATTCTGTAATATGTGGACTATCAGAGTGTTGATGAAACACAGAAATTGCATCGGGATTGAATACAAAAGTCAGCATGCGCACTTTCCTCCATGGGAGTAATGTCTCTAACAGTCTACCCTTTGATTGTTCCCTGCAAGGCCAGTAGTAGTTTCCGATGCACATATGGAGGCTTTGTGTAATCTGTGGACTATCAGACTGTTGATGAAACACAGAAATTGCATCGGGATTGAATACAACAGTCAATATGCGTACTTTCCTGCATTGGAGTAATGTCTCAAACAGTCTACGCTTTGATCGTGCCCTGGAAGACCAGTAGTAGTTTCCGATGCACATCTGGAGGCTTTCTGTAATCTGTGGACTATCTGAGTGTTGATGAAACACAGAAATTGCATCGGGATTGAATACAACAGTCACCATGAGCACTTTGCTGCACGGGAGTAATGACTCCAACAGTCTACGCTTGGATCGTTCCCTGGAAGACCAGTAGTAGTTTCCGACGAACATCTATAGGCATTCTGTAATCTGTGGACTATCAGGATGTTGATGAAATACAGAAATTGCATCGGGATTGAATACAACAGTCACCCTGCGCACTTTCCTCCACGGGAGAACTGTCACAAACAGTCTACGCTTTGATCGTTCCCTGGAAGAAAAGTAGTAGTTTCCGATGAACATCTGGAGGCATTCTGTAATCTGTGGACAATCAGAGTGTTGATGAAACACAGAAATTGCATCGGGATTGAATACAACAGTCAGCATGCGCACTTCCCTCCATGGGAGTAATGTCTCTAACAGTCTACGCTTTGATCGTTCCCTGCAAGACCAGTAGTAGTTTCCGATGCACATATGGAGGTTTTCTGTAATCTGTGGACTATCTGAGTGTTGATGAAACACAGAAATTGCATCGGGATTGAATACAACAGTCACCATGATCACTTTGCTCCATGGGAGTAATGTTTCAAACAGTCTACCACTTGATCGTTCCCTGGACGACCAGTAGTAGTTTCCGATGCACATCTGGAGATATTCTGTAATCTGTGGACTATCAGACTGCTGATGAAGCACAGAAATTGCATCGGGATTGAATACAAAAGTCACCATGCGTACTTTACTGCATGGGAGTATTGTCTCAAACAGTCTACGCTTTGATCGTGCCCTGGAAGACCAGTAGTAGTTTCCGATGCACATCTGGAGGCATTCTGTAAACTGTAGACTATCAGAGTGTTGATGAAACACAGAAATTGCATCGGGATTGAATACAACAGTCACCATGCGCACTTTCTTCCATGGGAGTTATGTCTCAAACAGTCTACGCTTTGATGGTTCCCTGGAAGAAAAGTAGTAGTCCGATGAACATCTGGAGGCATTCTGTAATCTGTGGACTATCAGAGTGTTGATGAAACACAGAAATTGCATCGGTATTGAATACAACAGTCACCATGCGCACTTTCCTCCACGGGAGTAATGTCTCCAACAGTCTACGCTTGGATCGTTCCCTGGAAGACCACTAGTAGTTTCCGATGAACATCTGGAGGCATTCTGTAATCTGTGGACTATCAGAGTGTTGATGAAACGCAGAAATTGCATCGGGATTGAATACAACAGTCAGCCTGCGCACTTTCCTCCACGGGAGAAGTGTCTCAAACAGTCTACGCTTTGATCGTTCCCTGTAAGACCAGTAGTAGTTTCCGATGCACATCTGGTGTCAGTCTGTAATCTGTGGTATATCAGAGTGTTGTTGAAACACAGAATTTGCATCGGGATTGAATACAACAGTCACCATGCGAACCTTCCTCCATGGGAGTAATGTCTCAAAGAGTTTACGCTTTGATCGTTCCCTGGAAGACCAGTAGTAGCTTCCGATGCACATCTGGAGGCATTCTGTAATCTGTGGACTATCAGAGTGTTGATGAAATACAGAAATTGAATCGGGATTAAATACTACAGTCACCATGTTCTCTTCCCTCCATGGGAGTAATGTCTCAAACAGTCTATGGTTTGATCGTTCCCAGGAAGACCAGTAGTAGTTTCCGATGCACATCAGGTGGCATTCTGTAATCTGTGGACTATCAGAGTGTTGATGAAACACAGAATTTTAATCGGGATTGAATACAACAGTCACCATGCGCACTTTAATCCATGGGAGTAATGTCTGAAACAGTTTACGCTTTGATCGTTCCCAGGAAGACCAGTAGTAGTTTCTGATGAAAATCTGGAATCATTCTGTAATCTGTGGACTATCAGAGTGTTTTTGAAACCCAGAAAATGCATCGGGATTGAATACAACAGTCACCATGCGCACTTTCCTCCATGGGAGTAATGTCTCAAAGAGTTTACGCTTTGATCGGTCCCTGGAAGACCACTAGTAGTTTCCGATGCACATCTGGAGGCATTCTGTAATCTGTGGACTATCAGAGTGTTGATGAAACACAGAAATTGCATCGGGATTGAATACAACAGTCACATTGCGCACTTTCCTCCATAAAAGTAATGTGTCGAACAGTCTACGCTGTGATCGTTACCTGGAAGACCAGTAGTAGTTTCCGATGAACATCTGGAGGCATTCTGTAATCTGTGGACTATCAGAGTGTTGATGAAACACAGAAATTGCATCGGGATTTAATACAACCGTCACCATTCGCACTCTCCTCCACGGGAGTAATGTCTCGAACAGTCTACGCTTTGATAGTTCCCTGGAAGACCTGTAGTAGTTTCCGAGGTACATCTGGTGGCCTACTGTAATATGTAGACTATCAGAGTGTTGATGAAACACAGAGATTGCATCGGGATTGAATACAACTGTCAGCATGCGCACTTTCCTCCATGGGAGTAATGTCTCTAACCGTCTACGCTTTGATCGTTCCCTGCAAGACCAGTAGTAGTTTCCGATGCATATATGGAGGCTTTCTGTAATCTGTGGACTATCAGAGTGTTGATGAAACACAGAAAATGCATCGGGATTGAATACAACAGTCACCATGCGCACTTCCCTCCTTGGGAGTAATGTCTCAAAGAGTTTACGCTTTGGTCGTTCCCTGGAAGACTGGTAGTAATTTCCGATGCACATCTGGAGGCATTCTGTAATCTGTGGACTATCAGAGTGTTGATGAAACACAGAAATTGCATCGGGTTTGAATACAACAGTCACATTGCGCACTTTCCTACATAAAAGTTATGTCTCGAACAGTCTACGCTTTGATCGTTCCCTGGAAGACCAGTAGTAGTTTCCGATGAACATCTGGAGGCATTCTGTAAACTGTGGACTAACAGAGTGTTGATGAAACACAGAAATTGCATCGGTATTGAATACAACAGTCACCATGCGCACATTCCTCCACGGGAGTAATGTCTCCAACAGTCTACGCTTGGATCGTTCCCTGGAAGACCAGTAGTAGTTTGCGATGAACATCTGGAGGCTTTCTGTAATCTGTGGACTATCAGAGTGTTGATGAAACACAGAAATTGCATCGGGATTGAATACAACAGTCACCATGCGCACTCTCCTCCACGGGAGTAATGTCTCAAAGAGTCTACGCTTTGATCGTTAACTGGAACACCAGTAGTAGTTTCCGATGGATATCTGGTGGCATTCTGTAATTGTGGACTATCATAGTGTTGATGAAACACAGAAATTGCATCGGGATTGAAGACAACAGTCAGCCTGCGCACTTTCCTCCACGGGAGAAGTGTCTCAAACAGTCTACGCTTTGATCGTTCCCTGTAAGACCAGTAGTAGTTTCCGATGCACATCTGGTGTCATTCTGTAATCTGTGGTATATCAGAGTGTTGATGAAACACAGAATTTGCATCGGGATTGATACAACAGTCACCATGCGAACCTTCCTCCATGGGAGTAATGTCTCAAAGAGTTTACGCTTTGATCGTTCCCTGGAAGACCAGTAGTAGCTTCCGATGCACATCTGGAGGCATTCTGTAATCTGTGGACTATCAGAGTGTTGATGAAATAGAGAAATTGAATCGGGATTAAATACAACAGTCACCATGTTCACTTCCCTCCATGGGAGTAATGTCTCAAACAGTCTATGCTTTGATCGTTCCCTGGAAGACCAGTAGTAGTTTCCGATGCACATCAGGTGGCATTCTGTAATCTGTGGACTATCAGAGTGTTGATGAAACACAGAATTTTAATCGGGATTGAATACAATAGTCACCATGCGCACTTTAATCCATGGGAGTAATGTCTGAAACAGTTTACGCTTTGATCGTTCCAAGGAAGACCAGTAGTAGTTTCCGATGAACATCTGGAGGCATTCTGTAATATGTGGACCATCAGAGTGTTGACGAAATACAGAAATTGATTCGGGATTGAATACATTAGTCACCATGTTCACTTCCCTCCATGGGAGTAATGTCTCAAACAGTCTACGCTTTGATCGTTCCCTGGAAGACCAGTAGTAGTTTCCGATGCACATGTGGTGGCATTCTGTAATCTGTGGACTATCAGAGTGTTGATGAAACACAGACATTGCATCGGGATTGAATACAACAGTCACATTGCGCACTTTCCTCCATAAAAGTAATGTGTCGAACAGTCTACGCTTTGATCGGTACCTGGAAGACCAGTAGAAGTTTCCGATGAACATCTGGAGGCATTCTGTAATCTGTGGACTATCAGAGTGTTGATGAAACACAGAAATTGCATCGGGATTTAATACAACCGTCACCATTCGCACTCTCCTCCACGGGAGTAATGTCTCGAACAGTCTACGCTTTGATCGTTCCCTGGAAGACCAGTAGTAGTTTCCGATGGACATCTGGTGGCATTCTGTAATCTGTGGACTATCAGAGTGTTGATGAAACACAGAAATTGCATCGGGATTGAATACACTCTCCTCCACGGGAGTAATGTCTCAAACAGGCTACGCTTTGATCGTTCCCAGGAAGACCAGTAGTAGTTTCCGATGAACATCTGGAGGCATTCTGTAATATGTGGACCATCAGAGTGTTGATGAAATACAGAAATTGAATCGGGATTGAATACATCAGTCACCATGTTCACTTCCCTCCATGGGAGTAATGTCTCAAACAGTCTACGCTTTGATCGTTCCCTGGAAGAGCAGTAGTAGTTTCCGATGCACATGTGGTGGCATTCCGTAATCTGTGGACTATCAGAGTGTTGATGAAACACAGAAATTGAATCGGGATTGAATATAACAGTTAGCATGCGCACTTTCCTCCATAGGAGTAATGTCTCTAACAGTCTACGCTTTGATAGTTCCCTGCATTCCAGTAGTAGTTTCCGATGCACATATGGAGGCTTTCTGTAATCTGTGGACTATCAGAGTGTTGATGAAACACAGAAAATGCAACGAGATTGAATACAACAATCAGCATGAGAACTTTCCTCCATGGGAGTAATGTTTCAAACAGTCTACGCTTTGATCGTTCGCTGGAAGACCAGCAGTAGTTTCCGATGCACATCTGGAGATATTCTGTAACCTGTGGACTATCAGACTGTTGATGAAACGCAGAAATTTCATCGGGATTGAATACAACAGTCACCATGCGCAGTTTCCTCCATGGGAGTAATTCTCAAACAGTCTACGCTTTAATCATTCCCTGGAAAACCAGTAGTAGTTTCCGATGCACATCTGCAGGCATTCTGTAATCTGTATACTATCAGAGTGTTGATGAAACACAGAAATTGCATCGCGATTGAATACAACAGTCTGCATGCGCACTTTCCTCCACGGGAGTAATGTCTCAAACAGTCTACGCTTTGATCGTTCCCTGGAAGACCAGTAGTTGTTTCCGATGAACATCTGGAGGCATTCTGCAATCTGTGGACTATCAGAGTGTTGATGAAACACAGAAATTGCATCGGGATTGAATACAACAGTCACCATGCGCACTCTCCTCCATGGGAGTAATGTCTCTAACAGTCTACGCTTTGATCGTTCCCTGCAAGACCAGTAGTAGATTCCGATGCACATATGGAGGCTTTCTGTAATCTGTGGACTATCAGAGTGTTGACGAAACACAGAAATTGCATCGGGATTGAATACAACAGTCACCATGAGCACTTTCCTCCATGGGAGTAATGTTTCAAACAGTCTACGCTTTGATCGTTCCCTGGAAGACCACTAGTAATTTCCGACGCACATCTGGAGGCATTCTGTAATCTGTGGACTATCAGAGTGTTGATGAAACACAGAAATTGCATCGGGATTGAATACAACACTCACCATGCGCACTTTCCTCCATGGGAGTTATGTCTCAAACAGTCTACGCTTTGATCGTTCCCTGGAAGAAAAGTAGTAGTTTCCGATGAACATCTGGAGGCATTCTGTAATCTGTGGACTATCAGAGTGTTGACGAAACACAGAAATTGCATCGGTATTGAATACAACAGTCACCATGCGCACTTTCCTCCACGGGAGTAATGTCTCCAACAGTCTACGCTTGGATCGTTCCCTGGAAGACCAGTAGTAGTTTCCGATGAACATCTGGAGGCATTCTGTAATCTGTGGACTATCAGAGTGTTGATGAAACGCAGAAATTGCATCGGGATTGAAGACAACAGTCAGCCTGCGCACTTTCCTCCACGGGAGAAGTGTCTCAAACAGTCTACGCTTTGATCGTTCCCTGTAAGACCAGTAGTAGTTTCCGATGCACATCTGGTGTCATTCTGTAATCTGTGGTATATCAGAGTGTTGATGAAACACATAATTTGCATCGGGATTGAATACAACAGTCACCATGCGAACCTTCCTCCATGGGAGTAATGTCTCAAAGAGTTTACGCTTTGATCGTTCCCTGGAAGACCAGTAGTAGCTTCCGATGCACATCTGGAGGCATTCTGTAATCTGTGGACTATCAGAGTGTTGATGAAATAGAGAAATTGAATCGGGATTAAATACAACAGTCACCATGTTCACTTCCCTCCATGGGAGTAATGTCTCAAACAGTCTATGCTTTGATCGTTCCCTGGAAGACCAGTAGTAGTTTCCGATGCACATCAGGTGGCATTCTGTAATCTGTGGACTATCAGAGTGTTGATGAAACACAGAATTTTAATCGGGATTGAATACAATAGTCACCATGCCCACTTTAATCCATGGGAGTAATGTCTGAAACAGTTTACGCTTTGATCGTTCCAAGGAAGACCAGTAGTAGTTTCCGATGAACATCTGGAGGCATTCTGTAATATGTGGACCATCAGAGTGTTGACGAAATACAGAAATTGATTCGGGATTGAATACATCAGTCACCATGTTCACTTCCCTCCATGGGAGTAATGTCTCAAACAGTCTACGCTTTGATCGTTCCCTGGAAGACCAGTAGTAGTTTCCGATGCACATGTGGTGGCATTCTGTAATCTGTGGACTATCGGAGTGTAGATGAAACACAGACATTGCATCGGGATTGAATACAACAGTCACATTGCGCACTTTCCTCCATAAAAGTAATGTGTCGAACAGTCTACGCTTTGATCGGTACCTGGAAGACCAGTAGAAGTTTCCGATGAACATCTGGAGGCATTCTGTAATCTGTGGACTATCAGAGTGTTGATGAAACACAGAAATTGCATCGGGATTTAATACAACCGTCACCATTCGCACTCTCCTCCACGGGAGTAATGTCTCGAACAGTCTACGCTTTGATCGTTCCCTGGAAGACCAGTAGTAGTTTCCGATGGACATCTGGTGGCATTCTGTAATCTGTGGACTATCAGAGTGTTGATGAAACACAGAAATTGCATCGGGATTGAATACACTCTCCTCCACGGGAGTAATGTCTCAAACAGGCTACGCTTTGATCGTTCCCAGGAAGACCAGTAGTAGTTTCCGATGAACATCTGGAGGCATTCTGTAATATGTGGACCATCAGAGTGTTGATGAAATACAGAAATTGAATCGGGATTGAATACATCAGTCACCATGTTCACTTCGCTCCATGGGAGTAATGTCTCAAACAGTCTACGCTTTGATCGTTCCCTGGAAGACCAGTAGTAGTTTCCGATGCACATGTGGTGGCATTCTGTAATCTGTGGACTATCAGAGTGTTGATGAAACACAGAAATTGAATCGGGATTGAATACAACAGTTAGCATGCGCACTTTCCTCCATAGGAGTAATGTCTCTAACAGTCTACGCTTTGATCGTTCCCTGCATTCCAGTAGTAGTTTCCGATGCACATATGGAGGCTTTCTGTAATCTGTGGACTATCAGAGTGTTGATGAAACACAGAAAATGCAACGAGATTGAATACAACAATCAGCATGAGAACTTTCCTCCATAGGAGTAATGTTTCAAACAGTCTACGCTTTGATCGTTCGCTGGAAGACCAGCAGTAGTTTCCGATGCACATCTGGAGATATTCTGTAACCTGTGGACTATCAGACTGTTGATGAAACGCAGAAATTTCATCGGGATTGAATACAACAGTCACCATGCGCAGTTTCCTCCATGGGAGTAATTCTCAAACAGTCTACGCTTTAATCATTCCCTGGAAAACCAGTAGTAGTTTCCGATGCACATCTGCAGGCATTCTGTAATCTGTATACTATCAGAGTGTTGATGAAACACAGAAATTGCATCGCGATTGAATACAACAGTCTGCATGCGCACTTTCCTCCACGGGAGTAATGTCTCAAACAGTCTACGCTTTGATCGTTCCCTAGAAGACCAGTAGTTGTTTCCGATGAACATCTGGAGGCATTCTGCAATCTGTGGACTATCAGAGTGTTGATGAAACACAGAAATTGCATCGGGATTGAATACAACAGTCACCATGCGCACTCTCCTCCATGGGAGTAATGTCTCTAACAGTCTACGCTTTGATCGTTCCCTGCAAGACCAGTAGTAGATTCCGATGCACATATGGAGGCTTTCTGTAATCTGTGGACTATCAGAGTGTTGACGAAACACAGAAATTGCATCGGGATTGAATACAACAGTCACCATGAGCACTTTCCTCCATGGGAGTAATGTTTCAAAGAGTCTACGCTTTGATTGTTCCCTGGAAGACCACTAGTAATTTCCGACGCACATCTGGAGGCATTCTGTAATCTGTGGACTATCAGAGTGTTGATGAAACACAGAAATTGCATCGGGTGTTGAATACAACAGTCACCATGCGCACTCTCCTCCACGGGAGTAATGTCTCAAAGTGTCTACGCTTTGATCGTAAACTGGAAGACCAGTAGTAGTTTCCGATGGACATCTGGTGGCATTCTGTAATATGTGGACTATCAGAGTGTTGATGAAACACAGAAATTGCGTCGGGATTGAATACAACAGTCAGCATGCGCACTTTCCTCCATGAGAGTAATGTCTCTAACAGTCTACGCTTTGATCGTTCCCTGCAAGACCAGTAGTAGTTTCCGACGCACATATGGAGGCTTTCTGTAATCTGTAGACTATCTGATTGTTGATGAAACACAGAAATTGCATCGGGATTGAATACAACAGTCACCATGAGCACTTTCCTCCATGGGAGTAATGTTTCAAACAGTCTACCCCTTGGTCGTTCCCTGGAAGACCAGTAGTAGTTTCCGATGCACATCTGGAGATATTCTGTAATCTGTGGACTATCAAACTGTTGATGAAACACAGAAATTGCGTCGGGATTGTATACAACAGTCACCATGCGTACTTTCCTGCATGGGTGTAATGTCTAGAACAGTCTACGCTTTGATCGTGCCCTGGAAGAAAAGTAGTAGTTTCCGATGAACATCTGGAGGCATTCTGTAATCTGTGGACTATCAGAGTGTTGATGAAACACAGAAATTGCATCGGTATTGAATACAACAGTCACCATGCGCATTTTCCTCCAAGGGAGTAGTGTCTCAAAGAGTCTACGTCTTGATCGTTCCCAGGAAAACCAGTAGTAGTTTCCGATGGACATCTGGAGGCATTCTGTAATCTGTGGACCATCAGAGTGTTGATGAAATACAGAAAATGCAACGAGATTGAATACAACAGTCAGCATGAGAACTTTCCTCCATGGGAGTAATGTTTCAAACAGTCTACGCTTTGATCGTTCGCTGGAAGACCAGCAGTAGTTTCCGATGCACATCTGGAGATATTCTGTAACCTGTGGACTATCAGACTGTTGATGAAACACAGAAATTGCTTCGGGATTGAATGCAACAGTCACAATGGGCACTTTCCTGCATGGGAGTAATTCTCAAACAGTCTACACTTTGATCATGAACTGGTAGACCAGTAGTAGTTTCCGATGCACATCTGGAGGCATTCTGTAATCTGTGGACTATCAGAGTGTTGATGAAACGCACAAATTTCATCGGGATTGAATACAACAGTCACCATGCGCAGTTTCCTCCATGGGAGTAATTCTCAAACAGTCTACGCTTTAATCATTCCCTGGAAGACCAGTAGTAGTTTCCGATGCACATCTGCAGGCATTCTGTAATCTGTATTCTATCAGAGTGTTGATGAAACACAGAAATTGCATCGCGATTGAATACAACAGTCTGCATGCGCACTTTCCTCCACGGGAGTAATGTCTCAAACAGTCTACGCTTTGATCGTTCCCTGGAAGACCAGTAGTTGTTTCCGATGAACATCTGGAGGCATTCTGCAATCTGTGGACTATCCGAGTGTTGATGAAACACAGAAATTGCATCGGGATTGAATACAACAGTCACCATGCGCACTCTCCTCCATGGAAGTAATGTCTCTAACAGTCTACGCTTTGATCGTTCCCTGCAAGACCAGTAGTAGATTCCGATGCACATATGGAGGCATTCTGTAATCTGTGGACTATCAGAGTGTTGACGAAACACAGAAATTGCATCGGGATTGAATACAACAGTCACCATGAGCACTTTCCTCCATGGGAGTAATGTTTCAAACAGTCTACGCTTTGATCGTTCCCTGGAAGACCAGTAGTAATTTCCGATGCACATCTGGAGGCATTCTGTAATCTGTGGACTATCAGAGTGTTGATGAAACACAGAAATTGCATCGGGATTGAATACAACAGTCAGTATGCGCACTTTCCTCCATGGGAGTAATGTTTCAAACAGTCTACCCCTTATTCGTTCCCTGGAAGACCAGTAGTAGTTTCCGATGCACATATGGAGGCTTTCTGTAATCTGTGGACTATCAGAGTGTTGATGAAACACAGAAATTGCATCGGGATTTAATACAACCGTCACCATTCGCACTCTCCTCCACGGGAGTAATGTCTCAAACAGTCTACGCTTTGATCGTTCCCTGGAAGACAAGTAGTAGTTTCCGATGAACATCTTTAGGCATTCTGTAATCTGTGGACTACCAGAGTGTTGATGAAACACAGAAATTGCATCGGGGGTTGAATACAACAGTCACCATGCGCACTCTCCTCCACAGGAGTAATGTCTCAAAGTGTCTACGCTTTGATCGTTAACTGGAAGACCAGTAGTAGTTTCCGATGGACATCTGGTGGCATTCTGTAATATGTGCACTATCAGAGTGTTGATGAAACACAGAAATTGCATCGGGATTGAATACAACAGTCACCATGCGCTCTCTCCTCCACGGGAGTAATGTCTCAAAGAGTCTACGCTTTGATCGTTAACTGGAAGACCAGTAGTAGTTTCCGATGGACATCTGGTGGCATTCTGTAATTGTGGACTATCAGAGTGTTGATGAAACACAAAAATTGCATCGGGATTTAATACAACAGTCAGCATGCGCACTTTCCTCCATGGGAGTAATGACTCTAACAGTCTACGCTTTGATCGTTCCCTGCAAGACCAGTAGTAGTTTCCGACGCACATATGGAGGCTTTCTGTAATCTGTAGACTATCTGATTGTTGATGAAACACAGAAATTGCATCGGGATTGAATACAACAGTCACCATGAGCACTTTCCTCCATGGGAATAATGTTTCAAACAGTCTACCCCTTGATCGTTCCCTGGAAGACCAGTAGTAGTTTCCGATGCACATCTGGAGATATTCTGTAATCTGTGGACTATCAAACTGTTGATGAAACACAGAAATTGCATCGGGATTGAATACAAGAGTCACCATGCGTACTTTCCTGCATGGGTGTAATGTCTAGAACAGTCTACGCTTTGATCGTGCCCTGGAAGAAAAGTAGTAGTTTCCGATGAACATCTGGAGGCATTCTGTAATCTGTGGACTATCAGAGTGTTGATGAAACACAGAAATTGCATCGGTATTGAATACAACAGTCACCATGCGCACTTTCCTCCAAGGGAGTAGTGTCTCAAAGAGTCTACGTCTTGATCGTTCCCAGGAAGACCAGTAGTAGTTTCCGATGGACATCTGGAGGCATTCTGTAATCTGTGGACCATCAGAGTGCTGATGAAATACAGAAATTGAATCGGGATTGAATATAACAGTCACCATGTTCACTTCCCTCCATGGGAGTAATGTCTCAAACAGTCTACTCTTTGATCGTTCCCTGCAAGACCAGTAGTAGTTTCCGATGCACATCAGGTGGCATTCTGTAATCTGTGGACTATCAGAGTGTTGATGAAACACAGAAATTGCATCGGGATTGAATACAACAGTCACATTGCGCACTTTCCTCCATAAAAGTAATGTGTCGAACAGTCTACGCTTTGATCGGTACCTGGAAGACCAGTAGTAGTTTCCGATGAACATCTAGAGGCATTCTGTAATCTGTGGACTATCAGAGTGTTGATGAAACACAGAAATTGCATCGGGTTTGAATACAACAGTCACATTGCGCACTTTCCTACATAAAAGTAATGTCTCGAACAGTCTACGCTTTGATCGTTCCCTGGAAGACCAGTAGTAGTTTCCGATGAACATCTGGAGGCATTCTGTAATCTGTGGACTATCAGAGTGTTGATGAAACACAGAAATTGCATCGGTATTGAATACAACAGTCACCATGCGCACTTTCCTCCACGGGAGTAATGTCTCCAACAGTCTACGCTTGGATCGTTCCCTGGAAGACCAGTAGTAGTTTCCGATGAGCATCTGGAGGCTTTCTGTAATCTGTGGACTATCAGAGTGTTGATGAAACACAGAAATTGCATCGGGATTGAATACAACAGTCACCATGCGCACTCTCCTCCACGGGAGTAATGTCTCTAACAGTCTACGCTTTGATCGTTCCCTGCAAGACCAGTAGTCGTTTCCGATGCACATATGGAGGCTTTCTGTAATCTGTGGACTATCAGAGTGTTGATGAAACACAGAAATTGCATCGGGATTGAATACAACAGTCACATTGCGCACTTTCCTCCATAAAAATAATGTGTCGAACATTCTACGCTTTGATCGGTAACTGGAAGACCAGTAGTAGTTTCCGATGAACATCTAGAGGCATTCTGTAATCTGTGGACTATCAGAGTGTTGATGAAACACAGAAATTGCATCGGGATTTAATACAACCGTCACCATTCGCACTCTCCTCCACGGGAGTAATGTCTCAAACAGTCTACGCTTTGATCGTTCCCTGGAAGACAAGTAGTAGTTTCCGATGAACATCTTTAGGCATTCTGTAATCTGTGGACTATCAGAGTGTTGATGAAACACAGAAATTGCATCGGGGGTTGAATACAACAGTCACCATGCGCACTCTCCTCCACGGGAGTAATGTCTCAAAGTGTCTACGCTTTGATCGTTAACTGGAAGACCAGTAGTAGTTTCCGATGGACATCTGGTGGCATTCTGTAATATGTGCACTATCAGAGTGTTGATGAAACACTGAAATTGCATCGGGATTGAATACAACAGTCACCATGCGCACTCTCCTCCACGGGAGTAATGTCTCAAAGAGTCTACGCTTTGATCGTTAACTGGAAGACCAGTAGTAGTTTCCGATGGACATCTGGTGGCATTCTGTAATTGTGGACTATCAGAGTGTTGATGAAACACAAAAATTGCATCGGGATTTAATACAACAGTCAGCATGCGCACTTTCCTCCATGGGAGTAATGACTCTAACAGTCTACGCTTTGATCGTTCCCTGCAAGACCAGTAGTAGTTTCCGACGCACATATGGAGGCTTTCTGTAATCTGTAGACTATCTGATTGTTGATGAAACACAGAAATTGCATCGGGATTGAATACAACAGTCACCATGAGCACTTTCCTCCATGGGAGTAATGTTTCAAACAGTCTACCCCTTGATCGTTCCCTGGAAGACCAGTAGTAGTTTCCGATGCACATCTGGGGATATTCAGTAATCTGTGGACTATCAAACTGCTGATGAAACACAGAAATTGCATCGGGATTGTATACAAGAGTCACCATGCGTACTTTCCTGCATGGGTGTAATGTCTAGAACAGTCTACGCTTTGATCGTGCCCTGGAAGAAAAGTAGTAGTTTCCGATGAACATCTGGAGGCATTCTGTAATCTGTGGACTATCAGAGTGTTGATGAAACACAGAAATTGCATCGGTATTGAATACAACAGTCACCATGCGCACTTTCCTCCAAGGGAGTAGTGTCTCAAAGAGTCTACGTCTTGATCGTTCCCAGGAAGACCAGTAGTAGTTTCCGATGGACATCTGGAGGCATTCTGTAATCTGTGGACCAACAGAGTGCTGATGAAATACAGAAATTGAATCGGGATTGAATATAACAGTCACCATGTTCACTTCCCTCCATGGGAGTAATGTCTCAAACAGTCTACTCTTTGATCGTTCCCTGGAAGACCAGTAGTAGTTTCCGATGCACATCAGGTGGCATTCTGTAATCTGTGGACTATCAGAGTGTTGATGAAACACAGAAATTGAATCGGGATTGAATACAACAATTAGCATGCGCACTTTCCTCCATAGGAGTAATGTCTCTAACAGTCTACGCTTTGATCGTTCCCTGCAAGACCAGTAGTCGTTTCCGATGCACATATGGAGGCTTTCTGTAATCTGTGGACTATCAGAGTGTTGATGAAACACAGAAATTGCATCGGGATTGAATACAACAGTCACATTGCGCACTTTCCTCCATAAAAGTAATGTGTCGAACAGTCTACGCTTTGATCGGTACCTGGAAGACCAGTAGTAGTTTCCGATGAACATCTAGAGGCATTCTGTAATCTGTGGACTATCAGAGTGTTGATGAAACACAGAAATTGCATCGGGTTTGAATACAACAGTCACATTGCGCACTTTCCTACATAAAAGTAATGTCTCGAACAGTCTACGCTTTGATCGTTCCCTGGAAGACCAGTAGTAGTTTCCGATGAACATCTGGAGGCATTCTGTAATCTGTGGACTATCAGAGTGTTGATGAAACACAGAAATTGCATCGGTATTGAATACAACAGTCACCATGCGCACTTTCCTCCACGGGAGTAATGTCTCCAACAGTCTACGCTTGGATCGTTCCCTGGAAGACCAGTAGTAGTTTCCGATGAGCATCTGGAGGCTTTCTGTAATCTGTGGACTATCAGAGTGTTGATGAAACACAGAAATTGCATCGGGATTGAATACAACAGTCACCATGCGCACTCTCCTCCACGGGAGTAATGTCTCTAACAGTCTACGCTTTGATCGTTCCCTGCAAGACCAGTAGTCGTTTCCGATGCACATATGGAGGCTTTCTGTAATCTGTGGACTATCAGAGTGTTGATGAAACACAGAAATTGCATCGGGATTGAATACAACAGTCACATTGCGCACTTTCCTCCATAAAAATAATGTGTCGAACATTCTACGCTTTGATCGGTACCTGGAAGACCAGTAGTAGTTTCCGATGAACATCTAGAGGCATTCTGTAATCTGTGGACTATCAGAGTGTTGATGAAACACAGAAATTGCATCGGGATTTAATACAACCGTCACCATTCGCACTCTCCTCCACGGGAGTAATGTCTCAAACAGTCTACGCTTTGATCGTTCCCTGGAAGACAAGTAGTAGTTTCCGATGAACATCTTTAGGCATTCTGTAATCTGTGGACTATCAGAGTGTTGATGAAACACAGAAATTGCATCGGGGGTTGAATACAACAGTCACCATGCGCACTCTCCTCCACGGGAGTAATGTCTCAAAGTGTCTACGCTTTGATCGTTAACTGGAAGACCAGTAGTAGTTTCCGATGGACATCTGGTGGCATTCTGTAATATGTGCACTATCAGAGTGTTGATGAAACACTGAAATTGCATCGGGATTGAATACAACAGTCACCATGCGCACTCTCCTCCACGGGAGTAATGTCTCAAAGAGTCTACGCTTTGATCGTTAACTGGAAGACCAGTAGTAGTTTCCGATGGACATCTGGTGGCATTCTGTAATTGTGGACTATCAGAGTGTTGATGAAACACAAAAATTGCATCGGGATTTAATACAACAGTCAGCATGCGCACTTTCCTCCATGGGAGTAATGACTCTAACAGTCTACGCTTTGATCGTTCCCTGCAAGACCAGTAGTAGTTTCCGACGCACATATGGAGGCTTTCTGTAATCTTTAGACTATCTGATTGTTGATGAAACACAGAAATTGCATCGGGATTGAATACAACAGTCACCATGAGCACTTTCCTCCATGGGAGTAATGTTTCAAACAGTCTACCCCTTGATCGTTCCCTGGAAGACCAGTAGTAGTTTCCGATGCACATCTGGGGTTATTCTGTAATCTGTGGACTATCAAACTGCTGATGAAACACAGAAATTGCATCGGGATTGTATACAAGAGTCACCATGCGTACTTTCCTGCATGGGTGTAATATCTAGAACAGTCTACGCTTTGATCGTGCCCTGGAAGAAAAGTAGTAGTTTCCGATGAACATCTGGAGGCATTCTGTAATCTGTGGACTATCAGAGTGTTGATGAAACACAGAAATTGCATCGGTATTGAATACAACAGTCACCATGCGCACTTTCCTCCAAGGGAGTAGTGTCTCAAAGAGTCTACGTCTTGATCGTTCCCAGGAAGACCAGTAGTAGTTTCCGATGGACATCTGGAGGCATTCTGTAATCTGTGGACCAACAGAGTGCTGATGAAATACAGAAATTGAATCGGGATTGAATATAACAGTCACCATGTTCACTTCCCTCCATGGGAGTAATGTCTCAAACAGTCTACTCTTTGATCGTTCCCTGGAAGACCAGTAGTAGTTTCCGATGCACATCAGGTGGCATTCTGTAATCTGTGGACTATCAGAGTGTTGATGAAACACAGAAATTGAATCGGGATTGAATACAACAATTAGCATGCGCACTTTCCTCCATAGGAGTAATGTCTCTAACAGTCTACGCTTTGATCGTTCCCTGCAAGACCAGTAGTCGTTTCCGATGCACATATGGAGGCTTTCTGTAATCTGTGGACTATCAGAGTGTTGATGAAACACAGAAATTGCATCGGGATTGAATACAACAGTCACATTGCGCACTTTCCTCCATAAAAGTAATGTGTCGAACAGTCTACGCTTTGATCGGTACCTGGAAGACCAGTAGTAGTTTCCGATGAACATCTAGAGGCATTCTGTAATCTGTGGACTATCAGAGTGTTGATGAAACACAGAAATTGCATCGGGTTTGAATACAACAGTCACATTGCGCACTTTCCTACATAAAAGTAATGTCTCGAACAGTCTACGCTTTGATCGTTCCCTGGAAGACCAGTAGTAGTTTCCGATGAACATCTGGAGGCATTCTGTAATCTGTGGACTATCAGAGTGTTGATGAAACACAGAAATTGCATCGGTATTGAATACAACAGTCACCATGCGCACTTTCCTCCACGGGAGTAATGTCTCCAACAGTCTACGCTTGGATCGTTCCCTGGAAGACCAGTAGTAGTTTCCGATGAGCATCTGGAGGCATTCTGTAATCTGTGGACTATCAGAGTGTTGATGAAACACAGAAATTGCATCGGGATTGAATACAACAGTCACCATGCGCACTCTCCTCCACGGGAGTAATGTCTCTAACAGTCTACGCTTTGATCGTTCCCTGCAAGACCAGTAGTCGTTTCCGATGCACATATGGAGGCTTTCTGTAATCTGTGGACTATCAGAGTGTTGATGAAACACAGAAATTGCATCGGGATTGAATACAACAGTCACATTGCGCACTTTCCTCCATAAAAATAATGTGTCGAACATTCTACGCTTTGATCGGTACCTGGAAGACCAGTAGTAGTTTCCGATGAACATCTAGAGGCATTCTGTAATCTGTGGACTATCAGAGTGTTGATGAAACACAGAAATTGCATCGGGATTTAATACAACCGTCACCATTCGCACTCTCCTCCACGGGAGTAATGTCTCAAACAGTCTACGCTTTGATCGTTCCCTGGAAGACAAGTAGTAGTTTCCGATGAACATCTTTAGGCATTCTGTAATCTGTGGACTATCAGAGTGTTGATGAAACACAGAAATTGCATCGGGGGTTGAATACAACAGTCACCATGCGCACTCTCCTCCACGGGAGTAATGTCTCAAAGTGTCTACGCTTTGATCGTTAACTGGAAGACCAGTAGTAGTTTCCGATGGACATCTGGTGGCATTCTGTAATATGTGCACTATCAGAGTGTTGATGAAACACTGAAATTGCATCGGGATTGAATACAACAGTCACCATGCGCACTCTCCTCCACGGGAGTAATGTCTCAAAGAGTCTACGCTTTGATCGTTAACTGGAAGACCAGTAGTAGTTTCCGATGGACATCTGGTGGCATTCTGTAATTGTGGACTATCAGAGTGTTGATGAAACACAAAAATTGCATCGGGATTTAATACAACAGTCAGCATGCGCACTTTCCTCCATGGGAGTAATGACTCTAACAGTCTACGCTTTGATCGTTCCCTGCAAGACCAGTAGTAGTTTCCGACGCACATATGGAGGCTTTCTGTAATCTGTAGACTATCTGATTGTTGATGAAACACAGAAATTGCATCGGGATTGAATACAACAGTCACCATGAGCACTTTCCTCCATGGGAGTAATGTTTCAAACAGTCTACCCCTTGATCGTTCCCTGGAAGACCAGTAGTAGTTTCCGATGCACATCTGGGGATATTCTGTAATCTGTGGACTATCAAACTGCTGATGAAACACAGAAATTGCATCGGGATTGTATACAAGAGTCACCATGCGTACTTTCCTGCATGGGTGTAATGTCTAGAACAGTCTACGCTTTGATCGTGCCCTGGAAGAAAAGTAGTAGTTTCCGATGAACATCTGGAGGCATTCTGTAATCTGTGGACTATCAGAGTGTTGATGAAACACAGAAATTGCATCGGTATTGAATACAACAGTCACCATGCGCACTTTCCTCCAAGGGAGTAGTGTCTCAAAGAGTCTACGTCTTGATCGTTCCCAGGAAGACCAGTAGTAGTTTCCGATGGACATCTGGAGGCATTCTGTAATCTGTGGACCAACAGAGTGCTGATGAAATACAGAAATTGAATCGGGATTGAATATAACAGTCACCATGTTCACTTCCCTCCATGGGAGTAATGTCTCAAACAGTCTACTCTTTGATCGTTCCCTGGAAGACCAGTAGTAGTTTCCGATGCACATCAGGTGGCATTCTGTAATCTGTGGACTATCAGAGTGTTGATGAAACACAGAAATTGAATCGGGATTGAATACAACAATTAGCATGCGCACTTTCCTCCATAGGAGTAATGTCTCTAACAGTCTACGCTTTGATCGTTCCCTGCAAGACCAGTAGTCGTTTCCGATGCACATATGGTGGCTTTCTGTAATCTGTGGACTATCAGAGTGTTGATGAAACACAGAAATTGCATCGGGATTGAATACAACAGTCACATTGCGCACTTTCCTCCATAAAAGTAATGTGTCGAACAGTCTACGCTTTGATCGGTACCTGGAAGACCAGTAGTAGTTTCCGATGAACATCTAGAGGCATTCTGTAATCTGTGGACTATCAGAGTGTTGATGAAACACAGAAATTGCATCGGGTTTGAATACAACAGTCACATTGCGCACTTTCCTACATAAAAGTAATGTCTCGAACAGTCTACGCTTTGATCGTTCCCTGGAAGACCAGTAGTAGTTTCCGATGAACATCTGGAGGCATTCTGTAATCTGTGGACTATCAGAGTGTTGATGAAACACAGAAATTGCATCGGAATTGAATACAACAGTCACCATGCGCACTTTCCTCCACGGGAGTAATGTCTCCAACAGTCTACGCTTGGATCGTTCCCTGGAAGACCAGTAGTAGTTTCCGATGAGCATCTGGAGGCTTTCTGTAATCTGTGGACTATCAGAGTGTTGATGAAACACAGAAATTGCATCGGGATTGAATACAACAGTCACCATGCGCACTCTCCTCCACGGGAGTAATGTCTCTAACAGTCTTCGCTTTGATCGTTCCCTGCAAGACCAGTAGTCGTTTCCGATGCACATATGGAGGCTTTCTGTAATCTGTGGACTATCAGAGTGTTGATGAAACACAGAAATTGCATCGGGATTGAATACAACAGTCACATTGCGCACTTTCCTCCATAAAAATAATGTGTCGAGCAGTCTACGCTTTGATCGGTACCTGGAAGACCAGTAGTAGTTTCCGATGAACATCTAGAGGCATTCTGTAATCTGTGGACTATCAGAGTGTTGATGAAACACAGAAATTGCATCGGGTTTGAATACAACAGTCACATTGCGCACTTTCCTACATAAAAGTAATGTCTCGAACAGTCTACGCTTTGATCGTTCCCTGGAAGACCAGTAGTAGTTTCCGATGAACATCTGGAGGCATTCTGTAATCTGTGGACTATCAGAGTGTTGATGAAACACAGAAATTGCATCGGTATTGAATACAACAGTCACCATGCGCACTTTCCTCCTCGGGAGTAATGTCTCCAACAGTCTACGCTTGGATCGTTCCCTGGTAGACCAGTAGTAGTTTCCGATGAACATCTGGAGGCTTTCTGTAATCTGTGGACTATCAGAGTGTTGATGAAACACAGAAATTGCATCGGGATTGAATACAACAGTCACCATGCGCACTCTCCTCCACGGGAGTAATGTCTCAAAGAGTCTACGCTTTGATCGTTAACTGGAAGACCAGTAGTAGTTTCCGATGGACATCTGGTGGCATTCTGTAATTGTGGACTATCAGAGTGTTGATGAAACACAGAAATTGCATCGGGATTTAATACAACAGTCAGCATGCGCACTTTCCTCCATGGGAGTAACGACTCTAACAGTCTACGCTTTGATCGTTCCCTTGAAGACCAGTAGTAGTTTCCGATGCACATCTGAAGGCTTTCTGTAATCTGTGGACTATCAGAGTGTTGATGAAACACAGAAATTGCATCGGGATTGAATACAACAGTCACCATGCGCACTCTCCTCCACGGGAGTAATGTCTCAAAGAGTCTACGCTTTGATCGTTAACTGGAAGACCAGTAGTAGTTTCCGATGGACATCTGGTGGCATTCTGTAATTGTGGACTATCAGAGTGTTGATGAAACACAGAAATTGCATCGGGATTTAATACAACAGTCACCATGCGCACTTTCCTCCATGGGAGTTATGTCTCACAGTCTACGCTTTGATCGTTCCCTGGAAGAAAAGTAGTAGTTTCCGATGAACATCTGAAGGCATTCTGTAATCTGTGGACTATCAGAGTGTTGATGAAACACAGAAATTGCATCGGTATTGAATACAACAGTCACCATGCGCACTTTCCTCCACGGGAGTAATGTCTCCAACAGTCTACGCTTGGATCGTTCCCTGGAAGACCAGTAGTAGTTTCCGATGAACATCTGGAGGTATTCTGTAATCTGTGGACTATCAGAGTGTTGATGAAACGCAGAAATTGCATCGGGATTGAATACAACAGTCAGCCTGCGCACTTTCCTCCACGGGAGAAGTGTCTCAAACAGTCTACGCTTTGATCGTTCCCTGTAAGACCAGTAGTAGTTTCCGATGCACATCTGGTGTCATTCTGTAATCTGTGGTATATCAGCGTGTTGATGAAACACAGAATTTGCATCGGGATTGAATACAACAGTCACCATGCGAACCTTCCTCCATGGGAGTAATGTCTCAAAGAGTTTACGCTTTGATCGTTCCCTGGAAGACCAGTAGTAGCTTCCGATGCACATCTGGAGGCATTCTGTAATCTGTGGACTATCAGAGTGTTGATGAAATAGAGAAAATGAATCGGGATTAAATACAACAGTCACCATGTTCATTTCCCTCCATGGGAGTAATGTCTCAAACAGTCTATGCTTTGATCGTTCCCTGGAAGACCAGTAGTAGTTTCCGATGCACATCAGGTGGCATTCTGTAATCTGTGGGCTATCAGAGTGTTGATGAAACACAGAATTTTAATCGGGATTGAATACAATAGTCACCATGCGCACTTTAATCCATGGGAGTAATGTCTGAAACAGTTTACGCTTGGATCGTTCCAAGGAAGACCAGTAGTAGTTTCCGATGAAAATCTGGAATCATTCTGTAATCTGTGGACTATCAGAGTGTTTTTGAAACACAGAAAATGCATCGGGATTGAATACAACAGTCACCATGCGCACTTTCCTCCATGGGAGTAATGTCTCAAAGATTTTACGCTTTGATCGGTCCCTGGAAGACCACTAGTAGTTTCCGATGCACATCTGGAGGCATTCTGTAATCTGTGTACTATCAGAGTGTTGATGAAACACAGAAATTGCATCGGGATTGAATACAACAGTCACATTGCGCACTTTCCTCCATAAAAGTAATGTGTCGAACAGTCTACGCTTTGATCGGTACCTGGAAGACCAGTAGTAGTTTCCGATGAACATCTGGAGGCATTCTGTAATCTGTGGACTATCAGAGTGTTGATGAAACACAGAAATTGCATCGGGATTTAATACAACCGTCACCATTCGCACTCTCCTCCACGGGAGTAATGTCTCGAACAGTCTACGCTTTGATCGTTCCATGGAAGACCAGTAGTAGTTTCCGATGGACATCTGGTGGCATTCTGTAATCTGTGGACTATCAGAGTGTTGATGAAACACAGAAATTGCATCGGGATTGAATACACTCTCCTCCACGGGACTAATGTCTCAAACAGGCTACGCTTTGATCGTTCCCAAGAAGACCAGTAGTAGTTTCCGATGAACATCTGGAGGCATTCTGTAATATGTGGACCATCACAGTGTTGATGAAATACAGAAATTGAATCGGGATTGAATACATCAGTCACCATGTTCACTTCCCTCCATGGGAGTAATGTCTCAAACAGTCTACGCTTTGATCGTTCCCTGGAAGACCAGTAGTAGTTTCCGATGCACATCAGGTGGCATTCTGTAATCTGTGGACTATCAGGGTGTTGATGAAACACAGAAATTGAATCGGGATTGAATACAACAGTTAGCATGCGCACTTTCCTCCATAGGAGTAATGTCCCTAACAGTCAACGCTTTGATCGTTCCCTGCAAGACAAGTAGTAGTTTCCGATGCACATATGGAGGCTTTCTGTAATCTGTGGACTATCAGAGTGTTGATGAAACACAGAAAATGGAACGAGATTGAATACAACAGTCAGCATGAGAACTTTCCTCCATGGGAGTAATGTTTCAAACAGTCTACGCTTTGATCGTTCGCTGGAAGACCAGCAGTAGTTTCCGATGCACATCTGGAGATATTCTGTAACCTGTGGACTATCAGACTGTTGATGAAACACAGAAATTGCTTCGGGATTGAATACAACAGTCACAATGCGCACTTTCCTGCATGGGAGTAATTCTCAAACAGTCTACACTTTGATCATGAACTGGAAGACCAGTAGTAGTTTCCGATGCACATCTGGAGGCATTCTGTACTCTGTGGACTATCAGAGTGTTGATGAAACGCAGAAATTTCATCGGGATTGAATACAACAGTCACCATGCGCAGTTTCCTCCATGGGAGTAATTCTCAAACAGTCTACGCTTTAATCATTCCCTGGAAGACCAGTAGTAGTTTCCGATATACATCTGCAGGCATTCTGTAATCTGTATACTATCAGAGTGTTGATGAAACACAGAAATTGCATCGCGATTGAATACAACAGTCTGCATGCGCACTTTCCTCCACGGGAGTAATGTCTCAAACAGTCTACGCTTTGATCGTTCCCTGGAAGACCAGTAGTTGTTTCCGATGAACATCTGGAGGCATTCTGCAATCTGTGGACTATCAGAGTGTTGATGAAACACAGAAATTGCATCGGGATTGAATACAACAGTCACCATGCGCACTCTCCTCCATGGGAGTAATGTCTCTAACAGTCTACGCTTTGATCGTTCCCTGCAAGACCAGTAGTAGATTCCGATGCACATATGGAGGCTTTCTGTAATCTGTGGACTATCAAAGTGTTGACGAAACACAGAAATTGCATCGGAATTGAATACAACAGTCACCATGAGCACTTTCCTCCATGGGAGTAATGTTTCAAACAGTCTACGTTTTGATCGTTCCCTGGAAGACCAGTAGTAATTTCCGATGCACATCTGGAGGCATTCTGTAATCTGTGGACTATCAGAGTGTTGATGAAACACAGATATTGCATCGGGATTGATTACAACAGTCAGTATGCGCACTTTCCTCCATGGGAGTAATGTTTCAAACAGTCTACCCCTTATTCGTTCCCTGGAAGACCAGTAGTTGTTTCCGATGAACATCTGGAGGCATTCTGCAATCTGTGGACTATCAGAGTGTTGATGAAACACAGAAATTGCATCGGGATTGAATACAACAGTCACCATGAGCACTTTCCTCCATGGGAGTAATGTTTCAAACAGTCTACCCCTTGATCGTTCCCTGGAAGACCAGTAGTAGTTTCCGATGCACACCTGGAGATATTCTGTAATCTGTGGACTATCAAACTGTTGATGAAACACAGAAATTGCATCGCGATTGAATACAACAGTCTGCATGCGCACTTTCCTCCACGGGAGTAATGTCTCAAACAGTCTACGCTTTGATCGTGCCCTGGAAGAAAAGTAGTAGTTTCCGATGAACATCTGGAGGCATTCTGTAATCTGTGGACTATCAGAGTGTTGATGAAACACAGAAATTGCATCGGTATTGAATACAACAGTCACCATGCGCACTTTCCTCCAAGGGAGTAGTGTCTCAAAGAGTCTACGTCTTGATCGTTCCCAGGAAGACCAGTAGTAGTTTCCGATGGACATCTGGAGGCATTCTGTAATCTGTGGACCATCAGAGTGTTGATGAAATACAGAAATTGAATCGGGATTGAATATAACAGTCACCATGTTCACTTCCCTCCATGGGAGTAATGTCTCAAACAGTCTACTCTTTGATCGTTCCCTGGAAGACCAGTAGTAGTTTCCGATGCACATCAGGTGGGATTCTGTAATCTGTGGACTATCAGAGTGTTGATGAAACACAGAAATTGAATCGGGATTGAATACAACAGTTAGCATGCGCACTTTCCTCCATAGGAGTAATGTCTCTAACAGTCTACGCTTTGATCGTTCCCTGCAAGACCAGTAGTCGTTTCCGATGCACATATGGTGGCTTTCTGTAATCTGTGGACTATCAGAGTGTTGATGAAACACAGAAATTGCATCGGGATTGAATACAACAGTCAGCATGCGCACTTTCCTCCATGGGAGTAATGTCTCTAACAGTCTACGCTTTGATCGATCCCTGCAAGATGAGTAGTAGTTTCCGATGCACATATGGAGGCTTTCTGTAATCTGTGGACTATCAGAGTGTTGATGAAACACAGAAATTGCATCGGGATTGAATACAACAGTCACCATGATCACCTTCCTCCATGGGAGTCACGTTTGAAACAGTCTACCCCTTGATCGTTCCCTGGAAGGCCAGTAGTAGTTTCCGATGCACATCTGGAGATATTCTGTAATCTGTGGACTATCAGACTGTTGATGAAACACAGAAATTGCATCGGGATTGAATACAACGGTCACCATGCGTACTTTCCTGCATGGGAGTAATGTCTCAAACAGTCTACGCTTTGATCGTGCCCTGGAAGACCAGTAGTAGTTTCCGATGCACATCTGGAGGCATTCTGTAATCTGTAGACTATCAGAGTGTTGATGAAACACAGAAATATGCATCGGGATTGAGTACAACAGTCACCATGCGCACTTTCCTCCATGGGAGTAATGTCTCAAACAGTCTACGCTTGGATCGTTCCCTGCAAGACCAGTAGTAGTTTCCGATGAACATCTCTAGGCATTCTGTAATCTGTGGACTATCAGAGTGTTGATGAAACACAGAAATTGAATCGGGATTGAATACAACAGTCACCATGCGCACTTTCCTCCATGGGAGTAATTCTCAAACAGTCTACGCTTTAATCATTCCCTGGAAGACCAGTAGTAGTTTCCGATGCACATCTGCAGGCATTCTGTAATCTGTATACTATCAGAGTGTTGATGAAACACAGAAATTGCATCGCGATTGAATACAACAGTCTGCATGCGCACTTTCCTCCACGGGAGTAATGTCTCAAACAGTCTACGCTTTGATCGTTCCCTGGAAGACCAGTAGTTGTTTCCGATGAACATCTGGAGGCATTCTGCAATCGGTGGACTATCAGAGTGTTGATGAAACACAGAAATTGCATCGGGATTGAATACAACGGTCACCATGCGCACTCTCCTCCATGGGAGTAATGTCTCTAACAGTCTACGGTTTGATCGTTCCCTGCAAGACCAGTAGTAGATTCCGATGCACATATGGAGGCTTTCTGTAATCTGTGGACTATCAGAGTGTTGACGAAACACAGAAATTGCATCGGGATTGAATACAACAGTCACCATGAGCACTTTCCTCCATGGGAGTAATGTTTCAAACAGTCTACGCTTTGATCGTTCCCTGTAAGACCAGTAGTAATTTCCGATGCACATCTGGAGGCATTCTGTAATCTGTGGACTATCAGAGTGTTGATGAAACACAGAAATTGCATCGGGATTGAATACAACAGTCAGTATGCGCACTTTCCTCCATGGTAGTAACGTTTCAAACAGTCTACCCCTTATTCGTTCCTTGGAAGACCAGTAGTAGTTTCCGATGCACATATGGAGGCTTTCTGTAATCTGTGGACTATCAGAGTGTTGATGAAACACAGAAATTGCATCGGGATTTAATACAACCGTCACCATTCGCACTCTCCTCCACGGGAGTAATGTCTCAAACAGTCTACGCTTTGAACGTTCCCTGGAAGACAAGTAGTAGTTTCCGATGAACATCTTTAGGCATTCTGTAATCTGTGGACTCTCAGAGTGTTGATGAAACACAGAAATTGCATCGGTGGTTGAATACAACAGTCACCATGCGCACTCTCCTCCACGGGAGTAATGTCTCAAAGTGTCTACGCTTTGATCGTTAACTGGAAGACCAGTAGTAGTTTCCGATGGACATCTGGTGTCATTCTGTAATATGTGGACTATCAGAGTGTTGATGAAACACAGAAATTGCATCGGGATTGAATACAACAGTCAGCATGCGCACTTTCCTCCATGAGAGTAATGTCTCTAACAGTCTACGCTTTGATCGTTCCCTGCAAGACCAGTAGTAGTTTCCGACGCACATATGGAGGCTTTCGGTAATCTGTAGACTATCTAATTGTTGATGAAACACAGAAATTGCATCGGGATTGAATACAACAGTCACCATGAGCACTTTCCTCCATGGGAGTAATGTTTCAAACAGTCTACCCCTTGATCGTTCCCTGGAAGACCAGTAGTAGTTTCCGATGCACATCTGGAGATATTCTGTAATCTGTGGACTATCAAACTGTTGATGAAACACAGAAATTACATCGGGATTGTATACAACAGTCACCATGCGTACTTTCCTGCATGGGTGTAATGTCTAGAACAGTCTACGCTTTGATCGTGCCCTGGAAGAAAAGTAGTAGTTTCCGATGAACATCTGAGGCATTCTGTAATCTGTGGACTATCAGAGTGTTGATGAAACACAGAAATTGCATCGGTATTGAATACAACAGTCATCATGCGCACTTTCCTCCAAGGGAGTAGTGTCTCAAAGAGTCTACGTCTTGATCGTTCCCAGGAAGACCAGTAGTAGTTTCCGATGGACATCTGGAGGCATTCTGTAATCTGTGTACCATCAGAGTTTTGATGAAATACAGAAATTGAATCGGGATTGAATATAACAGTCACCATGTTCACTTCCCTCCATGGGAGTAATGTGTCAAACAGTCTACTCTTTGATCGTTCCCTGGAAGACCAGTAGTAGTTTCCGATGCACATCAGGTGGCATTCTGTAATCTGTGGACTATCAGAGTGTTGATGAAACACTGAAATTGAATCGGGATTGAATACAACAGTTAGCATGCGCACTTTCCTCCATAGGAGTAATGTCTCTAACAGTCTACGCTTTGATCGTTCCCTGCAAGACCAGTAGTCGTTTCCGATGCACATATGGAGGCTTTCTGTAATCTGTGGACTATCAGAGTGTTGATGAAACACAGAAATTGCATCGGGATTGAATACAACAGTCAGCATGCGCACTTTCCTCCATGGGAGTAATGTCTCTGACAGTCTACGCTTTGATCGAACCCTGCAAGATGAGTAGTAGTTTCCGATGCACATATGGAGGCTTTCTGTAATCTGTGGACTATCAGAGTGTTGATGAAACACAGAAATTGCATCGGTATTGAATACAACAGTCACCATGATCACTTTCCTCCATGGGAGTCACGTTTGAAACAGTCAACCCCTTGATCGTTCCCTGGAAGGCCAGTAGTAGTTTCCGATGCACATCTGGAGATATTCTGTAATCTGTGGACTATCAGACTGTTGATGAAACACAGAAATTGCATCGGGATTGAATACAACGGTCACCATGCGTACTTTCCTGCATGGGAGTAATGTCTCAAACAGTCTACGTTTGATCGTGCCCTGGAAGACCAGTAGTAGTTTCCGATGCACATCTGGAGGCATTCTGTAATCTGTAGACTATCGGAGTGTTGATGAAACACAGAAATATGCATCGGGATTGAGTACAACAGTCACCATGCGCACTTTCCTCCATGGGAGTAATGTCTCAAACAGTCTACGCTTGGATCGTTCCCTGCAAGACCAGTAGTAGTTTCCGATGAACATCTCTAGGCATTCTGTAATCTGTGGACTATCAGAGTGTTGATGAAACACAGAAATTGCATCGGGATTGAATACAAGAGTCACCGTGCACACTCTCCTCCACCGGAGTAGTGTCTCAAACAGTCTACGCTTTGATCGTTCCCTGGAAGACCAGTAGTAGTTTCCGATGCACATCAGGTGGCATTCTGTAATCTGTGGACTATCAGAGTGTTGATGAAACGCAGAAATTTCATCGGGACTGAATACAACAGTCACCATGCGCAGTTTCCTCCATGGGAGTAATTCTCAAACAGTCTACGCTTTAATCATTCCCTGGAAGACCAGTAGTAGTTTCCGATGCACATCTGCAGGCATTCTGTAATCTGTATACTATCAGAGTGTTGATGAAACACAGAAATTGCATCGCGATTGAATACAACAGTCTGCATGCGCACTTTCCTCCACGGGAGTAATGTCTCAAACAGTCTACGCTTTGATCGTTCCCTGGAAGACCAGTAGTTGTTTCCGATGAACATCTGGAGGCATTCTGCAATCTGTGGACTATCAGAGTGTTGATGAAACACAGAAATTGCATCGGGATTTAATACAACAGTCACCATGCGCACTCTCCTCCATGGGAGTAATGTCTCTAACAGTCTACGCTTTGATCGTTCCCTGCAAGACCAGTAGTAGATTCCGATGCACATATGGAGGCTTTCTGTAATCTGTGGACTATCAGAGTGTTGACGAAACACAGAAATTGCATCGGGATTGAATACAACTGTCACCATGAGCACTTTCCTCCATGGGTGTAATGTTTCAAACAGTCTACGCTTTGATCGTTCCCTGGAAGACCAGTAGTAATTTCCGATGCACATCTGGAGGCATTCTGTAATCTGTGGACTATCAGAGTGTTGATGAAACACAGAAATTGCATCGGGATTGAATACAACAGTCAGTATGCGCACTTTCCTCCATGGGAGTAATGTTTCAAACAGTCTACCCCTTATTCGTTCCCTGGAAGACCAGTAGTAGTTTCCGATGCACATATGGAGGCTTTCTGTAATCTGTGGACTATCAGAGTGTTGATGAAACACAGAAATTGCATCGGGATTTAATACAACCGTCACCATTCACACTCTCCTCCACGGGAGTAATGTCTCAAACAGTCTACGCTTTGATCGTTCCCTGGAAGACAAGTAGTAGTTTCCGATGAACATCTTTAGGCATTCTGTAATCTGTGGACTATCAGAGTGTTGATGAAACACAGAAATTGCATCGGGGGTTGAATACAACCGTCACCATGCGCACTCTCCTCCACGGGAGTAATGTCTCAAATTGTCTACGCTTTGATCGTTAACTGGAAGACCAGTAGTAGTTTCCGATGGACATCTGGTGGCATTCTGTAATATGTGGACTATCAGAATGTTGATGAAACACAGAAATTGCATCGGGATTGAATACAACAGTCAGCATGCGCACTTTCCTCCATGAGAGTAATGTCTCTAACAGTCTACGATTTGATCGTTCCCTGCAAGACCAGTAGTAGTTTCCGACGCACATATGGAGGCTTTCTGTAATCTGTAGACTATCTGATTGTTGATGAAACACAGAAATTGCATCGGGATTGAATACAACAGTCACCATGAGCACTTTCCCCCATGGGAGTAATGTTTCAAACAGTCTACCCCTTGATCGTTCCCTGGAAGACCAGTAGTAGTTTCCGATGCACATCTGGAGATATTCTGTAATCTGTGGACTATCAAACTGTTGATGAAACACAGAAATTGCAACGGGATTGTATACAACAGTCACCATGCGTACTTTCCTGCATGGGTGAAATGTCTAGAACAGTCTACGCTTTGATCGTGCCCTGGAAGAAAAGTAGTAGTTTCCGATGAACATCTGGAGGCATTCTGTAATCTGTGGACTATCAGAGTGTTGATGAAACACAGAAATTGCATCGGTATTGAATACAACAGTCACCATACGCACTTTCCTCCAAGGGAGTAGTGTCTCAAAGAGTCTACGTCTTGATCGTTCCCAGGAAGACCAGTAGTAGTTTCCGATGGACATCTGGAGGCATTCTGTAATCTGTGGACCATCAGAGTGTTGATGAAATACAGAAATTGAATCGGGATTGAATATAACAGTCACCATGTTCACTTCCCTCCATGGGAGTAATGTCTCAAACAGTCTACTCTTTGATCGTTCCCTGGAAGACCAGTAGTAGTTTCCGATACACATCAGGTGGCATTCTGTAATCTGTGGACTATCAGAGTGTTGATGAAACACAGAAATTGAAACGGGTTGAATACAACAGTTAGCATGCGCACTTTCCTCCATAGGAGTAATGTCTCTAACAGTCTACGCTTTGATCGTTCCCTGCAAGACCAGTAGTCGTTTCCGATGCACATATGGAGGCTTTCTGTAATCTGTGGACTATCAGAGTGTTGATGAAACACAGAAATTGCATCGGGATTGAATACAACAGTCAGCATGCGCACTTTCCTCCATGGGAGTAACGTCTCTAACAGTCTACGCTTTGATCGATCCCTGCAAGATGAGTAGTAGTTTCCGATGCACATATGGAGGCTTTCTGTAATCTGTGGACTATCAGAGTGTTGATGAAACACAGAAATTGCATCGGGATTGAATACAACAGTCACCATGATCACTTTCCTCCATGGGAGTCACGTTTGAAACAGTCTACCCCTTGATCGTTCCCTGGAAGGCCAGTAGTAGTTTCCGATGCTCATCTGGAGATATTCTGTAATCTGTGGACTATCAGACTGTTGATGAAACACAGAAATTGCATTGGGATTGAATACAACGGTCACCATGCGTACTTTCCTGCATGGGAGTAATGTCTCAAACAGTCTACGCTTTGATCGTGCCCTGGAAGACCAGTAGTAGTTTCCGATGCACATCTGGAGGCATTCTGTAATCTGTAGACCATCAGAGTGTTGATGAAACACAGAAATATGCATCGGGATTGAGTACAACAGTCACCATGCGCACTTTCCTCCATGAGAGTAATGTCTCAAACAGTCTACGCTTGGATCGTTCCCTGCAAGACCAGTAGTAGTTTCCGATGAACATCTCTAGGCATTCTGTAATCTGTGGACTATCAGAGTGTTGATGAAACACAGAAATTGCATCGGGATTGAATACAAGAGTCACCGTGCGCACTCTCCTCCACCGGAGTAGTGTCTCAAACAGTCTACGCTTTGATCGTTCCCTGGAAGACCAGTAGTAGTTTCCGATGCACATCAGGTGGCATTCTGTAATCTGTGGACTATCAGAGTGTTGATGAAACACAGAAATTGAATCGGGATTGAATACAACAGTCACCATGCGCACTTTCCTCCATGAGATTAATGTCTCCAACAAACTACGATTTCATCGTTACCTGGAAGACCAGTAGTAGTTTCCGATGCACATCTTAAGGCATTCTGTAATCTGTGGACTATCAGAGTGTTGATGAAACAAAGAAAATGCATCGGGATTGAATACAACAGTCACCATGCGCACTTTCCCCGAAGGGAGTAGTGTCTCAAAGAGACTACGCCTTCATCGTTCCCTGGAAGACCAGAAGTAGTTTCCGATGCACATCTGGACTCATTCTGAAATCTGTGGACTATTTGAGTGTTGATGAAACACAGAAATTGCATCGGGATTGAATACAACAGTCACCATGCGTACTTTCCTGCATGGGAGTAATGTCTCAAACAGGCTACGCTTTGATCGTTCCCAGGAAGACCAGTAGTAATTTCCGATGCACATCTGGAGACATTCTGTAATCTGTGGAGTATCAGAGTGTTGATAAAACACAGAAAATGCATTGGGATTGAATACAACAGTCACCATGCGCACTTTCCTCCATGGGGGTAATGTCTCAAACAGTCTACGCTTTGATCGTTCCCTGGGAGACCATTACAAGTTTCCGATGCACATCTGGAGATATTCTGTAATCTGTGGACTATCCGACTGTTGATAAACACAGAAATTGCATCGGGATTGAATACAACAGTCACAATCCGCACTTTCCTGCATGGGAGTAATTCTCAAACAGTCTACAGTTTGATCATGCCCTGAAAGACCAGTAGTAGATTCCGATGCACCTCTGGAGGCATTCTGTAATCTGTGGACTATCAGAATGTTGATGAAACAAAGAAATTGAATCGGGATTGAATACAACAGTCACCAGGCGCAATTTCCTCCATGGGAGTAATTCTCAAACAGTCTACGCTTTAATCATTCCCTGGAAGACCTGTAGTAGTTTCCGATGCACATCTGGAGGCATTCTGTAATTTGTATACTATCAGAGTGTTGATGAAACACAGAAATTGCATCGGGATTGAATACAACAGTCTCCATGCGCACTTTCCTCCACGGGAGTAATGTCTCAAACAGTCTACACTTTGATCGTTCCCTGGAAGCCCAGTAGTTGTTTCCGAAGGACATCTGGTGGCATTCTGTAGTCTGTATACTATCAGAGTGTTGATGAAACACAGAAATTGCATCGGGATTGAATACAACAGTCACCATGAGCACTTTCCACCACGGGAGAAATGTCTCAAACTGTTTACGCTTTGATCGTTCCCAGGAAGACCAGTAGTAGTTTCCGATGCACATCAGGTGGCATTCTGCAATCTGTGGACTATCAGAGTGTTGATGAAACACAGAAAATGCATCGGGATTGAATACAACAGTCACCATGCGCACTTTCCTCCATGGGAGTAGTGTCTCAAAGAGTTTACGCTTTGATCGTTCCCTGGAAGACCAAAGGTAGTTTCCGATGCACATCTGGAGGCATTCTGTAATCTGTGGACTATCAGAGTGTTGATGAAACACTGAAATTTCATCGGGATTGAATACAACAGCCACCATGCGCACTTTCCTCCAGAGGAGTAGTGTCTCAAAGAGTCTACGCCTTGATCGTTCCCTGGAAGACCAGAAGTAGTTTTCGATGCACATCTGGACTCATTCTGAATTCTGTGGACTAACTGAGTGTTGATGAAACACAGAAATTGCATCGGGATTGAATACAGCAGTCACCATGCGCCCTTTCCTCCATGGGAGTAATGCCTCAAACAGGCTACGTTTTGAACGTTCCCAGGAAGACCAGTAGTAGTTTCCGATGAACATCTGGAGGCATTCTGTAATCTGTGGACTATCAGAGTCTTGATGAAATACAGAAGTTGAATCGGGATTGAATACAACAGTCACCATGTTCACTTCCCTCCATGGGAGTAATGTCTCAAACAGTCTACGCTTTGATCGTTCCCTGGAAGACCAGTAGTAGTTTCCGATGCACATCAGGTGGCATTCTGTAATCTGTGGACTATCAGAGTGTTGATGAAACATAGAAATTGAATCGGGATTGAATACAACAGTCACCATGCGCACTCTCCTCCACGGGAGTAATGTCTCCAACAGTCTACGCTTTGACCGTTCCCTGGAAGACCAGTAGTAGTTTCCGATGGTCATCTGGTGGCATTCTGTAATATGTGGACTATCAGAGTGTTGATGAAACACAGAAATTGCATCGGGATTGAATACAACAGTCACATTGCGCACTTTCCTCCATAAAAGTAATGTCTCGAACAGTCTACGCTTTGATCGTTCCCTGGAAAACCAGTAGTAGTTTCCAATGAACATATGGAGGCTTTCTGTAATCTGTGGACTATCAGAGTGTTGATGAAACACAGAAACTGCATCGGGATTGAATACAACAGTCACCATGAGCACTTTCCTCCATGGGAGTAATGTTTCAAACAGTCTACGCTTTGATCGTTCCCTGGGAGACCATTAGTAGTTTCCGATGCACATCTGGGGAAATTCTGTAATCTGTGGACTATCCGACTGTTGATAATTACAGAAATTGCATCGGGATTGAATACAACAGTCACAATCCGCACTTTCCTGCATTTGAGTAATTCTCAAACAGTCTACACTTTGATCATGCCCTGAAAGACCAGTAGTAGATTCCGATGCACCTCTGGAGGCATTCTGTAATCTGTGGACTATCAGAATGTTGATGAAACACAGAAATTGAATCGGGATTGAGTACAACAGTCACCATGCGTAGTTTCCTCCATGGGAGTAATTCTCAAACAGTCTACGCTTTAATCATTCCCTGGAAGACCTGTAGTAGTTTCCGATGCACATCTGAAGGCAATCTGTAATCTGTATACTATCAGAGTGTTGATGAAACACAGGAATTGCATCGGGATTGAATACAACAGTCTCCATGCGCACTTTCCTCCATGGGAGTAATGTCTCAAACAGTCTACGCTTTGATCGTGCCCTGGAAGACCAGTAGTTGTTTCCGATGGACATCTGGTGGCATTCTGTAATCTGTATACTATCAGAGTGTTGATGAAACACAGAAATTGCTTCGGAATTGAATACAACAGTCACCATGCGCACTTTCCTCCATGGGAGTAATGTCTCAAACAGGCTACGCTTTGATCGTTCCCAGGAAGTCCAGTAGTAGTTTCCGATGAACATCTGGAGGCATTCTGTAATCTGTGGACTATCAGAGTGTTGATGAAATACAGAAGTTGAATCGGGATTGAATACAACAGTCACCATGCGCACTTTCCTCCATGGGGGTAATGTCTCAAACAGTCTACGCTTTGATCGTTCCCTGGGAGACCATTACAAGTTTCCGATGCACATCTGGAGATATTCTGTAATCTGTGGACTATCCGACTGTTGATAAACACAGAAATTGCATCGGGATTGAATACAACAGTCACAATCCGCACTTTCCTGCATGGGAGTAATTCTCAAACAGTCTACAGTTTGATCATGCCCTGAAAGACCAGTAGTAGATTCCGATGCACCTCTGGAGGCATTCTGTAATCTGTGGACTATCAGAATGTTGATGAAACAAAGAAATTGAATCGGGATTGAATACAACAGTCACCAGGCGCAATTTCCTCCATGGGAGTAATTCTCAAACAGTCTACGCTTTAATCGTTCCCTGGAAGACCTGTAGTAGTTTCCGATGCACATCTGGAGGCATTCTGTAATTTGTATACTATCAGAGTGTTGATGAAACACAGAAATTGCATCGGGATTGAATACAACAGTCTCCATGCGCACTTTCCTCCACGGGAGTAATGTCTCAAACAGTCTACACTTTGATCGTTCCCTGGAAGCCCAGTAGTTGTTTCCGAAGGACATCTGGTGGCATTCTGTAGTCTGTATACTATCAGAGTGTTGATGAAACACAGAAATTGCATCGGGATTGAATACAACAGTCACCATGAGCACTTTCCACCACGGGAGAAATGTCTCAAACTGTTTACGCTTTGATCGTTCCCAGGAAGACCAGTAGTAGTTTCCGATGCACATCAGGTGGCATTCTGCAATCTGTGGACTATCAGAGTGTTGATGAAACACAGAAAATGCATCGGGATTGAATACAACAGTCACCATGCGCACTTTCCTCCATGGGAGTAGTGTCTCAAAGAGTTTACGCTTTGATCGTTCCCTGGAAGACCAAAGGTAGTTTCCGATGCACATCTGGAGGCATTCTGTAATCTGTGGACTATCAGAGTGTTGATGAAACACTGAAATTTCATCGGGATTGAATACAACAGCCACCATGCGCACTTTCCTCCAAGGGAGTAGTGTCTCAAAGAGTCTACGCCTTGATCGTTCCCTGGAAGACCAGAAGTAGTTTTCGATGCACATCTGGACTCATTCTGAATTCTGTGGACTAACTGAGTGTTGATGAAACACAGAAATTGCATCGGGATTGAATACAGCAGTCACCATGCGCACTTTCCTCCATGGGAGTAATGCCTCAAACAGGCTACGTTTTGAACGTTCCCAGGAAGACCAGTAGTAGTTTCCGATGAACATCTGGAGGCATTCTGTAATCTGTGGACTATCAGAGTCTTGATGAAATACAGAAGTTGAATCGGGATTGAATACAACAGTCACCATGTTCACTTCCCTCCATGGGAGTAATGTCTCAAACAGTCTACGCTTTGATCGTTCCCTGGAAAACCAGTAGTAGTTTCCGATGCACATCAGGTGGCATTCTGTAATCTGTGGACTATCAGAGTGTTGATGAAACATAGAAATTGAATCGGGATTGAATACAACAGTCACCATGCGCACTCTCCTCCACGGGAGTAATGTCTCCAACAGTCTACGCTTTGACCGTTCCCTGGAAGACCAGTAGTAGTTTCCGATGGTCATCTGGTGGCATTCTGTAATATGTGGACTATCAGAGTGTTGATGAAACACAGAAATTGCATCGGGATTGAATACAACAGTCACATTGCGCACTTTCCTCCATAAAAGTAATGTCTCGAACAGTCTACGCTTTGATCGTTCCCTGGAAAACCAGTAGTAGTTTCCAATGAACATATGGAGGCTTTCTGTAATCTGTGGACTATCAGAGTGTTGATGAAACACAGAAACTGCATCGGGATTGAATACAACAGTCACCATGAGCACTTTCCTCCATGGGAGTAATGTTTCAAACAGTCTACGCTTTGATCGTTCCCTGGGAGACCATTAGTAGTTTCCGATGCACATCTGGGGAAATTCTGTAATCTGTGGACTATCCGACTGTTGATAAACACAGAAATTGCATCGGGATTGAATACAACAGTCACAATCCGCACTTTCCTGCATTTGAGTAATTCTCAAACAGTCTACACTTTGATCATGCCCTGAAAGACCAGTAGTAGATTCCGATGCACCTCTGGAGGCATTCTGTAATCTGTGGACTATCAGAATGTTGATGAAACACAGAAATTGAATCGGGATTGAGTACAACAGTCACCATGCGTAGTTTCCTCCATGGGAGTAATTCTCAAACAGTCTACGCTTTAATCATTCCCTGGAAGACCTGTAGTAGTTTCCGATGCACATCTGAAGGCAATCTGTAATCTGTATACTATCAGAGTGTTGATGAAACACAGGAATTGCATCGGGATTGAATACAACAGTCTCCATGCGCACTTTCCTCCATGGGAGTAATGTCTCAAACAGTCTACGCTTTGATCGTGCCCTGGAAGACCAGTAGTTGTTTCCGATGGACATCTGGTGGCATTCTGTAATCTGTATACTATCAGAGTGTTGATGAAACACAGAAATTGCTTCGGAATTGAATACAACAGTCACCATGCGCACTTTCCTCCATGGGAGTAATGTCTCAAACAGGCTACGCTTTGATCGTTCCCAGGAAGTCCAGTAGTAGTTTCCGATGAACATCTGGAGGCATTCTGTAATCTGTGGACTATCAGAGTGTTGATGAAATACAGAAGTTGAATCGGGATTGAATACAACAGTCACCATGTTCACTTCCCTCCATGGGAGTAATGTCTCAAACAGTCTACGCTTTGAACGTTCCCTGGAAGACCCGTTGTAGTTTCCGATGCACATCAGGTGGCATTCTGTAATCTGTGGACTATCAGAGTGTTGATGAAACAAAGAAATTGCATCGGGATTGAATACAACAGTCACATTGCGCACTTTCCTCCATAAAAGTAATGTCTCGAACAGTCTACGCTTTGATCGTTCCCTGGAAAACCAGTAGTAGTTTCCGATGAACATATGGAGGCTTTCTGTAATCTGTGGACTATCAGAGTGTTGATGAAACACAGAAACTGCATCGGGATTGTATACAACAGTCACCATGAGCACTTTCCTCCATGGGAGTAATGTTTCAAACAGTCTACGCTTTGATCGTTCCCTGGGAGACCATTAGTAGTTTCCGATGCACATCTGGGGAAATTCTGTAATCTGTGGACTATCCGACAGTAGATAAACACAGAAATTGCATCGGGATTGAATACAACAGTCACAATCCGCACTTTCCTGCATTTGAGTAATTCTCAAACAGTCTACACTTTGATCATGCCCTGAAAGACCAGTAGTAGATACCGATGCATTTCTGGAGGCATTCTGTAATCTGTGGACTATCAGAGTGTTGATGAAACACAGAAATTGAATCAGGACTGAATACAACAGTCACCATGCGCAGTTTCCTCCATGGGAGTAATTCTCAAACAGTCTACGCTTTAATTATTCCCTGGAAGACCTGTAGTAGTTTCCGATGCACATCTGGAGGCATTCTGTAATCTGTATACTATCAGAGTGTTGATGAAACACAGAAATTGCATCGGGATTGAATACAACAGTCTCCATGCGCACTTTCCTCCACGGGAGTAATGTCTCAAACAGTCTACGCTTTGATCGTTCCCTGGAAGACCAGTAGTAGTTTCCGATGCACATCTGGTGGCATTCTGTAATCTGTATACTATCAGAGTGTTGATGAAACACAGACAATGCATCGGGATTGAATACAACAGTCACCATGCGCACTTTCCTCCATGGGAGTAATGTCTCAAAGAGTTTACGTTTTGATCGTTCCCTGGAAGACCACTAGTAATTTCCGATGCACATCTGGAGGCATTCTGTAATCTGTGGACTATCAGAGTGTTGATGAAACACAGAAATTTCATCGGGATTGAATACAACAGTCAACATGTTCACTTCCCTCCATGGGAGTAATGTCTCAAACAGTCTACGCTTTGATCGCTCCCTGGAAGACCAGTAGTAGTTTCCGATGCACCTCTGGAGGCATTCTGTAATTTGTGGATTATCAGAGTGTTGATAAACACAGAATTTACATCGGGATTGAATACAACAGTCACAATCCGCACATTCCTGCATGGGAGTAATTCTCAAACAGTCTACACTTTGATCATGCCCTGAAAGACCAGTAGTAGATTCCGATGCACCTCTGGAGGCATTCTGTAATCTGTGGACTATCAGAATGTTGATGAAACACAGAAATTGAATCGGGATTGAATACAACAGTCACCATGCGTAGTTTCCTCCATGGGAGTAATTCTCAAACAGTCTACGCTTTAATCATTCCCTGGAAGACCTGTAGTAGTTTCCGATGCACATCTGGAGGCATTCTGTAATCTGTATACTATCAGAGTGTTGATGAAACACAGGAATTGCATCGGGATTGAATTCAACAGTCTCCATGCGCACTTTCCACCATGGGAGTAATGTCTCAAACAGTCTACGCTTTGATCGTGCCCTGGAAGACCAGTAGTAGTTTCCGATGCACATCAGGTGGCATTCTGCAACCTGTGGACTATCAGAGTGTTGATGAAACACAGAAAATGCATCGGGATTGAATACAACAGCCACCATGCGCACTTTCCTCCATGGGAGTGATTTCTCAAAGAGTTTACGCTTAGATCGTTCCCTGGAAGACCACTAGTAGTTTCCGATGTACATCTGGACGCATTCTGTAATCTGTGGACTATCAGAGTGTTGATGAAACACAGAAATTTCATCGGGATTGAATACAACAGTCACCATGCGCACTTTCCTCCAAGGGAGTAGTGTCTCAAAGAGTCTACGCCTTGATCGTTCCCTGGAAGACCAGAAGTAGTTTCCGATGCACATCTGGATTCATTCTGAAATCTGTGGACTAACTGAGTGTTGATGAAACACAGAAATTGCATCGGGATTGAATACAACAGTCACCATGCGCACTTTCCTCCATGGGAGTAATGTCTCAAACAGGCTACGCTTTGATCGTTCCCAGGAAGACCAGTAGTTGTTCCCGATGAACATCTTTAGGCATTCTGTAATCTGTGGGCTATCATAGTGTTGATGAAACACAGAAATTGAATCGGGATTGAATACAACAGTCACCATGCTCACTCTCCTCCACGGGAGTAATGTCTCGAACAGTCTACGCTTTGATCGTTCCCTGGAAGACCAGTAGTAGTTTCTGATGCACATCTGGAGATATTCTGTAATCTGTGGACTATCAGAGTGTTGATGAAATACAGAAATTGAATCGGGATTGAATACAACAGTCACCATGTTCACTTCCCTCCACGGGAGTAATGTCTCAAACAGTCTACGCTTTGATCGTTCCCTGGAAGACCAGTAGTAGTTTCCGATGCACATCAGGTGGCATTCTGTAATCTGTGGACTATCAGAGTGTTGATGAAACAAGGAAATTGCATCGGGATTGAATACAACAGTCACCATGAGCACTTTCCTCCATAGGAGTAATGTTTCAAGCAGTCTACGCTTTGATCGTTCCCTGGAAGACCAGTAGTAGTTTCCGATGAACATCTGGAGATATCCTGTAATCTGTGGACTATCAGACTGTTGATGAAACACAGAAATTGCATCGGCATTGAATACAACAGTCACCATGCGTACTTCCCTTAATGGGAGTAATGTCTCAAACAGTCTACGCTTTGATCGTGCCCTAGAAGACCAGTAGTAGTTTCCGATGCACATCTGGAGGCATTCTGTAACCTGTAGACTATCAGAGTGTTGATGAAACACAGAAATAGCATCGGGATTAAATTCAACAGTCACCATGCGCACTTTCCTCCATGGGAGTAATGTCTCAAACAGTCTACGCTTTGATCGTTCCCTGGAAAACCAGTAGAGTTTCCAATGCACATCTGGAGACAATCTGTAATCTGTGGAGTATCAGAGTGTTGATAAAACACAGAAATGGCATTGTGATTGAAAACAACAGTCACCATGCGCACTTTCCTCCATGGGAGTAATGTCTCAAACAGTCTACGTTTTGATCGTTCCCTGGGAGACCATTAGTAGTTTCCGATGCACATCTGGAGATATTCTGAAATCTGTGGACTATCCGACTGTTGATAAACACAGAAATTGCATCGGGATTAAATACAAGAGTCACAATCCGCACATTCCTGCATGGGAGTAATTCTCAAACAGTCTACACTTTGATCATGCCTTGAAAGACCAGTAGTAGTTTCCGATGCACCTCTAGAGGCATTCTGTAATCTGAGGACTATCAGAGTGTTGATGAAACACAGAAATTGCATCGGGATTGAATACAACAGTCTCCATGCGCACTTTCCTAAACGGGAGTAATGTCTCAAACAGTCTACGCTTTGATCGTTCCCTGGAAGACCATTAGTTGTTTCCGATGGACATCTGGTGGCATTCTGTAATATGTATACTATCAGAGTGTTGATGAAACACAGAAATTGCATCGGGATTGAATACTACAGTCACCATGAGCAATTTCCTCCACGGGAGTAATGTCTCAAAAAGTTTACGATTTGATCGTGCCCAGGAAGACCAGTAGTAGTTGCCGATGCACATCTGGAGGCATTCTGCAATCTGTGGACTATCAGAGTGTTGATGAAACACAGAAAATGCTTCGGGATTGAATACAACAGTCACCATGCGCACTTTCCTCCATGGGATTAATGTCTCAAAGAGTTTACGCTTTGATCGTTCCCTGGAAGACCATTAGTAGTTTCCGATGCACTTCTGAAGGCATTCTGTAATCTGTTTACTATCAGAGTGTTGATGAAACACAGAAATTGCATCGGGATTAAATACAACAGTCACAATGCGCACATTCCTGCATGGGAGTAATTCTCAAACGGTCTACATTTTGATCATGCCCTGGAAGACCAGTAGTAGTTTCCGATGCACATCTGGAGGCATTCTGTAATCTGTGGACTATCAGAGTGTTGATGAAACACAGAAATTACATCGGGATTGAATGCAACAGTCAAAATCCGCACTTTCCTCCATGGGAGTAATGTCCCTCACACTCTACGCTTTGATCGTTCCCTGCAAGACAAGTATTAGTTTCCGATGCACATCTGGAGGCTTTCTGTAATCTGTGGACTTTCAGAGTGTTGATGAAACTTAAAAGTGTATGGGGATTGAATACAACAGTCACCATGCGCACTTTCCACCATGTGAATAATTCTCAAACATTTCTACGCTTTAATCGTTCCCTGGACGACCAGTAGTAGTTTCCGATGCACATCTGGTGGCATTCTGTAATCTGTCGATTATCAGAGTGTTGATGAAACACAGAAATTGCATCGGGATTGATTACAACAGTCACCATGCTCCCTTTCCTCCATGGGAGTAATTCTCAAACATTCAACGCTTTGATCGTTCCCTGGAAGACCAGTGGTAGTTTCCGATGCACATCTAAAAGCAATCTGTAATCTGTGGACTATAAGAGTGTTGATGAAACGCAGAAATTGCGTCGGGATTGAATACAACAGTCCCCATGCGCACTTTCCTCCACGTGAGTACTGTCTCAAAGAATTTACGCTTTGATAGTTCCCTGGAAGATCAGTAGTAGTTTCCGATGCACATCTAGAAGCAATCTGTAATCTGTGGACTATAAGAGTTTTGATGAAACACAGATATTGCATCGGGATTGAATACAACAGTCACCATGCGCACTTTCCTATATGGGAGTAATGTTTCAAACAGTCGACGCTTTGATCGTTCCCTGGAAGACCAGTAGTAGTTTCCGATGCACATCTGGAGATATTCTGTAATCTGTGGACTTTCCGACTGTTGATAAACACAGAAATTGTACCGGGATTGAATACAACAGTCACAATCCGCACTTTCCTGCATGGGATTAATTCTCAAACAGTCTACACTTTGATCATGCCCTGAAAGACCAGTGGTAGTTTCCGATGCACCTCTGGAGGCATTCTGTAATCTGTGGACTATCAGAGTGTTGGTGAAACACAGAAATTACATCGGGATTGAATGCAACAGTCAATATCCGCACTTTCCTCCATGGGAGTAATGTCCCTAACAGTCTACGCTTTGATCGTTCCCTGCAAGACAAGTAGTAGTTTCCGATGCACATCTGGAGGCTTTCTGTAATCTGTGGACTTTCAGAGTGTTGATGAAACACAGAAGTGCATCGGGATTGAATACAACAGTCACCATGCGCACTTTCCTCCATGGGAGTAATTCTCAAATATTCTACGCTTTAATCGTTCCCTGGACGACCAGTAGTAGTTTCCGATGCACATCTGGTGGCATTCTGTAATCCGTCGACTATCAGAGTGTTGATGAAACACAGAAGTTGCATCGGGATTGATTACAACAGTCACCATGCACCCTTTCCTCCATGGGAGTAATTCTCAAACATTCTACGCTTTGATCGTTCCCTGGAAGACCAGTGGTAGTTTCCGATGCACATCTAGAAGCAATCTGTAATGTGTGGACTATAAGAGTGTTGATGAAACACAGAAATTGCATCGGGATTAAATACAACAGTCACCATGTGCACTTTCCTCCACGTGAGTACTGTCTCAAAGAATTTACGATTTGATCGTTCCCTGGGAGATCAGTAGTAGTTTCCGATGCACATCTAGAAGCAATCTGTAATCTGTGGACTATAAGAGTGTTGATGAAACACAGAAATTGCATCGGATTGAATACAACAGTCACCATGCGCACTTTCCTCCATGGGAGTAATGTTTCAAACAGTCGACGCTTTGATCGTTCCCTGGAAGACCAGTAGTAGTTTCCGATGCACATCTGGAGATATTCTGTAATCTGTGGACTATCCGACTGTTGATAAACACAGAAATTGCATCAGGATTGAATACAACAGTCACAATCCGCACTTTCCTGCATGGGAGTAATTCTAAAACAGTCTACACTTTGATCATGCCCTGAAAGACCAGTAGTAGTTTCCGATGCACCTCTGGAGGCATTCTGTAATCTGTGGACTATCAGAGTGTTGATGAAACACAGAAATTGAATCGGGATTGAATACAACAGTCACCATGCGCAGTTTCCTCCATGGGAGTAATTCTCAAACAGTCTACGCTTTGATCGTTCCCTGGAAGACCACTAGTAGTTTCCGATGCACATGTGAAGGCATTCTGTAATCTGTTTACTATCAGAGTGTTGATGAAACACAAAAATTGTATCGGGATTGAATACAACAGTCACAATGCGCACTTTCCTGCATGGGAGTAATTCTCAAAAGGTCTACATTTTGATCATGCCCTGGAAGACCAGTAGTAGTTTCCGATGCACATCTGGAGGCATTCTGTAATCTGTGGACTATAAGAGTGTTGATGAAACACAGAAATTACATCGGGATTGAATGCAACAGTCAAAATCCGCACTTTCCTCCATGGGAGTAATGTCCCTCACAGTCTACGCTTTGATCGTTCCCTGCAAGACAAGTATTAGTTTCCGATGCACATCTGGAGGCTTTCTGTAATCTGTGGACTTTCAGAGTGTTGATGAAACACAGAAGTGCATCGGGATTGAATACAACAGTCACCATGCGCACTTTCCAGCATGGGAATAATTCTCAAACACTGTACGCTTTAATCGTTCCCTGGACGACCAGTAGTAGTTTCCGATGCACAGCTGGTGGCATTCTGTAATCTGTCGACTATCAGAGTGTTGATGAAACACAGTATTTGCATCGGGATTGATAACAACAGTCACCATGCGCCCTTTCCTCCATGGGAGTAATTCTCAAACATTCTCCGCTTTGATCGTTCCCTGGCAGACCAGTGGTAGTTTCCGATGCACATTTAAAAGCAATCTGTAATCTGTGGACTATAAGAGTGTTGATGAAACACAGAAATTGCGTCGGGATTGAATACAACAGTCACCATGCGCACTTTCCTCCACGTGAGTACTGTCTCAAAGAATTTACGCTTTGATCGTTCCCTGGAAGATCAGTAGTAGTTTCCGATGCACATCTAGAAGCAATCTGTACTCTGTGGACCATAACAGTGTTGATGAAACACAGAAATTGCATCGGGATTGAATACAACAGTCACCATGCGCACTTTCCTCCATGGGAGTAATGTTTCAAACAGTCGACGCATTGATCGTTCCCTGGAAGACCAGTAGTAGTTTCCGATGCACATCTGGAGATATTCTGTAATCTGTGGACTTTCCGACTGTTGATAAACACCGAAATTGCACCGGGATTGAATACAACAGTCACAATCCGCACTTTCCTGCATGGGAGTAATTCTCAAACAGTCTACACTTTGATCATGCCCTGAAAGACCAGTTGTAGTTTCCGATGCACCTCTGGAGGCATTCTGTAATCTGTGGACTATCAGAGTGTTGATGAAACACAAAAATTACATCGGGATTGAATGCAACAGTCAATATCCGCACTTTCCTCCATGGGAGTAATGTCCATAACAGTCTACGCTTTGATCGTTCCCTGCAAGACCAGTAGTAGTTTCCGATGCACATCTGGTGGCATTCTGTAATCTGTCGACTATCAGAGTGTTGATGAAACACAGAAGTTGCATCGGGATTGATTACAACAGTCACCATGCGCCCTTTCCTCCATGGGAGTAATTCTCAAACATTCTACGCTTTGATCGTTCCCTGGAAGACCAGTGGTAGTTTCCGATGCACATCTACAAGCAATCTGTAATGTGTGGACTATAAGAGTGTTGATGAAACACAGAAATTGCATCGGGATTGAATACAACAGTCACCATGCGCACTTTCCTCCATGGGAGAAATGTTTCAAACAGTCGACGCTTTGATCGTTCCCTGGAAGACCAGTAGTAGTTTCCGATACACATCTGGAGATATTCTGTAATCTGTGGACTATCCGACTCTTGATAAACACAGAAATTGCACCAGGATTGAATACAACAGTCACAATCCGCACTCTCCTGCATGGGAGTAATTCTAAAACAGTCTACACTTTGATCATGCCCTGAAAGACCAGTAGTAGTTTCCGATGCACCTCTGGAGGCATTCTGTAATCTGTGGATTATCAGAGTTTTGATGAAACACAGAAATTGAATCGGGATTGAATACAACAGTCACCATGCGCAGTTTCCTCCATGGGAGTAATTCTCAAACAGTCTACGCTTTAATCATTCCCTGGAAGACCTGTAGTAGTTTCCGATGCACATCTGTAGGCATTCTGTAATCTGTTTACTATCAGAGTGTTGATGAAACACAGAAATTGCATCGGGATTGATTACAACAGTCACCATGCGCCCTTTCCTCCATGGGAGTAATTCTCAAACATTCTACGCTTTGATCGTTCCCTGGAAGACCAGTGGTAGTTTCCAATGCACATCTAAAAGCAATCTGTAATCTGTGGACTATAAGAGTGTTGATGAAACACAGAAATTGCGTCGTGATTGAATACAACAGTCACCATGCGCACTTTCCTCCACGTGAGTACTGTCTCCAAGAATTTACGCTTTGATCGTTCCCTGGAAGATCAGTAGTAGTTTCCGATGCACATCTAGAAGCAATCTGTAATCTGTGGACTATAAGAATGTTGATGAAACACGGAAATTGCATCGGGATTGAATACAACAGTCACCATGCGCACTTTCCCCCATGGGAGTAATGTTTCAAACAGTCGACGCTTTGATCGTTCCCTGGAAGACCAGTAGTAGTTTCCGATGCACATCTGGAGATATTCTGTAATCTGTGGACTTCCCGACTGTTGATAAACACAGAAATTGCACCGGGATTCAATACAACAGTCACAATCCGCACTTTCCTGCATGGGAGTAATTCTCAAAAGGTCTACATTTTGATCATGCCCTGGAAGACCAGTAGTAGTTTCCGATGCACATCTGGAGGCATTCTGTAATCTGTTTACTATCAGAGTGTTGATGAAACACAGAAATTGCATCGGGATTGATTACAACAGTCACCATGCGCCCTTTCCTCCATGGAGTAATTCTCAAACATTCTACGCTTTGATCGTTCCCTGGAAGACCAGTGGTAGTTTCCGATGCACATCTACAAGCAATCTGTAATGTGTGGACTATAAGGGTGTTGATGAAACACAGAAATTGCTTCGGGATTGAATACAACAGTCACCATGTGCACTTTCCTCCACGTGAGTACTGTTTCAAAGAATTTACGCTTTGATCGTTCCCTGGGAGATCAGTAGTAGTTTCCGATGCACATCTAGAAGCAATCTGTAATGTGTGGACTATAAGAGTGTTGATGAAACACAGAAATTGCATCGGGATTGAATACAACAGTCACCATGCGCACTTTCCTCCATGGGAATAATGTTTCAAACAGTCGACGCTTTGATCGTTCCCTGGAAGACCAGTAGTAGTTTCCGATACACATCTGGAGATATTCTGTAATCTGTGGACTTTCCGACTGTTGAAAAACACAGAAATTGCACCAGGATTGAATACAACAGTCACAATCCGCACTTTCCTGCATGGGAGTAATTCTCAAACAGTCTACACTTCGATCATGCCCTGAAACACCAGTGGTAGTTTCCGATGCACCTCTGGGAGCATTCTGTAACCTGTGGACTATCAGAGTGTTGATGAAACACTGAAATTACATCGGGATTGAATGCAACAGTCAATATCCGCACTTTCCTCCATGGGAGTAATGTCCCTAACAGTCTACGCTTTGATCGTTCCCTGCAAGACTAGTAGTAGTTTCCGATGCACATCTGGAGGCTTTCTGTAATCTGTGGACTTTCAGAGTGTTGATGAAACACAGAAGTGCATCGGGATTGAATACAACAGTCACAATCCGCACTTTCCTGCATGGGAGTAATTCTAAAACAGTCTACACTTTGATCATGCCCTGAAAGACCAGTAGTAGTTTCCGATGCACCTCTGGAGGCATTCTGTAATCTGTGGATTATCAGAGTGTTGATGAAACACAGAAATTGAATCGGGATTGAATACAACAGTCATCATGCGCAGTTTCCTCCATGGGAGTAATTCTCAAACAGTCTACGCTTTAATCATTCCCTGGAAGACCTGTAGTAGTTTCCGATGCACATCTGTAGGCATTCTGTAATCTTTTTACTATCAGAGTGTTGATGAAACACAGAAATTGCATCGGGATTGATTACAACAGTCACCATGCGCCCTTTCCTCCATGGGAGTAATTCTCAAACATTCTACGCTTTATCGTTCCCTGGAAGACCAGTGGTAGTTTCCAATGCACATCTAAAAGCAATCTGTAATCTGTGGACTATAAGAGTGTTGATGAAACACAGAAATTGCGTCGTGATTGAATACAACAGTCACCATGCGCACTTTCCTCCACGTGAGTACTGTCTCCAAGAATTTACGCTTTGATCGTTCCCTGGAAGATCAGTAGTAGTTTCCGATGCACATCTACAAGCAATCTGTAATCTGTGGACTATAAGAATGTTGATGAAACACAGAAATTGCATCGGGATTGAATACAACAGTCACCATGCGCACTTTCCCCCATGGGAGTAATGTTTCAAACAGTCGACGCTTTGATCGTTCCCTGGAAGACCAGTAGTAGTTTCCGATGCACATCTGGAGATATTCTGTAATCTGTGGACTTCCCGACTGTTGATAAACACAGAAATTGCACCGGGATTCAATACAACAGTCACAATCCGCACTTTCCTGCAGGGGAGTAATTCTCAAACAGTCTACACTTTGATCAAGCCCTGAAAGACCAGTGGTAGTTTCCGATGCACCTCTGGAGGCATTCTGTAATCTGTGGACTATCAGAGTGTTGATGAAACACAGAAATTACATCGGGATTGAATGCAACAGTCAATATCCGCACTTTCCTCCATGGGAGTAATGTCCCTAACAGTCTACGCTTTGATCGTTCCCAGCAAGACAAGTAGTAGTTTCCGATGCACATCTGGAGGCTTTCTGTAATCTGTGGACTTTCAGAGTGTTGATGAAACACAGAAGTGCATCGGGATTGAATACAACAGTCACCATGCGCACTTTCCTCCATGGGAGTAATTCTCAAACATTCTACGCTTTAATCGTTCCCTGGACGACCAGTAGTAGTTTCCGATGCACATCTGGTGGCATTCTGTAATCTGTCGACTATCAGAGTGTTGATGAAACACAGAGGTTGCATCGGGATTGATTACAACAGTCACCATGCGCAATTTCCTCCATGGGAGTAATTCTCAAACATTCTACGATTTGATCGTTCCCTGGAAGACCAGTGGTAGTTTCCGATGCACATCTAGAAGCAATCTGTAATGTGTGGACTATAAGAGTGTTGATGAAACACAGAAATTGCATCGGGATTGAATACAACAGTCACCATGTGCACTTTGCTCCACGTAAGTACTGTCTCAAAGAATTTACGCTTTGATCGTTCCCTGAGAGATTAGTAGTGGTTTCCGATGCACATCTAGAAGCAATCTGTAATCTGTGGACTATAAGAGTGTTGATGAAACACAGAAATTGCATCGAGATTGAATACAACAGTCACCATGCGCACTTTCCTCCATGGGGTAATGTTTCAAACAGTCGACGCTTTGATCGTTCCCTGGAAGACCAGTAGTAGTTTCCGATGCATATCTGGAGATATTCTGTAATCTGTGGACGATCCGACTGTTGATAAACACAGAAATTGCATCGGGATTGAATACAACAGTCACAATCCGTACTTTCCTGCATGGGAGTAATTCTAAAACAGTCTACACTTTGATCATGCCCTGAAAGACCAGTAGTAGTTTCCGATGCACCTCTGGAGGCATTCTGTAATCTGTGGACTATCAGAGTGTTGATGAAACACAGAAATTGAATCGGGATTGAATACAACAGTCACCATGCGCAGTTTCCTCCATGGGAGTAATTCTCAAACGGTCTACATTTTGATCATGCCCTGGAAGACCAGTAGTAGTTTCCGATGCACATCTGGAGGCATTCTGTAATCTGTGGACTATCAGAGTGTTGGTGAAACACAGAAATTACATCGGGATTGAATGCAACAGTCAAAATCCGCACTTTCCTCCATGGGAGTAATGTCCCTCACAGTCTACGCTTTGATCGTTCCCTGCAAGACAAGTATTACTTTCCGATGCACATCTGGAGGCTTCCTGTAATCTGTGGACTTTCAGAGTGTTGATGAAACACAGAAGTGCATCGGGATTGAATGCAACAGTCACCATGCGCACTTTCCACCATGGGAATAATTCTCAAACATTCTACGTTTTAATCGTTCCCTGGACGACCAGTAGTAGTTTCCGATGCACATCTGGTGGCATTCTGTAATCTGTCGACTATCAGAGTGTTGATGAAACACAGAAGTGCATCGGGATTGAATACAACAGTCACCATGCGCACTTTCCTCCATGGGAGTAGTTCTCAAACATTCTACGCTTTAATCGTTCCCTGGACGACCAGTAGTAGTTTCCGATGCACATCTCGTGGCATTCTGTAATCTGTCGACTATCAGAGTGTTGATGAAACACAGAAATTGCGTCGGGATTGAATACAACAGTCACCATGCGCACTTTCCTCCACGTGAGTACTGTCTCAAAGAATTTACGCTTTGATCGTTCCCTGGAAGATCAGTAGTAGTTTCCGATGCACATCTGGAGATATTCTCTAATCTGTGGACATTCCGACTGTTGATAAACACAGAAATTGCACCGGGATTGAATACAACAGTCACAATCCGCACTTTCCTGCATGGGAGTAATTCTCAAACAGTCTACACTTTGATCATGCCCTGAAAGACCAGTGGTAGTTTCCGATGCACCTCTGGAGGCATTCTGTAATCTGTGGACTATCAGAGTGTTGATGAAACACAGAAATTACATCGGGATTGAATGCAACAGTCAATATCCGCACTTTCCTCCATGGGAGTAATTTCCCTAACAGTCTACGCTTTGATCGTTCCCTGCAAGACAAGTAGTAGTTTCCGATGCACATCTGGAGGCTTTCTGTAATCTGTGTACTTTCTGAGTGTTGATGAAACACAGAGGTGCATCGGGATTGAATACAACAGTCACCATTCGCACTTTCCTCCATGGGAGTAGTTCTCAAACATTCTACGCTTTAATCGTTCCCTGGACGACCAGTAGTAGTTTCCGATGCACATCTGGTGGCATTCTGTAATCTGTCGACTATCAGAGTGTTGATGAAACACAGAGGTTGCATCGGGATTGATTACAACAGTCACCATGCGCCCTTTCCTCCATGGGAGTAATTCTCAAACATTCTTCGCTTTGATCGTTCCCTGGAAGACCAGTGGTAGTTTCCGATGCACATCTAGAAGCAATCTGTAATGTGTGGACTATAAGAGTGTTGATGAAACACAGAAATTGCATCGGGATTGAATACAACAGTCACCATGTGCACTTTCCTCCATGTGAGTACTGTCTCAAAGTATTTACGCTTTGATCGTTCCCTGGGAGATCAGTAGTAGTTTCCGATGCACATCTAGAAGCAATCTGTAATCTGTGGACTATAAGAGTGTTGATGAAACACAGAAATTGCATCGGGATTGAATACAACAGTCACCATGCGCACTTTCCTCCAAGGGAGTAATGTTTCAAACAGGCGACGCTTTGATCGTTCCCTGGAAGACCAGTAGTAGTTTCCGATGCACATCTGGAGATATTCTGTAATCTGTGGACTATCCGACTCTTGATAAACACAGAAATTGCATCGGGATTGAATACAACAGTCACAATCCGCACTTTCCTGCGTGGGAGTAATTCTAAAACAGTCTACACTTTGATCATGCCCTGAAAGACCAGTAGTAGTTTCCGATGCACCTCTGGAGGAATTCTGTAATCTGTGGACTATCAGAGTGTTTATGAAACACAGAAATTGAATCGGGATTGAATACAAGAGTCACCATGCGCAGTTTCCTCCATGGGAGTAATTCTCAAACAGTCTACGCTTTAATCATTCCCTGGAAGACCTGTAGTAGTTTCCGATGCACATCTGGAGGCATTCTGTAATCTGTATACTATCAGAGTGTTGATGAAACACAGAAATTGCATCGGGATTGAATACAACAGTCACCATGAGCACTTTCCTCCACAGGAGTAATGTCTCAAACAGTTTACGCTTTGATCGTTCCCAGGAAGACCAGTAGTAGTTTAAGATGCCATCTGGAGGCATTCTGCTATCTGTGGACTATGAGAGTGTTGATGAAACACAGTAAATGCATCGGGATTGAATACAAAAGTCACCATGCGCACTTTCCTCTATGGGAGTAATGTCTCAAAGAGTTTACGCTTTGATCGTTCCCTGGAAGACCACTAGTAGTTTCCGATGCTCATCTGGAGGCATTCTGTAATCTGTGGACTATCAGAGTGTTGATGAAACATAGAAATTTCATAGGGATTGAATACAACAGTCACCATGCGCACTTTTCTCTAAGGGAGTAGTGTCTCAAAGAGTCTACGCCTTGATCGTTCCCTGGAAGACCAGAAGTAGTTTCCGATGCACATCTGGACTCATTCTGAAATCTGAGGACTAACTGAGTCTTGATGAAACACAGAAATTGCATCGGATTGAATACAACAGTCACCATGCGCACTTTCCTCCTTGGGAGTAATGTCTCAAACAGGCTACGCTTTGATCGTTCCCAGGAAGACCAGTAGTAGTTACCGATGAACATCTGGAGGCATTCTGTAATCTGTGGACTAACTGAGTGTTGATGAAACACAGAATTGCATCGGCATTGAATACAATAGTCACCATGCGCAATTTCCTCCATGGGAGTAATGTCTCAAACAGTCTACGCTTTGATCATTCCCTGGAAGCCCAGTAGTAGTCTCCGATGCACATCTGGTGCCATTCTGTAATCTGTGGATTATCAGAGTGTTGAGGAAACACAGATATTGCATCGGGATTGATTACAACAGTCACATTGCGCACTTTCCTCCATAAAAGTATTGTCTCGAACAGTCTACGCTTTGATCGTTCCCTGGAAGACCAGTAGTAGTTTCCGATGAACATCTGGAGGCATTCTGTAATCTGTGGACTATCAGAGTGTTGATGAAACACAGAAATTGCATCGGGATTGAATTCAACAGTCACCATGCGCACTCTCCTCCACGGGAGTAATGTCTCAAACAGTCTACGCTTTGATCGTTCCCTGGAAGACCAGTATTAGTTTCCGATGGACATCTGGTGGCATTCTGTAACATGTGGACTATCAGAGTGTTGATGAAACACAGAAATTGCATCGGGATTGAATACAACAGTCAGCATGCGCACTTTCCTCCATGGGAGTAATGTCTCTAACAGTCTACGCTTTGATCCTTTCCTACAAGACCAGTAGTAGTTTCCGATGCACATATGGAGGCTTTCTGTAATCTGTGGACTATCGGAGTGTTGATGAAACACAGAAACTGCATCGGGATTGAATACAACAGTCACTGTGAGCACTTTCCTCCATGGGAGTAATGTTTCAAAGAGTCTACGCTTTGATCGTTCCCTGGAAGACCAGAAGTAGTTTCCGATGCACATCTGGACTCATTCTGATATCTGAGGACTAACTGAGTCTTGATGAAACACAGAAATTGCATCGGATTGAATACAACAGTCACCATGCGCACTTTCCTCCTTGGGAGTAATGTCTCAAACAGGCTACGCTTTGATCGTTCCCAGGAAGACCAGTAGTAGTTACCGATGAACATCTGGAGGCATTCTGTAATCTGTGGACTAACTGAGTGTTGATGAAACACAAAATTGCATCGGGATTGAATACAATAGTCACCATGCGCAATTTCCTCCATGGGAGTAATGTCTCAAACAGTCTACACTTTGATCATGCCCTGAAAGACCAGTAGTAGTATCCGATGCACCTCTGGAGCCATTCTGTAATCTGTGGACTATGAGAGTGTTGATGAAACACAGAAATTGCATCGGGATTGAATACAACAGTCACTTTACGCACTTTCCTCCATAAAAGTAATGCCTCGAACAGTCTACGCTGTGATCGTTCCCTGGAAGACCAGTAGTAGTTTCCGATGAACATCTGGAGGCATTCTGTAATCTGTGGACTATCAGAGTGTTGACGAAACACAGAAATTGCATCGGGATTGAATACGACAGTCACCATGCGCACTCTCCTCCATGGGAGTGATGTCTCTAACAGTCTACGCTTTGATCGTTCCCTGCAAGACCAGTAGTAGTTTCCTATGCACATCTGGAGACATTCTGTGATCTGTGGAGTATCAGAGTTTTGATGAAATACAGAAATTGCATTGGGATTGAATACAACAGTCACCATGCGCACTTTCCTTCATGGGAGTAATGTCTCAAACAGTCTACGCTTCGATCGTTCCCTGGGAGACCAGTAGTAGTTTCCGATGCACATCTGGAGATATTCTGTAATCTGTAGACAATCAGAATGTTGATGAAACACAGAAATTGCATCGGGATTGAATACAACAGGCACAATGCGCAGTTTCCTGCATGGGAGTAATTCTCAAACGGTCTACATTTTGATCATGCCCTGGAAGACCAGTAGTAGTTTCCGATGAACATCTGGAGTCATTCTGTAATCTGTGGACTACCAGGGTGTTGATGAAACACATAAATTGCATCGGGATTGAATACAACAGTCACATTACGCACTTTCCTCCATATAAGTTATGTCTCGAACAGTCTACGATTTGATCGTTCCCTGGAAGACCAGTAGTTGTTTCCGATGAACATCTGGAGGCATTCTGTAATCTGTGGACTATCAGAGTGTTGATGAAACACAGAAATTGCATCGGGATTGAACACAACAGTCACCATGCGCACTCTCCTCCATGGGTGTAATATCCCTAACAGTCTACGCTTTGATCGTTCCCTGCAAGACCAGTAGTAGTTTCCGATGCACATATGGAGGCTTTCTGTAATCTGTGGACTATCAGAGTGTTATTGGAACACAGAAATTGCATCGGGATTGAATACAACAGTCACCATGAGCACTTTTCACCATGGGAGTAATGTTTCAAACAGTCTACGCTTTGATCGTGCCCTGCAAGACCAGTAGTAGTTTCCGATGCACATCTGGAGATATTCTGTAATCTGTGGACTATCAGACTGTTGATGAAACACAGAAATTGCATCGGGATTGAATACAACAGTCACCATGCGCACTTTCCTGCATGGGAGTAATGTCTCAAACAGTCTACGCTTTGATCGTTCCCTGGAAAACCAGTAGTAGTTTCCGATGAACATCTGGAGGCATTCTGTAATCTGTGGACTATCAGAGTGTTGATGAATCACAGAAATTGCATCGGGATTAAATCTAACAGTCACCATGAGCACTTTCCTCCATGGGAGTAATGTCTCAAACAGTCTACGCTTTGATCGTTCCCTGGAAGACCAGTAGTAGTTTCCGATGCACATCTGGAGACATTCTGTAATCTGTGGAGTATCAGAGTGTTGATGAAACACAGAAATTGCATTGGGATTGAGTACAACAGTCACCATGCGCACTTTCCTCCATGGGAGTAATGTCTCAAACAGTCTACGCTTTGATCGTTCCCTGGGAGACCAGTAGTAGTTTCCGATGCAGAACTGGAGATATTCCGTATTCTGTGGACTATAAGAGTGTTGATGAAACACAGAAATTGCATCGGGATGGAATACAACAGTCACCATGCGCACTTTCCTTCATGGGAGTAATTCTCAAACATTCTACGTTTTGATCGTTCCCTGGAAGACCAGTGGTAGTTTCCGATGCACATCTGTTGGCATTCTGTAACCTGTGGACTATCAGAGTGTTGATGAAACACAAAAATTGCAATGGGATTGAATACAACAGTCACAATGCGCACTTTCCTCCATGGGAGTAATTTTCAAACATTCTACGTTTTGATCGTTCCCTGGAAGACCAGTGGTAGTTTCCGATGCACATCTGGTGGCATTCTGTAACCTGTGGACTATCAGAGTGTTGATGAAACACAAAAATTGCAATGGGATTGAATACAACAGTCACAACGCGCACTTTCCTCCACGTGAGTAATGTCTCAAAGAGTTTACGCTTTGATCGTTCCCTGGAGGATCAGTAGTAGTTTCCGATGCACATCTGGAGATATTCTGTAATCTGTGGACTATACGAGTGTTGATGAAACACAGATTGCATCGGGATGGAATACAACAGTCACCATGCGCACTTTCCTCCATGGGAGTAATTCTCAAACATTCTACGCTTTGATCGATCCCTTGAAGAACAGTAGTAGTCTCTGATGAACATCTATAGGCTTTCTGTAATCTGTGGACTATCAGGATGTTGATGAAACACAGAAATTGCATCGGGATTGAATACAACAGTCACCATGCGCACTTACCTCCATGGGAGTAATGTCTCAAACAGTCTACGCTTTAATCATTCCCTGAAAGACCTGTAGTAGTTTCCGATGCACATCTGGAAGCATTCTGTAATCTGTACACTATCAGAGTGTTGATGAAACACAGAAATTGCATCGGGATTGAATACAACAGTCACCATGCGCACTTTCATCCACGGGAGTAATGTCTCAACGAGTCTACGCTTTGATCGTTCCCTGGAAGACCAGTAGTTGTTTCCGATGGACATCTGGTGGCATTCTGTAATCTGTGGACTATCAGAGTGTTGATGAAACACGAATATTGCATCGGGTTTGAATGCAACAGTCAATATCCGCACTTTCCTCCACAGGAGTAATGTCTCACACAGTCTACACTTTAATCATTCCCTGAAAGACGTGTAGTAGTTTCCGATGCACATCTGGAGGCGTTCTGTAATCTGTACACTATCAGAGTGTTGATGAAACACAGAAATTGCATCGGGATAGAATACAACAGTCACCATGCGCACTTTCCTCCATGGGAGTAATGTCTCAAACAGTCTACGCTTTGATCGTTCCCTGGAAGACCAGTAGTAGTTTCCGATGCACATCTGGAGACATTCTGAAACCTGTGGACTAACTGAGTGTTGATGAAACACAGAAATTGCATCGGGATTGAATACAACAGTCACCATGCGCACTTTCCTCCATGGGAGTAATGTCTCAAACAGTCTACGCTTTGATCGTTCCCAGGAAGACCAGTATAGTTTCCGATGAACATCTGGAGGCATTCTGTAATCTCTGAACTGTCAGAGTGTTGAAGAAATACAGAAATTGAATCCGGATTGAATACAACAGTCACCATGTTCACTTCCCTCCATGGAAGTAATGTCTCAAACAGTCTACGCTTTGATCGTTCCTGGAAGACCAGTAGTAGTTTCCGATGCACATCTAGAGGCATTCTGTAATCTGTGGACTATCAGAGTGTTGATGAAACACAGAAATTGCATCGGGATTGAACACAACAGTCTTCATGCGCACTCTCCTCCATGGGAGTAATGTCCCTAACAGTCTACGCTTTGATCGTTCCCTGCAAGACCAGTAGTAGTTTCCGATGCACATATGGAGACTTTCTGTAATCTGTGGACTATCAGAGTGTTGTTGAAACACGGAAATTGCATCGGTATTGAATACAACAGTCACCATGCGCACTTTCCTCCATGGGAGTAATGTTTCAAACAATCTACGCTTTGATCGTTCCCTGCAAGACCAGTAGTAGTTTCCGATGCACATCTGGAGATAATCTGTAGTCTGTGGACTATCAGACTGTTGATGAAACACAGAAATTGCATCCTGATTGAATACAACAGTCACCATGCTTACTTTCCTGCATGGGAGTAATGTCTCAAACAGTCTACGCTTTGATCGATCCCTGGAAGACCAGTAGTAGTTTCCGATGAACATCTGGAGGCATTCTGTAATCTGTAGACTATCAGAGCGTTTATGAAACACAGAAATTGCATCGGTATTGAATACAACAGTCAACATGCGCACTTTCCTCCATGGGAGTAATTCTCAAACATTCTAGTCTTTAATCGTTCCCTGGAAGACCAGTAGTAGTTTCCGATGCACATCTGGTGGCATTCTGTAATCTGTAGATTATCAGAGTGTTGATGAAAAACATAAATTGCATCGTAATTGATTACAACAGTCACCATGCGTACTTTCCTCCATGGGAGTAATTTTCAAACATTCTACGTTTTGATCGTTCCCTGGAAGACCAGTGGTAGTTTCCGATGCACATCTGGAGGCATTCTGTAATCTGTACACTATCAGAGTGTTGATGAAACACAGAAATTGCATCGGGATTGAATACAACAGTCACCATGCGCACTTTCATCCACGGGAGTAATGTCTCAACGAGTCTACGCTTTGATCGTTCCCTGGAAGACCAGTAGTTGTTTCCGATGGACATCTGGTGGCATTCTGTAATCTGTGGACTATCAGAGTGTAGATGAAACACGAATATTGCATCGGGATTGAATGCAACAGTCAATATCCGCACTTTCCTCCACAGGAGTAATGTCTCACACAGTCTACGCTTTAATCATTCCCTGAAAGACCTGTAGTAGTTTCCGATGCACATCTGGAGGCGTTCTGTAATCTGTACACTATCGGAGTGTTGATGAAACACAGATATTGCATCGGGATTGAATACAACAGTCACCATGCGCACTTTCCTCCATGAGAGTAATGTATCAAACAGTCTACGCTTTGATCGTTCCCTGGAAGACCAGTAGTAGTTTCCGATGCACATCTGGAGACATTCTGTAATCTGTGGAGTATCAGATTGTTGACGAAACACAGAAATTGCATTGGGATTGAATACAACAGTCACCATGCGCACTTTCCTCCATGGGAGCAATGTCTCAAACAGTCTACGCTTTGATCGCTCCCTGGAAGACCAGTAGAAGTTTCCGATGCACATCTGGAGGCATTCTGTAATCATTGGACTATCAGAGTTTTGATGAAACACAGAATTTGCAACGGGATTGAATATAAGAGTCACCATGCGCACCTTCCTCCATGGGAGTAATGTCTCAAAGAGTTTACGCTTTGAAAGTTCCCTGAAAGACCTGTAGTAGTTTCCGATGCACATCTGGAGGCATTCTGTAATCTGTACACTATCAGAGTGTTGATGAAACACAGAAATTGCATCGGGATTGAATACAACAGTCACCATGCGCACTTTCCTCCATGGGAGTAATGTCTCAAACAGTCTACGCTTTGATCGTTCCCTGGAAGACCAGTAGTAGTTTCCGATGCACATCTGGAGTCATTCTGTAATCTGTGGAGTATCAGGTTGTTGATGAAACACAGAAATTGCATTGGGATTGAATACAACAGTCACCATGCGCACTTTCCTCCATGGGAGCAATGTCCCAAACAGTCTACGCTTTGATCGCTCCCTGGAAGACCAGTAAAAGTTTCCGATGCACATCTGGAGGCATTCTGTAATCAGTGGACTATCAGAGTGTTGATGAAACACAGAATTTGCAACGGGATTGAATATAAGAGTCACCATGCGCACCTTCCTCCATGGGAGTAATGTCTCAAAGAGTTTACGCTTTGAAAGATCCCTGGAAGACCAGTAGTAGTTTCCGATGCACATCTGGAGGCATTCTATAATCTGTGGAGTATCAGAGTTTTGATGAAACACAGAAATTAAATTGTGATTGAATACAACAGTCTCCATGTGCACCTTCCTCCATGGGAGTAATGTCTCCAAGAGTTTACGCTTTGATTGTTCCCTGGAAGACCAGTAGTAATTTCCGATGGACATCTGGAGGCATTTTGTAATCTGTGGACTATCAGAGTGTTGATGAAACACAGAAATTGCATCGGGATTGAATACAACAGTCACCATGCGCACTTTCCTCCATGGGAGTATTGTCTCAAAAAGTCTACGCCTTGATCGTTCCCTGGAAGACCAGAAGTAGTTTAAGATGCACATCTGGAGGCATTCTGAAATCTGTGGACTAACTGAGTGTTGATGAAACACAGAAATTGCATCGGGATTGAATACAACATTCACCATGCGCACTTTCCTCCATGGGAGTAATGTCTCAAACAGTCTACGCTTTGATCGTTCCCAGGAAGACCAGTATAGTTTCCGATGAACATCTGGAGGCATTCTGTAATCTCTGAACTGTCAGAGTGTTGAAGAAATACAGAAATTGCATCGGAATTGATTACAACAGTCACCATGCGTACTTTCCTCCATGGGAGTAATGTCTCAAACAGTCTACGCTTTGATCGTTCCCTGGAAGACCTGTAGTAGTTTCCGATGCACATCTGGAGGCATTCTGTAACCTGTGGACTATCAAAGTGATGATGAAACACAGAAAATGCATCGGGATTGATACAACAGTCACCATGCGCACTTTCCTCCATGAGAGTAATGTCTCAAAGAGTTTACGCTTTGATCGTTCCATGGAAGGCTAGTAGTAGTTTCCGATGAACATCTGGAGGCATTCTGTAATCTGTGGACTATCAGTGTGTTGATGAAACACAGAAAATGCATCGGGATTGAATACAACAGTCACATTACGCACTTTCCTCCATAAAAGTAATGTCTCGAACAGTCTACGCTTTGATCGTTCCCTGGAAGACCAGTAGTAGTTTCCGATGAACATCTGGAGGCATTCTGTAATCTGTGGACTATCAGAGTGTTAATGAAACACAGAAATTGAATCGGGATTAAATACAACAGTAACCAAGAGCACTTTCCTCCATGGGAGTAATGTTTCAAACAGTCTACGCTTTGATCGTTCCCTGGAAGACCAGTAGTAGTTTCCGATGCACATCTGGCGATATTCTGCAAACTGTGGACTATCAGACAGTTGATGAAACACAGAAATTGCATCGGGATTGAATACAACAGTCACCATGGGTACTTTCCTACATGGGAGTAATATCTCAAACAGTCTACGCTTTGATCGTGCCCTGGAAGACCTGTAGTAGATTCCGATGCAAATCTGGAGGCATTCTGTAACCTGTAGACTATCAGAGTGTTGATGAAACACAGAAATTGCATCGGGATTGAATACAACAGTCACCATGCGCACTCTCCTCCATGGGAGTAATGTCTCAAACAGTCTACGCTTTGATCGTTCTCTGGAAGACCAGTAGTAGTTTCCGTTGCAACATCTGGTGGCATTCTGTAATCTGTAGACTATCAGACTGTTGATGAAACACAGAAATTGCATCGTGATTGAATACTACAGTCACCATGCGAACCTTCCTCCATGGGAGTAATGTCTCAAAGACTTTACGCTTTGATCGTTTCCTGGAAGACCAGTAGTAGTTTCCGATGCACATCTCGAGGTATTTTGAAAAGTGTGACCAACTGACTGTTGATGAAACACAGAAATTGCATCGGGATTGAATACAACAGTCACCATTCGCACTCTCCTCCACGGGGGTAATGTCTCAAACAGTCTACGCTTTGATCGTTCCCTGCAAGACCAGTAGTAGTTTCTTATGCACATATGGAGGCTTTCTGTAATCTGTGGTATATCAGAGTGTTGATGAAACACAGAATTTGCATCGGGATTGAATACAACAGTCACCATGGGTACTTTCCTACATGGGAGTAATATCTCAAACAGTCTACGCTTTGATCGTGCCCTGGAAGACCTGTAGTAGATTCCGATGCAAATCTGGAGGCATTCTGTAATCTGTAGACTATCAGAGTGTTGATGAAACACAGAAATTGCATCGGGATTGAATACAACAGTCACCATGCGCACTTTCCTCCATGGGAGTAATGTCTCAAACAGTCTACGCTTTGATCGTTCCCTGGAAAGCCAGTAGTAGTTTCCGTTGCAACATCTGGTGGCATTCTGTAATCTGTAGACTATCAGAGTGTTGATGAAACACAGAAATTGCATCGGTATTGAATACAACAGTCACCATGCGCACTTTCCTCCACGGGAGTAATGTCTCAAACAGTCTACGCTTTGATCGTTCCCTGGAAGACCAGTAGTAGTTTCCGATGAACATCTGGAGTCATTCTGTAATCTGTGGACTATCAGAGTGTTGATGAAACACAGAAATTGCATCGGGATTGAATACAACAGTCACCGTGAGCACTTTCCTCCACGGGAGTAGTGTCTTAAACAGTCTACGCTTTGATCGTTCCCTTTAAGACCAGTAGTAGTTTCCGATGCACATCTGGTGTCATTCTGTAATCTGTGGTATATCAGAGTGTTGATGAAACACAGAATTTGCATCGGGATTGAATACAACAGTCACCATGCGAACCTTCCTCCGTGGGAGTAATGTCTCAAAGACTTTACGCATTGATCGTTCCCTGGAAGACCAGTAGTAGTTTCCGATGCACATCTGGAGTCATTCTGTAATCTGTGGAGTATCAGAGTGTTGATGAAACACAGAAATTAAATCGTGATTGAATACAACAGTCACCATGCCCACTTCCCTCCAAGGGAGTAGTGTCTTAAAGAGTATACGCCTTGATCTTTCCCTGGGAGACCAGAAGTAGTTTCCGATGCACATCTGGAGTCATTCTGAAATCTGTGGACTAACTGAGTGTTGATGAAACACAGAATTTGCATCGGGATTGAATACAACAGTCACCATGCGAAACTTCCTCCGTGGGAGTAATGTCTCAAAGACTTTACGCATTGATAGTTCCCTGGAAGACCAGTAGTAGTTTCCGATGGACATCTGGTGGCATTCTGTAATATGTGGACTATCAGAGTGTTGATGAAATACAGAAATTGAATCGGGATTGAATACAACAGTCAACAGGTTCACTTCCCTCCATGGGAGTAATGTCTCAAACAGTCTACGCTTTGATCGTTCCCTGGAAGACCAGTAGTAGTTTCCGATGCACATCAGGTGGCATTCTGTAATCTGTGGACTATCAGACTGATGATGAAACACAAACATTGAATCTGGATTGAATACAACGGTCACCATGCGCACTTTCCTCCATGGGAGTAATGTCTGAAACTGTTTACGCTTTGATCGTTCCCAGGAAGTCCAGTAGTAGCTTCCGATGCACATATCGATGTATTTTGAAATCTGTGGGCCAACTGAGTGTTGATGAAACACAGAAATTGCATCGGGATTGAATACAACAGTCACCATTCGCACTCTTCTCCACGGGAGTAATGTCTCAAACAGTATACGCTTTGATCGTTTCCTGCAAGACCAGTAGTAGTTTCCGATGCACATCTGGAGGCATTCTGTAATCTGTGGACTATCAGAGTGTTGATGAAACACAGAAATTGCATCGGGATTGAATACAACAGTCACATTGCGCACTTTCCTCCATAAAAGTAATGTCTCGAACAGTCTACGCTTTAATAGTTCCCTGGAAGACCAGTAGTAGTTTCCGATGCACATCTCGAGGTATATTGAAAAGTGTGACCAACTGACTGTTGATGAAACACAGAAATTGCATCGGGATTGAATACAACAGTCACCATTCGCACTCTCCTCCACGGGAGTAATGTCTCAAACAGTCTACGCTTTGATCGTTCCCTGGAAGACCAGTAGTAGTTTCCGATGCACATCTGGAGGCATTCTGTAACCTGTGGACTATCAGAGTGTTGATGGAACACAGAAAATGCATCGGGATTGATACAACAGTCACCATGCGCACTTTCCTCCATGAGAGTAATGTCTCAAAGAGTTTACGCTTTGATCGTTCCATGGAAGGCTAGTAGTAGTTTCCGATGCACATCTGGAGGCATTCTGTAATCTGTGGACTATCAGTGTGTTGATGAAACACAGAAAATGCATCGGGATTGAATACAACAGTCACATTACGCACTTTCCTCCATAAAAGTAATGTCACGAACAGTCTACGCTTTGATCGTTCCCTGGAAGACCAGTAGTAGTTTCCGATGAACATCTGGAGGCATTCTGTAATCTGTGTACTATCAGAGTGTTGATGAAACACAGAAATTGAATCGGGATTAAATACAACTGTAACCAAGAGCACTTTCCTCCATGGGAGTAATGTTTCAAACAGTCTACGCTTTGATCGTGCCCTGGAAGACCTGTAGTAGATTCCGATGCAAATCTGGAGGCATTCTGTAACCTGTAGACTATCAGAGTGTTGATGAAACACAGAAATTGCATCGGGATTGAATACAACAGTCACCATGAGCACTTTCCTCCATGGGAGTAATGTCTCAAACAGTCTACGCTTTGATCGTTCCCTGGAAGACCAGTAGTAGTTTCCGTTGCAACATCTGGTGGCATTCTGTAATCTGTAGACTATCAGACTGTTGATGAAACACAGAAATTGCATCGTGATTGAATACTACAGTCACCATGCGAACCTTCCTCCATGGGAGTAATGTCTCAAAGACTTTACGCTTTGATCGTTCCCCGGAAGACCAGTAGTAGTTTCCGATGCACATCTCGAGGTATTTTGAAAAGTGTGACCAACTGACTGTTGATGAAACACAGAAATTGCATCGGGATTGAATACAACAGTCACCATTCGCACTCTCCTCCACGGGGGTAATGTCTCAAACAGTCTACGCTTTGATCGTTCCCTGCAAGACCAGTAGTAGTTTCTTATGCACATATGGAGGCTTTCTGTAATCTGTGGTATATCAGAGTGTTGATGAAACACAGAATTTGCATCGGGATTGAATACAACAGTCACCATGGGTACTTTCCTACATGGGAGTAATATCTCAAACAGTCTACGCTTTGATCGTGCCCTGGAAGACCTGTAGTAGATTCCGATGCAAATCTGGAGGCATTCTGTAATCTGTAGACTATCAGAGTGTTGATGAAACACAGAAATTGCATCGGGATTGAATACAACAGTCACCATGCGCACTCTCCTCCATGGGAGTAATGTCTCAAACAGTCTACGCTTTGATCGTTCCCTGGAAGACCAGTAGTAGTTTCCGTTGCAACATCTGGTGGCATTCTGTAATCTGTAGACTATCAGAGTGTTGATGAAACACAGAAATTGCATCGGTATTGAATACAACGGTCACCATGCGCACTTTCCTCCACGGGAGTAATGTCTCAAACAGTCTACGCTTTGATCGTTCCCTGGAAGACCAGTAGTAGTTTCCGATGAACATCTGGAGTCATTCTGTAATCTGTGGACTATCAGAGTGTTGATGAAACACAGAAATTGCATCGGGATTGAATACAACAGTCACCGTGCGCACTTTCCTCCACGGGAGTAGTGTCTTAAACAGTCTACGCTTTGATCGTTCCCTTTAAGACCAGTAGTAGTTTCCGATGCACATCTGGTGTCATTCTGTAATCTGTGTTATATCAGAGTGTTGATGAAACACAGAAATTGCATCGGTATTGAATACAACGGTCACCATGCGCACTTTCCTCCACGGGAGTAATGTCTCAAACAGTCTACGCTTTGATCGTTCCCTGGAAGACCAGTAGTAGTTTCCGATGAACATCTGGAGTCATTCTGTAATCTGTGGAGTATCAGAGTGTTGATGAAACACAGAAATTAAATCGTGATTGAATACAACAGTCACCATGCCCACTTCCCTCCAAGGGAGTAGTGTCTCAAAGAGTATACGCCTTGATCTTTCCCTGGGAGACCAGAAGTAGTTTCCGATGCACATCTGGAGTCATTCTGAAATCTGTGGACTAACTGAGTGTTGATGAAACACAGAATTTGCATCGGGATTGAATACAACAGTCACCATGCGAAACTTCCTCCGTGGGAGTAATGTCTCAAAGACTTTACGCATTGATCGTTCCCTGGAAGACCAGTAGTAGTTTCCGATGGACATCTGGTGGCATTCTGTAATATGTGGACTATCAGAGTGTTGATGAAATACAGAAATTGAATCGGGATTGAATACAACAGTCAACAGGTTCACTTCCCTCCATGGGAGTAATGTCTCAAACAGTCTACGCTTTGATCGTTCCCTGGAAGACCAGTAGTAGTTTCCGATGCACATCAGGTGGCATTCTGTAATCTGTGGACTATCAGACTGATGATGAAACACAAACATTGAATCTGGATTGAATACAACGGTCACCATCCGCACTTTCCTCCATGGGAGTAATGTCTGAAACTGTTTACGCTTTGATCGTTCCCAGGAAGTCCAGTAGTAGCTTCCGATGCACATATCGATGTATTTTGAAATCTGTGGACCAACTGAGTGTTGATGAAACACAGAAATTGCATCGGGATTGAATACAACAGTCACCATTCGCACTCTTCTCCACGGGAGTAATGTCTCAAACAGTATACGCTTTGATCGTTTCCTGCAAGACCAGTAGTAGTTTCCGATGCACATCTGGAGGCATTCTGTAATCTGTGGACTATCAGAGTGTTGATGAAACACAGAAATTGCATCGGGATTGAATACAACAGTCACATTGCGCACTTTCCTCCATAAAAGTAATGTCTCGAACAGTCTACGCTTTGATAGTTCCCTGGAAGACCAGTAGTAGTTTCCGATGCACATCTCGAGGTATATTGAAAAGAGTGACCAACTGACTGTTGATGAAACACAGAAATTGCATCGGGATTGAATACAACTGTAACCAAGAGCACTTTCCTCCATGGGAGTAATGTTTCAAACAGTCTACGCTTTGATCGTTCCCTGGAAGACCAGTAGTAGTTTCCGATGCACATCTGGCGATATTCTGCAATCTGTGGACTATCAGACTGTTGATGAAACACAGAAATTGCATCGGGATTGAATACAACAGTCACCATGGGTACTTTCCTACATGGGAGTAATATCTCAAACAGTCTACGCTTTGATCGTGCCCTGGAATACCTGTAGTAGATTCCGATGCAAATCTGGAGGCATTCTGTAATCTGTAGACTATCAGAGTGTTGATGAAACACAGAAATTGCATCGGGATTGAATACAACAGTCACCATTCGCACTCTCCTCCACGAGAGTAATGTCTCAAACAGTCTACGCTTTGATCGTTCCCTGGAAGACCAGTAGTAGTTTCCGATGCACATCTGGAGATATTCTGCAATCTGTGGACTATCAGAGTGTTGATGAAACACAGAAATTGCATCGGGATTGAATACAACAGTCACCATGGGTACTTTCCTCCATGAGAGTAATGTCTCAAAGAGTTTACGCTTTGATCGTTCCATGGAAGGCTAGTAGTAGTTTCCGATGCACATCTGGAGGCATTCTGTAATCTGTGGACTATCAGTGTGTTGATGAAACACAGAAAATGCATCGGGATTGAATACAACAGTCACATTACGCACTTTCCTCCATAAAAGTAATGTCACGAACAGTCTACGCTTTGATCGTTCCCTGGAAGACCAGTAGTAGTTTCCGATGAACATCTGGAGGCATTCTGTAATCTGTGGACTATCAGAGTGTTGATGAAACACAGAAATTGAATCGGGATTAAATACAACTGTAACCAAGAGCACTTTCCTCCATGGGAGTAATGTTTCAAACAGTCTACGCTTTGATCGTTCCCTGGAAGACCAGTAGTAGTTTCCGATGCACATCTGGCGATATTCTGCAATCTGTGGACTATCAGACTGTTGATGAAACACAGAAATTGCATCGGGATTGAATACAACAGTCACCATGGGTACTTTCCTACATGGGAGTAATATCTCAAACAGTCTACGCTTTGATCGTGCCCTGGAATACCTGTAGTAGATTCCGATGCAAATCTGGAGGCATTCTGTAATCTGTAGACTATCAGAGTGTTGATGAAACACAGAAATTGCATCGGGATTGAATACAACAGTCACCATGCGCACTTTCCTCCATGGGAGTAATGTCTCAAACAGTCTACGCTTTGATCGTTCAATGGAAGACCAGTAGTAATTTCCGTTGCAACATCTGGTGGCATTCTGTAATCTGTAGACTATCAGACCGTTGATGAAACACAGAAATTGCATCGTGATTGAATACTACAGTCACCATGCGAACCTTCCTCCATGGGAGTAATGTCTCAAAGACTTTACGCTTTGATCGTTCCCTGGAAGACCAGTAGTAGTTTCCGATGCACATCTCGAGGTATTTTGAAAAGTGTGACCAACTTACTGTTGATGAAACACAGAAATTGCATCGGGATTGAATACAACAGTCACCATTCGCACTCTCCTCCACGGGAGTAATGTCTCAAACAGTCTACGCTTTGATCGTTCCCTGCAAGACCAGTAGTAGTTTCTTATGCACATATGGAGGCTTTCTGTAATCTGTGGTATATCAGAGTGTTGATGAAACACAGAATTTGCATCGGGATTGAATACAACAGTCACCATGGGTACTTTCCTACATGGGAGTAATATCTCAAACAGTCTACGCTTTGATCGTGCCCTGGAAGACCTGTAGTAGATTCCGATGCAAATCTGGAGGCATTCTGTAATCTGTAGACTATCAGAGTGTTGATGAAACACAGAAATTGCATCGGGATTGAATACAACAGTCACCATGCGCACTCTCCTCCATGGGAGTAATGTCTCAAACAGTCTACGCTTTGATCGTTCCCTGGAAGACCAGTAGTAGTTTCCGTTGCAACATCTGGTGGCATTCTGTAATCTGTAGACTATCAGAGTGTTGATGAAACACAGAAATTGCATCGGTATTGAATACAACGGTCACCATGCGCACTTTCCTCCACGGGAGTAATGTCTCAAACAGTCTACGCTTTGATCGTTCCCTGGAAGACCAGTAGTAGTTTCCGATGAACATCTGGAGTCATTCTGTAATCTGTGGACTATCAGAGTGTTGATGAAACACAGAAATTGCATCGGGATTGAATACAACAGTCACCGTGCGCACTTTCCTCCACGGGAGTAGTGTCTTAAACAGTCTACGCTTTGATCGTTCCCTTTAAGACCAGTAGTAGTTTCCGATGCACATCTGGTGTCATTCTGTAATCTGTGTTATATCAGAGTGTTGATGAAACACAGAATTTGCATCGGGATTGAATACAACAGTCACCATGCGAACCTTCCTCCGTGGGAGTAATGTCTCAAAGACTTTACGCATTGATCGTTCCCTGGAAGACCAGTAGTAGTTTCCGATGCACATCTGGAGTCATTCTGTAATCTGTGGAGTATCAGAGTGTTGATGAAACACAGAAATTAAATCGTGATTGAATACAACAGTCACCATGCCCACTTCCCTCCAAGGGAGTAGTGTCTCAAAGAGTATACGCCTTGATCTTTCCCTGGGAGACCAGAAGTAGTTTCCGATGCACATCTGGAGTCATTCTGAAATCTGTGGACTAACTGAGTGTTGATGAAACACAGAATTTGCATCGGGATTGAATACAACAGTCACCATGCGAAACTTCCTCCGTGGGAGTAATGTCTCAAAGACTTTACGCATTGATCGTTCCCTGGAAGACCAGTAGTAGTTTCCGATGGACATCTGGTGGCATTCTGTAATATGTGGACTATCAGAGTGTTGATGAAATACAGAAATTGAATCGGGATTGAATACAACAGTCAACAGGTTCACTTCCCTCCATGGGAGTAATGTCTCAAACAGTCTACGCTTTGATCGTTCCCTGGAAGACCAGTAGTAGTTTCCGATGCACATCAGGTGGCATTCTGTAATCTGTGGACTATCAGACTGATGATGAAACACAAACATTGAATCTGGATTGAATACAACGGTCACCATCCGCACTTTCCTCCATGGGAGTAATGTCTGAAACTGTTTACGCTTTGATCGTTCCCAGGAAGTCCAGTAGTAGCTTCCGATGCACATATCGATGTATTTTGAAATCTGTGGACCAACTGAGTGTTGATGAAACACAGAAATTGCATCGGGATTGAATACAACAGTCACCATTCGCACTCTTCTCCACGGGAGTAATGTCTCAAACAGTATACGCTTTGATCGTTTCCTGCAAGACCAGTAGTAGTTTCCGATGCACATCTGGAGGCATTCTGTAATCTGTGGACTATCAGAGTGTTGATGAAACACAGAAATTGCATCGGGATTGAATACAACAGTCACATTGCGCACTTTCCTCCATAAAAGTAATGTCTCGAACAGTCTACGCTTTGATAGTTCCCTGGAAGACCAGTAGTAGTTTCCGATGCACATCTCGAGGTATATTGAAAAGTGTGACCAACTGACTGTTGATGAAACACAGAATTTGCATCGGGATTGAATACAACAGTCACCATTCGCACTCTCCTCCACGGGAGTAATGTCTCAAACAGTCTACGCTTTGATCGTTCCCTGGAAGACCAGTAGTAGTTTCCGATGCACATCTGGAGATATTCTGCAATCTGTGGACTATCAGAGTGTTGATGAAACACAGAAATTGCATCGGGATTGAATACAACAGTCACCATGGGTACTTTCCTCCATGAGAGTAATGTCTCAAAGAGTTTACGCTTTGATCGTTCCATGGAAGGCTAGTAGTAGTTTCCGATGCACATCTGGAGGCATTCTGTAATCTGTGGACTATCAGTGTGTTGATGAAACACAGAAAATGCATCGGGATTGAATACAACAGTCACATTACGCACTTTCCTCCATAAAAGTAATGTCACGAACAGTCTACGCTTTGATCGTTCCCTGGAAGACCAGTAGTAGTTTCCGATGAACATCTGGAGGCATTCTGTAATCTGTGGACTATCAGAGTGTTGATGAAACACAGAAATTGAATCGGGATTAAATACAACTGTAACCAAGAGCACTTTCCTCCATGGGAGTAATGTTTCAAACAGTCTACGCTTTGATCGTTCCCTGGAAGACCAGTAGTAGTTTCCGATGCACATCTGGCGATATTCTGCAATCTGTGGACTATCAGACTGTTGATGAAACACAGAAATTGCATCGGGATTGAATACAACAGTCACCATGGGTACTTTCCTACATGGGAGTAATATCTCAAACAGTCTACGCTTTGATCGTGCCCTGGAATACCTGTAGTAGATTCCGATGCAAATCTGGAGGCATTCTGTAATCTGTAGACTATCAGAGTGTTGATGAAACACAGAAATTGCATCGGGATTGAATACAACAGTCACCATGCGCACTTTCCTCCATGGGAGTAATGTCTCAAACAGTCTACGCTTTGATCGTTCAATGGAAGACCAGTAGTAATTTCCGTTGCAACATCTGGTGGCATTCTGTAATCTGTAGACTATCAGACCGTTGATGAAACACAGAAATTGCATCGTGATTGAATACTACAGTCACCATGCGAACCTTCCTCCATGGGAGTAATGTCTCAAAGACTTTACGCTTTGATCGTTCCCTGGAAGACCAGTAGTAGTTTCCGATGCACATCTCGAGGTATTTTGAAAAGTGTGACCAACTTACTGTTGATGAAACACAGAAATTGCATCGGGATTGAATACAACAGTCACCATTCGCACTCTCCTCCACGGGAGTAATGTCTCAAACAGTCTACGCTTTGATCGTTCCCTGGAAGACCAGTAGTAGTTTCCGATGAACATCTGAAGGCATTCTGTTATCTGTGGACTATCAGAGTGTTGATGAAGCACAGAAATTGCATCGGGATTGATTACAACAGTCACCATTCGCACTCTCCTCCACGGGAGTAATGTCTCAAACAGTATACGCTTTGATCGTTCCCTGGAAGACCAGTAGTAGTTTCCGATGCACATCTGGAGGCATTCTGTAATCTGTGGACTATCAGAGTGTTGATGAAACACAGAAATTGCATCGGGATTGAATACAACAGTCACCATGCGCACTTTCCTCCATAAAAGTAATGTCTCGAACTGTCTACGCTTTGATCGTTCCCTGGAAGACCAGTAGTAGTTTCCGATGAACATCTGGAGGCATTCTGTAATCTGTGGACTATCAGAGTGTTGATGAAACACAGAAATTGCTTCGGAATTGAATATAACAGTCAGCATGCGCACTTTCCTCCAAGGGAGTAATGTCTCAAACAGTCTACGCTTTGATCGTTCCCTGGAAGACCAGTAGTAGTTTCCGATGCACATCTGGTGGCATTCTGTAATCAGTGGACTATCAGACTGTTGATGAAACACAGAAATTGGATCGGGATTGAATACAACAGTCACAATGCGCACTTTCCTCCATGCGAGTAATGTCTCACACAGTCTACGCTTTGATCGTTCCCTGGAAGAAAAGTAGTAGATTCCGATGAAGATCTGGAGGCATTCTGTAATCTGTCGACTATCAGAGTGTTGATGAAACACAGAAATTGCATTGGTATTGAATACAACAGTCACCATTCGCACTTTCCTCCACGGGAGTAATGTCTCAAACAGTCTACGCTTTGATCGTTCCCTGGAAGACCAGTAGTAGTTTCCGATGAACATCTGGAGTCATTCTGTAATCTGTGGACTATCAGAGTGTTGATGAAACACAGAAATTGCATCGGAATTGAATACAACAGTCACCGTGCGCACTTTCCTCCACGGGAGTAGTGTCTTAAACAGTCTACGCTTTGATCGTTCCCTTTAAGACCAGTAGTAGTTTCCGATGCACGTCTGGTGGCATTCTGTAATCTGTGGTATATCAGAGTGTTGATGAAACACAGAATTTGCATCGGGATTGAATACAACAGTCACCATGCGAACCTTCCTCCGTGGGAGTAATGTCTCAAAGACTTTACGCATTGATCGTTCCCTGGAAAACCAGTAGTAGTTTCCGATGCACATCTGGAGTCATTCTGTAATCTGTGGAGTATCAGAGTGTTGATGAAACACATAAATTAAATCGTGATTGAATACAACAGTCACCATGCCCACTTCCCTCCAAGGGAGTAGTGTCTCAAAGAGTATACGCCTTAATCTTTCCCTGGGAGACCAGAAGTAGTTTCCGATGCACATCTGGAGTCATTCTGAAATCTGTGGACTAACTGAGTGTTGATGAAACACAGAATTTGCATCGGGATTGAATACAACAGTCACCATGCGAAACTTCCTCCGTGGGAGTAATGTCTCAAAGACTTTACGCATTGATCGTTCCCTGGAAGACCAGCAGTAGTTTCCGATGGACATCTGGTGGCATTCTGTAATATGTGGACTATCAGAGTGTTGATGAAATACAGAAATTGAATCGTGATTGAATACAACAGTCAACATGTTCACTTCCCTCCATGGGAGTAATGTCTCAAACAGTCTACGCTTTGATCGTTCCCTGGAAGACCAGTAGTAGTTTCCGATGCACATCAGGTGGCATTCTGTAATCTGTGGACTATCAGACTGATGATTAAACACAAACATTGAATCTGGATTGAATACAACAGTCACCATGCGCACTTTCCTCCATGGGAGTAATGTCTGAAACTGTTTACGCTTTGATCGTTCCCAGGAAGACCAGTAGTAGCTTCCGATGCACATATCGATGTATTTTGAAATCTGTGGACCAACTGAGTGTTGATGAAACACAGAAATTGCATCGGGATTGAATACAACAGTCACCATTCGCACTCATCTCCACGGGAGTAATGTCTCAAACAGTATACGCTTTGATCGTTTCCTGCAAGACCAGTAGTAGTTTCCGATGCACATCTGGAGGCATTCTGTAATCTGTGGACTATCAGAGTGTTGATGAAACACAGAAATTGCATCGGGATTGAATACAACAGTCACATTGCGCACTTTCCTCCATAAAAGTAATGTCTCGAACAGTCTACGCTTTGATAGTTCCCTGGAAGACCAGTAGTAGTTTCCGATGCACATCTCGAGGTATTTTGAAAAGTGTGACCAACTGACTGTTGATGAAACACAGAAATTGCATCGGGATTGAATACAACAGTCACCATTCGCACTCTCCTCCACGGGAGTAATGTCTCAAACAGTCTACGCTTAGATCGTTCCCTGGAAGACCAGTAGTAGTTTCCGATGCACATCTGGAGATATTCTGCAATCTGTGGACTATCAGAGTGTTGATGAAACACAGAAATTGCATCGGGATTGAATACAACAGTCACCATGGGTACTTTCCTACATGGGAGTAATATCTCAAACAGTCTACGCTTTGATCGTTCCCTGGAAGACCAGTAGTAGTTTCCGATGCACATCTCGAGGTATTTTGAAAAGTGTGACCAACTGACTGTTGATGAAACACAGAAATTGCATCGGGATTGAATACAACAGTCACCATTCGCACTCTCCTCCACGGGAGTAATGTCTCAAACAGTCTACGCTTTGATCGTTCCCTGCAAGACCAGTAGTAGTTTCTTATGCACATATGGAGGCTTTCTGTAACCTGTGGACTATCAGAGTGTTGATGAAACACAGAAATTGCATCGGGATTGAATACAACAGTCACATTGCGCACTTTCGTCCATAAAAGTAATGTCTCGAACAGTCTACGCTTTGATCGTCGCTGGAAGACCAGTAGTAGTTTCCGATGAACATCTGGAGGCATTCTGTTATCTGTCGACTATCAGAGTGTTTATGAAGCACAGAAATTGCATCGGGATTGATTACAACAGTCACCATTCGCACTCTCCTCCACGGGAGTAATGTCTCAAACAGTATACGCTTTGATCGTTCCCTGGAAGACCAGTAGTAGTTTCCGATGCACATCTGGAGGCATTCTGTAATCTGTGGACTATCAGAGTGTTGATGAAACACAGAAATTGCATCGGGATTGAATACAACAGTCACCATGCGCACTTTCCTCCATAAAAGTAATGTCTCGAACTGTCTACGCTTTGATCGTTCCCTGGAAGACCAGTAGTAGTTTCCGATGAACATCTGGAGGCATTCTGTAATCTGTGGACTATCAGAGTGTTGATGAAACACAGAAATTGCATCGGGATTGAATATAACAGTCAGCATGCGCACTTTCCTCCAAGGGAGTAATGTCTCAAACAGTCTACGCTTTGATCGTTCCCTGGAAGACCAGTAGTAGTTTCCGATGCACATCTGGTGGCATTCTGTAATCAGTGGACTATCAGACTGTTGATGAAACACAGAAATTGGAACGGGATCGAATACAACAGTCACCATGCACACTTTCCTCCATGGGAGTAATGTCTCAAACAGGCTACCCTTTGATCGTTCCCTGGAAGAAAAGTAGTAGTTTCCGATGAAGATCTGGAGGCATTCTGTAATGTGTCGAGTATCAGAGTGTTGATGAAACACAGAAACTGCATTGGTATTGAATACAACACTCACCATGCGCACTTTCCTCCACGGGAGTAATGTCTCAAACAGTCTACGCTTTGATCGTTCCCTGGAAGACCAGTAGTAGTTTCCGATGAACATCTGGAGTCATTCTGTAATCTGTGGACTATCAGAGTGTTGATGAAACACAGAAATTGCATCGGGATTGAATACAACAGTCACCGTGCGCACTTTCCTCCACGGGAGTAGTGTCTTAAACAGTCTACGCTTTGATCGTTCCCTTTAAGACCAGTAGTAGTTTCCGATGCACATCTGGAGTCATTCTGAAATCTGTGGACTAACTGAGTGTTGATGAAACACAGAATTTGCATCGGGATTGAATACAACAATCACCATGCGAAACTTCCTCCGTGGGAGTAATGTCTCAAAGACTTTACGCATTGATCGTTCCCTGGAAGACCAGTAGTAGTTTCCGATGGACATCTGGTGGCATTCTGTAATATGTGGACTATCAGAGTGTTGATGAAATACAGAAATTGAATCGGGATTGAATACAACAGTCAACATGTTCACTTCCCTCCATGGGAGTAATGTCTCAAACAGTCTACGCTTTGATCGTTCCCTGGAAGACCAGTAGTAGTTTCCGAAGCACATCAGGTGACATTCTTTAATCTGTGGACTATCAGACTGATGATGAAACACAAACATTGAATCTGGATTGAATACAACAGTCACCATGCGCACTTTCCTCCATGGGAGTAATGTCTGAAACTGTTTACGCTTTGATCGTTCCCAGGAAGACCAGTAGTAGCTTCCGATGCACATATCGATGTATTTTGAAATCTGTGGACCAACTGAGTGTTGATGAAACACAGAAATTGCATCGGGATTGAATACAACAGTCACCATTCGCACTCTTCTCCACGGGAGTAATGTCTCAAACAGTATACGCTTTGATCGTTTCCTGCAAGACCAGTAGTAGTTTACGATGAACATCTGGAGGCATTCTGTAATCTGTGGACTATCAGAGTGTTGATGAAACACAGAAATTGCATCGGGATTAAATACAACAGTAACCAAGAGCACTTTCCTCCATGGGAGTAATGTCTCAAACAGTCTACGCTTTGATCGTTCCCTGGAAGACCAGTAGTAGTTTCCGATGCAAATCTGGAGGCATTCTGTAATATGTAGACTATCAGAGTGTTGATGAAACACAGAAATTGCATCGGGATTGAATACAACAGTCACCATGCGCACTTTCCTCCATGGGAGTAATGTCTCAAACAGTCTACGCTTTGATCGTTCCCTGGAAGACCAGTAGTAGTTTCCGTTGCAACATCTGGTGGCATTCTGTAATCTGTAGACTATTAGACTGTTGATGAAACACAGAAATTGCATCGAGATTGAATACTACAGTCACCATGCGAACCTTCCTCCATGGGAGTAATGTCTCAAAGACTTTACGCTTTGATCGTTCCCTGGAAGACCAGTAGTAGTTTCCGATGCACATCTCGAGGTATTTTGAAAAGTGTGACTAACTGACTGTTGATGAAACACAGAAATTGCATCGGTATTGAATACAACAGTCACCATTCGCACTCTCCTCCATGGCAGTAATGTCTCAAACAGTCTACGCTTTGATCGTTCCCTGCAAGACCAGTAGTAGTTTCGTATGCACATATGGAGGCTTTCTGTAACGTGTGGACTATCAGAGTGTTGATGAAACACAGAAATTGCATCGGGATTGAATACAACAGTCACATTGCGCACTTTCCTCCATAAAAGTAATGTCTCGAACAGTCTACGCTTTGATCGTTCCCTGGAAGACCAGTAGTAGTTTCCGATGAACATCTGGAGGCATTCTGTTATCTGTGGACTATCAGAGTGTTGATGAAGCACAGAAATTGCATCGGGATTGATTACAACAGTCACCATTCGCACTCTCCTCCACGGGAGTAATGTCTCACACAGTATACGCTTTGATCGTTCCCTGGAAGACCAGTAGTAGTTTCCGATGCACATCTGGAGGCATTCTGTAACCTGTGGACTATCAGAGTGTTGATGAAACACAGAAAATGCATCGGGATTGAATACAACAGTCACCATGGGCACTTTCCTCCATAAAAGTAATGTCTCGAACTGTTTACGCTTTGATCGTTCCCTGGAAGACCAGTAGTAGTTTCCGATGAACATCTGGAGGCATTCTGTAATCTGTGGACTATCAGAGTGTTGATGAAACACAGAAATTGCATCGGGATTGAATATAACATTCAGCATGCGCACTTTCCTCCATGGGAGTAATGTCTCAAACAGTCTACGCTTTGATCGCTCCCTGGAAGACCAGTAGTAGTTTCCGATGCACATCTGGTGGCATTCTGTAATCTGTGGACTATCAGACTGTTGATGAAACACAGAAATTGCATCGGGATTGAATACAACAGTCACCATGTGCACTTTCCTCCATGGGAGTAATGTCTCAAACAGTCTACGCTTTGTTCGTTCCCTGGAAGAAAAGTAGTAGTTTCCGATGAAGATCTGGAGGCATTCTGTAATCTGTGGACTATCAGAGTGTTGATGAAACACAGAAATTGCATCGGTATTGAATACAACAGTCACCATGCGCACTTTCCTCCACGGGAGTAATGTCTCAAACAGTCTACGCTTTGATCGTTCCCTGGAAGACCAGTAGTAGTTTCCGATGAACATCTGAAGTCATTCTGTAATCTGTGGACTATCAGAGTGTTGATGAAACACAGAAAATGCATCGGGATTGAATACAACAGTCACTGTGCGCACTTTCCTCCACGGGAGTTGTGTCTTAAACAGTCTACGCTTTGATCGTTCCCTGGAAGACCAGTAGTAGTTTCCGAACCACATCTGGTGGCATTCTGTAATCTGTGGTATATCAGAGTGTTGATGTAACACAGAATTTGCATCGCGTAGAATACAACAGTCACCATGCGAACCTTCCTCCATGTGAGTAATGTCTCAAAGACTTTACGCTTTGATCGTTCCCTGGAAGACCAGTAGTAGTTTCCGATGCACATCTGGAGGCATTCTGTAATCTGTGGAGTATCAGAGTATTGAAGAAGCACAGAAATTAAATCGTGGTTGAATAAACCAGTCACCATGGGTACTTTCTTACATGGGAGTAATATCTCAAACAGTCCACGCTTTGATCGTGCCCTAAAAGACCAGTAGTAGTTTCCGATGCACATCTGGAGGCATTCTGTAATCTGTAGACTATCAGAGTGTTGATGAAACACAGAAATTGCATCGGGATTGAATACAACAGTCACCATGCGCACTTTCCTCCATGGGTGTAATGTCTCAAACAGTCTACGCTTTGATCGTTCCCTGGAAGACCAGTAGTAGTTTCTGTTGCAACATCTGGTGGCATTCTGTAATCTGTAGACTATCAGACTGTTGATGAAACACAGAAATTGCATCGAGATTGAATACAACAGTCACCATGCGCTCTTTCCTCCATGGGAGTAATGTCTCAAACAGTCTACGCTTTGGTCGTTCCCTGGAAGAAATGTAGTAGTTTCCGATGAAGATCTGGAGGCATTCTGTAATCTGTGGACTATCAGAGTGTTGATGAAACACAGAAATTGCATCGGTATTGAATACAACAGTCACCATGCGCACTTTCCTCCACGGGAGTAATGTCTCAAACAGTCTACGCTTTGATCGTTCCCTGGAGGACCAGTAGTAGTTTCCGATGAACATCTGGAGTCATTCTGTAACCTGTGGACTATCAGAGTGTTGATGAAACACAGAAATTGCATCGGGATTGAATACAACAGTCACCGTGCGCACTTTCCTCCAAGGGAGTAGTGTCTTAAACAGTCTACGCTTTGATCGTTCCCTGGAAGACCAGTAGTAGTTCCGATGCACATCTGGTTGCATTCTGTAATCTGTGGTATATCAGAGTGTCGATGAAACACAGAATTTGCATCGGGATTGAATACAACAGTCACCATGCGAACCTTCCTCCATGGGAGTAATGTCTCAAAGTCTTTACGCTTTGATCGTTCCCTGGAACACCAGTAGTAGTTCCCGATGCACATCTGGAGGCATTCTGTAATCTGTGGAGTATCAGAGTGTTGATGAAACACAGAAATTAAATCATGATTGAATACAACAGTCACCATGCACACTTTTCTCCAAGGTAGTAGTGTCTCAAAGAATCTACACCTTGATCGTTCCCTGGAAGACCAGAAGTAGTTTCCGATGCACATCTGGAGTCATTCTGAAATCTGTGGACTAACTGAGTGTTGATGAAACACAGAAATTGCATCGGGATTGAATACAACAGTCACCGTGTGCACTTTCCTCCACGGGAGTAGTGTCCTAAACAGTCTACGCTTTGATCGTTCCCTGGAAGACCAGTAGTAGTTTCCGATGGACATCTGGTGGCATACTGTAATATGTGGACTATCAGACTGTTGATGAAACACAGAAATTCCATCGGGATTGAATACAACTGTCAGCATGCGCACTTTCCTATATGGGAGTAATGTCTCTAACCGACTACGCTTTGATCGTTCCCTGGAAGACCACTAGTAGTTTCCGAAGCACATATGGAGGCTTTCTGTAATCTGTGGACTATCAGAGTGTTGATGAAACATAGAAATTTTATCGGGATTGCATACAACAGTCACATTGCGCACTTTCCTCCATACAAGTAATGTCTCGAACAGTCTACGCTTTGATCGTTCCCTGGAAGACCAGTAGTAGTTTCCGATGCACATCTCGAGGTATTTTGAAAACTGTGGACCAACTGACTGTTGATGAAACACAGAAATTGCATCGGGATTGAATACAACAGTCACCAATCGCACTCTCCTCCACGGGAGTAATGTCTCAAACAGTCTAGGCTTTGATCGTTCCCTGGAAGACCAGTAGTAGTTTCCGATGCACATCTGGAGGCATTCTGCAATCTGTGGACTATCAGAGTGTTGATGAAACACAGAAAATGCATCGGGATTGAATATAACAGTCACCATGCGCACTTTCCTCCACGGGAGTAATGTCTCAAACAGTCTACGCTTTGATCGTTCCCTGGAAGACCAGTAGTAGTTTCCGATGAACATCTGGAGTCATTCTGTAATCTGTGGACTATCAGAGTGTTGATGAAACACAGAAATTGCATCGGGATTGAATACAACAGTCACCGTGAGCACTTTCCTCCACGGGAGTAGTGTCTTAAACAGTCTACGCTTTGATCGTTCCCTTTAAGACCAGTAGTAGTTTCCGATGCACATCTGGTGTCATTCTGTAATCTGTGGTATATCAGAGTGTTGATGAAACACAGAATTTGCATCGGGATTGAATACAACAGTCACCATGCGAACCTTCCTCCGTGGGAGTAATGTCTCAAAGACTTTACGCATTGATCGTTCCCTGGAAGACCAGTAGTAGTTTCCGATGCACATCTGGAGTCATTCTGTAATCTGTGGAGTATCAGAGTGTTGATGAAACACAGAAATTAAATCGTGATTGAATACAACAGTCACCATGCCCACTTCCCTCCAAGGGAGTAGTGTCTTAAAGAGTATACGCCTTGATCTTTCCCTGGGAGACCAGAAGTAGTTTCCGATGCACATCTGGAGTCATTCTGAAATCTGTGGACTAACTGAGTGTTGATGAAACACAGAATTTGCATCGGGATTGAATACAACAGTCACCATGCGAAACTTCCTCCGTGGGAGTAATGTCTCAAAGACTTTACGCATTGATCGTTCCCTGGAAGACCAGTAGTAGTTTCCGATGGACATCTGGTGGCATTCTGTAATATGTGGACTATCAGAGTGTTGATGAAATACAGAAATTGAATCGGGATTGAATACAACAGTCAACAGGTTCACTTCCCTCCATGGGAGTAATGTCTCAAACAGTCTACGCTTTGATCGTTCCCTGGAAGACCAGTAGTAGTTTCCGATGCACATCAGGTGGCATTCTGTAATCTGTGGACTATCAGACTGATGATGAAACACAAACATTGAATCTGGATTGAATACAACGGTCACCATGCGCACTTTCCTCCATGGGAGTAATGTCTGAAACTGTTTACGCTTTGATCGTTCCCAGGAAGTCCAGTAGTAGCTTCCGATGCACATATCGAAGTATTTTGAAATCTGTGGGCCAACTGAGTGTTGATGAAACACAGAAATTGCATCGGGATTGAATACAACAGTCACCATTCGCACTCTTCTCCACGGGAGTAATGTCTCAAACAGTATACGCTTTGATCGTTTCCTGCAAGACCAGTAGTAGTTTCCGATGCACATCTGGAGGCATTCTGTAATCTGTGGACTATCAGAGTGTTGATGAAACACAGAAATTGCATCGGGATTGAATACAACAGTCACATTGCGCACTTTCCTCCATAAAAGTAATGTCTCGAACAGTCTACGCTTTGATAGTTCCCTGGAAGACCAGTAGTAGTTTCCGATGCACATCTCGAGGTATATTGAAAAGTGTGACCAACTGACTGTTGATGAAACACAGAAATTGCATCGGGATTGAATACAACAGTCACCATTCGCACTCTCCTCCACGGGAGTAATGTCTCAAACAGTCTACGCTTTGATCGTTCCCTGGAAGACCAGTAGTAGTTTCCGATGCACATCTGGAGGCATTCTGTAACCTGTGGACTATCAGGGTGTTGATGAAACACAGAAAATGCATCGGGATTGATACAACAGTCACCATGCGCACTTTCCTCCATGAGAGTAATGTCTCAAAGAGTTTACGCTTTGATCGTTCCATGGAAGGCTAGTAGTAGTTTCCGATGCACATCTGGAGGCATTCTGTAATCTGTGGACTATCAGTGTGTTGATGAAACACAGAAAATGCATCGGGATTGAATACAACAGTCACATTACGCACTTTCCTCCATAAAAGTAATGTCACGAACAGTCTACGCTTTGATCGTTCCCTGGAAGACCAGTAGTAGTTTCCGATGAACATCTGGAGGCATTCTGTAATCTGTGGACTATCAGAGTGTTGATGAAACACAGAAATTGAATCGGGATTAAATACAACTGTAACCAAGAGCACTTTCCTCCATGGGAGTAATGTTTCAAACAGTCTACGCTTTGATCGTGCCCTGGAAGACCTGTAGTAGATTCCGATGAAAATCTGGAGGCATTCTGTAACCTGTAGACTATCAGAGTGTTGATGAAACACAGAAATTGCATCGGGATTGAATACAACAGTCACCATGCGCACTTTCCTCCATGGGAGTAATGTCTCAAACAGTCTACGCTTTGATCGTTCCCTGGAAGACCAGTAGTAGTTTCCGTTGCAACATCTGGTGGCATTCTGTAATCTGTGTTATATCAGAGTGTTGATGAAACACAGAATTTGCATCGGGATTGAATACAACAGTCACCATGCGAAACTTCCTCCGTGGGAGTAATGTCTCAAAGACTTTACGCATTGATCGTTCCCTGGAAGACCAGTAGTTGTTTCCGATGGACATCTGGTGGCATTCTGTAATATGTGGACTATCAGAGTGTTGATGAAATACAGAAATTGAATCGGGATTGAATACAACAGTCAACAGGTTCACTTCCCTCCATGGGAGTAATGTCTCAAACAGTCTACGCTTTGATCGTTCCCTGGAAGACCAGTAGTAGTTTCCGATGCACATCAGGTGGCATTCTGTAATCTGTGGACTATCAGACTGATGATGAAACACAAACATTGAATCTGGATTGAATACAACGGTCACCATGCGCACTTTCCTCCATGGGAGTAATGTCTAAAACTGTTTACGCTTTGATCGTTCCCAGGAAGTCCAGTAGTAGCTTCCGATGCACATATCGAAGTATTTTGAAATCTGTGGGCCAACTGAGTGTTGATGAAACACAGAAATTGCATCGGGATTGAATACAACAGTCACCATTCGCACTCTTCTCCACGGGAGTAATGTCTCAAACAGTATACGCTTTGATCGTTTCCTGCAAGACCAGTAGTAGTTTCCGATGCACATCTGGAGGCATTCTGTAATCTGTGGACTATCAGAGTGTTGATGAAACACAGAAATTGCATCGGGATTGAATACAACAGTCACATTGCGCACTTTCCTCCATAAAAGTAATGTCTCGAACAGTCTACGCTTTGATAGTTCCCTGGAAGACCAGTAGTAGTTTCCGATGCACATCTCGAGGTATATTGAAAAGTGTGACCAACTGACTGTTGATGAAACACAGAAATTGCATCGGGATTGAATACAACAGTCCCATTCGCACTCTCCTCCACGGGAGTAATGTCTCAAACAGTCTACGCTTTGATCGTTCCCTGGAAGACCAGTAGTAGTTTCCGATGCACATCTGGAGATATTCTGCAATCTGTGGACTATCAGAGTGTTGATGAAACACAGAAATTGCATCGGGATTGAATACAACAGTCACCATGGGTACTTTCCTCCATGAGAGTAATGTCTCAAAGAGTTTACGCTTTGATCGTTCCATGGAAGGCTAGTAGTAGTTTCCGATGCACAACTGGAGGCATTCTGTAATCTGTGGACTATCAGTGTGTTGATGAAACACAGAAAATGCATCGGGATTGAATACAACAGTCACATTACGCACTTTCCTCCATAAAAGTAATGTCACGAACAGTCTACGCTTTGATCGTTCCCTGGAAGACCAGTAGTAGTTTCCGATGAACATCTGGAGTCATTCTGTAATCTGTGGACTATCAGAGTGTTGATGAAACACAGAAATTGAATCGGGATTAAATACAACTGTAACCAAGAGCACTTTCCTCCATGGGAGTAATGTTTCAAACAGTCTACGCTTTGATCGTTCCCTGGAAGACCAGTAGTAGTTTCCGATGCACATCTGGCGATATTCTGCAATCTGTGGACTATCAGACTGTTGATGAAACACAGAAATTGCATCGGGATTGAATACAACAGTCACCATGGGTACTTTCCTACATGGGAGTAATATCTCAAACAGTCTACGCTTTGATCGTGCCCTGGAAGACCTGTAGTAGATTCCGATGCAAATCTGGAGGCATTCTGTAATCTGTAGACTATCAGAGTGTTGATGAAACACAGAAATTGCATCGGGATTGAATACAACAGTCACCATGCGCACTTTCCTCCATGGGAGTAATGTCTCAAACAGTCTACGCTTTGATCGTTCAATGGAAGACCAGTAGTAATTTCCGTTGCAACATCTGGTGGCATTCTGTAATCTGTAGACTATCAGACCGTTAATGAAACACAGAAATTGCATCGTGATTGAATACTACAGTCACCATGCGAACCTTCCTCCATGGGAGTAATGTCTCAAAGACTTTACGCTTTGATCGTTCCCTGGAAGACCAGTAGTAGTTTCCGATGAACATCTGAAGGCATTCTGTTATCTGTGGACCATCAGAGTGTTGATGAAGCACAGAAATTGCATCGGGATTGATTACAACAGTCACCATTCGCACTCTCCTCCACGGGAGTAATGTCTCAAACAGTATACGCTTTGATCGTTCCCTGGAAGACCAGTAGTAGTTTCCGATGCACATCTGGAGGCATTCTGTAATCTGTGGACTATCAGAGTGTTGATGAAACACAGAAATTGCATCGGGATTGAATACAACAGTCACCATGCGCACTTTCCTCCATAAAAGTAATGTCTCGAACTGTCTACGCTTTGATCGTTCCCTGGAAGACCAGTAGTAGTTTCCGATGAACATCTGGAGGCATTCTGTAATCTGTGGACTATCAGAGTGTTGATGAAACACAGAAATTGCATCGGAATTGAATATAACAGTCAGCATGCGCACTTTCCTCCAAGGGAGTAATGTCTCAAACAGTCTACGCTTTGATCGTTCCCTGGAAGACCAGTAGTAGTTTCCGATGCACATCTGGTGGCATTCTGTAATCAGTGGACTATCAGACTGTTGATGAAACACAGAAATTGGATCGGGATTGAATACAACAGTCACCATGCGCACTTTCCTCCATGGGAGTAATGTCTCAAACAGTCTACGCTTTGATCGTTCCCTGGAAGAAAAGTAGTAGATTCCAATGAAGATCTGGAGGCATTCTGTAATCTGTCGACTATCAGAGTGTTGATGAAACACAGAAATTGCATTGGTATTGAATACAACAGTCACCATTCGCACTTTCCTCCACGGGAGTAATGTCTCAAACAGTCTACGCTTTGATCGTTCCCTGGAAGACCAGTAGTAGTTTCCGATGAACATCTGGAGTCATTCTGTAATCTGTGGACTATCAGAGTGTTGATGAAACACAGAAATTGCATCGGAATTGAATAAAACAGTCACCGTGCGCACTTTCCTCCACGGGAGTAGTGTCTTAAACAGTCTACGCTTTGATCGTTCCCTTTAAGACCAGTAGTAGTTTCCGATGCACATCTGGTGGCATTCTGTAATCTGTGGTATATCAGAGTGTTGATGAAACACAGAATTTGCATCGGGATTGAATACAACAGTCACCATGCGAACCTTCCTCCGTGGGAGTAATGTCTCAAAGACTTTACGCATTGATCGTTCCCTGGAAAACCAGTAGTAGTTTCCGATGCACATCTGGAGTCATTCTGTAATCTGTGGAGTATCAGAGTGTTGATGAAACACATAAATTAAATCGTGATTGAATACAACAGTCACCATGCCCACTTCCCTCCAAGGGAGTAGTGTCTCAAAGAGTATACGCCTTAATCTTTCCCTGGGAGACCAGAAGTAGTTTCCGATGCACATGTGGAGTCATTCTGAAATCTGTGGACTAACTGAGTGTTGATGAAACACAGAATTTGCATCGGGATTGAATACAACAGTCACCATGCGAAACTTCCTCCGTGGGAGTAATGTCTCAAAGACTTTACGCATTGATCGTTCCCTGGAAGACCAGCAGTAGTTTCCGATGGACATCTGGTGGCATTCTGTAATATGTGGACTATCAGAGTGTTGATGAAACACAGAAATTGCATCGGGATTGAATACAACAGTCACATTGCGCACTTTCGTCCATAAAAATAATGTCTCGAACAGTCTACGCTTTGATCGTTCCCTGGAAGACCAGTAGTAGTTTCCGATGAACATCTGGAGGCATTCTGTAAACTGTGGACTATCAGAGTGTTGATGAAACACAGAAATTGCATCGGGATTGAATATAACAGTCAGCATGCGCACTTTCCTCCAAGGGAGTAACGTCTCAAACAGTCTACGCTTTGATCGTTCCCTGGAAGACCAGTAGTAGTTTCCGATGCACATCTGGTGGCATTCTGTAATCAGTGGACTATCAGACTGTTGATGAAACACAGAAATTGGATCGGGATCGAATACAACAGTCACCATGCGCACCTTCCTCCATGGGAGTAATGTCTCAAACAGGATACCCTTTGATCGTTCCCTGGAAGAAAAGTAGTAGTTTCCGATGAAGATCTGGAGGCATTCTGTAATGTGTCGAGTATCAGAGTGTTGATGAAACACAGAAACTGCATTGGTATTGAATACAACACTCACCATGCGCACTTTCCTCCACGGGAGTAATGTCTCAAACAGTCTACGCTTTGATCGTTCCCTGGAAGACCAGTAGTAGTTTCCGATGAACATCTGGAGTCATTCTGTAATCTGTGGACTATCAGAGTGTTGATGAAACACAGAAATTGCATCGGGATTGAATACAACAGTCACCGTGCGCACTTTCCTCCACGGGAGTAGTGTCTTAAACAGTCTACGCTTTGATCGTTCCCTTTAAGACCAGTAGTAGTTTCCGATGCACATCTGGAGTCATTCTGAAATCTGTGGACTAACTGAGTGTTGATGAAACACAGAATTTGCATCGGGATTGAATACAACAGTCACCATGCGAAACTTCCTCCGTGGGAGTAATGTCTCAAAGACTTTACGCATTGATCGTTCCCTGGAAAACCAGTAGTAGTTTCCGATGGACATCTGGTGGCATTCTGTAATATGTGGACTATCAGAGTGTTGATGAAATACAGAAATTGAATCGGGATTGAATACAACAGTCAACATGTTCACTTCCCTCCATGGGAGTAATGTCTCAAACAGTCTACGCTTTGATCGTTCCCTGGAAGACCAGTAGTAGTTTCCGAAGCACATCAGGTGACATTCTTTAATCTGTGGACTATCAGACTGATGATGAAACACAAACATTGAATCTGGATTGAATACAACAGTCACCATGCGCACTTTCCTCCATGGGAGTAATGTCTGAAACTGTTTACGCTTTGATCGTTCCCAGGAAGACCAGTAGTAGCTTCCGATGCACATATCGATGTATTTTGAAATCTGTGGACCAACTGAGTGTTGATGAAACACAGAAATTGCATCGGGATTGAATACAACAGTCACCATTCGCACTCTCCTCCACGGGAGTAATGTCTCAAACAGTATACGCTTTGATCGTTTCCTGCAAGACCAGTAGTAGTTTCCGATGCACATCTGGAGGCATTCTGTAATCTGTGGACTATCAGTGTGTTGATGAAACACAGAAAATGCATCGGGATTGAATACAACAGTCACCATGCGCACTTTCCTCCATGAGAGTAATGTCTCAAAGAGTTTACGCTTTGATCGTTCCATGGAAGACTAGTAGTAGTTTCCGATGCACATCTGGAGGCATTCTGTAATCTGTGGACTATCAGTGTGTTGATGAAACACAGAAAATGCATCGGGATTGAATACAACAGTCACATTACGCACTTTCATCCATAAGAGTAATGTCTCGAACAGTCTACGTATTGATCGTTCCCTGGAAGACCAGTAGTAGTTTACGATGAACATCTGGAGGCATTCTGTAATCTGTGGACTATCAGAGTGTTGATGAAACACAGAAATTGCATCGGGATTAAATACAACAGTAACCAAGAGCACTTTCCTCCATGGGAGTAATGTCTCAAACAGTCTACGATTTGATCGTTCCCTGGAAGACCAGTAGTAGTTTCCGATGCAAATCTGGAGGCATTCTGTAATATGTAGACTATCAGAGTGTTGATGAAACACAGAAATTGCATCGGGATTGAATACAACAGTCACCATGCGCACTTTCCTCCATGGGAGTAATGTCTCAAACAGTCTACGCTTTGATCGTTCCCTGGAAGACCAGTAGTAGTTTCCGTTGCAACATCTGGTGGCATTCTGTAATCTGTAGACTATTAGACTGTTGATGAAACACAGAAATTGCATCGAGATTGAATACTACAGTCACCATGCGAACCTTCCTCCATGGGAGTAATGTCTCAAAGACTTTACGCTTTGATCGTTCCCTGGAAGACCAGTAGTAGTTTCCGATGCACATCTCGAGGTATTTTCAAAAGTGTGACTAACTGACTGTTGATGAAACACAGAAATTGCATCGGTATTTAATACAACAGTCACCATTCGCACTCTCCTCCATGGCAGTAATGTCTCAAACAGTCTACGCTTTGATCGTTCCCTGCAAGACCAGTAGTAGTTTCGTATGCACATATGGAGGCTTTCTGTAACGTGTGGACTATCAGAGTGTTGATGAAACACAGAAATTGCATCGGGATTGAATACAACAGTCACATTGCGCACTTTCCTCCATAAAAGTAATGTCTCGAACAGTCTACGCTTTGATCGTTCCCTGGAAGACCAGTAGTAGTTTCCGATGAACATCTGGAGGCATTCTGTTATCTGTGGACTATCAGAGTGTTGATGAAGCACAGAAATTGCATCGGGATTGATTACAACAGTCACCCTTCGCACTCTCCTCCACGGGAGTAATGTCTCACACAGTATACGCTTTGATCGTTCCCTGGAAGACCAGTAGTAGTTTCCGATGCACATCTGGAGGCATTCTGTAACCTGTGGACTATCAGAGTGTTGATGAAACACAGAAAATGCATCGGGATTGAATACAACAGTCACCATGGGCACTTTCCTCCATAAAAGTAATGTCTCGAACTGTTTACGCTTTGATCGTTCCCTGGAAGACCAGTAGTAGTTTCCGATGAACATCTGGAGGCATTCTGTAATCTGTGGACTATCAGAGTGTTGATGAAACACAGAAATTGCATCGGGATTGAATATAACAGTCAGCATGCGCACTTTCCTCCATGGGAGTAATGTCTCAAACAGTCTACGCTTTGATCGCTCCCTGGAAGACCAGTAGTAGTTTCCGATGCACATCTGGTGGCATTCTGTAATCTGTGGACTATCAGAGTGTTGATGAAACACAGAAATTGCATCGGGATTGAATACAACAGTCACCGTGCGCACTTTCCTCCACGGGAGTAGTGTCTTAAACAGTCTACGCTTTGATCGTTCCCTTTAAGACCAGTAGTAGTTTCCGATGCACATCTGGAGTCATTCTGAAATCTGTGGACTAACTGAGTGTTGATGAAACACAGAATTTGCATCGGGATTGAATACAACAGTCACCATGCGAAACTTCCTCCGTGGGAGTAATGTCTCAAAGACTTTACGCATTGATCGTTCCCTGGAAGACCAGTAGTAGTTTCCGATGGACATCTGGTGGCATTCTGTAATATGTGGACTATCAGAGTGTTGATGAAATACAGAAATTGAATCGGGATTGAATACAACAGTCAACATGTTCACTTCCCTCCATGGGAGTAATGTCTCAAACAGTCTACGCTTTGATCGTTCCCTGGAAGACCAGTAGTAGTTTCCGAAGCACATCAGGTGACATTCTTTAATCTGTGGACTATCAGACTGATGATGAAACACAAACATTGAATCTGGATTGAATACAACAGTCACCATGCGCACTTTCCTCCATGGGAGTAATGTCTGAAACTGTTTACGCTTTGATCGTTCCCAGGAAGACCAGTAGTAGCTTCCGATGCACATATCGATGTATTTTGAAATCTGTGGACCAACTGAGTGTTGATGAAACACAGAAATTGCATCGGGATTGAATACAACAGTCACCATTCGCACTCTTCTCCACGGGAGTAATGTCTCAAACAGTATACGCTTTGATCGTTTCCTGCAAGACCAGTAGTAGTTTCCGATGCACATCTGGAGGCATTCTGTAATCTGTGGACTATCAGTGTGTTGATGAAACACAGAAAATGCATCGGGATTGAATACAACAGTCACCATGCGCACTTTCCTCCATGAGAGTAATGTCTCAAAGAGTTTACGCTTTGATCGTTCCATGGAAGACTAGTAGTAGTTTCCGATGCACATCTGGAGGCATTCTGTAATCTGTGGACTATCAGTGTGTTGATGAAACACAGAAAATGCATCGGGATTGAATACAACAGTCACATTACGCACTTTCATCCATAAGAGTAATGTCTCGAACAGTCTACGTATTGATCGTTCCCTGGAAGACCAGTAGTAGTTTCCGATGAAGATCTGGAGGCATTCTGTAATCTGTGGACTATCAGAGTGTTGATGAAACACAGAAATTGCATCGGGATTAAATACAACAGTAACCAAGAGCACTTTCCTCCATGGGAGTAATGTCTCAAACAGTCTACGCTTTGATCGTTCCCTGGAAGACCAGTAGTAGTTTCCGATGCAAATCTGGAGGCATTCTGTAATATGTAGACTATCAGAGTGTTGATGAAACACAGAAATTGCATCGGGATTGAATACAACAGTCACCATGCGCACTTTCCTCCATGGGAGTAATGTCTCAAACAGTCTACGCTTTGATCGTTCCCTGGAAGACCAGTAGTAGTTTCCGTTGCAACATCTGGTGGCATTCTGTAATCTGTAGACTATTAGACTGTTGATGAAACACAGAAATTGCATCGAGATTGAATACTACAGTCACCATGCGAACCTTCCTCCATGGGAGTAATGTCTCAAAGACTTTACGCTTTGATCGTTCCCTGGAAGACCAGTAGTAGTTTCCGATGCACATCTCGAGGTATTTTGAAAAGTGTGACTAACTGACTGTTGATGAAACACAGAAATTGCATCGGTATTGAATACAACAGTCACCATTCGCACTCTCCTCCATGGCAGTAATGTCTCAAACAGTCTACGCTTTGATCGTTCCCTGCAAGACCAGTAGTAGTTTCGTATGCACATATGGAGGCTTTCTGTAACGTGTGGACTATCAGAGTGTTGATGAAACACAGAAATTGCATCGGGATTGAATACAACAGTCACATTGCGCACTTTCCTCCATAAAAGTAATGTCTCGAACAGTCTACGCTTTGATCGTTCCCTGGAAGACCAGTAGTAGTTTCCGATGAACATCTGGAGGCATTCTGTTATCTGTGGACTATCAGAGTGTTGATGAAGCACAGAAATTGCATCGGGATTGATTACAACAGTCACCATTCGCACTCTCCTCCACGGGAGTAATGTCTCACACAGTATACGCTTTGATCGTTCCCTGGAAGACCAGTAGTAGTTTCCGATGCACATCTGGAGGCATTCTGTAACCTGTGGACTATCAGAGTGTTGGTGAAATACAGAAAATGCATCGGGATTGAATACAACATTCACCATGGGCACTTTCCTCCATAAAAGTAATGTCTCGAACTGTTTTCGCTTTGATCGTTCCCTGGAAGACCAGTAGTAGTTTCCGATGAACATCTGGAGGCATTCTGTAATCTGTGGACTATCAGAGTGTTGATGAAACACAGAAATTGCATCGGGATTGAATATAACAGTCAGCATGCGCACTTTCCTCCATGGGAGTAATGTCTCAAACAGTCTACGCTTTGATCGCTCCCTGGAAGACCAGTAGTAGTTTCCGATGCACATCTGGTGGCATTCTGTAATCTGTGGACTATCAGACTGTTGATGAAACACAGAAATTGCATCGGGATTGAATACAACAGTCACCATGCGCACTTTCCTCCATGGGAGTAATGTCTCAAACAGTCTACGCTTTGTTCGTTCCCTGGAAGAAAAGTAGTAGTTTCCGATGAAGATCTGGAGGCATTCTGTAATCTGTGGACTATCAGAGTGTTGATGAAACACAGAAATTGCATCGGTATTGAATACAACAGTCACCATGCGCACTTTCCTCCACGGGAGTAATGTCTCAAACAGTCTACGCTTTGATCGTTCCCTGGAAGACCAGTAGTAGTTTCCGATGAACATCTGAAGTCATTCTGTAATCTGTGGACTATCAGAGTGTTGATGAAACACAGAAATTGCATCGGGATTGAATACAACAGTCACTGTGCGCACTTTCCTCCACGGGAGTTGTGTCTTAAACAGTCTACGCTTTGATCGTTTCCTGGAAGACCAGTAGTAGTTTCCGAACCACATCTGGTGGCATTCTGTAATCTGTGGTATATCAGAGTGTTGATGTAACACAGAATTTGCATCGCGTTTGAATACAACAGTCACCATGCGAACCTTCCTCCATGTGAGTAATGTCTCAAAGACTTTACGCTTTGATCGTTCCCTGGAAGACCAGTAGTAGTTTCCGATGCACATCTGGAGGCATTCTGTAATCTGTGGAGTATCAGAGTATTGAAGAAGCACAGAAATTAAATCGTGGTTGAATAAACCAGTCACCATGGGTACTTTCTTACATGGGAGTAATATCTCAAACAGTCTACGCTTTGATCGTGCCCTAAAAGACCAGTAGTAGTTTCCGATGCACATCTGGAGGCATTCTGTAATCTGTAGACTATCAGAGTGTTGATGAAACACAGAAATTGCATCGGGATTGAATACAACAGTCACCATGCGCACTTTCCTCCATGGGTGTAATGTCTCAAACAGTCTACGCTTTGATCGTTCCCTGGAAGACCAGTAGTAGTTTCTGTTGCAACATCTGGTGGCATTCTGTAATCTGTAGACTATCAGACTGTTGATGAAACACAGAAATTGCATCGAGATTGAATACAACAGTCACCATGCGCTCTTTCCTCCATGGGAGTAATGTCTCAAACAGTCTACGCTTTGGTCGTTCCCTGGAAGAAATGTAGTAGTTTCCGATGAAGATCTGGAGGCATTCTGTAATCTGTGGACTATCAGAGTGTTGATGAAACACAGAAATTGCATCGGTATTGAATACAACAGTCACCATGCGCACTTTCCTCCATGGGAGTAATGTCTCAAACATTCTACGCTTTGATCGTTCCCTGGAGGACCAGTAGTAGTTTCCGATGAACATCTGGAGTCATTCTGTAACCTGTGGACTATCAGAGTGTTGATGAAACACAGAAATTGCATCGGGATTGAATACAACAGTCACCGTGCGCACTTTCCTCCAAGGGAGTAGTGTCTTAAACAGTCTACGCTTTGATCGTTCCCTGGAAGACCAGTAGTAGTTCCGATGCACATCTGGTTGCATTCTGTAATCTGTGGTATATCAGAGTGTCAATGAAACACAGAATTTGCATCGGGATTGAATACAACAGTCACCATGCGAACCTTCCTCCATGGGAGTAATGTCTCAAAGACTTTACGCTTTGATCGTTCCCTGGAACACCAGTAGTAGTTCCCGATGCACATCTGGAGGCATTCTGTAATCTGTGGAGTATCAGAGTGTTGATGAAACACAGAAATTAAATCGTGATTGAATACAACAGTCACCATGCCCACTTTTCTCCAAGGTAGTAGTGTCTCAAAGAATCTACACCTTTATCGTTCCCTGGAAGACCAGAAGTAGTTTCCGATGCACATCTGGAGTCATTCTGAAATCTGTGGACTTACTGAGTGTTGATGGAACACAGAAATTGCATCGGGATTGAATACAACAGTCACCGTGCGCACTTTCCTCCACGGGAGTAGTGTCCTAAACAGTCTACGCTTTGATCGTTCCCTGGAAGACCAGTAGTAGTTTCCGATGGACATCTGGTGGCATACTGTAATATGTGGACTATCAGACTGTTGATGAAACACAGAAATTCCATCGGGATTGAATACAACTGTCAGCATGCGCACTTTCCTCCATGGGAGTAATGTCTCTAACCGACTACGCTTTGATCGTTCCCTGGAAGACCACTAGTAGTTTCCGAAGCACATATGGAGGCTTTCTGTAATCTGTGGACTATCAGAGTGTTGATGAAACATAGAAATTTTATCGGGATTGCATACAACAGTCACATTGCGCACTTTCCTCCATAAAAGTAATGTCTCGAACAGTCTACGCTTTGATCGTTCCCTGGAAGACCAGTAGTAGTTTCCGATGCACATCTCGAGGTATTTTGAAAACTGTGGACCAACTGACTGTTGATGAAACACAGAAATTGCATCGGGATTGAATACAACAGTCACCAATCGCACTCTCCTCCACGGGAGTAATGTCTCAAACAGTCTATGCTTTGATCGTTCCCTGGAAGACCAGTAGTAGTTTCCGATGCACATCTGGAGGCATTCTGCAATCTGTGGACTATCAGAGTGTTGATTAAACACAGAAAATGCATCGGGATTGAATATAACAGTCACCATGCGCACTTTCCTCCATGGGAGTAATGTCTCAAAGAGTTTACGCTTTGACCGTTCCCTGGAAGACTAGTAGTAGTTTCCGATGCACATCAGGAGGTATTCTGTAATCTGTCGTCTATCAGAGTGTTGATGAAACACAGAAATTGCATCGGGATTGAATACAACAGTCACAGTGCGCACTCTCCTCCACGGGAGTAATGTCTCAAAGAGTCTACGCTTTGATCGTTCCCTCGAAGACCAGTAGTAGTTTCCGATGGACATCTGGTGGCATTCTTTAATATGTGGACTATCAGAGTGTTGATGAAACACAGAAATTGCATCGGGATTGAATACAACAGTCAGCATGCGCACTTTCCTCCATGGGAGTAATGTCTCTAACAGTATACGCTTTGATCGTTCCCTGCAAGACCAGTAGTAGTTTCCGATGCACATATGGAAGCTTTCTGTAATCAGTGGACTATCAGAGTGTTGATGAAACACAGAAATTGCATCGGGATTGAATACAACAGTCACCAAGAGCACTTTCCTCCATGGGAGTAATGTTTCAAACAGTCTACGCTTTGATCGTTCCCTGGAAGACCAGTAGTAGTTTCCGATGCACATCTGGAGATATTCTGTAATCTGTGGACTATCAGACTGTTGATGAAACACAGAAATTGCATCGGGATTGAATACAACAGTCACCATGCGCACTTTCCTCCATGGGAGTAATGTCTCAAACAGTCTACGCTTTGATCGTTCCCTGGAAGAAAAGTAGTAGTTTCCGATGAAGATCTGGAGGCATTCTGTAATCTGTGGACTATCAGAGTGTTGATGAAACACAGAAATTGCATCGGTATTGAATACAACAGTCACCATGCGCACTTTCCTCCACGGGAATAATGTCTCAAACAGTCTACGCTTTGATCGTTCCCTGGAAGACCAGTAGTAGTTTCCGATGAACATCTGGAGTCATTCTGTAATCTGTGGACTAGCAGAGTGTTGATGAAACACAGAAATTGCATCGGGATTGAATACAACCGTCACCGTGCGCACTTTCCTCCGCGGGAGTAGTGTCTTAAACAGTCTACGCTTTGATCGTTCCCTGGAAGACCAGTAGTAGTTTCCGATGCACATTTGGTGGCATTCTGTAATCTGTGGTATATCAGAGTGTTGATGAAACACAGAATTTGCATCGGGATTGAATACAACAGTCACCATGCGAACCTTTCTCCGTGGGAGTAATGTCTCAAAGACTTACGCTTTGATCGTTCCCTGGAAGACCAGTAGTAGTTTCCGATGCACATCTGGAGTCATTCTGTAATATGTGGAGTATCAGAGTGTTGATGAAACACAGAAATTAAATCGTGATTGAATACAACAGTCACCATGCCCACTTCCCTCCAAGGGAATAGTGTCTCAAAGAGTATACGCCTTGATCTTTACCTGGGAGACCAGAAGTAGTTTCCGATGCACATCTGGAGTCATTCTGAAATCTGTGGACTAACTAAGTGTTGATGAAACACAGAAATTGCATCGGGATTGAATACAACAGTCATAATGCGCACTTTCCTCCATGGGAGTAATGTCTCAAACAGTCTACGCTTTCATCGTTCCCATGAAGACCAGTAGTATTTTCCGATGAACATCTGGAGGCATTCTGTAGTCTGTGGACTATCAGAGTGTTGATGAAATACAGAAATTGAATCGGGATTGAATACAACAGTCACCATGTTCACTTCCCTCCATGGGAGTAATGTCTCAAACAGTCTACGCTTTGATCGTTCCCTGGAAGAAAAGTAGTAGTTTCCGATGAAGATCTGGAGGCATTCTGTAATCTGTGGACTATCAGAGTGTTGCTGAAACACAGAAATTGCATCGGGATTAAATACAACAGTAACCAAGAGCACTTTCCTCCATGGGAGTAATGTCTCAAACAGTCTACGCTTTGGTCGTTCCCTGGAAGACCAGTAGTAGTTTCCGATGCAAATCTAAAGGCATTCTGTAATCTGTAGACTATCAGAGTGTTGATGAAACACAGAAATTGCATCGGGATTGAATACAACAGTCATCATGCGCACTTTCCTCCATGGGAGTAATGTCTCAAACAGTCTACGCTTTGATCGTTCCCTGGAAGACCAGTAGTAGTTTCCGTTGCAACATCTGGTGGCATTCTGTAATCTGTAGACTATTAGACTGTTGATGAAACACAGATATTGCATCGAGATTGAATACTACAGTCACCATGCGAACCTTCCTCCATGTGAGTAATGTCTCAAAGACTTTACGCTTTGATCGTTCCCTGGAAGACCAGTAGTAGTTTCCGATGCACATCTGGAGGCATTCTGTAATCTGTGGAGTATCAGAGTGTTGAAGAAGCACAGAAATTAAATCGTGGTTGAATAAACCAGTCACCATGGGTACTTTCTTACATGGGAGTAATATCTCAAACAGTCTACGCTTTGATCGTGCCCTAAAAGACCAGTAGTAGTTTCCGATGCACATCTGGAGGCATTCTGTAATCTGTAGACTATCAGAGTGTTGATGAAACACAGAAATTGCATCGGGATTGAATACAACAGTCACCATGCGCACTTTCCTCCATGGGGGTAATGTCTCAAACAGTCTACGCTTTGATCGTTCCCTGGAAGTCCAGTAGTAGTTTCCGTTGCAACATCTGGTGGCATTCTGTAATCTGTAGACTATCAGACTGTTGATGAAACACAGAAATTGCATCGAGATTGAATACAACAGTCACCATGCGCTCTTTCCTCCATGGGAGTAATGTCTCAAACAGTCTACGCTTTGGTCGTTCCCTGGAAGAAATGTAGTAGTTTCCGATGAAGATCTGGAGGCATTCTGTAATCTGTGGACTATCAGAGTGTTGATGAAACACAGAAATTGCATCGGTATTGAATACAACAGTCACCATGTGCACTTTCCTCCACGGGAGTAATGTCTCAAAGACTTTACGCTTTGATCGTTCTCTGGAACACCAGTAGTAGTTCCTGATGCACATCTGGAGGCATTCTGTAATCTGTGGAGTATCAGAGTGTTGATGAAACACAGAAATTAAATCGTGATTGAATACAACAGTCACCATGCCCACTTTTCTCCAAGGGAGTAGTGTCTCAAAGAATCTACAACTTGATCGTTCCCTGGAAGACCAGAAGTAGTTTCCGATGCACATCTGGAGTCATTCTGAAATCTGTGGACTAACTCAGTGTTGATGAAACAAAGAAATTGCATCGGGATTGAATACAACAGTCACCGTGCGCACTTTCCTCCACGGGAGTAGTGTCTTAAACAGTCTACGCTTTGATCGTTCCCTGGAAGACCAGTAGTAGTTTCCGATGGACATCTGGTGGCATACTGTAATATGTGGACTATCAGACTGTTGATGAAACACAGAAATTCCATCGGGATTGAATACAACTGTCAGCATTGCGCACTTTCCTCCATGGGAGTAATGTCTCAAACAGTCTACGCTTTCATCGTTCCCATGAAGACCAGTAGTATTTTCCGATGAACATCTGGAGGCATTCTGTAGTCTGTGGACTATCAGAGTGTTGATGAAATACAGAAATTGAATCGGGATTGAATACAACAGTCACCATGTTCACTTCCCTCCATGGGAGTAATGTCTCAAACAGTCTACGCTTTGATCGTTCCCTGGAAGACCAGTAGTAGTTTCCGATGCACATCAGGTGGCATTCTGTAATCTGTGGACTATCAGACTGATGATGAAACACAAACATTGAATCTGGATTGAATACAACAGTCACCATGCCCACTTTCCTCCATGGGAGTAATGTCTGAAACTGTTTACGCTTTGATCGTTCCCAGGAAGACCAGTAGTAGCTTCCGATGCACATCTCGAGGTATTTTGAAATCTGTGGACCAACTGAGTGTTGATGAAACACAGAAATTGCATCGGGATTGAATACAACAGTCACCATGCGCACTTTCCTCCATGGGAGTAATGTCTCAAACAGTCTACGCTTTGATCGTTCCCTGGAAGAAAAGTAGTAGTTTCCGATGAAGATCTGGAGGCATTCTGCAATCTGTGGACTATCAGAGTGTTGATGAAACACAGAAAATGCATCGGGATTGAATATAACAGTCACCATGCGCACTTTCCTCCATGGGAGTAATGTCTCAAAGAGTTTACGCTTTGACCGTTCCCTGGAAGACTAGTAGTACTTTCCGATGCACATCTGGAGGCATTCTGTAATCTGTCGTCTATCAGAGTGTTGATGAAACACAGAAATTGCATCGGGATTGAATACAACAGTCACAGTGCGCACTCTCCTCCACGGGAGTAATGTCTCAAAGAGTCTACGCTTTGATCGTTCCCTGGAAGACCAGTAGTAGTTTCCGATGGACATCTGGTGGCATTCCTTAATATGTGGACTATCAGTGTGTTGATGAAACACAGAAATTGCATCGGGATTGAATACAACAGTCAGCATGCGCACTTTCCTCCATGGGAGTAATGTCTCTAACAGTCTACGCTTTAATCGTTCCCTGGAAGACCAGTAGTAGTTTCCGATGCACATATGGAAGCTTTCTGTAATCTGTGGACTATCAGAGTGTTGATGAAACACAGAAATTGCATCGGGGTTGAATACAACAGTCACCAAGAGCACTTTCCTCCATGGGAGTAATGTTTCAAACAGTCTACGCTTTAATCGTTCCCTGGAAGACCAGTAGTAGTTTCCGATGCACATATGGAAGCTTTCTGTAATCTGTGGACTATCAGACTGTTGATGAAACACAGAAATTGCATCGGGATTGAATACAACCGTCACCATGGGTACTTTCCTGCATGGGAGTAATGTCTGAAACAATCTACGATTTGATCGTGCCCTGGAAGACCAGTAGTAGTTTCCGATGCACATCTGGAGGCATTCTGTAATCTGTGGAGTATCAGAGTGTTGATGAAACACAGAAATTGCATCGGGATTGAATACAACAGTCACCATGCGCATTTTCCTCCAAGGGAGTAATGTCTCAAACAGTATACGCTTTGATCGTTCCCTCAAAGACCAGTAGTAGTTTCCGATACACATCTGGTGGCATTCTGTAATCAGTGGACTATCAGACTGTTGATGAAACACAGAAATTGCATCGGGATTGAATACAACAGTCACCATGCGCACTTTCCTCCATGGGAGTAATGTCTCAAACAATCTAGGCTTTGATCGTTCCCTAGAAGAAAAGTAGTAGTTTCCGATGAAGATCTGGAGGCATTCTGTAATCTGTGGACTATAAGAGTGTTGATGAAACACAGAAATTGCATCGGTATTGAATACAACAGTCACCATGCGCACTTTCCTCCACGGGAGTAATGTCTCAAACAGTCTACGCTTTGATCGTTCCCTGGAAGACCAGTAGTAGTTTCCGATGCACATTTGGTGGCATTCTGTAATCTGTGGTATATCAGAGTGTTGATGAAACACAGAATTTGCATCAGGATTAAATACAACAGTCACCATGCGAACCTTCCTCCGTGGGAGTAATGTCTCAAAGACTTACGCTTTGATCGTTCCCTGGAAGGCCAGTAGTAGTTTCCGATGCACATCTGGAGTCATTCTGTAATATGTGGAGTATCAGAGTGTTGATGAAACACAGAAATTAAATCGTGATTGAATACAACAGTCACCATGCCCACTTCCCTCCAAGGGAATAGCGTCTCAAAGAGTATACGCCTTGATCTTTACCTGGGAGACCAGAAGTAGTTTCCGATGCACATCTGGAGTCATTCTGAAATCTGTGGACTAACTAAGTGTTGATGAAACACAGAAATTGCATCGGGATTGAATACAACAGTCATAATGCGCACTTTCCTCCATGGGAGTAATGTCTCAAACAGTCTACGCTTTCATCGTTCCCATGAAGACCAGTAGTATTTTCCGATGAACATCTGGAGGCATTCTGTAGTCTGTAGACTATCAGAGTGTTGATGAAATACAGAAATTGCATCGGGATTGAATACAACAGTCACCATGTTCACTTCCCTCCATGGGAGTAATGTCTCAAACAGTCTACACTTTGATCGTTCCCTGGAAGACCAGTAGTAGTTTCCGATGCACATCAGGTGGCATTCTGTAATCTGTGGACTATCAGACTGATGATGAAACACAAACATTGAATCTGGATTGAATACAACAGTCACCATGCGCACCTTCCTCCATGGGGGTAATGTCTGAAACTGTTTACGCTTTGATCGTTCCCAGGAAGACCAGTAGTAGCTTCCGATGCACATCTCGAGGTATTTTGAAATCTGTGGACCAACTGAGTGTTGATGAAACACAGAAATTGCATCGGGATTGAATACAACAGTCACCATTCGCACTCTTCTCCACGGGAGTAATGTCTCAACCAGTATACGCTTTGATCGTTTCCGGCAAGACCAGTAGTAGTTTCCGATGCACATCAGGTGGCATTCTGTAATCTGTGGACTATCAGACTGATGATGAAACACAAACATTGAATCTGGATTGAATACAACAGTCACCATGCGCACTTTCCTCCATGGGAGTAATGTCTCAAACAGTCTACGCTTTGATCGTTCCCAGGAAGACCAGTAGTAGTTTCCGATGCACATCTGGAGGCATTCTGTAATCTGTGGACTATCAGAGTGTTGATGAAACACAGAAAATGAATCGGGATTGAATACAACAGTCACCATGCGCACTTTGCTCCACGGGAGTAATGTCTCAAACAGTCTACGCTTTGATCGTTCCCTGGAAGACCAGTAGTAGTTTCCGATGAACATCTGGAGTCATTCTGTAATCTGTGGACTATCAGAGTGTTGATGAAACACAGAAATTGCATCGGGATTGAATACAACCGTCAGCGTGCGCACTTTCCTCCGCGGGAGTAGTGTCTTAAACAGTCTACGCTTTGATCGTTCCCTGGAAGACCAGTAGTAGTTTCCGATGCACATTTGGTGGCATTCTGTAATCTGTGGTATATCAGAGTGTTGATGAAACACAGAATTTGCATCGGGATTGAATACAACAGTCACCATGCGAACCTTCCTCCGTGGGAGTAATGTCTCAAAGACTTACGCTTTGATCGTTCCTTGGAAGACCAGTAGTAGTTTCCGATGCACATCTGGAGTCATTCTGTAATATGTGGAGTATCAGAGTGTTGATGAAACACAGAAATTAAATCGTGATTGAATACAACAGTCACCATGCCCACTTCCCTCCAAGGGAATAGCATCTCAAAGAGTATACGCCTTGATCTTTACCTGGGAGACCAGAAGTAGTTTCCGATGCACATCTGGAGTCATTCTGAAATCTGTGGACTAACTAAGTGTTGATGAAACACAGAAATTGCATCGGGATTGAATACAACAGTCATAATGCGCACTTTCCTCCATGGGAGTAATGTCTCAAACAGTCTACGCTTTCATCGTTCCCATGAAGACCAGTAGTATTTTCCGATGAACATCTGGAGGCATTCTGTAGTCCGTAGACTATCAGAGTGTTGATGAAATACAGAAATTGAATCGGGATTGAATACAACAGTCACCATGTTCACTTCCCTCCATGGGAGTAATGTCTCAAACAGTCTACACTTTGATCGTTCCCTGGAAGACCAGTAGTAGTTTCCGATGCACATCAGGTGGCATTCTGTAATCTGTGGACTATCAGACTGATGATGAAACACAAACATTGAATCTGGATTGAATACAACAGTCACCATGCGCACTTTCCTCCATGGGGGTAATGTCTGAAACTGTTTACGCTTTGATCGTTCCCAGGAAGACCAGTAGTAGCTTCCGATGCACATCTCGAGGTATTTTGAAATCTGTGGACCAACTGAGTGTTGATGAAACACAGAAATTGCATCGGGATTGAATACAACAGTCACCATGCGCACTTTCCTCCATGGGAGTAATGTCTCAAACAGTCTACGCTTTGATCGTTCCCTGGAAGAAAAGTAGTAGCTTCCGATGAAGATCTGGAGGCATTCTGTAATCTGTGGAGTATCAGAGTGTTGATGAAACACTGAAATTGCATCGGGATTGAATACAACAGTCACCATGCGCATTTTCCTCCAAGGGAGTAATGTCTCAAACAGTATACGCTTTGATCGTTCCCTCGAAGACCAGTAGTAGTTTCCGATACACATCTGGTGGCATTCTGTAATCAGTGGACTATCAGACTGTTAATGAAACACAGAAATTGCATCGGGATTGAATACAACAGTCACCATGCGCACTTTCCTCCATGGGAGTAATGTCTCAAACAGTCTACGCTTTGATCGTTCCCTGGAAGAAAAGTAGTAGTTTCAGATGAAGATCTGGAGGCATTCTGTAATCTGTGGACTATCAGAGTGTTGATGAAACACAGAAATTGCATCGGTATTGAATACAACAGTCACCATGCGCACTTTCCTCCACGGGAGTAATGTCTCAAACAGTCTACGCTTTGATCGTTCCCTGGAAGACCAGTAGTAGTTTCCGATGAACATCTGGAGTCATTCTGTAATCTGTGGACTATCAGAGTGTTGATGAAACACAGAAATTGCATCGGGATTGAATACAACCGTCACCGTGCGCACTTTCCTCCGCGGGAGTAGTGTCTTAAACAGTCTACGCTTTGATCGTTCCCTGGAAGACCAGTAGTAGTTTCCGATGCACATTTGGTGGCATTCTGTAATCTGTGGTATATCAGAGTGTTGATGAAACACAGAATTTGCATCGGGATTGAATACAACAGTCACCATGCGAACCTTCCTCCGTGGGAGTAATGTCTCTAAGACTTACGCTTTGATCGTTCCCTGGAAGACCAGTAGTAGTTTCCGATGCACATCTGGAGTCATTCTGTAATCTGTGGAGTATCAGAGTGTTGATGAAACACAGAAATTAAATCGTGATTGAATACAACAGTCACCATGCCCACTTCCCTCCAAGGGAATAGTGTCTCAAAGAGTATACGCCTTGATCTTTACCTGGGAGACCAGAAGTAGTTTCCGATGCACATCTGGAGTCATTCTGAAATCTGTGGACTAACTAAGTGTTGATGAAACACAGAAATTGCATCGGGATTGAATACAACAGTCATAATGCGCACTTTCCTCCATGGGAGTAATGTCTCAAACAGTCTACGCTTTCATCGTTCCCATGAAGACCAGTAGTAGTTTCCGATGAACATCTGGAGGCATTCTGCAGTCTGTGGACTATCAGAGTGTTGATGAAATACAGAAATTGAATCGGGATTGAATACAACAGTCACCATGTTCACTTCCCTCCATGGGAGTAATGTCTCAAACAGTCTACGCTTTGATCGTTCCCTGGAAGACCAGCAGTAGTTTCCGATGCACATCAGGTGGCATTCTGTAATCTGTGGGCTATCAGACTGATGATGAAACACAAACATTGAATCTGGATTGAATACAACAGTCACCATGCGCACTTTCCTCCATGGGAGTAATGTCTGAAACTGTTTACGCTTTGATCGTTCCCAGGAAGACCAGTAGTAGCTTCCGATGCACATCTCGAGGTATTTTGAAATCTGTGGACCAACTAGGTGTTGAGGAAACACAGAAATTGCATCGGGATTGAATACAACAGTCACCATTCGCACTCTTCTCCACGGGAGTAATGTCTCAACCAGTATACGCTTTGATCGTTTCCTGCAAGACCAGTAGTAGTTTCCGATGCACATCAGGTGGCATTCTGTAATCTGTGGACTATCAGACTGATGATGAAACACAAACATTGAATCTGGATTGAATACAACAGTCACCATGCGAACTTTCCTCCATGGGAGTAATGTCTGAAACTGTTTACGCTTTGATCGTTCCCAGGAAGACCAGTAGTAGCTTCCGATGTACATCTCGAGGTATTTTGACATCTGTGGACCAACTGAGTGTTGATGAAACACAGAAATTGCATCGGGATTGAATGCAACAGTCACATTGCGCAATTTCCTCCATAAAAGTAATGTCTCGAACAGTCTACGCATTGATCGTTTCCTGGAAAACCAGTAGTAGTTTCCGATGAACATCCAGAGGCATTCCGTAATCTGTGGACTATCAGAGTGTTGATGAAACACAGAAATTGCATCGGGATTGAATTCAACAATCACCATGCACACTCTCCTCCACGGGAGTAATGTCTCAAAGAGTCTACGCTTTGATCGTTCCCTGGAAGACAAGTAGTACTTTCCGATGGACATCTGGTGGCATTCTGTAATATGTGGACTATCAGAGTGTTGATGAAACACAGAAATTGTATCGGGATTGAATACAACAGTCAGCATGCGCACTTTCCTCCATGGGAATAGTGTCTCTAACAGTCTACGATTTGATCGTTCCCTGCAAGACCAGTAGTAGTTTCCGATGCACATATGGATGCTTTCTGTAATCTGTGGACTATCTGAGTGTTGATGAAATACAGAAATTGCATCGGGATTGAATACAACAGTCACAATGCGCACTTTCCTCCATGGGAGTTATGTCTCAAACAGTCTACGCTTTGATCGTTTACTGGAAGAAAAGTAGTAGTTTCCGATGAACATCTAGAGGCATTCTGTAATCTGTGGACTATCAGAGTGTTGATGAAACACAGAAATTGTATCGGGATTGATTACAACAGTCACCATGCGCACTTTCCTAAATGGGAGTTATGTCTCAAACAGTCTACGCTTTGATCGTTCCCTGGAAGAAAAGTAGTAGTTTCCGATGAACATCTGGAGGCATTCTGTAATCTGCGGACTATCAGAGTGTTGATGAAACACAGAAATTGCATCGGTATTGAATACAACAGTCACCATGCGCACTTTCCTCCACGGGAGTAATGTCTCCAACAGTTTACGCTTGGAACGTTCCCTGGAAGACCAGTAGTAGTTTCCGATGAACATCTGGAGGCATTCTGTAATCTGTTGACTATCAGGGTGTTGATGAAACACAGAAATTGCACCGGGATTGAATACAACAGTCACCATGCGCACTTTCCTACATGGGAGTAATGTCTCAAACAGTCTACGCTTTGATCGTTCCCAGGAAGACCAGTAGTAGTTTCCGATGCACATCTGGAGGCATTCTGTAATCTGTGGACTATCAGAGTGTTGATGAAACACAGAAAATGAATCGGGATTGAATACAACAGTCACCATGCGCACTTTCCTCCATGGGAGTAATGTCTCAAAGAGTTTACGCTTTGATCGTTCCTTGGAAGACCACTAGTAGTTTCCGATGCACATCTGGAGGCATTCTGTAATCTGTGGACTATCAGAGTGTTGATGAAACACAGAAATTGCATCGGGATTGAATACAACAGTCACATTGGGCACTTTCCTCCATAAAAGTAATGTCTGGAACAGTCAACGATTTGATCGTTCCCAGGAAGACCAGTAGTAGTTTCCGATGAACATCTGGACACAATCTGTAATCTTTGGACTATCAGAGTGTTGATGAAACACAGAAATTGCATTTGGATTGAACACAACAGTCACCATTCACACTCTCCTCCACGGGAGTAATGTCTCAAACAATCTACGCTTTGATCGTTCCCTGGAAGACCAGTAGTAGTTTCCGATGAACATCTGGAGTCATTCTGTAATCTGTGGAGTATCAGAGTGTTGATGAAACACAGAAATTGCATCGGGATTGAATACAACAGTCATAATGCGCACTTTCCTCCATGGGAGTAGTGTCTCAAACAGTCTACGCTTTCATCGTTCCCATGAAGACCAGTAGTAGCTTCCGATGAACATCTGGAGGCATTCTGTAGTCTGTGGACTATCAGAGTGTTGATGAAATACAGAAATTGAATCGGGATTGAATACAACAGTCACCATGTTCACTTCCCTCCATGGGAGTAATGTCTCAAACAGTCTACGCTTTGATCGTTCCCTGGAAGACCAGTAGTAGTTTCCGATGCACATCAGGTGGCATTCTGTAATCTGTGGACAATCAGACTGATGATGAAACACAAACATTGAATCTGGATTGAATACAACAGTCACCATGCGCACTTTCCTCCATGGGAGTAATGTCTGAAACTGTTTACGCTTTGAACGTTCCCAGGAAGACCAGTAGTAGCTTCCGATGCACATCTCGAGGTATTTTGAAATCTGTGGACCAACTGAGTGTTGATGAAACACAGAAATTGCATCGGGATTGAATACAACAGTCACCATGCACACTCTCCTCCACGGGAGTAATGTCTCAAAGAGTCTACGCTTTGATCGTTCCCTGGAAGACCAGTAGTACTTTCCGATGGACATCTGGTTGCATTCTGTAATATGTGGACTATCAGAGTGTTGATGAAACACAGAAATTGCATCGGGATTGAATACAACAGTCACCATGCGCACTTTCCTCCATGGGAGTAATGTCTCAAACAATCTACGCTTTGATCGTTCCCTGGAAGAAAAGTAGCAGTTTCCGATGAAGATCTGGAGGCATTCTGTAATCTGTGGACTATAAGAGTGTTGATGAAACACAGAAATTGCATCGGTATTGAATACAACAGTCACCATGCGCACTTTCCTCCACGGGAGTAATGTCTCAAACAGTCTACGCTTTGATCGTTCCCTGGAAGACCAGTAGTAGTTTCCGATGAACATCTGGAGTCATTCTGTAATCTGTGGACTATCAGAGTGTTGATGAAACACAGAAATTGCATCGGGATTGAATACAACCGTCACCGTGCGCACTTCCCTCCGCGGGAGTAGTGTCTTAAACAGTCTACGCTTTGATCGTTCCCTGGAAGACCAGTAGTAGTTTCCGATGCACATTTGGTGGCATTCTGTAATCTGTGGTATTTCAGAGTGTTGATGAAACACAGAATTTGCATCGGGATTGAATACAACAGTCACCATGCGAACTTTCCTCCATGGGAGTAATGTCTCAAACAGTCTACGCTTTGATCGTTCCCTGGAAGAAAAGTAGTAGTTTCCGATGAAGATCTGGAGGCATTCTGTAATCTGTGGACTATCAGAGTGTTGATGAAACACAGAAATTGCATCGGTATTGAATACAACAGTCACCATGCGCACTTTCCTCCACGGGAGTAATGTCTCAAACAGTCTACGCTTTGATCGTTCCCTGGAAGACCAGTAGTAGTTTCCGATGAACATCTGGAGTCATTCTGTAATCTCTGGACTATCAGAGTGTTGATGAAACACAGAAATTGCATCGGGATTGAATACAACCGTCACCGTGCGCACTTTCCTCCATGGGAGTAATGTCTCAAACAGTCTGCGCTTTGATCGTTCCCTGGAAGAAAAGTAGTAGTTTCCGATGAAGATCTGGAGGCATTCTGTAATCTGTGGACTATCAGAGTGTTGATGAAACACAGAAATTGCATCGGTATTGAATACAACAGTCACCATGCGAACCTTCCTCCGTGGGAGTAATGTCTCAAAGACTTACGCTTTGATCGTTCCCTGGAAGACCAGTAGTAGTTTCCGATGCACATCTGGAGTCATAATGTAATCTGTGGAGTATCAGAGTGTTGATGAAACACAGAAATTAAATCGTGATTGAATACAACAGTCACCATGCCGACTTCCCTCCAAGGGATTAGTGTCTCAAAGAGTATACGCCTTGATCTTTACCTGGGAGACCAGAAGTAGTTTCCGATGCACATCTGGAGTCATTCTGAAATCTGTGGACTAACTAAGTGTTGATGAAACACAGAAATTGCATCGGGATTGAATACAACAGTCATAATGCGCACTTTCCTCCATGGGAGTAATGTCTCAAACAGTCTACGCTTTCATCGTTCCCATGAAGACCAGTAGTAGTTTCCGATGAACATCTGGAGTCATTCTGTAGTCTGTGGACTATCAGAGTGTTGATGAAATACAGACATTGAATCGGGATTGAATACAACAGTCACCATGTTCACTTCCCTCCATGGGAGTAATGTCTCAAACAGTCTACGCTTTGATCGTTCCCTGGAAGACCAGTAGTAGTTTCCGATGCACATCAGGTGGCATTCTGTAATCTGTGGACTATCAGACTGATGATGAAACACAAACATTGAATCTGGATTGAATAGAACAGTCACCATGCGCACTTTCCTCCACGGGAGTAATGTCTCAAACAGTCTACGCTTTGATCGTTCCCTGGAAGACCAGTAGTAGTTTCCGATGAACATCTGGAGTCATTCTGTAATCTGTGGACTATCAGAGTGTTGATGAAACACAGAAATTGCATCGGGATTGAATACAACCGTCACCGTGGTCACTTCCCTCCGCGGGAGTAGTGTCTTAAACAGTCTACGCTTTGATCGTTCCCTGGAAGACCAGTAGTAGTTTCCGATGCACATTTGGTGGCATTCTGTAATCTGTGGTATTTCAGAGTGTTGATGAAACACAGAATTTGCATCGGGATTGAATACAACAGTCACCATGCGAACTTTCCTCCGTGGGAGTAATGTCTCAAAGACTTACGCTTTGATCGTTCCCTGGAAGACCAGTAGTAGTTTCCGATGCACATCTGGAGTCATTCTGTAATATGTGGAGTATCAGAGTGTTGATGAAACACAGAAATTAAATCGTGATTGAATACAACAGTCACCATGCCCACTTCCCTCCAAGGGAATAGCGTCTCAAAGAGTATACGCCTTGATCTTTACCTGGGAGACCAGAAGTAGTTTCCGATGCACATCTGGAGTCATTCTGAAATCTGTGGACTAACTAAGTGTTGATGAAACACAGAAATTGCATCGGGATTGAATACAACAGTCATAATGCGCACTTTCCTCCATGGGAGTAATGTCTCAAACAGTATACGCTTTGATCGTTCCCTGGAAGACCAGTAGTAGTTTCCGATACACATCTGGTGGTATTCTGTAATCAGTGGACTATCAGACTGTTGATGAAACACAGAAATTGCATCGGGATTGAATACAACAGTCACCATGCGCACTTTCCTCCATGGGAGTAATGTCTCAAACAGTCTACGCTTTGATCGTTCCCTGGAAGAAAAGTAGTAGTTTCCGATGAAGATCTGGAGGCATTCTGTAATCTGTGGACTATCAGAGTGTTGATGAAACACAGAAATTGCATCGGTATTGAATACAACAGTCACCATGCGCACTTTCCTCCACGGGAGTAATGTCTCAAACAGTCTACGCTTTGATCGTTCCCTGGAAGACCAGTAGTAGTTTCCGATGAACATCTGGAGTCATTCTGTAATCTCTGGACTATCAGAGTGTTGATGAAACACAGAAATTGCATCGGGATTGAATACAACCGTCACCGTGAGCACTTTCCTCCATGGGAGTAATGTCTCAAACAGTCTGCGCTTTGATCGTTCCCTGGAAGAAAAGTAGTAGTTTCCGATGAAGATCTGGAGGCATTCTGTAATCTGTGGACTATCAGAGTGTTGATGAAACACAGAAATTGCATCGGTATTGAATACAACAGTCACCATGCGAACCTTCCTCCGTGGGAGTAATGTCTCAAACAGTCTACGCTTTGATCGTTCCCTGGAAGACCAGTAGTAGTTTCCGATGCACATCTGGAGTCATTCTGTAATCTGTGGAGTATCAGAGTGTTGATGAAACACAGAAATTAAATCGTGATTGAATACAACAGTCACCATGCCGACTTCCCTCCAAGGGATTAGTGTCTCAAAGAGTATACGCCTTGATCTTTACCTGGGAGACCAGAAGTAGTTTCCGATGCACATCTGGAGTCATTCTGAAATCTGTGGACTAACTAAGTGTTGATGAAACACAGAAATTGCATCGGGATTGAATACAACAGTCATAATGCGCACTTTCCTCCATGGGAGTAATGTCTCAAACAGTCTACGCTTTCATCGTTCCCATGAAGACCAGTAGTAGTTTCCGATGAACATCTGGAGTCATTCTGTAGTCTGTGGACTATCAGAGTGTTGATGAAATACAGACATTGAATCGGGATTGAATACAACAGTCACCATGTTCACTTCCCTCCATGGGAGTAATGTCTCAAACAGTCTACGCTTTGATCGTTCCCTGGAAGACCAGTAGTAGTTTCCGATGCACATCAGGTGGCATTCTGTAATCTGTGGACTATCAGACTGATGATGAAACACAAACATTGAATCTGGATTGAATAGAACAGTCACCATGCGCACTTTCCTCCATGGGAGTAATGTCTGAAACTGTTTACGCTTTGATCGTTCCCAGGAAGACCAGTAGTAGCTTCCGATGCACATCTCGAGTTATTTTGAAATCTGTGGACCAACTGAGTGTTGATGAAACACAGAAATTGCATCGGGATTGAATACAACAGTCACCATTCGCACTCTTCTCCACGGGAGTAATGTCTCAACCAGTATACGCTTTGATCGTTTCCTGCAAGACCAGTAGTAGTTTCCGATGCACATCAGGTGGCATTCTGTAATCTGTGGACTATCAGACTGATGATGAAACACAAACATTGAATCTGGATTGAATACAACAGTCACCATGCGCACTTTCCTCCATGGGAGTAATGTCTGAAACTGTTTACGCTTTAATCGTTCCCAGGAAGACCAGTTGTAGCTTCCGATGCACATCTCGAGGTATTTTGAAATCTGTGGACCAACTGAGTGTTGATGAAACACAGAAATTGCATCGGGATTGAATGCAACAGTCACATTGCGTACTTTCCTCCATAAAAGTAATCTCTCGAACATTCTACGCTTTGATCGTTCCCTGGAAGACCAGTAGTAGTTTCCGATGAACATCTGGAGGCATTCTGTAGTCTGTGGAGTATCAGAGTGATGATGAAACACAGAAATTGCATCGGGATTGAATACAACAGTCACCATTCGCACTCTCCTCCACGGGAGTAATGTCTCAAACTGTCTACGCTTTGATCGTTCCCTGGAAGACCAGTAGGAGTTTCCGATGCACATCTGGAGGCATTCTGTAATCTGTGGACTATCAGGGTGTTGATGAAACAAGGAAATTGCATCGGGATTGAATACAACAGTCACATTGCGCAATTTCCTCCATAAAAGTAATGTCTCGAACAGTCTACGCATTGATCGTTCCCTGGAAAACCAGTAGTAGTTTCCGATGAACATCTAGAGGCATTCCGTAATCTGTGGACTATCAGAGTGTTGATGAAACACAGATATTGCATCGGGATTGAATACAACAGTCACCATGCACACTCTCCTCCACGGGAGTAATGTCTCAAAGAGGCTATGCTTTGATCGTTCCCTGGAAGACAAGTAGTACTTTCCGATGGACATCTGGTGGCATTCTGTAATATGTGGACTATCAGAGTGTTGATGAAACACAGAAATTGTATCGGGATTGAATACAACAGTCACCATGCGCACTTTCCTAAATGGGAGTTATGTCTCAAACAGTCTACGCTTTGATCGTTCCCTGGAAGAAAAGTAGTAGTTTCCGATGAACATCTGGAGGCATTCTGTAATGTGCGGACTATCAGAGTGTTGATGAAACACAGAAATTGCATCGGTATTGAATACAACAGTCACCATGCGCACTTTCCTCCACGGGAGTAATGTCTCCAACAGTCTACGCTTGGAACGTCCCTCGAAGACCAGTAGTAGTTTCCGATGAACATCTGGAGGCATTCTGTAATCTGTTGACTATCAGGGTGTTGATGAAACACAGAAATTGCACCGGGATTGAATACAACAGTCACCATGCGCACTTTCCTACATGGGAGTAATGTCTAAAACAGTCTACGCTTTGATCGTTCCCAGGAAGACCAGTAGTAGTTTCCGATGCACATCTGGAGGCATTCTGTAATCTGTGGACTATCAGAGTGTTGATGAAACACAGAAAATGAATCGGGATTGAATACAACAGTCACCATGCGCACTTTCCTCCATGGGAGTAATGTCTCAAAGAGTTTACGCTTTGATCGTTCCCTGGAAGACCACTAGTAGTTTCCGATGCACATCTGGAGGCATTCTGTAATCTGTGGACTATCAAAGTGTTGATGAAACACAGAAATTGCATCGGGATTGAATACAACAGTCACATTGGGCACTTTCCTCCATAAAAGTAATGTCTGGAACAGTCAACGATTTGATCGTTCCCAGGAAGACCAGTAGTAGTTTCCGATGAACATCTGGACTCAATCTGTAATCTTTGGACTATCAGAGTGTTGATGAAACACAGAAATTGCATTTGGATTGAACACAACAGTCACCATTCACACTCTCCTCCACGGGAGTAATGTCTCAAACAATCTACGCTTTGATCGTTCCCTGGAAGACCAGTAGTAGTTTCCGATGAACATCTGGAGTCATTCTGTAATCTGTGGAGTATCAGAGTGTTGATGAAACACAGAAATTGCATCGGGATTGAATACAACAGACATAATGCGCACTTTCCTCCATGGGAGTAATGTCTCAAACAATCTACGCTTTGATCGTTCCCTGGAAGAAAAGTAGTAGTTTCCGATGAAGATCTGGAGGCATTCTGTAATCTGTGGACTATAAGAGTGTTGATGAAACACAGAAATTGCATCGGTATTGAATACAACAGTCACCATGCGCACTTTCCTCCACGGGAGTAATGTCTCAAACAGTCTACGCTTTGATCGTTCCCTGGAAGACCAGTAGTAGTTTCCGATGAACATCTGGAGTCATTCTGTAATCTGTGGACTATCAGAGTGTTGATGAAACACAGAAATTGCATCGGGATTGAATACAACCGTTACCGTGCGCAATTTCCTCCGCGGGAGTAGTGTCTTAAACAGTCTACGCTTTGATCGTTCCCTGGAAGACCAGTAGTAGTTTCCAATGCACATTTTGTGGCATTCTGTAATCTGTGGTATATCAGAGTGTTGATGAAACACAGAATTTGCATCGGGATTGAATACAACAGTCACCATGCGAACCTTCCTCCGTGGGAGTAATGTCTCAAAGACTTACGCTTTGATCGTTCCCTGGAAGACCAGTAGTAGTTTCCGATGCACATCTGGAGTCATTCTGTAATCTGTGGAGTATCAGAGTGTTGATGAAACACAGAAATTAAATCGTGATTGAATACAACAGTCACCATGCCCACTTCCCTCCAAGGGAATAGTGTCTCAAAGAGTATACGCCTTGATCTTTACCTGGGAGACCAGAAGTAGTTTCCGATGCACATCTGGAGTCATTCTGAAATCTGTGGACTAACTAAGTGTTGATGAAACACAGAAATTGCATCGGGATTGAATACAACAGTCATAATGCGCACTTTCCTCCATGGGAGTAATGTCTCAAACAGTCTACGCTTTCATCGTTCCCATGAAGACCAGTAGTAGTTTCCGATGAACATCTGGAGGCATTCTGTAGTCTGTGGACTATCAGAGTGTTGATGAAATACAGAAATTGAATCGGGATTGAATACAACAGTCACCATGTTCACTTCCCTCCATGGGAGTAATGTCTCAAACAGTCTACGCTTTGATCGTTCCCTGGAAGACCAGTAGTAGTTTCCGATGCACATCAGGTGGCATTCTGTAATCTGTGGACTATCAGACTGATGATGAAACACAAACATTGAATCTGGATTGAATACAACAGTCACCATGCGCACTTTCCTCCATGGGAGTAATGTCTGAAACTGTTTACGCTTTGATCGTTCCCAGGAAGACCAGTAGTAGCTTCCGATGCACATCTCGAGGTATTTTGAAATCTGTGGACCAACTGAGTGTTGATGAAACACAGAAATTGCATCGGGATTGAATACAACAGTCACCATTCGCACTCTTCTCCACGGGAGTAATGTCTCAACCAGTATACGCTTTGATCGTTTCCTACAAGACCAGTAGTAGTTTCCGATGCACATCAGGTGGCATTCTGTAATCTGTGGACTATCAGACTGATGATGAAACACAAACATTGAATCTGGATTGAATACAACAGTCACCATGCGCACTTTCCTCCATGGGAGTAATGTCTGAAACTGTTTACGCTTTGATCGTTCCCAGGAAGACCAGTAGTAGCTTCCGATGCACATCTCGAGGTATTTTGAAATCTGTGGACCAACTGAGTGTTGATGAAACACAGAAATTGCATCGGGATTGAATGCAACAGTCACATTGCGCACTTTCCTCCATAAAAGTAATCTCTCGAACATTCTACGCTTTGATCGTTCCCTGGAAGACCAGTAGTAGTTTCCGATGAACATCTGGAGGCATTCTGTAATCTGTGGAGTATCAGAGTGATGATGAAACACAGAAATTGCATCGGGATTGAATACAACAGTCACCATTCGCACTCTCCTCCACGGGAGTAATGTCTCAAACTGTCTACGCTTTGATCGTTCCCTGGAAGACCAGTAGGAGTTTCCGATGCACATCTAGAGGCATTCTGTAATCTGTGGACTATCAGGGTGTTGATGAAACAAGGAAATTGCATCGGGATTGAATACAACAGTCACATTGCGCAATTTCCTCCATAAAAGTAATGTCTCGAACAGTCTACGCATTGATCGTTCCCTGGAAAACCAGTAGTAGTTTCCGATGAACATCTAGAGGCATTCCGTAATCTGTGGACTATCAGAGTGTTGATGAAACACAGAAATTGCATCGGGATTGAATACAACAGTCACCATGCACACTCTCCTACACGGAAGTAATGTCTCAAAGAGTCTACGCTTTGATCGTTCCCTGGAAGACAAGTAGTACTTTCCGATGGACATCTGGTGGCATTCTGTAATATGTGGACTATCAGAGTGTTGATGAAACACAGAAATTGTATCGGGATTGAATACAACAGTCAGCATGCGCACTTTTCTCCATGGGAGTAGTGTCTCAAACAGTCTACGATTTGATCGTTCCCTGCAAGACCAGTGGTAGTTTCCGATGCACATATGGATGCTTTCTGTAATCTGTGGACTATCTGAGTGTTGATGAAATACAGAAATTGCATCGGGATTGAATACAACAGTCACAATGCGCACTTTCCTCCATACGAGTTATGTCTCAAACAGTCTACGCTTTGATCGTTTACTGGAAGAAAAGTAGTAGTTTCCGATGAACATCTAGAGGCATTCTGTAATCTGTGGACTATCAGAGTGTTCATGAAACAGAGAAATTGTATCGGGATTGAATACAACAGTCACCATTCGCACTTTCCTAAATGGGAGTTATGTCTCAAACAGTCTACGCTTTGATCGTTCCCTGGAAGAAAAGTAGTAGTTTCCGATGAACATCTGGAGGCATTCTGTAATCTGCGGACTATCAGAGTGTTGATGAAACACAGAAATTCCATCGGTATTGAATACAACAGTCACCATGCGCACTTTCCTCCACGGGAGTAATGTCTCCAACAGTCTACGCTTGGAACGTTCCCTGGAAGACCAGTAGTAGTTTCCGATGAACATCTGGAGGCATTCTGTAATCTGTTGACTATCAGGGTGTTGATGAAACACAGAAATTGCACCGGGATTGAATACAACAGTCACCATGCGCACTTTCCTACATGGGAGTAATGTCTCAAACAGTCTACGCTTTGATCGTTCCCAGGAAGACCAGTAGTAGTTTCCGATGCACATCTGGAGGCATTCTGTAATCTGTGGACTATCAGAGTGTTGATGAAACACAGAAAATGAATCGGGATTGAATACAACAGTCACCATGCGCACTTTCCTCCATGGGAGTAATGTCTCAAAGAGTTTACGCTTTGATCGTTCCCTGGAAGACCACTAGTAGTTTCCGATGCACATCTGGAGGCATTCTGTAATCTGTGGACTATCAGAGTGTTGATGAAACACAGAAATTGCATCGGGATTGAATACAACAGTCACATTGGGCACTTTCCTCCATAAAAGTAATGTCTGGAACAGTCAACGATTTGATCGTTCCCAGGAAGACCAGTAGTAGTTTCCGATGAACTTCTGGACTCAATCTGTAATCTTTGGACTATCAGAGTGTTGATGAAACACAGAAATTGCATTTGGATTGAACACAACAGTCACCATTCACACTCTCCTCCACGGGAGTAATGTCTCAAACAATCTACGCTTTGATCGTTCCCTGGAAGACCAGTAGTAGTTTCCGATGAACATCTGGAGTCATTCTGTAATCTGTGGAGTATCAGAGTGTTGATGAAACACAGAAATTGCATCGGGATTGAATACAACAGTCATAATGCGCACTTTCCTCCATGGGAGTAATGTCTCAAACAATCTACGCTTTGATCGTTCCCTGGAAGAAAAGTAGTAGTTTCCGATGAAGATCTGGAGGCATTCTGTAATCTGTGGACTATAAGAGTGTTGATGAAACACAGAAATTGCATCGGTATTGAATACAACAGTCACCATGCGCACTTTCCTCCACGGGAGTAATGTCTCAAACAGTCTACGCTTTGATCATTCCCTGGAAGACCAGTAGTAGTTTCCGATGAACATCTGGAGTCATTCTGTAATCTGTGGACTATCAGAGTGTTGATGAAACACAGAAATTGCATCGGGATTGAATACAACCGTCACCGTGCGCACTTTCCTCCGCGGGAGTAGTGTCTTAAACAGTCTACGCTTTGATCGTTCCCTGGAAGATTAGTAGTAGTTTCTGATGCACATTTGGTGGCATTCTGTAATCTGTGGTATATCAGAGTGTTGATGAAACACAGAATTTGCATCGGGATTGAATACAACAGTCACCATGCGAACCTTCCTCCGTGGGAGTAATGTCTCAAAGACTTACGCTTTGATCGTTCCCTGGAAGACCAGTAGTAGTTTCCGATGCACATCTGGAGTCATTCTGTAATCTGTGGAGTATCAGAGTGTTGATGAAACACAGAAATTAAATCGTGATTGAATACAACAGTCTCCATGCCCACTTCCCTCCAAGGGAATAGTGACTCAAAGAGTATACGACTTGATCTTTACCTGGGAGACCAGAAGTAGTTTCCGATGCACATCTGGAGTCATTCTGAAATCTGTGGACTAACTAAGTGTTGATGAAACACAGAAATTGCATCGGGATTGAATACAACAGTCATAATGCGCACTTTCCTCCATGGGAGTAATGTCTCAAACAGTCTACGCTTTCATCGTTCCCATGAAGTACAGTAGTATTTTCCGATGAACATCAGGTGGCATTCTGTAGTCTGTAGACTATCAGAGTGTTGATGAAATACAGAAATTGAATCGGGATTGAATACAACAGTCACCATGTTCACTTCCCTCCATGGGAGTAATGTCTCAAACCGTCCACACTTTGATCGTTCCCTGGAAGACCAGTAGTAGTTTCCGATGCACATCAGGTGGCATTCTGTAATCTGTGGACTATCAGACTGATGATGAAACACAAACATTGAATCTGGATTGAATACAACAGTCACCATGCGCACTTTCCTGCATGGGGGTAATGTCTGAAACTGTTTACGCTTTGATCGTTCCCAGGAAGACCAGTAGTAGCTTCCGATGCACATCTCGAGGTATTTTGAAATCTGTGGACCAACTGAGTGTTGATGAAACACAGAAATTGCATCGGGATTGAATACAACAGTCACCATGCGCACTTTCCTCCATGGGAGTAATGTCTCAAACAGTCTACGCTTTGATCGTTCCCTGGAAGAAAAGTAGTAGTTTCCGATGAAGATCTGGAGGCATTCTGTAATCTGTGGAGTATCAGAGTGTTGATGAAACACAGAAATTGCATCGGGATTGAATACAACAGTCACCATGCGCATTTTCCTCCAAGGGAGTAATGTCTCAAACAGTATACGCTTTGATCGTTCCCTGGAAGACCAGTAGTAGTTTCCGATACACATCTGGTGGCATTCTGTAATCAGTGGACTATCAGACTGTTGATGAAACACAGAAATTGCATCGGGATTGAATACAACAGTCACCATGCGCACTTTCCTCCATGGGAGTAATGTCTCAAACAGTCTACGATTTGATCGTTCCCTGGAAGACCAGTAGTAGTTTCCGATGCACATTTGGTGGCATTCTGTAATCTGTTGACTATCAGGGTGTTGATGAAATACAGAATTTGCATCGGGATTGAATACAACAGTCACCATGCGAACCTTCCTCCGTGGGAGTAATGTCTCAAAGACTTACGCTTTGATCGTTCCCTGGAAGACCAGTAGTAGTTTCCGATGCACATCTGGAGTCATTCTGTAATCTGTGGAGTATCAGAGTGTTGATGAAACACAGAAATTAAATCGTGATTGAATACAACAGTCTCCATGCCCACTTCCCTCCAAGGGAATAGTGTCTCAAAGAGTATACGACTTCATCTTTACCTGGGAGACCAGAAGTAGTTTCCGATGCACATCTGGAGTCATTCTGAAATCTGTGGACTAACTAAGTGTTGATGAAACACAGAAATTGCATCGGGATTGAATACAACAGTCATAATGCGCACTTTCCTCCATGGGAGTAATGTCTCAAACAGCCTACGCTTTCATCGTTCCCATGAAGACCAGTAGTAGTTTCCGATGAACATCTGGAGTCATTCTGTAGTCTGTGGACTATCAGAGTGTTGATGAAATACAGAAATTGAATCGGGATTGAATACAACAGTCACCATGTTCACTTCCCTCCATGGGAGTAATGTCTCAAACACTCTACGCTTTGATCGTTCCCTGGAAGACCAGTAGTAGTTTCCGATGCACATCAGGTGGCATTCTGTAATCTGTGGACCATCAGACTGTTGATGAAACACAAACATTGAATCTGGATTGAATACAACAGTCACCATGCGCACTTTCCTCCATGGGAGTAATGTCTGAAACTGTTTACGCTTTGATCGTTCCCAGGAAGACCAGTAGTAGCTTCCGATGCAGATCTCGAGGTATTTTGAAATCTGTGGACCAACTGAGTGTTGATGAAACACAGAAATTGCATTGGGATTAAATACAACAGTCACCATTCGCACTCTTCTCCACGGGAGTAATGTCTCAACCAGTATACGCTTTGATCGTTTCCTGCAAGACCAGTAGTAGTTTCCGATGCACATATGGAGGCTTTCTGTAATCTGTGGACTATCAGAGTGTAGATGAAACACAGATATTGCATCGGGATTGAATGCAACAGTCACATTGCGCACTTTCCTCCATAAAAGTAATCTCTCGAACATTCTACGCTTTGATCGTTCCCTGGAAGACCAGTAGTAGTTTCCGATGAACATCTGGAGCATTCTGTAATCTGTGGAGTATCAGAGTGATGATGAAACACAGAAATTGCATCGGGATTGAATACAACAGTCACCATTCGCACTCTCCTCCACGGGAGTAATGTCTCAAACTGTCTACGCTTTGATCGTTCCCTGGAAGACCAGTAGGAGTTTCCGATGCACATCTGGAGGCATTCTGTAATCTGTATACTATCAGGGTGTTGATGAAACAAGGAAATTGCATCGGGATTGAATACAACAGTCACATTGCGCAATTTCCTCCATAAAAGTAATGTCTCGAACAGTCTACGCATTGATCGTTCCCTGGAAAACCAGTAGTAGTTTCCGATGAACATCTAGAGGCATTCCGTAATCTGTGGACTATCAGAGTGTTGATGAAACACAGAAATTGCATCGGGATTGAATACAACAGTCACCATGCACACTCTCCTCCACGGGAGTAATGTCTCAAAGAGTCTACGCTTTGATCGTTCCCTGGAAGACAAGTAGTACTTTCCGATGGACATCTGGTGGCATTCTGTAATATGTGGACTATCAGAGTGTTGATGAAACACAGAAATTGTATCGGGATTGAATACAACAGTCAGCATGCGCACTTTCCTCCATGGGAGTAGTGTCTCTAACAGTCTACGATTTGATCGTTCCCTGCAAGACCAGTAGTAGTTTCCCATGCACATATGGATGCTTTCTGTAATCTGTGGACTATCAGAGTGTTGATGAAACACAGAAATTGCATCGGTATTGAATACAACAGTCACCATGCGCACTTTCCTCCACGGGAGTAATGTCTCCAACAGTCTACGCTTGGAACGTTCCCTGGAAGACCAGTAGTAGTTTCCGATGAACATCTGGAGGCATTCTGTAATCTGTTGACTATCAGGGTGTTGATGAAACACAGAAATTGCACCGGGATTGAATACAACAGTCACCATGCGCACTTTCCTACATGGGAGTAATGTCTCAAACAGTCTACGCTTTGACCGTTCCCAGGAAGACCAGTAGTAGTTTCCGATGAACATCTGGAGGCATTCTGTAATCTGTGGACTATCAGAGTGTTGATGAAACACAGAAAATGAATCGGGATTGAATACAACAGTCACCATGCGCACTTTCCTCCATGGGAGTAATGTCTCAAAGAGTTTACGCTTTGATCGTTCCCTGGAAGACCACTAGTAGTTTCCGATGCACATCTGGAGGCATTCTGTAATCTGTGGACTATCAGAGTGTTGATGAAACACAGAAATTGCATCGGGATTGAATACAACAGTCACATTGGGCACTTTCCTCCATAAAAGTAATGTCTGGAACAGTCAACGATTTGATCGTTCCCAGGAAGACCAGTAGTAGTTTCCGATGAACATCTGGACTCAATCTGTAATCTTTGGACTATCAGAGTGTTGATGAAACACAGAAATTGCATTTGGATTGAACACAACAGTCACCATTCACACTCTCCTCCACGGGAGTAATGTCTCAAACAATCTACACTTTGATCGTTCCCTGGAAGACCAGTAGTAGTTTCCGATGAACATCTGGAGTCATTCTGTAATCTGTGGAGTATCAGAGTGTTGATGAAACACAGAAATTGCATCGGGATTGAATACAACAGTCATAATGCGCACTTTCCTCCATGGGAGTAATGTCTCAAACAGTCTACGTTTCATCGTTCCCATGAAGACCAGTAGTAGTTTCCGATGAACATCTGGAGGCATTCTGTAGTCTGTGGACTATCAGAGTGTTGATGAAATACAGAAATTGAATCGGGATTGAATACAACAGTCACCATGTTCACTTCCCTCCATGGGAGTAATGTCTCAAACAGTCTACGCTTTGGTCGTTCCCTGGAAGACCAGTAGTAGTTTCCGATGCACATCAGGTGGCATTCTGTAATCTGTGGACTATCAGACTGATGATGAAACACAAACATTGAATCTGGATTGAATACAACAGTCACCATGCGCACTTTCCTATATGGGAGTAATGTCTGAAACTGTTTACGCTTTGAACGTTCCCAGGAAGACCAGTAGTAGCTTCCGATGCACATCTCGAGGTATTTTGAAATCTGTGGACCAACTGAGTGTTGATGAAACGCAGAAATTGCATCGGGATTGAATACAACAGTCACCATGCACACTCTCCTCCACGGGAGTAATGTCTCAAAGAGTCTACGCTTTGATCGTTCCCTGGAAGACCAGTAGTACTTTCCGATGGAAATCTGGTGGCATTCTGTAATATGTGGACTATCAGAGTGTTGATGAAACACAGAAATTGCATCGGGATTGAATACAACAGTCAGCATGCGCACTTTCCTCCATGGGAGTAGTGTCATTAACAGTCTACGATTTGATCGTTCCCTGCAAGACCAGTAGTAGTTTCCGATGCACATATGGATGCTTTCTGTAATCTGTGGACTATCTGAGTGTTGATGAAATACAGAAATTGCATCGGGATTGAATACAACAGTCACCATGCGCACTTTCCTCCATGGGAGTTATGTCTCAAACAGTCTACGCTTTGATCGTTTACTGGAAGAAAAGTGGTAGTTTCCGATGAACATCTAGAGGCATTCTGTAATCTGTGGACTATCAGAGTGTTGATGAAACACAGAAATTGTATCGGGATTGAATACAACAGTCACCATGCGCACCTACCTAAATGGGAGTTATGTCTCAAACAGTCTACGCTTTGATCGTTCCCTGGACGAAAAGTAGTAGTTTCCGATGAACATCTGGAGGCATTCTGTAATCTGCGGACTATCAGAGTGTTGATGAAACACAGAAATTGCATCGGTATTGAATACAACAGTCACCATGCGCACTTTCCTCCACGGGAGTAATGTCTCCAACAGTCTACGCTTGGAACGTTCCCTGGAAGACCAGTAGTAGTTTCCGATGAACATCTGGAGGCATTCTGTAATCTGTTGACTATCAGGGTGTTGATGAAACACAGAAATTGCACCGGGATTGAATACAACAGTCACCATGCGCACTTTCCTACATGGGAGTAATGTCTCAAACAGTCTACGCTTTGATCGTTCCCAGGAAGACCAGTAGTAGTTTCCGATGCACATCTGGAGGCATTCTGTAATCTGTGGACTATCAGAGTGTTGATGAAACACAGAAAATGAATCGGGATTGAATACAACAGTCACCATGCGCACTTTCCTCCATGGGAGTAATGTCTCAAAGAGTTTACGCTTTGATCGTTCCCTGGAAGACCACTAGTAGTTTCCGATGCACATCTGGAGTCATTCTGTAATCTGTGGACTATCAGAGTGTTGATGAAACACAGAAATTGCATCGGGATTGAATACAACCGTCACCGTGCGCACTTTCCTCCGCGGGAGTAGTGTCTTAAACAGTCTACGCTTTGATCGTTCCCTGGAAGACCAGTAGTAGTTTCCGATGCACATTTGGTGGCATTCTGTAATCTGTGGTATATCAGAGTGTTGATGAAACACAGAATTTGCATCGGGATTGAATACAACAGTCACCATGCGAACCTTCCTCCGTGGGAGTAATGTCTCAAAGACTTACGCTTTGATCGTTCCCTGGAGGACCAGTAGTAGTTTCCGATGCACATCTGGAGTCATTCTGTAATATGTGGAGTATCAGAGTGTTGATGAAACACAGAAATTAAATCGTGATTGAATACAACAGTCACCATGCCCACTTCCCTCCAAGGGAATAGCGTCTCAAAGAGTATACGCCTTGATCTTTACCTGGGAGACCAGAAGTAGTTTCCGATGCACATCTGGAGTCATTCTGAAATCTGTGGACTAACTAAGTGTTGATGAAACACAGAAATTGCATCGGGATTGAATACAACAGTCATAATGCGCACTTTCCTCCATGGGAGTAATGTCTCAAACAGTCTACGCTTTCATCGTTCCCATGAAGACCAGTAGTATTTTCCGATGAACATCTGGAGGCATTCTGTAGTCTGTAGACTATCAGAGTGTTGATGAAATACAGAAATTGAATCGGGATTGAATACAACAGTCACCATGTTCACTTCCCTCCATGGGAGTAATGTCTCAAACAGTCCACACTTTGATCGTTCCCTGGAAGACCAGTAGTAGTTTCCGATGCACATCAGGTGGCATTCTGTAATCTGTGGACTATCAGACTGATGATGAACCACAAACATTGAATCTGGATTGAATACAACAGTCACCATGCGCACTTTCCTCCATGGGGGTAATGTCTGAAATTGTTTACGCTTTGATCGTTCCCAGGTAGACCAGTAGTAGCTTCCGATGCAGATCTCGAGGTATTTTGAAATCTGTGGACCAACTGAGTGTTGATGAAACACAGAAATTGCATCGGGATTGAATACAACAGTCACCATTCGCACTCTTCTCCACGGGAGTAATGTCTCAACCAGTATACGCTTTGATCGTTTCCTGCACGACCAGTAGTAGTTTCCGATGCACATATGGAGGCTTTCTGTTATCTGTGGACTATCAGAGTGTAGATGAAACACAGAAATTGCATCGGGATTGAATGCAACAGTCACATTGCGCACTTTCCTCCATAAAAGTAATCTCTCGAACATTCTACGCTTTGATCGTTCCCTGGAAGTCCAGTAGTAGTTTCCGATGAACTTCTGGAGCATTCTGTAATCTGTGGAGTATCAGAGTGATGATGAAACACAGAAATTGCATCGGGATTGAATACAACAGTCACCATTCGCACTCTCCTCCACGGGAGTAATGTCTCAAACTGTCTACGCTTTGATCGTTCCCTGGAAGACCAGTAGGAGTTTCCGATGCACATCTGGAGGCAATCTGTAATCTGTATACTATCAGGGTGTTGATGAAACAAGGAAATTGCATCGGGATTGAATACAACAGTCACATTGCGCAATTTCCTCCATAAAAGTAATGTCTCGAACAGTCTACGCATTGATCGTTCCCTGGAAAACCAGTAGTAGTTTCCGATGAACATCTAGAGGCATTCCGTAATCTGTGGACTATCAGAGTGTTGATGAAACACAGAAATTGCATCGGGATTGAATACAACAGTCACCATGCACACTCTCCTCCACGGGAGTAATGTCTCAAAGAGTCTACGCTTTGATCGTTCGCTGGAAGACAAGTAGTACTTTCCGATGGACATCTGGTGGCATTCTGTAATATGTGGACTATCAGAGTGTTGATGAAACACAGAAATTGTATCGGGATTGAATACAACAGTCAGCATGCGCACTTTCCTCCATGGGAGTAGTGTCTCTAACAGTCTACGATTTGATCGTTCCCTGCAAGACCAGTAGTAGTTTCCGATGCACATATGGATGCTTTCTGTAATCTGTGGACTATCTGAGTGTTGATGAAATACAGAAATTGCATCGGGATTGAATACAACAGTCACAATGCGCACTTTCCTCCATGGGAGTTATGTCTCAAACAGTCTACGCTTTGAACGTTTACTGGAAGAAAAGTAGTAGTTTCCGATGAACATCTAGAGGCATTCTGTAATCTGTGGACTATCAGAGTGTTGATGAAACAGAGAAATTGTATCGGGATTGAATACAACAGTCACCATGCGCACTTTCCTAAATGGGAGTTATGTCTCAAACAGTCTACGCTTTGATTGTTCCCTGGAAGAAAAGTAGTAGTTTCCGATGAACATCTGGAGGCATTCTGTAATCTGCGGACTATCAGAGTGTTGATGAAACACATAAATTGCATCGGTATTGAATACAACAGTCACCATGCGCACTTTCCTCCACGGGAGTAATGTCTCCAACAGTCTACGCTTGGAACGTTCCCTGGAAGACCAGTAGTAGTTTCCGATGAACATCTGGAGGCATTCTGTAATCTGTTGACTATCAGGGTGTTGATGAAACACAGAAATTGCACCGGGATTGAATACAACAGTCACCATGCGCACTTTCCTACATGGGAGTAATGTCTCAAACAGTCTACGCTTTGATCGTTCCCAGGAAGACCAGTAGTAGTTTCCGATGCACATCTGGAGGCATTCTGTAATCTGTGGACTATCAGAGTGTTGATGAAACACAGAAAATGAATCGGGATTGAATACAACAGTCACCATGCGCACTTTCCTCCATGGGAGTAATGTCTCAAAGAGTTTACGCTTTGATCGTTCCCTGGAAGACCACTAGTAGTTTCCGATGCACATCTGGAGGCATTCTGTAATCTGTGGACTATCAGAGTGTTGATGAAACACAGAAATTGCATCGGGATTGAATACAACAGTCACATTGGGCACTTTCCTCCATAAAAGTAATGTCTGGAACAGTCAACGATTTGATCGTTCCCAGGAAGACCAGTAGTAGTTTCCGATGAACATCTGGACTCAATCTGTAATCTTTGGACTATCAGAGTGTTGATGAAACACAGAAATTGCATTTGGATTGAACACAACAGTCACCATTCACACTCTCCTCCACGAGAGTAATGTCTCAAACAATCTACGCTTTGATCGTTCCCTGGAAGACCAGTAGTAGTTTCCGATGAACATCTGGAGTCATTCTGTAATCTGTGGAGTATCAGAGTGTTGATGAAACACAGAAATTGCATCGGGATTGAATACAACAGTCATAATGCGCACTTTCCTCCATGGGAGTAATGTCTCAAACAGTCTACGCTTTCATCGTTCCCATGAAGACCAGTAGTAGTTTCCGATGAACATCTGGAGGCATTCTGTAGTCTGTGGACTATCAGAGTGTTGATGAAATACAGAAATTGAATCGGGATTGAATACAACAGTCACCATGTTCACTTCCCTCCATGGGAGTAATGTCTCAAACAGTCTACGCTTTGATCGTTCCCTGGAAGACCAGTAGTAGTTTCCGATGCACATCAGGTGGCATTCTGTAATCTGTGGACTATCAGACTGATGATGAAACACAAACATTGAATCTGGATTGAATACAACAGTCACCATGCGCACTTTCCTCCATGGGAGTAATGTCTGAAACTGTTTACGCTTTGAACGTTCCCAGGAAGACCAGTAGTAGCTTCCGATGCACATCTCGAGGTATTTTGAAATCTGTGGACAAACTGAGTGTTGATGAAACGCAGAAATTGCATCGGGATTGAATACAACAGTCACCATGCACACTCTCCTCCACGGGAGTAATGTCTCAAAGAGTCTACGCTTTGATCGTTCCCTGGAAGACCAGTAGTACTTTCCGATGGACATCTGGTGGCATTCTGGAATATGTGGACTATCAGAGTGTTGATGAAACACAGAAATTGCATCGGGATTGAATACAACAGTCAGCATGCGCACCTTCCTCCATGGGAGTAGTGTCATTAACAGTCTACGATTTGATCGTTCCCTGCAAGACTAGTAGTAGTTTCCGATGCACATATGGATGCTTTCTGTAATCTGTGGACTATCTGAGTGTTGATGAAATACAGAAATTGCATCGGAATTGAATACAACAGTCACCATGCGCACTTTCCTCCATGGGAGTTATGTCTCAAACAGTCTACGCTTTGATCGTTTACTGGAAGAAAAGTAGTATTTTCCGATGAACATCTAGAGGCATTCTGTAATCTGTGGACTATCAGAGTGTTGATGAAACACAGAAATTGTATCGGGATTGAATACAACAGTCACCATGCGCACTTTCCTAAATGGGAGTTATGTCTCAAACAGTCTACGCTTTGATCGTTCCCTGGACGAAAAGTAGTTGTTTCCGATGAACATCTGGAGGCATTCTGTAATCTGCGGACTATCAGAGTGTTGATGAAACACAGAAATTGCATCGGTATTGAATACAACAGTCACCATGCGCACTTTCCTCCACGGGAGTAATGTCTCCAACAGTCTACGCTTGGAACGTTCCCTGGAAGACCAGTAGTAGTTTCCGATGAACATCTGGAGGCATTCTGTAATTTGTTGACTATCAGGGTGTTGATGAAACACAGAAATTGCACCGGGATTGAATACAACAGTCACCATGCGCACTTTCCCACATGGGAGTAATGTCTCAAACAGTCTACGCTTTGATCGTTCCCAGGAAGACCAGTAGTAGTTTCCGATGCACATCTGGAGGCATTCTGTAATCTGTGGACTATCAGAGTGTTGATGAAACACAGAAAATGAATCGGGATTGAATACAACAGTCACCATGCGCACTTTCCTCCATGGGAGTAATGTCTCAAAGAGTTTACGCTTTGATCGTTCCCTGGAAGACCACTAGTAGTTTCCGATGAACATCTGGAGGCATTCTGTAGTCTGTGGACTATCAGAGTGTTGATGAAACACAGAAATTGAATCGGGATTAAATACAACAGTCACCATGTTCACTTCCCTCCATGGGAGTAATGTCTCAAACAGTCTACGCTTTGATCGTTCCCTGGGAGACAAGTAGTAGTTTCCGATGAACATCAGGTAGCATTCTGTAATCTGTGGACTATCAGACTGATGATGAAACACAAACATTGAATCTGGATTGAATACAACAGTCACCATGCGCACTTTCCTCCATGGGAGTAATGTCTGAAACTGTTTACGCTATGATCGTTCCCAGGAAGACCAGTAGTAGCTTCCGATGCACATCTCGAGGTATTTTGAAATCTGTGGACCAACTGAGTGTTGATGAAACACAGACATTGCATCGGGATTGAATACAACAGTCACCATTCGCACTCTTCTCCACGGGAGTAATGTCTTAAACAGTATACGCTTTGATCGTTTCCTGCAAGACCAGTAGTAGTTTGCGATGCACATATGGAGGCTTTCTGTAATCTGTGGACTATCAGAGTGTTGATGAAACACAGAAATCGCATCGGGATTGTATGCAACAGTCACATTGCGCACTTTCCTCCATAAAAGTAATCTCTCGAACATTCTACGCTTTGATCGTTCCCTGGAAGACCAGTAGTAGTTTCCGATGAACATCTGGAGGCATTCTGTAATCTGTGGAGTATCAGAGTGATGATGAAACACAGAAATTGCATCGGGATTGAATACAACAGTCACCATTCGCACTCTCCTCCACGGGAGTAATGTCTCAAACTGTCTACGCTTTGATCGTTCCCTGGAAGACCAGTAGTAGTTTCCGATGAACATCTGGAGGCATTCTGTAATCAGTGGAGTATCAGAGTGATGATGAAACACAGAAATTGCATCGGGATTGAATACAACAGTCACCATTCGCACTCTCCTCCACGGGAGTAATGTCTCAAACTGTCTACGCTTTGATCGTTCCCTGGAAGACCAGTAGGAGTTTCCGATGCACATCTGGAGGCATTCTGTAATCTGTGGACTATCAGGGTGTTGATGAAACACAGAAATTGCACCGGGATTGAATACAACAGTCACCATGCGCACTTTCCTACATGGGAGTAATGTCTCAAAGAGTTTACGCTTTGATCGTTTCCCTGGAAGACCACTAGTAGTTTCCGATGCACATCTGGAGGCATTCTGTAATCTGTGGACTATCAGAGTGTTGATGAAACACAGAAATTGCATCGGGATTGAATACAACAGTCACATTGGGCACTTTCCTCCATAAAAGTAATGTCTGGAACAGTCAACGATTTGATCGTTCCCTGGAAGACCAGTAGTAGTTTATGATGAACATCTGGAGTCATTCTGTAATCTGTGGAGTATCAGAGTGTTGATGAAACACAGAAATTGCATCGGGATTGAATACAACAATCACCGTGCGCACTTTCCTCCACGGGAGTAGTATCTTAAACAGTCTACGCTTTGATCGTTCCTTGGAAGACCTGTAGTAGTTTCCGATGCACATCTGGTGGCATTCTGTAATCTGTGGTCTATCAGAGTGTTGATGAAACATAGAATTTGCATCGGGATTGAATACAACAGTCACCATGCGTACCTTCCTCCATGGGAGTAATGTCTCAAAGACTTTACGCTTTGATCGTTCCCTGGAAGACCAGTAGTAGTTTCCGATGCATTTCTGGAGATATTCTGTAATCTGTGGACTATCAGAATGTTGATGAAACACAGAATTTGCATCGGGATTGAATGCAACAGTCACCATGCGTACTTTCCTGCATGGGTGTAATGTCTCAAACAGTCTACGTTTTGATCGTGCCCTGGAAGACCAGTAGTAGTTTCCGATGCACATCTGGAGGCATTCTGTAATCTGTAGACTATCAGAGTGTTGACGAAACACAGATATTGCATCGGGATTGAATACAACAGTCACCATTCGCACTCTCCTCCACGGGAGTAATGTCTCAAACAGTCTGCGCTTTGATCGTTCCCTGGAAGACCAGTAGTAGTTTCCGATGCCCATCTGGAGGCATTCTGTAATCTGTGGACTATCAGAGTGTTGATGAAACATAGAAATTAAATCGTGATTGAATACGACAGTCACCATGCCCACTTTCCTCCACGGGAGTAGTATCTTAAACAGTCTACGTCTTGATCGTTCCCTGGAAGACCTGTAGTAGTTTCCGATGCACATCTGGTGGCATTCTGTAATCTGTGGTCTATCAGAGTGTTGATGAAACATAGAATTTGCATCGGGATTGAATACAACAGTCACCATGAGCACTTTCCTCCATGGGAGTAATGTTTCAAACAGTCTACTCCTTGATCGTTCCCTGGAAGACGAGTAGTAGTTTCCGATGCAGTTCTGGAGATATTCTGTAATCTGTGGACTATCAGAGTGTTGATGAAACATAGAATTTGCATCGGGATTGAATACAACAGTCACTATGCGTACCTTCCTCCATGGGACTAATGTCTCAAAGACTTTACGCTTTGATCGTTCCCAGGAAGACCAGTAGTAGTTTCCGATGCACATCTGGAGGCATTCTGTAATATGTGGGGTATCAGAGTGTTGATGAAACACAGAAATTAAATCGTGATTGAATACAACAGTCACCACGCCCACTTTCCTCCACAGGAGTAGTATCTTAAACAGTCTACGCTTTGATCGTTCCCTGGAAGACCTGTAGTAGTTTCCGATGCACATCTGGTGGCATTCTGTAATCTGTGGTCTATCAGAGTGTTGATGAAACATAGAATTTGCATCGGGATTGAATACAACAGTCACCATGCGTACCTTCCTCCATGGGAGTAATGTCTCAAAGACTTTACGCTTTGATCGTTCCCAGGAAGACCAGTAGTAGTTTCCGATGCACATCTGGAGGCATTCTGTAATATGTGTGGTATCAGAGTGTTGATGAAACACAGAAATTCAATCGTGATTGAATACAGCAGTCACCATGCCCACTTTCCTCCAAGGGAGTAGTATCTCAAAGAGTCTACGCCTTGATCGTTCCCTGGAAGACCAGAAGTGTTTTCCGATGCACATCTGGAGTCATTCTGAAATCTGTGGACTAACTGAATGTTGATGAAACACAGAAATTGCATCGGGATTGAATACAACAGTCATAACAAGCACTTTTCTCCATGGGTCTAATGTCTCAAACAGTCTACGCTTTGATCGTTCCCAGGAAGACCAGTAGTAGTTTCTGATGAACATCTGGAGGCATTCTGTAATCTGTGGACTATCAGAGTGTTGATGAAATACAGAAACTGAATCGGGATTGAGTACAACAGTCACCATGTTCACTTCCCTTCATGGGAGTAATGTCTCTAACTGTCTACGGTTTGATCGTTCCTTGGAAGACCAGTAGTAGTTTCCGATGCACATCTGGAGGCATTCTGTAATCTGTTGACTATCAGGGTGTTGATGAAACACAGAAATTGCACCGGGATTGAATACAACAGTCACCATGCGCACTTTCCCACATGGGAGTAATGTCTCAAACAGTCTACGCTTTGATCGTTCCCAGGAAGACCAGTAGTAGTTTCCGATGCACATCTGGAGGCATTCTGTAATCTGTGGACTATCAGAGTGTTGATGAAACACAGAAAATGAATCGGGATTGAATACAACAGTCACCATGCGCACTTTCCTCCATGGGAGTAATGTCTCAAAGAGTTTACGCTTTGATCGTTCCCTGGAAGACCACTAGTAGTTTCCGATGCACATCTGGAGGCATTCTGTAATCTGTGGACTATCAGATTGTTGATGAAACACAGAAATTGCATCGGGATTGAATACAACAGTCACATTGGGCGCTTTCCTCCATAAAAGGAATGTCTGGAACAGTCAACGATTTGATCGTTCCCAGGAAGACCAGTAGTAGTTTCCGATGAACATCTGGACTCAATCTGTAATCTTTGGACTATCAGAGTGTTGATGAAACACAGAAATTGCATTTGGATTGAACACAACAGTCACCATTCGCACTCTCCTCCACGGGAGTAATGTCTCAAACAATCTACGCTTTGATCGTTCCCTGGAAGACCAGTAGTAGTTTCCGATGAACGTCTGGAGTCATTCTGTAATCTGTGGAGTATCAGAGTGTTGATGAAACACAGAAATTGCATCGGGATTGAATACAACAGTCATAATGCGCACTTTCCTCCATGGGAGTAATGTCTCAAACAGTCTACGCTTTCATCGTTCCCATGAAGACCAGTAGTAGTTTCCGATGAACATCTGGAGGCATTCTGTAGTCTGTGGACTATCAGAGTGTTGATGAAATACAGAAATTGAATCGGGATTGAATACAACAGTCACCATGTTCACTTCCCTCCATGGGAGTAATGTCTCAAACAGTCTACGCTTTGATCGTTCCCTGGGAGACAAGTAGTAGTTTCCGATGCACATCAGGTGGCATTCTGTAATCTGTGGACTATCAGACTGATGATGAAACACAAACATTGAATCTGGATTGAATACATCAGTCACCATGCGCACTTTCCTCCATGGGAGTAATGTCTGAAACTGTTTACGCTTTGATCGTTCCCAGGAAGATCAGTAGTAGCTTCCGATGCACATCTCGAGGTATTTTGAAATCTGTGGACCAACTGAGTGTTGATGAAACACAGACATTGCATCGGGATTGAATACAACAGTCACCATTCGCACTCTTCTCCACGGGAGTAATGTCTTAAACAGTATACGCTTTGATCGTTTCCTGCAAGACCAGTAGTAGTTTGCGATGCACATATGGAGGCTTTCTGTAATCTGTGGACTATCAGAGTGTTGATGAAACACAGAAATCGCATCGGGATTGTATGCAACAGTCACATTGCGCACTTTCCTCCATAAAAGTAATCTCTCGAACATTCTACGCTTTGATCGTTCCCTGGAAGACCAGTAGTAGTTTCCGATGAACATCTGGAGGCATTCTGTAATCTGTGGAGTATCAGAGTGATGATGAAACACAGAAATTGCATCGGGATTGAATACAACAGTCACCATTCGCACTCTCCTCCACGGGAGTAATGTCTCAAACTGTCTACGCTTTGATCGCTCCCTGGAAGACCAGTAGGAGTTTCCGATGCACATCTGGAGGCATTCTGTAATCTGTGGACTATCAGGGTGTTGATGAAACACAGAAATTGCACCGGGATTGAATACAACAGTCACCATGCGCACTTTCCTACATGGGAGTAATGTCTCAAAGAGTTTACGCTTTGATCGTTTCCCTGGAAGACCACTAGTAGTTTCCGATGCACATCTGGAGGCATTCTGTAATCTGTGGACTATCAGAGTGTTGATGAAACACAGAAATTGCATCGGGATTGAATACAACAGTCACATTGGGCACTTTCCTCCATAAAAGTAATGTCTGGAACAGTCAACGATTTGATCGTTCCCTGGAAGACCAGTAGTAGCTTATGATGAACATCTGGAGTCATTCTGTAATCTGTGGAGTATCAGAGTGTTGATGAAACACAGAAATTGCATCGGGATTGAATACAACAATCACCGTGCGCACTTTCCTCCACGGGAGTAGTATCTTAAACAGTCTACGCTTTGATCGTTCCCTGGAAGACCTGTAGTAGTTTCCGATGCACATCTGGTGGCATTCTGTAATCTGTGGTCTATCAGAGTGTTGATGAAACATAGAATTTGCATCGGGATTGAATACAACAGTCACCATGCGTACCTTCCTCCATGGGAGTAATGTCTCAAAGACTTTACGCTTTGATCGTTCCCTGGAAGACCAGTAGTAGTTTCCGATGCATTCCTGGAGATATTCTGTAATCTGTGGACTATCAGAGTGTTGATGAAACACAGAATTTGCATCGGGATTGAATACAACAGTCACCATGCGTACTTTCCTGCATGGGTGTAATGTCTCAAACAGTCTACGTTTTGATCGTGCCCTGGAAGACCAGTAGTAGTTTCCGATGCACATCTGGAGGCATTCTGTAATCTGTAGACTATCAGAGTGTTGACGAAACACAGATATTGCATCGGGATTGAATACAACAGTCACCATTCGCACTCTCCTCCACGGGAGTAATGTCTCAAACAGTCTGCGCTTTGATCGTTCCCTGGAAGACCAGTAGTAGTTTCCGATGCCCATCTGGAGGCATTCTGTAATCTGTGGACTATCAGAGTGTTGATGAAACATAGAAATTAAATCGTGATTGAATACGACAGTCACCATGCCACCTTTCCTCCACGGGAGTAGTATCTTAAACAGTCTACGTCTTGATCGTTCCCTGGAAGACCTGTAGTAGTTTCCGATGCACATCTGGTGGCATTCTGTAATCTGTGGTCTATCAGAGTGTTGATGAAACATAGAATTTGCATCGGGATTGAATACAACAGTCACCATGAGCACTTTCCTCCATGGGAGTAATGTTTCAAACAGTCTACTCCTTGATCGTTCCCTGGAAGACGAGTAGTAGTTTCCGATGCAGTTCTGGAGATATTCTGTAATCTGTGGACTATCAGAGTGTTGATGAAACATAGAATTTGCATCGGGATTGAATACAACAGTCACTATGCGTACCTTCCTCCATGGGACTAATGTCTCAAAGACTTTACGCTTTGATCGTTCCCAGGAAGACCAGTAGTAGTTTCCGATGCACATCTGGAGGCATTTTGTAATATGTGGGGTATCAGAGTGTTGATGAAACACAGAAATTAAATCGTGATTGAATACAACAGTCACCACGCCCACTTTCCTCCACAGGAGTAGTATCTTAAACAGTCTACGCTTTGATCGTTCCCTGGAAGACCTGTAGTAGTTTCCGATGCACATCTGGTGGCATTCTGTAATCTGTGGTCTATCAGAGTGTTGATGAAACATAGAATTTGCATCGGGATTGAATACAACAGTCACCATGCGTACCTTCCTCCATGGGAGTAATGTCTCAAAGACTTTACGCTTTGATCGTTCCCAGGAAGACCAGTAGTAGTTTCCGATGCACATCTGGAGGCATTCTGTAATATGTGGGGTATCAGAGTGTTGATGAAACACAGAAATTCAATCGTGATTGAATACAGCAGTCACCATGCCCACTTTCCTCCAAGGGAGTAGTATCTCAAAGAGTCTACGCCTTGATCGTTCCCTGGAAGACCAGAAGTGTTTTCCGATGCACATCTGGAGTCATTCTGAAATCTGTGGACTAACTGAATGTTGATGAAACACAGAAATTGCATCGGGATTGAATACAACAGTCATAACAAGCACTTTTCTCCATGGGTCTAATGTCTCAAACAGTCTACGCTTTGATCGTTCCCAGGAAGACCAGTAGTAGTTTCTGATGAACATCTGGAGGCATTCTGTAATCTGTGGACTATCAGAGTGTTGATGAAATACAGAAACTGAATCGGGATTGAATACAACAGTCACCATGTTCACTTCCCTTCATGGGAGTAATGTCTCTAACTGTCTACGGTTTGATCGTTCCTTGGAAGACCAGTAGTAGTTTCCGATGAACATCTGGTGGCATTCTGTAATCTTTGGACTATCGGAGTGTTGATGAAACACAGAAATTGCATTTGGATTGAATACAACAGTCACCATTCGCACTCTCCTCCACGGGAGTAATGTCTCAAACAGCCTACGCTTTGATCGTTCCCTGGAAGATAAGTAGTAGTTTCCGATGGACATATGGTGGCATACTGTAGTATGTGGACTATCAGAGTGTTGATGAAACACAGAAATTGCATCGGGATTGAATACAACAGTCACATTGCGCACTTTCCTCCAAAAAAGTAATGTCTCGTACAGTCTACGCTTTGATCGTTCCCTGGAAGACCAGTAGTAGTTTCCGATGCACATCTGGAGGCATTCTGTGACCTGTGGACTATCAGAGTGTCGATGAAACACAGAAATGGCATCGGGATTGAATACAACAGTCACATTGCTTACTTTCCTCCATAAAAGTAATGTCTCGAACAGTCTACGCTCTGATCGTTCCCTGGAAATCCAGTAGTAGTTTCCGATGAACATCTGGGGGCATTCTGTAATCTGTGGACTATCAGAGTGTTCATGAAACACAGAAATTGCATCGGTATTGAATACAACAGTCACCCTGCGCACTTTCCTCCACGGGAGAAGTGTCTCAAACTGTCTACGCTTTGATCGTGCCCTGGATGACCAGTAGTAGTTTCCGATGCACATCTGGAGGCTTTCTGTAATCTGTGGACTATCAGAGTATTGATGAAACACAGAAATTGCATCGGGATTGAATACAACAGTCACCATGAGCACTTTCCTCCATGGGAGTAATGTTTCAAACAGTCTACCCCTTGATCGTTCCCTGGAAGACCAGTATTAGTTTGCGATGCATTTCTGGAGATATTCTGTAATCTGTGGACTATCAGACTGTTGATGAAACACAGAAATTGCATCGGGATTGAATACAACAGTCACCATGCGTACTTTCCTGCATGGGAGTAATGTCTCAAACAGTCTACGTTTTGATCGTGCCCTGGAAGACCAGTAGTAGTTTCCGATGCACATCTGGAGGCATTCTGTAATCTGTAGACTATCAGAGTGTTGACGATACACAGATTTTGCATCGGGATTGAATACAACAGTCACCATTCGCACTCTCTTCCACGGGAGTAATGTCTCAAACAGTCTACGCTTTGATCGTTCCCTGGAAGACTAGTAGTAGTTTCCGATGCACATCTGGAGGCATTCTGTAATCTGTGGACTATCAGACTGTTGATGAAACACAGAAATTGCATCATGTTTGAATACAACAGTCACATTGCGCACTTTCCTCCATAAAAGTAATGTCTCGAACAGTCTACGCTTTGATCGTTCCCTGGAAGACCAGTAGTAGTTTCCGATGCACATCTGGAGGCATTTTGAAATCTGTGGACCAACTGAGTGTTGATGAAACACAGAAATTGCATCGGGATTGAATACAACAGTCACCAATCGCACTCTACTACACAAGAGTAAAGTCTCAAACAGTATACCCTTTGATCGTTCCCTGCATGACGAGTAGTAGTTTCCGATGCACATATGGAGGCTTTCTGTAATCTGTGGACTATCAGAGTGTTGATGAAACACAGAAATTGCATCGGGATTGAATACAACAGTCACCATTCGCACTCTCTTCCACGGGAGTAATGTCTCAAACAGTCTACGCTTTGATCGTTCCCTGGAAGACCAGGAGTAGTTTCCAATGCACATCTGGAGGCATTCTGTAATCTGTGGACTATCAGAGTGTTAATGAAAAACAGAAAATGCATCGGGATTGAATACAACAGTCACCAAGCGCACTTTTCTCCATGGGAGTAATGTCTCTAACAGTCTACGCTTTGATCGTGCCCTGGAAGACCAGTAGTAGTATCCGATGCACATCTGGAGGCTTTCTGTAATCTGTGGACTATCAGAGTGTTGATGAAACACGGAAATTGCATCGGGATTGAATACAACAGTCACCATGAGCACTTTCCTCCATGGGAGTAATGTTTCAAACAGTCTACCCCTTGATCGTTCCCTGGAAGACCAGTAGTAGTTTCTGATGCATTTCAGGAGATATTCTGTAATCTGTGGACTATCAGACTGTTGATGAAACACAGAAATTGCATCGTGATTCAATACAACAGTCACCATGCGCACTTTCCTCTATAAAAGTAATGTCTCGAACAGTCTACGCTTTGAACGTTCCCTTGAAGACCAGTAGTGGTTTCCGATGCACATCTCTAGGTATTTTGAAATCTGTGGACCATCTGAGTGTTGATGAAACACAGAAATTGCATCGGAATTGAATACAACAGTCACCATTCGCACTCTCCTCCACGGGAGTAATGTCTCAAACAGTCTACGCTTTGATCGTTCCCTGCAAGACCAGTAGTAGTTTCCGATGCACATATGGAGGCTTTCTGTAATCTGTGGACTATCAGAGTGTTGATGAAACACAGAAATTGCATCGTGATTGAATACAACAGTCACATTGCACCCTATCCTCCATAAAAGTAATGTCTCGAACAGTCTACGCTTTGATGGTTCCCTGGAAGACCAGTAGTAGTTTCCGAAGAACATCTGGGTTCATTCTGTAATCTGTGGACTATCAGAGTGTTGATGAAACACAGAAATTGCATTGGGATTGAATACAACAGTCACATTGCTCACTTTCCTCCATAAAAGTAATGTCTCGAACAGTCTACGCTTTGATCGTTTCCTGGAAGACCAGTAGTAGTTTCCGATGAACATCTGGAGGCATTCTGTCATCTGTGGACTATCAGAGTGTTGATGAAACACAGAAATTGCATCGGGATTGAATACAACAGTCACAATGCGCACTCTCCTCCACGGGAGTAATGTCTCTCAGAGTCTACGATTTGATCGTTCCCTGGAAGACCTGTAGTAGTTTCCGATATACACCTGGTGGCATACTGTAATATGTGGACTATCAGAGTGTTGATGAAACACAGAAATGGCATCGGTATTGAATACAACTGTCAGCATGCGCACCTTCCTAAATGGGAGTAATGTCTCTAACCGACTAAGCTTTGATCGTTCCCTGGAAGACCACTAGTAGTTTCCGATGCACATATGGAGGCTTTCTGTAAACTGTGGACTATCAGAGTGTTGATGAAACACAGATATTGCATCGGGATTGAATACAACAGTCACATTGCGCACTTTCCTCCAAAAAAGTAATGTCTCGTACAGTCTACGCTTTGATCGTTCCCTGGAAGACCAGTAGTAGTTTCCGATGCACATCTGGAGGCTTTCTGTAATCTGTGGACTATCAGAGTGTTGATGTATCACAGAAAATGCATCGGGATTGAATACAACAGTCACCATGCGCACTTTCCTCCATGGCAGTAATGTCTCAAAGAGTTTACGCTTCGATCGTACCCTGGAAGACTAGTAGTAGTTTCCGATGCACATCTGGAGGCATTCTGTGACCTGTGGACTATCAGAGTGTTGATGAAACACAGAAATGGCATCGGGATTGAATACAACAGTCACATTGCTTACTTTCCTCCATAAAAGTAATGTCTCGAACAGTCTACGCTCTGATCGTTCCCTGGAAGTCCAGTAGTAGTTTCCGATGAACATCTGGAGGCATTCTGTAATCTGTGGACTATCAGAGTGTTCATGAAACACAGAAATTGCATCGGTATTGAATACAACAGTCACCCTGCGCACTTTCCTCCACGGGAGAAGTGTCTCAAACAGTCTACGCTTTGATCGTGCCCTGGATGACCAGTAGTAATTTCCGATGCACATCTGGAGGCTTTCTGTAATCTGTGGACTATCAGAGTATTGATGAAACACAGAAATTGCATCGGGATTGAATACAACAGTCACCATGAGCACTTTCCTCCATGGGAGTAATGTTTCAAACAGTCTACCCCTTGATCGTTCCCTGGAAGACCAGTATTAGTTTGCGATGCATTTCTGGAGATATTCTGTAATCTGTGGACTATCAGACTGTTGATGAAACACAGAAATTGCATCGGGATTGAATACAACAGTCACCATGCGTACTTTCCTGCATGGGAGTAATGTCTCAAACAGTCTACGTTTTGATCGTGCCCTGGAAGACCAGTAGTAGTTTCCGATGCACATCTGGAGGCATTCTGTAATCTGTAGACTATCAGAGTGTTGACGATACACAGATTTTGCATCGGGATTGAATACAACAGTCACCATTCGCACTCTCTTCCACGGGAGTAATGTCTCAAACAGTCTACGCTTTGATCGTTCCCTGGAAGACTAGTAGTAGTTTCCGATGCACATCTGGAGGCATTCTGTAATCTGTGGACTATCAGACTGTTGATGAAACACAGAAATTGCATCGGGTTTGAATACAACAGTCACATTGCGCACTTTCCTCCATAAAAGTAATGTCTCGAACAGTCTACGCTTTGATCGTTCCCTGGAAGACCAGTAGTAGTTTCCGATGCACATCTGGAGGCATTTTGAAATCTGTGGACCAACTGAGTGTTGATGAAACACAGAAATTGCATCGGGATTGAATACAACAGTCACCAATCGCACTCTACTACACAAGAGTAAAGTCTCAAACAGTATACGCTTTGATCGTTCCCTGCATGACGAGTAGTAGTTTCCGATGCACATATGGAGGCTTTCTGTAATCTGTGGACTATCAGAGTGTTGATGAAACACAGAAATTGCATCGGGATTGAATACAACAGTAACCATTCGCACTCTCTTCCACGGGAGTAATGTCTCAAACAGTCTACGCTTTGATCGTTCCCTGGAAGACCAGGAGTAGTTTCCAATGCACATCTGGAGGCATTCTGTAATCTGTGGACTATCAGAGTGTTGATGAAAAACAGAAAATGCATCGGGATTGAATACAACAGTCACCAAGCGCACTTTTCTCCATGGGAGTAATGTCTCTAACAGTCTACGCTTTGATCGTGCCCTGGAAGACCAGTAGTAGTATCCGATGCACATCTGGAGGCTTTCTGTAATCTGTGGACTATCAGAGTGTTGATGAAACACAGAAATTGCATCGGGATTGAATACAACAGTCACCATGAGCACTTTCCTCCATGGGAGTAATGTTTCAAACAGTCTACCCCTTGATCGTTCCCTGGAAGACCAGTAGTAGTTTCCGATGCATTTCAGGAGATATTCTGTAATCTGTGGACTATCAGACTGTTGATGAAACACAGAAATTGCATCGTGATTCAATACAACAGTCACCATGCGCACTTTCCTCTATAAAAGTAATGTCTCGAAGAGTCTACGCTTTGAACGTTCCCTTGAAGACCAGTAGTGGTTTCCGATGCACATCTCTAGGTGTTTTGAAATCTGTGGACCAACTGAGTGTTGATGAAACACAGAAATTGCATCGGAATTGAATACAACAGTCACCATTCGCACTCTCCTCCACGGGAGTAATGTTTCAAACAGTCTACGCTTTGATCGTTCCCTGCAAGACCAGTAGTAGTTTCCGATGCACATATGGAGGCTTTCTGTAATCTGTGGACTATCAGAGTGTTGATGAAACACAGAAATTGCATCGTGATTGAATACAACAGTCACATTGCGCCCTATCCTCCATAAAAGTAATGTCTCGAACAGTCTACGCTTTGATGGTTCCCTGGAAGACCAGTAGTAGTTTCCGAAGAACATCTGGGTTCATTCTGTAATCTGTGGACTATCAGAGTGTTGATGAAACACAGAAATTGCATTGGGATTGAATACAACAGTCACAATGCTCACTTTCCTCCATAAAAGTAATGTCTCGAACAGTCTACGCTTTGATCGTTTCCTGGAAGACCAGTAGTAGTTTCCGATGAACATCTGGAGGCATTCTGTAATCTGTGGACTATCAGAGTGTTGATGAAACACAGAAATTGCATCGGGATTGAATACAACAGTCACAATGCGCACTCTCCTCCACGGGAGTAATGTCTCTCAGAGTCTACGATTTGATCGTTCCCTGGAAGACCTGTAGTAGTTTCCGATGGACACCTGGTGGCATACTGTAATATGTGGACTATCAGAGTGTTGATGAAACACAGAAATGGCATCGGTATTGAATACAACTGTCAGCATGCGCACCTTCCTAAATGGGAGTAATGTCTCTAACCGACTACGCTTTGATCGTTCCCTGGAAGACCACTAGTAGTTTCCGATGGACATCTGGTAGCATTCTGTAATATGTGGAATATGAGAGTGTTGATGAAACACAGAAATTGCATCGGGATAGAATACAACAGTCAGCATGCGCACTTTCCTCCATGGGAGTAATGTCTCTAACAGTCTACGCTTTGATCGTTCCCTGCAAGACCAGTAGTAGTTTCCGATGCACATATGGAGGCTTTCTGTAATCTGTGGACTATCTGAGTGTTGATGAAACACAGAAATTGCATCGGGATTGAAAACAACAGTCACCATGAGCACTTTCCTCCATGGGAGTAATGTTTCAAACAGTCTACCCCTTGATCGTTCCCCAGAAGACCAGTAGTAGTTTCCGATGCACATCTGGAGATATTCTGTAATCTGTGGACTATCAGACTGTTGATGAAACACAGAAATTGCATCGGGATTGAATACAACAGTCACCATGCGAACCTTCCTCCATGGGGGTAATGTCTACCAGAGTGTACGCTTTGATCGTTCCCTGGAAGACTAGTAGTAATTTCCGATGGACATCTGGAGGCATTATGTAATCTGTGGACTATCAGAGTGTTGATGAAACACAGAAATTTCATCGGGATTGAATACAACAGTCACCATGCGCACTTTCCTCCAAGGGAGTAATGTCTCGAAGAGTCTACGCCTTGATCGTTCCCTGGAAGACCAGAAGTAGTTTCCGATGCACATCTGGAGTCATTCTGAAATCTGTGGACTAACTGAGTGTTGATGAAACACAGAAATTGCATCGGGATTGAATACAACAGTCATAATGCGCTCTTTCATCCATTAGAGTAATGTCTCAAACAGTCTACGCCTTGATCGTTCCCAGGAAGACCAGTAGTAGTTTCCGATGAAAATCTGGAGTCATTCTGTAATCTGTGGACTATCAGAGTGTTGATGAAACACAGAAATTAAATCGTGATTGAATACAACAGTCACCATGCCCACTTTCCTACAAGGGAGTAGTGTCTCAAAGTGTCTACGCCTTGATCGTTCCCTGGAAGACCAGAAGTAGTTTCCGATGCACATCTGGAGTCATTCTGGAATCTGTGGACTAACTGAGTGTTGATGAAACACAGAAATTGCATCGGGATTGAATACAACAGTCATAATGCGCTCTTTCATCCATGGGAGTAATGTCTGAAACTGTTTACGCTTTGATCGTTCCCAGGAAGACCAGTAGTAGTTTCCGATGCACATCTGGAGGCATTCTGTAATCAGTGGACTATCAGAGTGTTGATGAAACACAGAAAATGCATCGGGATTGAATACAACAGTCACCATGCGCACTTTCCTCCATGGGAGTAATGTCTCAGAGAGTTTACGCTTTGATCGTTCCCTGGAAGACCACTAGTAGTTTCCGATGCAGATCTGGAGGCATTCTGTAATCTGTGGACTATCAGAGTGTTGATGAAACACAGAAATTGCATCGGGATTGAATACAACAGTCACATTGCGCACTTTCCTCCATAAAAGTAATTTCTCGAACAGTCTACGCTTTGATCGTTCCCAGGAAGACCAGTAGTAGTTTCCGATGAACATGTGGAGGCATTCTGTAATCTGTTAACTATCAGAGTGTTGATGAAATACAGAAATTGAATCGGGATTGAATACAACAGTCACCATGTTCACTTCCCTCCATGGGAGTAATGTCTCAAACAGTCTATGCTTTGATCGTTCCCTGGAAGACCAGTAGTAGTTTCCGATGAACATCTGGAGTCATTCTGTAATCTGTGGACTATCAGAGTGTTGATGAAACACAGAAATTAAATCGTGATTGAATACAACAGTCACCATGCCCACTTTCCTACAAGGGAGTAGTGTCTCAAAGTGTCTACGCCTTGATCGTTCCCTGGAAGACCAGAAGTAGTTTCCGATGCACATCTGGAGTCATTCTGAAATCTGTGGACTAACTGAGTGTGATGAAACACAGAAAATGCATCGGGATTGAATACAACAGTCACCATGTGCACTTTCCTCCATGGGAGTAATGTCTCAAAGAGTTTACGCTTTGATCGTTCCCTGGAAGACCACTAGTAGTTTCCGATGCAGATCTGGAGGCATTCTGTAATCTGTGGACTATCAGAGTGTTGATGAAACACAGAAATTGCATCGGGATTGAATACAACAGTCACATTGCGCACTTTCCTCCATAAAAGTAATTTCTCGAACAGTCTACGCTTTGATCGTTCCCAGGAAGACCAGTAGTAGTTTCCGATGAACATCTGGAGGCATTCTGTAATCTGTTAACTATCAGAGTGTTGATGAAACACAGAAATTGCTTCGGGATTGAATACAACAGTCATAATGCGCACTTTCCTCCATGGGAGTAATATCTCAAACAGTCTACGCTTTGGTCGTTCCCAGGAAGACCAGTAGTAGTTTCCGATGAACATCTGGAGGCATTCTGTAATCTGTGGACTGTCAGAGTGTTGATGAAATACAGAAATTGAATCGGGATTGAATACAACAGTCACCATGTTCACTTCCCTCCATGGGGGTAATGTCTCAAGCAGTCTACGCTTTGATCGTTCCCTGGAAGACCAGTATTAGCTTCTGATGCACATCAGGTGGCATTCAGTAATCTGTGGACTATCAGACTGATGATGAAACACAAATATTGAATCGGGATTGAATACAACAGTCACCATGCGCACTTTCCTCCATGGGAATAATGTCTGAAACTGTTTACGTTTTGATCGTTCCCAGGAAGACCAGTAGTAGTTTCCGATGCACATCTGGAGGCATTCTGTAATCAGTGGACTATCAGAGTGTTGATAAAACATAGAAAATGCATCGGGATTGAATAAAACAGTCACCATGCGCACTTTCCTCCATGGGAGTAATGTCTCAAAGAGTTTACGCTTTGATCGTTCCCTGGAAGACCACTAGTAGTTTCCGATGCACATCTGGAGGCATTCTGTAATCTGTGGACTATCAGAATGTTGATGAAACACAGAAATTGCATCGGGATTGAATACAACAGTCACATTGCGCACTTTCCTCCATAAAAGTAATTTCTCGAACAGTCTACGCTTTGATCGATCCCTGGAAGACCAGTAGTAGTTTCCGATGAACATCAGGAGGCATTCTGTAAACTGTGGACTATCAGAGTGTTGATGAAACACAGAAATTGCATCGGAATTGAATACAACAGTCACCATTCGCACTCTCCTCCACTTGAGTAATGTCTCAAACAGTCTACGCTTTGATCGTTCCCTGGAAGACCAGTAGTAGTTTCCGATGCACATCTGGAGGCATTCTGTAATCTGTGGACTATCAGAGTGTTGATGAAACACAGAAAATGCATCGGGATTGAATACAAATGTCACCATGCGCACTTTCCTCCATGGGAGTAATATTTCAAAGAGTTTACGTTTTGATCGTTCCCTGGAAGACTAGTAGTAATATCCGATGAACATCTGGAGGCATTCTGTAATCTGTGGACTATCAGAGTGTTGATGAAACACAGAAATTGCATCGGGATTGAATACAACAGTCAACATGCGCACTCTCCTCCAAGGGAGTAATGTCTCAATGAGTCTACGCTTTGATCGTTCCCTGGAAGACCAGTAGTAGTTTCCGATGGACATCTGGTGGCATTCTGTAATATGTGGACTATCAGAGTGTTGATGAAACACAGAAATTGCATCGGGATTGAATACGACAGTCAGCATGCGCACTTTCCTCCATGGGAGTAATGTTTCAAACAGTCTACCCATTGATCGTTCCCTGGAAGACCAGTAGTAGTTTCCGATGCACATATGGAGGCCTTCTGTAATCTGTTGACTATCTGAGTGTTGATGAAACACAGAAATTGCATCGGGATTGAATACAACAGTCACAATGCGTACTTTCCTGCATGGGAGTATTGTCTCAAACAGTCTACGCTTTGATCGTGCCCTGGAAGACCAGTAGTAGTTTCCGATGCACATCTGGAGGCATTCTGTAATCTGTAGACTATCAGAGTGTTGATGAAACACAGAAATTGCATCGGGATTGAATACAACAGTCTCATTGCGCACTTTCCTCCATAAAAGTAATGTCTCGAACAATCTACGCTTTGATCGTTTCCTGGAAGACCAGTAGTAGTTTCCGATGAACATCTGGAGGCATTCTGTAATCTGTGGACTATCACAGTGTTGATGAAACACAGAAATTGCATCAGGACTGAATACAACAGTCACCATGCGCACTCTCCTCCACGGGAGTAATGTCTCAAAGAGTCTACGCTTTGATCGTTCCCTGGAAGACCAGTAGTAGTTTCCGATGGACATCTGTTGGCATTCTGTAATATGTGGACTATCAGAGTGTTGATGAAACACAGAAATTGCATCGGTATTGAATACAAAAGTCACCATGCGCACTCTCCTCCACGGGAGTAATGTCTCAAAGAGTCTACGCTTTGATCGTTCCCTGGAAGACCAGTAGTGGTTTCCGATGCACATCTGGAGGCATTCTGTAATCTGTGGACTATCAGAGGGTTGATGAAACACAGAAACTGCATCGGGATTGAATACAACAGTCACATTGCGCACTTTCCTCCATAAAAATAATTTCTCGAACAGTCTACGATTTGATCGATCCCTGGAAGACCAGTAGTAGTTTCCGATGAACATCTGGAGGCATTCTGTAAACTGCGGACTATCAGAGTGTTGATGAAACACAGAAATTGCATTGGAATTGCACACAACAGTCACCATTCGCACTCTCCTCCACGAGAGTAATGTCTCAAACAGTCTACGCTTTGATCGTTCCCTGGAAGACCAGTAGTAGTTTCCGTCGCACATCTGGAGGCATTCTGTAATCTGTGGACTATCAGAGTGTTGATGAAACACAGAAAATGCATCGGGATTGAATACAACAGTCACCATTCGCACTTTCCTAAATGGGAGTAATGTTTCAAAGTGTTTACGCTTTGATCGTTCCCTGGAAGACTAGTAGTAATTTCCGATGCACATCTGGAGGCATTCTGTAATCTGTGGACTATCAGAGTGTTGATGAAACACAGAAATAGCATCGGGATTGAGTACAACAGTCACATTGCGCACTTTCCTCCATAAAAGTAAAGTCTCGAACAGTCTACGCTTTGATCGTTCCCTGGAAGACCAGTAGTAGTTTCCGATGAACATCTGGAGACATTGTGTAATCTGTGCACTATCAGAGTGTTGATGAAACACAGAAATTGCATCGGTATTGAATACAACAGTCAACATGCGCACTCTCCTCCAAGGGAGTGATGTCTCAAAGAGTCTACGCTTTGATCGTTCCCTGGAAGACCACTAGTAGTTTCCGATGGACATCTGGTGGCATTCTGTAATATGTGGACTATCAGAGTGTTGACGAAACACAGAAATTGCATCGGGATTGAATACAACAGTCAGCATGCTCACTTTCCTCCATGGGAGTAATGTTTCAAACAGTCTACCCCTTGATCGTTCCCTGGAAGACCAGTAGTAGTTTCTGATGCACATATGGAGGCTTTTTGTAATCTGTGGACTATCTGAGTGTTGATGAAACACAGAAATTGCATCGGGATTGAATACAACAGTCACCATGAGCACTTTCCTCCATGTGAGTAATGTTTCAAACAGTCTACCCCTTGATCGTTCCCTGGAAGACCAGTAGTAGTTTCCGATGAACATCTGGAGGCATTCTGTAATCTGTGGACTATCACAGTGTTGATGAAACACAGAAATTGCATCAGGACTGAATACAACATCACCATGCGCACTCTCCTCCACGGGAGTAATGTCTCAAAGAGTCTACGCTTTGATCGTTCTCTGGAAGACCAGTAGTAGTTTCCGATGGACATCTGGTGGCATTCTGTAATATGTGGACTATCAGAGTGTTGATGAAACACAGAAATTGCATCGGGATTGAATACAACAGTCAGCATGCGCACTTTCCTCCATGGGAGTAATGTCTCTAACAGTCTACGCTTTGATCGTTCCCTGCAAGGCCAGTAGTAATTTCCGATGCACATATGGATGCTTTCTGTAATCTGTGGACTATCTGAGTGTTGATGAAACACAGAAATTGAGTCGGGAATGAATACAACAGTCACCATGAGCACTTTCCTCCGTGGGAGTAATATTTCAAACATCAAACCCTCGATCGTTCAATGGATGACCAGTAGTAGCTTCCGATGCACATCTGGAGATATTCTGTAATCTGTGGACTATCAGACTGTTGCTGAACACAGAAATTGCATCGGGATTGAATACAACGGTCACCATGCGTACTTTCCTGCATTGGAGTAATGTCTCAAACAGTGTACGCTTTGATAGTGCCCTGGAAGACCAGTAGTAGTTTCCGATGCACATCTGGAGGCATTCTGTAATCTGTAGACTATCAGAGTGTTGATGAAACACAGAAATTGCATCGGGATTGAATACAACACTCACCACGCGCACTTTCTCCATGGGAGTTATGTCTCAAACAGTCTACGCTTTGATCGTTCCCTGGAAGAAAAGTAGTAGTTACCGATGCACATCTGGAGGCATTCTGCATCTGTGGACTATCAGAGTGTTGATGAAACACAGAAATTGCATCGGGATTGAATACAACAGTCACCATGTTCACTTCCCTCCAGGGGAGTAATGTCTCAAACAGTCTATGCTTTGAGCGTTCCCTGGAAGACCAGTAGTAGTTTCCGATGCACATCAGGTGGCATTCTGTAATCTGTGGACTATCAGAGTGTAGATGAAACACAGAATTTTAATTGGGATTTAATACAACAGTCACCATGCGCACTTTAATCCATGGGAGTAATCTCTGAAACAGTTTACGCTTTGATCGTTCCCAGGAAGACCAGTAGTAGTTTCCGATGAAAATCTGGAATCATTCTTTAATCTGTGGACTATCAGAGTGTTGATGAAACACAGAAAATGCATCGGGATTGAATACAACAGTCACCATGCGCACTTTCCTCCATGGGAGTAATGTCTCCAAGAGTTTACGCTTTGATCGATCCCTGGAAGACTAGTAGTAATTTCCGATGGACATCTGGAGGCATTCTGTAATCTGTGGACTATCAGAGTGTTGATGAAACACAGAAATTGCATCGGGATTGAATACAACAGTCAACTTGCGCACTCTCCTCCAGGGGAGTAATGTCTCAAAGAGTCTACGCTTTGATCGTTCCCTGGAAGACCAGTAGTAGTTTCCGATGCACATCTGGAGATATTCTGTAATCTGTGGACTATCTGACTGTTGATGAAACCCATAAATTGCATCGGGATTGAATACAACAGTCACAATGCGTACTTTCCTGCATGGGAGTAATGTCTCTATCAGTCTACGCTTTGATCGTTCCCTGCAAGGCCAGTAGTAGTTTCCGATGCACATATGGAGGCTCTCTGTAATCTGTGGACTATCTGAGTGTTGATGAAACACAAAAATTGCATCGGGATTGAATACAACAGTCACCATGAGCACTTTCCTCCATGGGAGTAATGTTTCAAACAGTCTACCCCTTGATCGTTCAATGGAAGACCAGTAGTAGTTTCCGATGCACATCTGGAGATATTCTGTAATCTGTGGACTATCAGACTGTTGATGAACACAGAAATTGCATCGGGATTGAATACATCAGTCACCATGCGTTCTTTCATGCATGGGAGTAATGTCTCAAACAGTCTAGCTTTGATCGTGCCCTGGAAGACCAGTAGTAGTTTCCGATGCACATCTGGAGGCATTCTGTAATCTGTGGACAATCAGAGTGTTGATGAAATACAGATATTGCATCGGTATTGAATACAAAAGTCACCATGCGCACTCACCTCCACAGGAGTAATGTCTCAAAGAGTCTACGCTTTGATCGTTCCCCGGAAGACCTGTAGTAGTTTCCGATGGACATCTGGTGGCAATCTGTAATATGTGGACTATCTGAGTGTTGATGAAACACAGAAATTGCATCGGGATTGAATACAACAGTCACCAAGAGCACTTTGCTCCATGGGAGTAATGTTTCAAACAGTCTACCACTTGATCGTTCCCTGGACGACCAGTAGTAGTTTCCGATGCACATCTGGAGATATTCTGTAATCTGTGGACTATCAGACTGTTGATGAAACACAGAAATTGCATCGGCATTAAATACAACAGTCACCATGCGTACTTTCCTGCATGGGAGTAATGTCTCAAACAGTCTACGATTTGATCGTGCCCTGGATGACCAGTAGTATTTTCCGATGCACATCTGGAGGCATTCTGTAATCTGTAGACTATCAGAGTGTTGATGAAACACAGAAATTGCATGGGGATTGAATACAACAGTCACCCTGCGCACTTTCCTCCACGGGAGATGTGTCTCAAACAGTCTACGCTTTGATCGTTCCCTGTAAGACCTGTAGTAGTTTCCGATGCACATCTGGTGTCATTCTGTAATCTGTGGTATATCAGAGTGTTGATGAAACACAGAATTTGAATCGGGATTGAATACAACAGTCACCATGCGAAACTTCCTCCATGGGAGTAATGTCTCAAAGAGTTTACGATTTGATCGTTCCCTGGAAGACCAGTAGTAGTTTCCGATGCACATCTGGAGGCATTCTGTAATCTGTGGACTATCAGAGTGTTGATGAAATACAGAAATTGAATCGGGATTGAGTACAACAGTCACCATTTTCACTTCCCTCCATGTGAGTAATGTCTCAAACAGTCTATGCTTTGATCGTTCCCTGGAAGACCAGTAGTAGTTTCCGATGCACAGCAGGTGGCATTCTGTAATCTGTGGACTATCAGAGTGTTGATGAAACACAGAATTTTAATCGGGATTGAATACAACAGTCACCATGCGCACTTTAATCCATGGGAGTAATGTCTGAAACAGTTTACGCTTTGATCGTTCCCAGGAAGACCAGTAGTGGTTTCCGATGAAAATCTGGAATCATTCTGTAATCTGTGGACTATCAGAGTGTTGACGAAACACAGAAAATGCATCGGGATTGAATACAACAGTCACCATGCTCACTTTCCTCCATGCGAGTAATGTCTCAAGGAGTTTACGCTTTGATCGTTCCCTGGAAGACCAGTAGTAGTTTCCGATGAACATCTGGAGGCATTCTGTAATCTGTGGACTATCAGAGTGTTGATGAAACACAGAAATTGCATCGGGATTTAATACAACCGTCTCCATTCGCACTCTCCTCCACGGGAGTAATGTCTCTAACCGTCTACGCTTTGATCGTTCCCTGCAAGACCAGTAGTAGTTTCCGATGCACATATGGAGGCTTTCTGTAATCTGTGGACTATCAGAATGTTGATGAAACACAGAAATGGCATCGGGATTTAATACAACAGTCACCATGCGCACTTTAATCCATGGGAGTAATGTCTGAAACAGTTTACGCTTTGATCGTTCCCAGGAAGACCAGTAGTAGTTTCCGATGAAAATCTGGAATCATTCTGTAATCTGTGGACTATCAGAGTGTTGATGAAACACAGAAAATGCATCGGGATTGAATACAACAGTCACCATGCGCACTTTCCTCCATGGGAGTAATGTCTTCAAGAGTTTACGCTTTGATCGTTCCCTGGAAGACTAGTAGTAATTTCCGGTTGACATCTGGAGGCATTCTGTAATCTGTGGACTATCAGAGTGTTGATGAAACACAGAAATTGCATCGAGATTGAATACAACAGTCAACATGCGCACTCTCCTCCAGGGGAGTAATGTCTCAAAGAGTCTACGCTTTGATCGTTCCCTGAAAGACCAGTAGTAGTTTCCGATGCACATCTGGAGATATTCTGTAATCTGTGGACTATCTGGCTGTTGATGAAACCCAGAAATTCCATCGGGATTGAATACAACAGTCACAATGCGTACTTTCCTGCATGGGAGTAATGTCTCAAACAGTCTACGCTTTGATCGTGCCCTGGAAGACCAGTAGTAGTTTCCGATGCACTTCTGGAGGCATTCTGTAATCTGTAGACTATCAGAGTTTTGATGAAAAACAGAAATTGCATCGGGATTGAATGCAACAGTCACATTGCGCACTTTCCTCCATAAAAGTAATGTCCCGAAAAGTCTACGCTTTGATCGTTCCCTGGAAGACCAGTAGTAGTTTCCGATGAACATCTGGAGGCATTCTGTAATATGTGGACTATCACAGTGTTGATGAAACACAGAAATTGCATCAGGACTGAATACAACAGTCACCATGCGCACTCTCCTACACGGGAGTAATGTTTCAAAGAGTCTACGCTTTGATCGTTCCCTGGAAGACCAGTAGTAGTTTCCGATGGACATCTGGTGGCATTCTGTAATATGTGGACTATCAGAGTGTTGATGAAACACAGAAATTGCATCGGGATTGAATACAAGAGTCAGCATGCGCACTTTCCTCCATGGGAGTAATGTCTCTTACAGTCTACGCTTTGATAGTTCCCTGCAAGACCAGTATTAGTTTCCGATGCACATATGGAGGCTTTCTGTAATCTGTGGACTATCTGAGTGTTGATGAAACACAGAAATTGCATCGGGATTGAATACAACAGTCACCATGAGCACTTTTCTCCATGGGAGTAATGTTTCAAACAGTCTACCACTTGATCGTTCCCTGGACGACCAGTAGTAGTTTCCGATGCACATCTGGAGATATTCTGTAATCTGTGGACTATCAAACTGTTGATGAAACACAGAAATTGCATCGGCATTGAATACAACAGTCACCATGCGTACTTTCCTGCATGGGAGTAATGTCTCAAACAGTCTACGCTTTGATCGTGCCCTGGATGACCAGTAGTAGTTTCCGATGCACATCTGGAGGCATTCTGTAATCTGTAGACTATCAGAGTGTTGATGAAACACAGAAATTGCATCGGGATTGAATACTACAGTCACCATGCGAACCTTCCTCCATGGGAGTAATGTCTCAAAGAGTTTACGCTTTGATCGTTCCCTGGAAGACCAGTAGTAGTTTCCGATGCACATCTGGAGGCATTCTGTAATCTGTGGACTAACAGAGTGTTGATGAAATACAGAAATTGAATCGGGATTGAATACAACAGTCACCATGTTCACTCCCACCATGTGAGTAATGTCTCAAACAGTCTATGCTTTGATCGTTCCCTGGAAGACCAGTAGTAGTTTCCGATGAACATCTGGAGGCATTCTGTAGTCTGTTAATTATCAGAGTGTTGATGAAATACAGACATTGAATCGGGATTGAATACAACAGTCACCATGTTCACTTCCCTCCATGGGAGTAATGTCTCAAACAGTCTATGATTTGATCGTTCCCTGGAAGACCAGTAGTAGTTTCCGATGAACATCTGGAGTCATTCTGTAATCTGTGGACTATCAGAGTGTTGATGAAACATAGAAATTAAATCGTGATTGAATACAACAGTCACCATGCCCACTTTCCTACAAGGGAGTGGTGTCTCAAAGTGTCTACGCCTTGATCGTTCCCTGGAAGACCAGAAGTAGTTTCCGATGCACATCTGGAGTCATTCTGAAATCTGTGGACTAACTGAGCGTGATGAAACACAGAAATTGCATCGGGATTGAATACAACAGTCATAATGCGCACTTTCCTCCATGGGAGTAATGTCTCAAACAGTCTACGATTTGATCGTTCCCAGGAAGACCAGTAGTAGTTTCCGATAAACATCTGGAGGCATTCTGTAATCTTTGGACAATCAGAGTGTTGATGAAATACAGAAATTGAATCGGGACTGAATACAACAGTCACCATGTTCACTTCCCTCCATAGGGGTAATGTCTCGAACAGTCTACGCTTTGATCGTTCCCTGGAAGACCAGTAGTAGTTTCCGATGAACATCTGGAGGCATTCTGTAATCTGTGGACTATCAGAGTGTTGATGAAACACAGAAATTGCATCGGGATTTAATACAACCGTCTCCATTCGCACTCTCCTCCACGGGAGTAATGTCTCTAACCGTCTACGCTTTGATCGTTCCCTGCAAGACCAGTAGTAGTTTCCGATGCACATATGGAGGCTTTCTGTAATCTGTGGACTATCAGAATGTTGATGAAACACAGAAATGGCATCGGGATTTAATACAACAGTCACCATGCGCACTTTAATCCATGGGAGTAATGTCTGAAACAGTTTACGCTTTGATCGTTCCCAGGAAGACCAGTAGTAGTTTCCGATGAAAATCTGGAATCATTCTGTAATCTGTGGACTATCAGAGTGTTGATGAAACACAGAAAATGCATCGGGATTGAATACAACAGTCACCATGCGCACTTTCCTCCATGGGAGTAATGTCTTCAAGAGTTTACGCTTTGATCGTTCCCTGGAAGACTAGTAGTAATTTCCGGTTGACATCTGGAGGCATTCTGTAATCTGTGGACTATCAGAGTGTTGATGAAACACAGAAATTGCATCGGGATTGAATACAACAGTCAACATGCGCACTCTCCTCCATGGGAGTAATGTCTCAAAGAGTCTACGCTTTGATCGTTCCCTGAAAGACCAGTAGTAGTTTCCGATGCACATCTGGAGATATTCTGTAATCTGTGGACTATCTGGCTGTTGATGAAACCCAGAAATTCCATCGGGATTGAATACAACAGTCACAATGCGTACTTTCCTGCATGGGAGTAATGTCTCAAACAGTCTACGCTTTGATCGTGCCCTGGAAGACCAGTAGTAGTTTCCGATGCACTTCTGGAGGCATTCTGTAATCTGTAGACTATCAGAGTTTTGATGAAAAACAGAAATTGCATCGGGATTGAATGCAACAGTCACATTGCGCACTTTCCTCCATAAAAGTAATGTCCCGAAAAGTCTACGCTTTGATCGTTCCCTGGAAGACCAGTAGTAGTTTCCGATGAACATCTGGAGGCATTCTGTAATATGTGGACTATCACAGTGTTGATGAAACACAGAAATTGCATCAGGACTGAATACAACAGTCACCATGCGCACTCTCCTACACGGGAGTAATGTTTCAAAGAGTCTACGCTTTGATCGTTCCCTGGAAGACCAGTAGTAGTTTCCGATGGACATCTGGTGGCATTCTGTAATATGTGGACTATCAGAGTGTTGATGAAACACAGAAATTGCATCGGGATTGAATACAAGAGTCAGCATGCGCACTTTCCTCCATGGGAGTAATGTCTCTTACAGTCTACGCTTTGATAGTTCCCTGCAAGACCAGTATTAGTTTCCGATGCACATATGGAGGCTTTCTGTAATCTGTGGACTATCTGAGTGTTGATGAAACACAGAAATTGCATCGGGATTGAATACAACAGTCACCATGAGCACTTTGCTCCATGGGAGTAATGTTTCAAACAGTCTACCACTTGATCGTTCCCTGGACGACCAGTATTAGTTTCCGATGCACATCTGGAGATATTCTGTAATCTGTGGACTATCAAACTGTTGATGAAACACAGAAATTGCATCGGCATTGAATACAACAGTCACCATGCGTACTTTCCTGCATGGGAGTAATGTCTCAAACAGTCTACGCTTTGATCGTGCCCTGGATGACCAGTAGTAGTTTCCGATGCACATCTGGAGGCATTCTGTAATCTGTAGACTATCAGAGTGTTGATGAAACACAGAAATTGCATCGGGATTGAATACTACAGTCACCATGCGAACCTTCCTCCATGGGAGTAATGTCTCAAAGAGTTTACGCTTTGATCGTTCCCTGGAAGACCAGTAGTAGTTTCCGATGCACATCTGGAGGCATTCTGTAATCTGTGGACTAACAGAGTGTTGATGAAATACAGAAATTGAATCGGGATTGAATACAACAGTCACCATGTTCACTCCCACCATGTGAGTAATGTCTCAAACAGTCTATGCTTTGATCGTTCCCTGGAAGACCAGTAGTAGTTTCCGATGAACATCTGGAGGCATTCTGTAGTCTGTTAATTATCAGAGTGTTGATGAAATACAGAAATTGAATCGGGATTGAATACAACAGTCACCATGTTCACTTCCCTCCATGGGAGTAATGTCTCAAACAGTCTATGATTTGATCGTTCCCTGGAAGACCAGTAGTAGTTTCCGATGAACATCTGGAGTCATTCTGTAATCTGTGGACTATCGGAGTGTTGATGAAACATAGAAATTAAATCGTGATTGAATACAACAGTCACCATGCCCACTTTCCTACAAGGGAGTGGTGTCTCAAAGTGTCTACGCCTTGATCGTTCCCTGGAAGATCAGAAGTAGTTTCCGATGCACATCTGGAGTCATTCTGAATTCTGTGGACTAACTGAGCGTGATGAAACACAGAAATTGCATCGGGATTGAATACAACAGTCATAATGCGCACTTTCCTCCATGGGAGTAATGTCTCAAACAGTCTACGATTTGATCGTTCCCAGGAAGACCAGTAGTAGTTTCCGATAAACATCTGGAGGCATTCTGTAATCTTTGGACAATCAGAGTGTTGATGAAATACAGAAATTGAATCGGGACTGAATACAACAGTCACCATGTTCACTTCCCTCCATGGGGGTAATGTCTCGAACAGTCTACGCTTTGATCGTTCCCTGGAAGACCAGTAGTAGTTTCCGATGAACATCTGGAGGCATTCTGTAATCTGTGGACTATCAGAGTGTTGATGAAACACAGAAATTGCATCGGGATTGAATACAACAGTCAACATGCGCACTCTCCTCCAATGGAGTAATGTCTCAAAGAGTCTACGCTTTGATCGTTCCCTGGAAGACCAGTAGTAGTTTCCGATGGACATCTGGTGGCATTCTGTAATATGTGGACTATCAGAGTGTTGATGAAACACAGAAATTGCATCGGGATTGAATACAACAGTCAGTATGCGCACTTTCCACCATGGGAGTAATGTTTCAAACAGTCTACCTCTTGATCGTTCCCTGGAAGACCAGTAGTAGTTTCCGATGCACATCTGGAGATATTCTGTAATCTGTGGACTATCAGAGTGTTGATGAAACACAGAAATTGCATCGGGATTGAATACAACAGTCACCATGAGCACTTTCCTCCATGGGAGTAATGTTTCAAACAGTCTACCCCTTGATCGTTCCCTGGAAGACCAGTAGTAGTTTCCGATGCACATCCTGAGATATTCTGTAATCTGTGGACTATCAGACTGTTGATTAAACACAAAAATTGCATCGGGATTGAATACAACAGTCACAATACATACTTTCCTGCATGGGAGTAATGTCTCAAACAGTCTACGCTTTGATCGTTCCCAGGAAGACCAGTAGTAGTTTCCGATGAACATCTGGAGTCATTCTGTAATCTGTTAACTATCAGAGTGTTGATGAAATACAGAAATTGAATCGGTATTGAATACAACAGTCACCATGTTCACTTCCCTCCATGGGAGTAATGTCTCATAGAGTTTACGCCTTGATCGATCCCTGGAAGACTAGTAGTAATTTCCGATGCACATCTGGAGGCATTCTGTAATCTGTGGACTATCAGAGTGTTGATGAAACACAGAAATTGCATCGGGATTGAATACAACAGTCACATTGCGCACTTTCCTCCATAAAAGTAATGTCTCGAACAGTCTACGCTTTGATCGTTCCCTGGAAGACCAGTAGTAGTTTCCGATGAACATCTGGAGGCATTCTGTAATCTGTGGACTATCAGAGTGTTGATGAAACACAGATATTGCATCGGGATTGAATACAACGGTCAACATGCGCACTCTCCTCCAAGGGAGTAATGTCTCAAAGAGTCTACGCTTTGATCGTTCCCTGTAAGACCAGTAGTAGTTTCCGATGGACATCTGGTGGCATTCTGTAATATGTGGACTATCAGAGTGTTGATGAAACACAGAAATTGCATCGGGATTGAATACAACTGTCAGTATGCGCACTTTCCTCCATGGGAGTAATGTTTCAAACAGTCTACCACTTGATCGTTACCTGGAAGACCAGTAGTAGTTTCCGATGCACATCTGGAAATATTCTGTAATCTGTGGACTATCAGAGTGTTGATGAAACACAGAAATTGCATCGGGATTGAATAAAACAGTCACCATGAGCACTTTCCTCCATGGGAGTAATGTTTCAAACAGTCTACGCTTTGATCGTTTCCCAGGAAGACCAGTAGTAGTTTCCGATGAACATCTGGAGGCATTCTGTAATCTGTTAACTATCAGAGTGTTGATGAAATACAGAAATTGAATCGGTATTGAATACAAAAGTCACCATGTTCACTTCCCTCCATGGGAGTAATGTCTCAAACAGTCTATGCTTTGAAAGTTCCCTGGAAGACCAGTAGTAGTTTCCGATGAACATCTGAGGTCATTCTGTAATCTGTGGACTATCAGAGTGTTGATGAAACACAGAAATTAAAGCGTGATTGAATACAACAGTCACCATGCCCACTTTCCTACAAGGGAGTAGTGTCTCAAAGTGTCTACGCCTTGATCGTTCCCTGGAAGACCAGAAGTAGTTTCCGATGCACATCTGGAGTCATTATGAAATCTGTGGACTAACTGAGTGTGATGAAACACAGAAATTGCATCGGGATTGAATACAACAGTCATAATGCGCACTTTCCTCCATGGGAGTAATGTCTCAAACAGTCTACGCTTTGATCGTTATCAGGAAGACCAGTAGTAGTTTCCGATGAACATCTGGAGGCATTATGTAATCTGTGGACTATCAGAGTGTTGATGAAATACAGAAATTTAATCGGGATTGAATACAACAGTCACCATGTTCACTTCCCTCCATGGGGGTAATGTCTCAAGCAGTTTACGCTTTGATCGTTCCCTGGAAGACCAGTAGTAGTTTCCGATGCACATCAGGTGGCATTCAGTAATCTGTGGACAATCAGACTGATGATGAAACACAAATATTGAATCGGGATTGAATACAACAGTCACCATGCGCACTTTCCTCCATGGGAGTATTGTCTGAAACTGTTTACGCTTTGATCGTACCCAGGAAGACCAGTAGTAGCTTCCGATGCACATCTGGAGGCAATCTGTAATCTGTGGACTATCAGAGTGTTGATGAAACACAGAAAATGCATCGGGATTGAATACAACAGTAACCATGCGCACTTTCCTCCATGGGAGTAATGTCTCAAAGAGTTTACGCTTTGATCGTTCCCTGGAAGACCACTAGTAGTTTCCGATGCACATCTGGAGGTATTCTGTAATCTGTGGACTATCAGAGTGTTGATGAAACACAGAAATTGCATCGGCATTGAATACAACAGTCACATTGCGCACTTTCCTCAATAAAAGTAATTTCTTGAACAGTCTACACTTTGATCGTTCCCTGGAAGGCCAGTAGTAGTTTCCGATGGACATCTGGTGGCATTCTGTAATATGTGGACTATCAGAGTGTTGATGAAACACAGAAATTGCATCGGGATTGAATACAACAGTCACCATGAGAAGTTTCCTCCATGGGAGTAATGTTTCAAACAGTCTACTCTTGATCGGTCCCTGGAAGACCAGTAGTAGTTTCCGATGCACACCTGGAGATATTCTGTAATCTGTGGACTATCAGACTGTTGATGAAACCCAGATATTGCATCGGGATTGAATACAACAGTCACAATACGTACTTTCCTGCATGGGAGTAATGTCTCAAACAGTCTACGCATTGATCGTGCTCTGGAAGACCAGTAGTAGTTTCCGATGCACATCTGGAGGCATTCTGTAATCTGTAGACTAAAAGAGTGTTGATGAAACACAGAAATTGCATCGGGATTGAATACAACAGTCACATTGCGCACTTTCCTCCATAAAAGTAATGTCTCGAACAGTCTACGCTTTGATCGTTCCCTGGAAGACCAGTACTAGTTTCCGATGAACATCTGGAGGCATTCTGTAATCTGTTGACTATCACAGTGTTGATGAAACACAGAAATTGCATCAGGACTGAATACAACAGTCACCATGTACACTCTCCTCCACGGGAGTAATGTCTCAAAGAGTCTACGCTTTGATCGTTCCCTGGAAGACCAGTAGTAGTTTCCGATGGACATCTGGTGGCATTCTGTAATATGTGGACTATCAGAGTGTTGATGAAACAAAGAAATTGCATCGGGATTGAATACAACAGTCAGCATGCGCACTTTCCTCCATGGGAGTAATGTCTCTAACAGTCTACCCTTTGATCGTTCCCTGCAAGGCCAGTAGTAGTTTCCGATGCACATATGGAGGCTTTGTGTAATCTGTGGACTATCAGACTGTAGATGAAACACAGAAATTGCATCGGGATTGAATACAACAGTCACTATGCGTACTTTCCTGCATGGGAGTAATGTCTCAAACAGTCTACGCTTTGGTCGTGCCCTGGAAGACCAGTAGTAGTTTCCGATGCACATATGGAGGCTTTCTGTAATCTGTGGACTATCTGAGTGTTGATGAAACACAGAAATTGCATCGGGATTGAATACAACAGTCACCATGAGTACTTTGCTCCACGGGAGTAATGTCTCCAAAAGTCTACGCTTGGATCGTTCCCTGGGAGACCAGTAGTAGTTTCCGACGAACATCTATAGGCATTCTGTAATCTGTGGAGTATCAGGGTGTTGATGAAATACAGAAATTGCATCGGGATTGAATACAACAGTCACCCTGCGCACTTTCCTCCACGGGAGAACTGTCTCAAACAGTCTACGCTTTGATCGTTCCCTGTAAGACCAGTAGTAGTTTCCGATGAACATCTGGAGGCATTCTGTAATCTGTGGACTATCAGAGTGTTGATGAAACACAGATATTGCATCGGGATTGAATACAACGGTCAACATGCGCACTCTCCTCCAAGGGAGTAATGTCTCAAAGAGTCTACGCTTTGATCGTTCCTTGTAAGACCAGTAGTAGTTTCCGATGGACATCTGGTGGCATTCTGTAATATGTGGACTATCAGAGTGTTGATGAAACACAGAAATTGCATCGGGATTGAATACAACAGTCAGTATGCGCACTTTCCTCCATGGGAGTAATGTTTCAAACAGTCTACCACTTGATCGTTACCTGGAAGACCAGTAGTAGTTTCCGATGCACATCTGGAAATATTCTGTAATCTGTGGACTATCAGAGTGTTGATGAAACACAGAAATTGCATCGGGATTGAATAAAACAGTCACCATGAGCACTTTCCTCCATGGGAGTAATGTTTCAAACAGTCTACGCTTTGATCGTTTCCCAGGAAGACCAGTAGTAGTTTCCGATGAACATCTGGAGGCATTCTGTAATCTGTTAACTATCAGAGTGTTGATGAAATACAGAAATTGAATCGGTATTGAATACAAAAGTCACCATGTTCACTTCCCTCCATGGGAGTAATGTCTCAAACAGTCTATGCTTTGAAAGTTCCCTGGAAGACCAGTAGTAGTTTCCGATGAACATCTGAGGTCATTCTGTAATCTGTGGACTATCAGAGTGTTGATGAAACACAGAAATTAAAGCGTGATTGAATACAACAGTCACCATGCCCACTTTCCTACAAGGGAGTAGTGTCTCAAAGTGTCTACGCCTTGATCGTTCCCTGGAAGACCAGAAGTAGTTTCCGATGCACATCTGGAGTCATTATGAAATCTGTGGACTAACTGAGTGTGATGAAACACAGAAATTGCATCGGGATTGAATACAACAGTCATAATGCGCACTTTCCTCCATGGGAGTAATGTCTCAAACAGTCTACGCTTTGATCGTTCCCAGGAAGACCAGTAGTAGTTTCCGATGAACATCTGGAGGCATTATGTAATCTGTGGACTATCAGAGTGTTGATGAAATACAGAAATTTAATCGGGATTGAATACAACAGTCACCATGTTCACTTCCCTCCATGGGGGTAATGTCTCAAGCAGTTTACGCTTTGATCGTTCCCTGGAAGACCAGTAGTAGTTTCCGATGCACATCAGGTGGCATTCAGTAATCTGTGGACAATCAGACTGATGATGAAACACAAATATTGAATCGGGATTGAATACAACAGTCACCATGCGCACTTTCCTCCATGGGAGTATTGTCTGAAACTGTTTACGCTTTGATCGTACCCAGGAAGACCAGTAGTAGCTTCCGATGCACATCTGGAGGCAATCTGTAATCTGTGGACTATCAGAGTGTTGATGAAACACAGAAAATGCATCGGGATTGAATACAACAGTAACCATGCGCACTTTCCTCCATGGGAGTAATGTCTCAAAGAGTTTACGCTTTGATCGTTCCCTGGAAGACCACTAGTAGTTTCCGATGCACATCTGGAGGTATTCTGTAATCTGTGGACTATCAGAGTGTTGATGAAACACAGAAATTTCATCGGCATTGAATACAACAGTCACATTGCGCACTTTCCTCAATAAAAGTAATTTCTCGAACAGTCTACACTTTGATCGTTCCCTGGAAGGCCAGTAGTAGTTTCCGATGGACATCTGGTGGCATTCTGTAATATGTGGACTATCAGAGTGTTGATGAAACACAGAAATTGCATCGGGATTGAATACAACAGTCACCATGAGAAGTTTCCTCCATGGGAGTAATGTTTCAAACAGTCTACACTTGATCGTTCCCTGGAAGACCAGTAGTAGTTTCCGATGCACACCTGGAGATATTCTGTAATCTGTGGACTATCAGACTGTTGATGAAACCCAGATATTGCATCGGGATTGAATACAACAGTCACAATACGTACTTTCCTGCATGGGAGTAATGTCTCAAACAGTCTACGCATTGATCGTGCTCTGGAAGACCAGTAGTAGTTTCCGATGCACATCTGGAGGCATGCTGTAATCTGTAGACTAAAAGAGTGTTGATGAAACACAGAAATTGCATCGGGATTGAATACAACAGTCACATTGCGCACTTTCCTCCATAAAAGTAATGTCTCGAACAGTCTACGCTTTGATCGTTCCCTGGAAGACCAGTACTAGTTTCCGATGAACATCTGGAGGCATTCTGTAATCTGTGGACTATCACAGTGTAGATGAAACACAGAAATTGCATCAGGACTGAATACAACAGTCACCATGTACACTCTCCTCCACGGGAGTAATGTCTCAAAGAGTCTACGCTTTGGTCGTGCCCTGGAAGACCAGTAGTAGTTTCCGATGCACATCTGGAGGCTTTCTGTAATCTGTGGACTATCTGAGTGTTGATGAAACACAGAAATTGCATCGGGATTGAATACAACAGTCACCATGAGCACTTTGCTCCACGGGAGTAATGTCTCCAAAAGTCTACGCTTGGATCGTTCCCTGGGAGACCAGTAGTAGTTTCCGACGAACATCTATAGGCATTCTGTAATCTGTGGAGTATCAGGGTGTTGATGAAATACAGAAATTGCATCGGGATTGAATACAACAGTCACCCTGCGCACTTTCCTCCACGGGAGAACTGTCTCAAACAGTCTACGCTTTGATCGTTCCCTGTAAGACCAGTAGTAGTTTCCGATGCACAACTGGTGTCATTCTGTAATCTGTGGTATATCAGAGTGTTGATGAAACACAGAATTTGCATCGGGATTGAATACAACAGTCACCATGCGAAACTTCCTCCATGGGATTAATGTCTCAAAGAGTTTACGCCTTGATCGTTCCCTGGAAGACCAGTAGTAGCTTCCGATGCACATCTGGAGGCATTCTGTAATCTGTGGACTATCAGAGTGTTGATGAAATACAGAAATTGAATCGGGATTGAATACAACAGTCACCATGTTCACTTCCCTCCATGGGAGTAATGTCTCAAACAGTATATGTTTTGATCGTTCCCTGGAAGACCAGTAGTAGTTTCCGATGCACATCAGGTGGCATTCTGTAATCTGTGGAATATCAGAGTGTTGATGAAACACAGAATTTTAATCGGGATTGAATACAACAGTCAGCATGCGCACTTTCCTCCATGGGAGTAATGTCTCTAACAGTCTACGCTTTGATCGTTCCCTGCAAGGCCAGTAGTAGTTTCCGATGCACATATGGAGGCTTTCTGTAGTCTGTGGACTATCTGAGTGTTGATGAAACACAGTAATTGCATCGGGATTGAATACAACAGTCACCATGAGCACTTTCCTCCATGGGAGTAATGTTTCAAACAGTGTACCCCTTGATCGTTCCCTGGAAGACCATTAGTAGTTTCCGATGCACATCTGGAGATATTCTGTAATCTGTGGACTATCAGAGTGTTGATGAAACACAGAATTTTAATCGGGATTGAATACAACAGTCAGCATGCGCACTTTCCTCCATGGGAGTAATGTCTCTAACAGTCTGCGCTTTGATCGTTCCCTGCAAGGCCAGTAGTAGTTTCCGGTGCACATATGGAGGCATTCTGTAATCTGTGGACCTTCAAAGTGTTGATGAAACACAGAAATTGCATCGAAAATGAATACAAGAGTCACCATGCGCACTTTCCTCAATGGGAGTAATGTCTAAAACTGTCATCGCTTTGATCGTACCCTGAAGACCAGTAGTAGTTTCCGAGGCACATCTGGAGGCATTCTGTAATTAGTGGACTATCAGAGTGTTGATGAAACACAGAAATTGCATCGAGATTGAATACAGCAGTCACAATGTGCACTTTATTCCATGCAGTAATGTCTCAAACAGTCTACGCTTTGATCGTTCCCTGGAAGACCAGTAGTAGTTTCCGATGAACATCTGGAGGCATTCTGTAATCTGTGGACTATCACAGTGTTGATGAAACACAGAAATTGCATCACGACTGAATACAACAGTCACCATACGCACTCTCCTCCACGGGAGTAATGTCTCAAAGAGTCTACGCTTTGATCGTTCCCTGGAAGACCAGTAGTAGTTTCCGATGGACATCTGGTGGCATTCTGTAATATGTGGACTATCAGAGTGTTGATGAAACACAGAAATTGCATCGGGATTGAATACAACAGTCAGCATGCGCACTTTCCTCCATTGGAGTAATGTCTCAAACAGTATACGCTTTGATCGTTCCCTGCAAGGCCAGTAGTAGTTTCCGATGCACATATGGGGGCTTTCTGTAATCTGTGGACTATCTGAGTGTTGATGAAACACAGAGATTGCATCGGGATTGAATACAACAGTCACCATGAGCACTTTCCTCCATGGGAGTAATGTTTCAAACAGTCTACGCCTTGATCGTTCCCTGGAAGACCAGTACTAGTTTCGGATCACATCTGGAGATATTCTGTAATCTGTGGACTATTAGACTGTTGATGAAACACAGAAATTGCATCGGGATTGAATACAACAGTCACATTGCGCACTTTCCTCCATAAAAGTAATATCTCCAACAGTCTACGCTTTGATCGTTCCCTGGAAGACCAGTAGTAGTTTCCGATGAACATCTGGAGGCATTCTGTAATCTGTGGACTATCAGAGTGTTGATGAAACACAGAAATTGCATCGGGATTGAATACAACGGTCAACATGCGCACTCTCCTCCAAGGGAGTAATGTCTCAAAGAGTCTACGCTTTGATCGTTCCCTGTAAGACCAGTAGTAGTTTCCGATGGACATCTGGTGGCATTCTGTAATATGTGGACTATCAGACTGTTGATGAAACCCAGCAATTGCATCGGGATTGAATACAACAGTCACAATACATACTTTCCTGCATGGGAGTAATGTCTCAAACAGTCTACGCTTTGATCGTTTCCCAGGAAGACCAGTAGTACTTTCCGATGAACATCTGGAGGCATTCTGTAATCTGTTAACTATCAGAGTGTTGATGAAATACAGAAATTGAATCGGTATTGAATACAAAAGTCACCATGTTCACCTCCCTCCATTTGAGTAATGTCTCAAACAGTCTATGCTTTGATAGTTCCCTGGAAGACCAGTAGTAGTTTCCGATGAACATCTGAGGTCATTCTGTAATCTGTGGACTATCAGAGTGTTGATGAAACACAGAAATTAAATCGTGATTGAATACAACAGTCACCATGCCCACTTTCCTACAAGGGAGTAGTGTCTCATAGTGTCTACGCCTTGATCGTTCCCTGGAAGACCAGAAGTAGTTTCCGATGCACATCTGGAGTCATTATGAAATCTGTGGACTAACTGAGTGTGATGAAACACAGAAATTGCATCGGGATTGAATACAACAGTCATAATGCGCACTTTCCTCCATGGGAGTAATGTCTCAAACAGTCTACGCTTTGATCGTTCCCAGAAAGACCAGTAGTAGTTTCCGATGAACATCTGGAGGCATTCTGTAATCTGTGGACTATCAGAGTGTTGATGTAATACAGAAATTTAATCGGGATTGAATACAACAGTCACCATGTTCACTTCCCTCCATGGGGGTAATGTCTCAAGCAGTCTACGCTTTGATCGTTCCCTGGAAGACCAGTAGTAGTTTCCGATGCACATCAGGTGGCATTCAGTAATCTGTGGACAATCAGACTGATGATGAAACACAAATATTGAATCGGGATTGAATACAACAGTCACCATGCGCACTTTCCTCCATGGGAGTATTGTCTGAAACTGTTTACGCTTTGATCGTACCCAGGAAGACCAGTAGTAGCTTCCGATACACATCTGGAGGCAATCTGTAATCTGTGGACTATCAGAGTGTTGATGAAACACAGAAAATGCATCGGGATTGAATACAACAGTAACCATGCGCACTTTCCTCCATGGGAGTAATGTCTCAAAGAGTTTACGCTTTGATCGTTCCCTGGAAGACCACTAGTAGTTTCCGATGCACATCTGGAGGTATTCTGTAATCTGTGGACTATCAGAGTGTTGATGAAACACAGAAATTGCATCGGCATTGAATACAACAGTCACATTGCGCACTTTCCTCAATAAAAGTAATTTCTCGAACTGTCTACACTTTGATCGTTCCCTGGAAGACCAGTAGTAGTTTCCGATGGACATCTTGTGGCATTCTGTAATATGTGGACTATCAGAATGTTGATAAAACACAGAAATTGCATCGGGATTGAATACAACAGTCAGTATGCGCACTTTCCTCCATGGGAGTAATGTTTCAAACAGTCTACCCCTTATTCGTTCCCTGGAAGACCAGTAGTAGTTTCCGATGCACACATGGAGGCTTTCTGTAATCTGTGGACTATCTGGGTGTTGATGAAACACAGAAATTGCATCGGGATTGAATACAACAGTCACCATGAGAACTTTCCTCCATGGGAGTAATGTTTCAAACAGTCTACCCTTGATCGTTCCCTGGAAGACCAGTAGTAGTTTCCGATGCACACCTGGAGATATTCTGTAATCTGTGGACTATCAGACTGTTGATGAAACCCAGATATTGCATCGGGATTGAATACAACAGTCACAATACGTACTTTCCTGCATGGGAGTAATGTCTCAAACAGTCTACGCTTTGATCGTGCTCTGGAAGACCAGTAGTAGTTTCCGATGCACATCTGGAGGCATTCTGTAATCTGTAGACTATCAGAGTGTTGATGAAACACAGAAAATGCATCGGGATTCAATACAACACTCACATTGCGCACTTTCCTCCATAAAAGTAATGTCTCGAACAGTCTACGCTTTGATCGTTCCCTGGAAGACCAGTACTAGTTTCCGATGAACATCTGGAGGCATTCTGTAATCTGTGGACTATCACAGTGTTGATGAAACACAGAAATTGCATCAGGACTGAATACAACAGTCACCATGTACACTCTCCTCCACGGGAGTAATGTCTCAAAGAGTCTACGCTTTGATCGTTCCCTGGAAGACCAGTAGTAGTTTCCGATGGACATCTGGTGGCATTCTGTAATATGTGGACTATCAGAGTGTTGATTAAACACAGAAATTGCATCGGGATTGAATACAACAGTCAGCATGCGCACTTTCCTCCATGGGAGTAATGTCTCTAACAGTCTACCCTTTGATCGTTCCCTGCAAGGCTAGTAGTAGTTTCCGATGCACATATGGAGGCTTTGTGTAATCTGTGGACTATCAGACTGTTGATGAAACACAGAAATTGCATCGGGATTGAATACAACAGTCACTATGCGTACTTTCCTGCATTGGAGTAATGTCTCAAACAGTCTACGCTTTGATCGTGCCCTGGAAGACCAGTAGTAGTTTCCGATGCACATCTGGAGGCTTTCTGTAATCTGTGGACTATCTGAGTGTTGATGAAACACAGAAATTACATCGGGATTGAATACAAAAGTCACCATGAGCACTTTGCTCCACGGGAGTAATGTCTCCAACAGTCTACGCTTGGATCTTTCCCTGGAAGACCAGTAGTAGTTTCCGACGAACATCTATAGGCATTCTGTAATCTGTGGACTATCAGGGTGTTGATGAAATACAGAAATTGCATCGGGATTGAATACAACATTCACCCTGCGCACTTTCCTCCACGGGAGAACTGTCTCAAACAGTCTACGCTTTGATCGTTCCCTGTAAGACCAGTAGTAGTTTCCGATGCACAACTGGTGTCATTCTGTAATCTGTGGTATATCAGAGTGTTGATGAAACACAGAATTTGCATCGGGATTGAATACAACAGTCACCATGCGAAACTTCCTCCATGGGAGTAATGTCTCAAAGAGTTTACGCCTTGATCGTTCCCTGGAAGACCAGTAGTAGCTTCCGATGGACATCTGGTGGCATTCTGTAATCTGTGGACTATCACAGTGTTGATGAAACACAGAAATTGCATCAGGACTGAATACAACAGTCACCATACGCACTCTCCTCCACGGGAGTAATGTCTCAAAGAGTCTACGCTTTGATCGTTCCCTGGAAGACCAGTAGTACTTTCCGATGAACATCTGGAGGCATTCTGTAATCTGTTAACTATCAGAGTGTTGATGAAATACAGAAATTGAATCGGTATTGAATACAAAAGTCACCATGTTCACTTCCCTCCATGGGAGTAATGTCTCAAACAGTCTATGCTTTGATAGTTCCCTGGAAGACCAGTAGTAGTTTCCGATGAACATCTGGAGGCATTCTGTAATCTGTGGACTATCAGAGTGTTGATGAAATACAGAAATTTAATCGGGATTGAATACAACAGTCACCATGTTCACTTCCCTCCATGGGGGTAATGTCTCAAGCAGTCTACGCTTTGATCGTTCCCTGGAAGACCAGTAGTAGTTTCCGATGCACATCAGGTGGCATTCAGTAATCTGTGGACAATCAGACTGATGATGAAACACAAATATTGAATCGGGATTGAATACAACAGTCACCATGCGCACATTCCTCCATGGGAGTATTGTCAGAAACTGTTTACGCTTTGATCGTACCCAGGAAGACCAGTAGTAGCTTCCGATTAACATCTGGAGGCAATCTGTAATCTGTGGACTATCAGAGTGTTGATGAAACACAGAAAATGCATCGGGATTGAATACAACAGTAACCATGCGCACTTTCCTCCATGGGAGTAATGTCTCAAAGAGTTTACGCTTTGATCGTTCCCTGGAAGACCACTAGTAGTTTCCGATGCACATCTGTAGGTATTCTGTAATCTGTGGACTATCAGAGTGTTGATGAAACACAGAAATTGCATCGGCATTGAATACAACAGTCACATTGCGCACTTTCCTCAATAAAAGTAATTTCTCGAACAGTCTACACTTTGATCGTTCCCTGGAAGACCAGTAGTAGTTTCCGATGGACATCTGGTGGCATTCTGTAATATGTGGACTATCAGAGTGTTGATAAAACACAGAAATTGCATCGGGATTGAATACAACAGTCAGTATGCGCACTTTCCTCCATGGGAGTAATGTTTCAAACAGTCTACCCCTTATTCGTTCCCTGGAAGACCAGTAGTAGTTTCCGATGCACACATGGAGGCTTTCTGTAATCTGTGGACTATCTGGGTGTTGATGAAACACAGAAATTGCATCGGTATTGAATACAACAGTCACCATGAGAACTTTCCTCCATGGGAGTAATGTTTCAAACAGTCTACCCTTGATCGTTCCCTGGAAGACCAGTAGTAGTTTCCGATGCACACCTGGAGATATTCTGTAATCTGTGGACTATCAGACTGTTGATGAAACCCAGATATTGCATCGGGATTGAATACAACAGTCACAATAAGTACTTTCCTGCATGGGAGTAATGTCTCAAACAGTCTACGCTTTGATCGTGCTCTGGAAGACCAGTAGTAGTTTCCGATGCACATCTGGAGGCATTCTGTAATCTGTAGACTATCAGAGTGTTGATGAAACACAGAAATTGCATCGGGATTGAATACAACACTCACATTGCGCACTTTCCTCCATAAAAGTAATGTCTCGAACAGTCTACGCTTTGATCGTTCCCTGGAAGACCAGTACTAGTTTCCGATGAACATCTGGAGGCATTCTGTAATCTGTGGACTATCACAGTGTTGATGAAACACAGAAATTGCATCAGGACTGAATACAACAGTCACCATGTACTTTCTCCTCCACGGGAGTAATGTCTCAAAGAGTCTACGCTTTGATCGTTCCCTGGAGGACCAGTAGTAGTTTCCGATGGACATCTGGTGGCATTCTGTAATATGTGGACTATCAGAGTGTTGATTAAACACAGAAATTGCATCGGGATTGAATACAACAGTCAGCATGCGCACTTTCCTCCATGGGAGTAATGTCTCTAACAGTCTACCCTTTGATCGTTCCCTGCAAGGCCAGTAGTAGTTTCCGATGCACATATGGAGGCTTTGTGTAATCTGTGGACTATCAGACTGTTGATGAAACACAGAAATTGCATCGGGATTGAATACAACAGTCACTATGCGTACTTTCCTGCATTGGAGTAATGTCTCTAACAGTCTACCCTTTGATCGTTCCCTGCAAGGCCAGTAGTAGTTTCCGATGCACATATGGAGGCTTTGTGTAATCTGTGGACTATCAGACTGTTGATGAAACACAGAAATTACATCGGGATTGAATACAACAGTCACCATGAGCACTTTGCTCCACGGGAGTAATGTCTCCAACAGTCTACGCTTGGATCTTTCCCTGGAAGACCAGTAGTAGTTTCCGACGAACATCTATAGGCATTCTGTAATCTGTGGACTATCAGGGTGTTGATGAAATACAGAAATTGCATCGGGATTGAATACAACAGTCACCCTGCGCACTTTCCTCCACGGGAGAACTGTCTCAAACAGTCTACGCTTTGATCGTTCCCTGTAAGACCAGTAGTAGTTTCCGATGCACAACTGGTGTCATTCTGTAATCTGTGGTATATCAGAGTGTTGATGAAACACAGAATTTGCATCGGGATTGAATACAACAGTCACCATGCGAAACTTCCTCCATGGGAGTAATGTCTCAAAGAGTTTACGCCTTGATCGTTCCCTGGAAGACCAGTAGTAGCTTCCGATGGACATCTGGTGGCATTCTGTAATCTGTGGACTATCACAGTGTTGATGAAACACAGAAATTGCATCGGGACTGAATACAACAGTCAGCATGCGCACTTTCCTCCATTGGAGTAATGTCTCTAACAGTCTACGCTTTGATCGTTCCCTGCAAGGCCAGTAGTAGTTTCCGATGCACATATGGGGGCTTTCTGTAATCTGTGGACTATCTGAGTGTTGATGAAACACAGAAATTGCATCGGGATTGAATACAACAGTCACCATGAGCACTTTCCTCCATGGGAGTAATGTTTCAAACAGTCTACCCCTTGATCGTTCCCTGGAAGACCAGTAGTAGTTTCGGATCACATCTGGAGATATTCTGTAATCTGTGGACTATCAGACTGTTGATGAAACACAGAAATTGCATCGGGATTGAATACAACAGTCACCATGCGTACTTTCCTGCATGAGAGTAATGTCTCAAACAGTCTACGCTTTGATCGTGCCCTGGAAGACCAGTAGTAGTTTCCGATGAGCATCTGGAGGCATTCTGTAATCTGTTAACTATCAGAGTGTTGATGAAATACAGAAATTGAATCGGTATTGAATACAAAAATACCATGTTCACTTCCCTCCATGGGAGTAATGTCTCAAACAGTCTATGCTTTGATAGTTCTTTGGAAGACCAGTAGTAGTTTCCGATGAACATCTGAGGTCATTCTGCAATCTGTGGACTATCAGAGTGTTGATGAAACACAGAAATTAAATCGTGATTGAATACAACAGTCACCATGCCCACTTTCCTACAAGGGAGTAGTGTCTCAAAGTGTCTACGCCTTGATCGTTCCCTGGAAGACCAGAAGTAGATTCCGATGCACATCTGGAGTCATTATGAAATCTGTGGACTAACTGAGTGTGATGAAACACAGAAATTGCATCGGGATTGAATACAACAGTCATAATGCGCACTTTCCTCCATGGGAGTAATTACTCAAACAGTCTACGCTTTGATCGTTCCCAGAAAGACCAGTAGTAGTTTCCGATGAACATCTGGAGGCATTCTGTAATCTGTGGACTATCAGAGTGTTGATGAAATACAGAAATTTAATCGGGATTGAATACAACAGTCACCATGTTCACTTCATTCCATGGGGGTAATGTCCCAAGCAGTCTACGCTTTGATCGTTCCCTGGAAGACCAGTAGTAGTTTCCGATGCACATCAGGTGGCATTCAGTAATCTGTGCACAATCAGACTGATGATGAAACACAAATATTGAATCGGGATTGAATACAACAGTCACCATGCGCACTTTCCTCCATGCGAGTATTGTCTGAAACTGTTTACGCTTTGATCGTACCCAGGAAGACCAGTAGTAGCTTCCGATGCACATCTGGAGGCAATCTGTAATCTGTGGACTATCAGAGTGTTGATGAAACACAGAAAATGCATCGGGATTGAATACAACAGTAACCATGCGCACTTTCCTCCATGGGAGTAATGTCTCAAAGAGTTTACGCTTTGATCGTTCCCTGGAAGACCACTAGTAGTTTCCGATGCACATCTGGAGGTATTCTGTAATCTGTGGACTATCAGAGTGTTGATGAAACACAGAAATTGCATCGGCATTGAATACAACAGTCACATTGCGCACTTTCCTCAATAAAAGTAATTTCTCGAACAGTCTACACTTTGATCGTTCCCTGGAAGACCAGTAGTAGTTTCCGATGCACACCTGGAGATATTCTGTAATCTGTGGACTATCAGACTGTTGATGAAACCCAGATATTGCATCGGGATTGAATACAACAGTCACAATACGTACTTTCCTGCATGGGAGTAATGTCTCAAACAGTCTACGCTTTGATCGTGCTCTGGAAGACCAGTAGTAGTTTCCGATGCACATCTGGAGGCATTCTGTAATCTGTAGACTATCAGAGTGTTGATGAAACACAGAAATTGCATCGGGATTGAATACAACAGTCACATTGCGCACTTTCCTCCATAAAAGTAATGTCTCGAACAGTCTACGGTTTGATCGTTCCCTGGAAGACCAGTACTAGTTTCCGATGAACATCTGGAGGCATTCTGTAATCTGTGGACTATCACAGTGTTGATGAAACACAGAAATTGCATCAGGACTGAATACAACAGTCACCATGTACACTCTCCTCCACGGGAGTAATGTCTCAAAGAGTCTACGCTTTGATCGTTCCCTGGAAGACCAGTAGTAGTTTCCGATGGACATCTGGTGGCATTCTGTAATATGTGGACTATCAGAGTGTTGATGAAACACAGAAATTGCATCGGGATTGAATACAAAAGTCAGCATGCGCACTTTCCTCCATGGGAGTAATGTCTCTAACAGTCTACCCTTTGATCGTTCCCTGCAAGGCCAGTAGTAGTTTCCGATGCAAATATGGAGGCTTTGTGTAATCTGTGGACTATCAGACTGTTGATGAAACACAGAAATTGCATCGGGATTGAATACAACAGTCACTATGCGTACTTTCCTGCATTGGAGTAATGTCTCAAACAGTCTACGCTTTGATCGTGCCCTGGAAGACCAGTAGTAGTTTCCGATGCACATCTGGAGGCTTTCTGTAATCTGTGGACTATCTGAGTGTTGATGAAACACAGAAATTGCATCCGGATTGAATACAACAGTCACCATGAGCACTTTGCTCCACGGGAGTAATGTCTCCAACAGTCTACGCTTGGATCGTTCCCTGGAAGACCAGTAGTAGTTTCCGACGAACATCTATAGGCATTCTGTAATCTGTGGACTATCAGTGTGTTGATGAAATACAGAAATTGCATCGGGATTGAATACAACAGTCACCCTGCGCACTTTCCTCCACGGGAGAACTGTCTCAAACAGTCTACGCTTTGATCGTTCCCTGGAAGAAAAGTAGTAGTTTCCGATGAACATCTGGAGGCATTCTGTAATCTGTGGACAATCAGAGTGTTGATGAAACACAGAAATTGCATCGGGATTGAATACAACAGTCACCATGCGCACTCTCCTCCACGGGATTAATGTCTCAATGAGTCTACGCTTTGATCGTTCCCTGGAAGACCAGTAGTAGTTTCCGATGACAATCTGGTGGCATTCTGTAATATGTGGACTATCAGAGTGTTGATGAAACACAGAAATTGCATCGGGATTGAATACAACAGTCAGCATGCGCACTTCCCTCCATGGGAGTAATGTCTCTAACAGTCTACGCTTTGATCGTTCCCTGCAAGACCAGTAGTAGTTTCCGATGCACATATGGAGGTTTTCTGTAATCTGTGGACTATCTGAGTGTTGATGAAACACAGAAATTGCATCGGGATTGAATACAACAGTCACCATGATCACTTTGCTCCATGGGAGTAATGTTTCAAAGAGTCTACCACTTGATCGTTCCCTGGACGACCAGTAGTAGTTTCCGATGCACATCTGGAGATATTCTGTAATCTGTGGACTATCAGACTGTTGATGAAGCACAGAAATTGCATCGGGATTGAATACAAAAGTCACCATGCGTACTTTACTGCATGGGAGTATTGTCTCAAACAGTCTACGCTTTGATCGTGCCCTGGAAGACCAGTAGTAGTTTCCGATGCACATCTGGAGGCATTCTGTAAACTGTAGACTATCAGAGTGTTGATGAAACACAGAAATTGCATCGGGATTGAATACAACAGTCACCATGCGCACTTTCTTCCATGTGAGTTATGTCTCAAACAGTCTACGCTTTGATGGTTCCCTGGAAGAAAAGTAGTAGTTTCCGATGAACATCTGGAGGCATTCTGTAATCTGTGGACTATCAGAGTGTTGATGAAACACAGAAATTGCATCGGTATTGAATACAACAGTCACCATGCGCACTTTCCTCCACGGGAGTAATTTCTCCAACAGTCTACGCTTGGATCGTTCCCTGGAAGACCAGTAGTAGTTTCCGATGAACATCTGGAGGCATTCTGTAATCTGTGGACTATCAGAGTGTTGATGAAACGCAGAAATTGCATCGGGATTGAATACAACAGTCAGCCTGCGCACTTTCCTCCACGGGAGAAGTGTCTCAAACAGTCTACGCTTTGATCGTTCCCTGTAAGACCAGTAGTAGTTTCCGATGCACATCAGGTGTCATTCTGTAATCTTTGGTATATCAGAGTGTTGATGAAACACAGAATTTGCATCGGGATTGAATACAACAGTCACCATGCGAACCTTCCTCCATGGGAGTAATGTCTCAAAGAGTTTACGCTTTGATCGTTCCCTGGAAGACCAGTAGTAGCTTCCGATGCACATCTGGAGGCATTCTGTAATCTGTGGACTATCAGAGTGTTGATGAAATACAGAAATTGAATCGGGATTAAATACAACAGTCACCATGTTCTCTTCCCTCCATGGGAGTAATGTCTCAAACAGTCTATGGTTTGATCGTTCCCTGGAAGACCAGTAGTAGTTTCCGATGCACATCAGGTGGCATTCTGTAATCTGTGGACTATCAGAGTGTTGATGAAACACAGAATTTTAATCGGGATTGAATACAACAGTCACCATGCGCACTTTCCTCCATGGGAGTAATGTCTCAAAGAGTTTACGCTTTGATCGGTCCCTGGAAGACCGCTAGTAGTTTCCGATGCACATCTGGAGGCATTCTGTAATCTGTGGACTATCAGAGTGTTGATGAAACACAGAAATTGCATCGGGATTGAATACAACAGTCACATTGCGCACTTTCCTCCATAAAAGTAATGTGTCGAACAGTCTACGCTGTGATCGTTACCTGGAAGACCAGTAGTAGGTTCCGATGAACATCTGGAGGCATTCTGTAATCTGTGGACTACCAGAGTGTTGATGAAACACAGAAATTGCATCGGGATTTAATACAACCGTCACCATTCGCACTCTCCTCCACGGGAGTAATGTCTCGAACAGTCTACGTTTTGATAGTTCCCTGGAAGACCTGTAGTAGTTTCCGAGGTACATCTGGTGGCATTCTGTAATCTGTGGACTATCATAGTGTTGATGAAACACAGAAATTGCATCGGGATTGAATACACTCTCCTCCACGGGAGTAATGTCTCAAACAGTCTACGCTTTGAGCGTTCCCTTGAAGAGCAGTAGTAGTTTCCGATGGACATCTGGTGGCCTACTGTAATATGTAGACTATCAGAGTGTTGATGAAACACAGAGATTGCATCGGGATTGAATACAACTGTCAGCATGCGCACTTTCCTCCATGGGAGTAATGTCTCTAACCGTCTACGCTTTGATCGTTCCCTGCAAGACCAGTAGTAGTTTCCGATGCATATATGGAGGCTTTCTGTAATCTGTGGACTATCAGAGTGTTGATGAAACACAGAAAATGCATCGGGATTGAATACAACAGTCACCATGCGCACTTCCCTCCATGGGAGTAATGTCTCAAAGAGTTTACGCTTTGGTCGTTCCCTGGAAGACTGGTAGTAATTTCCGATGCACATCTGGAGGCATTCTGTAATCTGTGGACAATCAGAGTGTTGATGAAACACAGAAATTGCATCGGGTTTGAATACAACAGTCACATTGCGCACTTTCCTACATAAAAGTTATGTCTCGAACAGTCTACGCTTTGATCGTTCCCTGGAAGACCAGTAGTAGTTTCCGATGAACATCTGGAGGCATTCTGTAATCTGTGGACTATCAGAGTGATGATGAAACACAGAAATTGCATCGGTATTGAATACAACAGTCACCATGCGCACATTCCTCCACGGGAGTAATGCCTCAAACAGTCTACGCTTAGATCGTTCCCTGGAAGACCAGTAGTAGTTTGCGATGAACATCTGGAGGCTTTATGTAATCTGTGGACTATCAGAGTGTTGATGAAACACAGAAATTGCATCGGGATTGAATACAACAGTCACCATTCGCACTCTCCTCCACGGGAGTAATGTCTCAAAGTGTCTACGCTTTGATCGTTAACTGGAAGACCAGTAGTAGTTTCCGATGGACATCTGGTGGCATTCTGTAATTGTGGACTATCAGAGTGTTGATGAAACACAGAAATTGCATCGGGATTTAATACAACAGTCAGCATGCGCACTTTCCTCCATGGGAGTAATGACTCTAACAGTCTACGCTTTGATCGTTCCCTGGAAGACCAGTAGTAGTTTCCGATGCACATCTGGAGGCTTTCTGTAATCTGTGGACTATCAGAGTGTTGATGAAACACAGAAATTGCATCGGGATTGAATACAACACTCACCATGCGCACTTTCCTCCATGGGAGTTATGTCTCAAACAGTCTACGCTTTGATCGTTCCCTGGAAGAAAAGTAGTAGTTTCCGATGAACATCTGGAGGCATTCTGTAATCTGTGGACTATCAGAGTGTTGACGAAACACAGAAATTGCATCGGTATTGAATACAACAGTCACCATGCGCACTTTCCTCCACGGGAGTAATGTCTCCAACAGTCTACGCTTGGATCGTTCCCTGGAAGACCAGTAGTAGTTTCCGATGAACATCTGGAGGCATTCTGTAATCTGTGGCCTATCAGAGTGTTGATGAAACGCAGAAATTGCATCGGGATTGAAGACAACAGTCAGCCTGCGCACTTTCCTCCACGGGAGAAGTGTCTCAAACAGTCTACGCTTTGATCGTTCCCTGTAAGACCAGTAGTAGTTTCCGATGCACATCTGGTGTCATTCTGTAATCTGTGGTATATCAGAGTGTTGATGAAACACAGAATTTGCATCGGGATTGAATACAACAGTCACCATGCGAACCTTCCTCCATGGGAGTATTGTCTCAAAGAGTTTACGCTTTGATCGTTCCCTGGAAGACCAGTAGTAGCTTCCGATGCACATCTGGAGGCATTCTGTAATCTGTGGACTATCAGAGTGTTGATGAAATAGAGATATTGAATCGGGATTAAATACAACAGTCACCATGTTCACTTCCCTCCATGGGAGTAATGTCTCAAACAGTCTATGCTTTGATCGTTCCCTGGAAGACCAGTAGTAGTTTCCGATGCACATCAGGTGGCATTCTGTAATCTGTGGACTATCAGAGTGTTGATGAAACACAGAATTTTAATCGGGATTGAATACAATAGTCACCATGCGCACTTTAATCCATGGGAGTAATGTCTGAAACAGTTTACGCTTTGATCGTTCCAAGGAAGACCAGTAGTAGTTTCCGATGAACATCTGGAGGCATTCTGTAATATGTGGACCATCAGAGTGTTGACGAAATACAGAAATTGATTCGGGATTGAATACATCAGTCACCATGTTCACTTCCCTCCATGGGAGTAATGTCTCAAACAGTCTACGCTTTGATCGTTCCCTGGAAGACCAGTAGTAGTTTCCGATGCACATGTGGTGGCATTCTGTAATCTGTGGACTATCAGAGTGTTGATGAAACACAGACATTGCATCGGGATTGAATACAACAGTCACATTGCGCACTTTCCTCCATAAAAGTAATGTGTCGAACAGTCTACGCTTTGATCGGTACCTGGAAGACCAGTAGAAGTTTCCGATGAACATCTGGAGGCATTCTGTAATCTGTGGACTATCCGAGTGTTGATGAAACACAGAAATTGCATCGGGATTTAATACAACCGTCACCATTCGCACTCTCCTCCACGGGAGTAATGTCTCGAACAGTCTACGCTTTGATCGTTCCCTGGAAGACCAGTAGTAGTTTCCGATGGACATCTGGTGGCATTCTGTAATCTGTGGACTATCAGAGTGTTGATGAAACACAGAAATTGCATCGGGATTGAATACACTCTCCTCCACGGGAGTAATGTCTCAAACAGGCTACGCTTTGATCGTTCCCAGGAAGACCAGTAGTAGTTTCCGATGAACATCTGGAGGCATTCTGTAATATGTGGACCATCAGAGTGTTGATGAAATACAGAAATTGAATCGGGATTGAATACATCAGTCACCATGTTCACTTCCCTCCATGGGAGTAATGTCTCAAACAGTCTACGCTTTGATCGTTCCCTGGAAGACCAGTAGTAGTTTCCGATGCACATGTGGTGGCATTCTGTAATCTGTGGACTATCAGAGTGTTGACGAAACACAGAAATTGCATCGGGATTGAATACAACAGTCACCATGAGCACTTTCCTCCATGGGAGTAATGTTTCAAACAGTCTACCCCTTGATCGTTCCCTGGAAGACCAGTATTAGTTTCCGATGCACATCTGGAGATATTCTGTAATCTGTGGACTATCAAACTGTTGATGAAACACAGAAATTGCGTCGGGATTGTATACAACAGTCACCATGCGTACTTTCCTGCATGGGTGTAATGTCTAGAACAGTCTACGCTTTGATCGTGCCCTGGAAGAAAAGTAGTAGTTTCCGATGAACATCTGGAGGCATTCTGTAATCTGTGGACTATCAGAGTGTTGATGAAACACAGAAATTGCATCGGTATTGAATACAACAGTCACCATGCGCATTTTCCTCCAAGGGAGTAGTGTCTCAAAGAGTCTACGTCTTGATCGTTCCCAGGAAGACCAGTAGTAGTTTCCGATGGACATCTGGAGGCATTCTGTAATCTGTGGACCATCAGAGTGTTGATGAAATACAGAAATTGAATCGGGATTGAATATAACAGTCACCATGTTCACTTCCCTCCATATGAGTAATGTCTCAAACAGTCTACTCTTTGATCGTTCCCTGGAAGACCAGTAGTAGTTTCCGATGCACATCAGGTGGCATTCTGTAATCTGTGGACTATCAGAGTGTTGATGAACACAGAAATTGAATCGGGATTGAATACAACAGTTAGCATGCGCACTTTCCTCCATAGGAGTAATGTCTCTAACAGTCTACGCTTTGATCGTTCCCTGCAAGACCAGTAGTCGTTTCCGATGCACATATGGAGGCTTTCTGTAAACTGTAGACTATCACAGTGTTGATGAAACACAGAAATATGCATCGGGATTGAGTACAACAGTCACCATGCGCACTTTCCTCCATGGGAGTAATGTCTCAAACAGTCTACGCTTGGATCGTTCCCTGCAAGACCAGTAGTAGTTTCCGATGAACATCTCTAGGCATTCTGTAATCTGTGGACTATCAGAGTGTTGATGAAACACAGATATTGCATCGGGATTTAATACAACCGTCACCATTCGCACTCTCCTCCACGGGAGTAATGTCTCGAACAGTCTACGCTTTGATCGATCCCTGCAAGATGAGTAGTAGTTTCCGATGCACATATGGAGGCTTTCTGTAATCTGTGGACTATCAGAGTGTTGATGAAACACAGAAATTGCATCGGGATTGAATACAACAGTCACCATGATCACTTTCCTCCATGGGAGTCACGTTTGAAACAGTCTACCACTTGATCGTTCCCTGGAAGGCCAGTAGTAGTTTCCGATGCACATCTGGAGATATTCTGTAATCTGTGGACTATCAGACTGTTGATGAAACACAGAAATTGCATCGGGATTGAATACAACGGTCACCATGCGTACTTTCCTGCATGGGAGTAATGTCTCAAACAGTCTACGCCTTGATCGTGCCCTGGAAGACCAGTAGTAGTTTCCGATGCACATCTGGAGACATTCTGTAATCTGTAGACTATCAGAGTGTTGATGAAACACAGAAATATGCATCGGGATTGAGTACAACAGTCACCATGCGCACTTTCCTCCATGGGAGTAATGTCTCAAACAGTCTACGCTTGGATCGTTCCCTGCAAGACCAGTAGTAGTTTCCGATGAACATCTCTAGGCATTCTGTAATCTGTGGACTATCAGAGTGTTGATGAAACACAGAAATTGCATCGGGATTTAATACAACCGTCACCATTCGCACTCTCCTCCACGGGAGTAATGTCTCGAACAGTCTAGGCTTTGATCGTTCCCTGGAAGACCTGTAGTAGTTTCCGATGGACATCTGGTGGCATTCTGTAATCTGTGGACTATCAGAGTGTTGATGAAACACAGAAATTGCATCGGGATTGAATACACTCTCCTCCACGGGGGTAATGTCTCAAACAGTCTACGCATTGATCGTTCCCTGGAAGAGCAGTAGTAGTTTCCGATGGACATCTGGTGGCCTACTGTAATATGTAGACTATCAGAGTGTTGATGAAACAGAGAGATTGCATCGGGATTGAATACAACTGTCAGCATGCGCACTTTCCTCCATGGGAGTAATGTCTCTAACCGTCTACGCTTTGATCGTTCCCTGCAAGACCAGTAGTAGTTTCCGATGCATATATGGAGTCTTTCTGTAATCTGTGGACTATCAGAGTGTTGATGAAACACAGAAAATGCATCGGGATTGAATACAACAGTCACCATGCGCACTTCCCTCCACGGGAGTAATGTCTCAAAGAGTCTACGCTTTGATCGTTAACTGGAAGACCAGTAGTAGTTTCCGATGGACATCTGGTGGCATTCTGTAATTGTGGACTATCAGAGTGTTGATGAAACACAGAAATTGCATCGGGATTTAATACAACAGTCAGCATGCGCACTTTCCTCCATGGGAGTAATGACTCTAACAGTCTACGCTTTGATCGTTCCCTGGATGACCAGTAGTAGTTTCCGATGCACATCTGGAGGCTTTCTGTAATCTGTGGACTATCAGAGTGTTGATGAAACACAGAAATTGCATCGGGATTGAATACAACACTCACCATGCGCACTTTCCTCCATGGGAGTTATGTCTCACAGTCTACGCTTTGATCGTTCCCTGGAAGAAAAGTAGTAGTTTCCGATGAACATCTGGAGGCATTCTGTAATCTGTGGACTATCAGAGTGTTGATGAAACACAGAAATTGCATCGGTATTGAATACAACAGTCACCATGCGCACTTTCCTCCACGGGAGTAATGTCTCCAACAGTCTACACTTGGATCATTCCCTGGAAGACCAGTAGTAGTTTCCGATGAACATCTGGAGGCATTCTGTAATCTGTGGACTATCAGAGTGTTGATGAAACGCAGAAATTGCATCGGGATTGAATACAACAGTCAGCCTGAGCACTTTCCTCCACGGGAGAAGTGTCTCAAACAGTCTACGCTTTGATCGTTCCCTGTAAGACCAGTAGTAGTTTCCGATGCACATCTGGTGTCATTCTGTAATCTGTGGTATATCAGAGTGTTGATGAAACACAGAATTTGCATCGGGATTGAATACAACTGTCACCATGCGAACCTTCCTCCATGGGAGTAATGTCTCAAAGAGTTTACGCTTTGATCGTTCCCTGGAAGACCAGTAGTAGCTTCAGATGCACATCTGGAGGCATTCTGTAATCTGTGGACTATCAGAGTGTTGATGAAATAGAGAAATTGAATCGGGATTAAATACAACAGTCACCATGTTCACTTCCCTCCGTGGGAGTAATGTCTCAAACAGTCTATGCTTTGATCGTTCCCTGGAAGACCAGTAGTAGTTTCCGATGCACATCAGGTGGCATTCTGTAATCTGTGGACTATCAGAGTGTTTTTGAAACACAGAAAATGCATCGGGATTGAATACAACAGTCACCATGCGCACTTTCCTCCATGGGAGTAATGTCTCAAAGAGTTTACGCTTTGATCGGTCCCTGGAAGACCACTAGTAGTTTCCGATGCACATCTGGAGGCATTCTGTAATCTGTGGACTATCAGAGTGTTGATGAAACACAGAAATTGCATTGGGATTGAATACAACAGTCACATTGCGCACTTTCCTCCATAAAAGTAATGTGTCGAACAGTCTACGCTTTGATCGGTACCTGGAAGGCCAGTAGTAGTTTCCGATGAACATCTGGAGGCATTTGTAAACTGTGGACTATCAGAGTGTTGATGAAACACAGAAATTGCATCGGGATTTAATACAACCGTCACCATTCGCACTCTCCTCCACGGGAGTAATGTCTCGAACAGTCTACGCTTTGATCGTTCCCTGGAAGACCAGTAGTAGTTTCCGATGGACATCTGGTGGCATTCTGTAATCTGTGGACTATCAGAGTGCTGATGAAACACAGAAATTGCATCGGGATTGAATACACTCTCCTCCACGGGAGTAATGTCTCAAACAGGCTACGCTTTGATCGTTCCCAGGAAGACCAGTAGTAGTTTCCGATGAACATCTGGAGGCATTCTGTAATATGTGGACCATCAGAGTGTTGATGAAATACAGAAATTGAATCGGGATTGAATACATCAGTCACCATGTTCACTTCCCTCCATGGGAGTAATGTCTCAAACAGTCTACGCTTTGATCGTTCCCTGGATGACCAGTAGTAGTTTCCGATGCACATCAGGTGGCATTCTGTAATCTGTGGACTGTCAGAGTGTTGATGAAACACAGAAATTGAATCGGGATTGAATACAACAGTTAGCATGCGCACTTTCCTCCATAGGAGTAATGTCTCTAACAGTCTACGCTTTGATCGTTCCCTGCAAGACCAGTAGTAGTTTCCGATGCACATATGGAGGCTTTCTGTAATCTGTGGACTATCAGAGTGTTGATGAAACACAGAAAATGCAACGAGATTGAATACAACAGTCAGCATGAGAACTTTCCTCCATGGGAGTAATGTTTCAAACAGTCTACGCTTTGATCGTTCGCTGGAAGACCAGCAGTAGTTTCCGATGCACATCTGGAGATATTCTGTAACCTGTGGACTATCAGACTGTTGATGAAACACAGAAACTGCTTCGGGATTGAATGCAACAGTCACAATGGGCACTTTCCTGCATGGGAGTAATTCTCAAACAGTCTACACTTTGATCATGAACTGGTAGACCAGTAGTAGTTTCCGGTGCACATCTGGAGGCATTCTGTAATCTGTGGACTATCAGAGTGTTGATGAAACGCACAAATTTCATCGGGATTGAATACAACAGTCACCATGCGCAGTTTCCTCCATGGGAGTAATTCTCAAACAGTCTACGCTTTAATCATTCCCTGGAAGACCAGTAGTAGTTTCCGATGCACATCTGCAGGCATTCTGTAATCTGTATTCTATCAGAGTGTTGATGAAACACAGAAATTGCATCGCGATTGAATACAACAGTCTGCATGCGCACTTTCCTCCACGGGAGTAATGTCTCAAACAGTCTACGCTTTGATCGTTCCCTGGAAGACCAGTAGTAGTTTCCGATGAACATCTGGAGGCATTCTGCAATCTGTGGACTATCAGAGTGTTGATGAAACACAGAAATTGCATCGGGATTGAATACAACAGTCACCATGCGCACTCTCCTCCATGGAAGTAATGTCTCTAACAGTCTACGCTTTGATCGTTCCCTGCAAGACCAGTAGTAGATTCCGATGCACATATGGAGGCATTCTGTAATCTGTGGACTATCACAGTGTTGATGAAACACAGAAATTGCATCGGCATTGAATACAACAGTCAGTATGCGCACTTTCCTCCATGGGGGTAATGTTTCAAACAGTCTACCCCTTATTCGTTCCCTGGAAGACCAGTAGTAGTTTCCGATGCACATATGGAGGCTTTCTGTAATCTGTGGACTATCAGAGTGTTGATGAAACACAGAAATTGCATCGGGATTTAATACAACCGTCACCATTCGCACTCTCCTCCACGGGAGTAATGTCTCAAACAGTCTACGCTTTGATCGTTCCCGGGAAGACAAGTAGTAGTTTCCGATGAACATCTTTAGGCATTCTGTAATCTGTAGACTATCTGATTGTTGATGAAACACAGAAATTGCATCGGGATTGTATACAAGAGTCACCATGCGTACTTTCCTGCATGGGTGTAATGTCTAGAACAGTCTACGCTTTGATCGTGCCCTGGAAGAAAAGTAGTAGTTTCCGATGAACATCTGGAGGCATTCTGTAATCTGTGGACTATCAGAGTGTTGATGAAACACAGAAATTGCATCGGTATTGAATACAACAGTCACCATGCGCACTTTCCTCCAAGGGAGTAGTGTCTCAAAGAGTCTACATCTTGATCGTTCCCAGGAAGACCAGTAGTAGTTTCCGATGGACATCTGGAGACATTCTGTAATTTGTGGACCATCAGAGTGCTTATGAAATACAGAAATTGAATCGGGATTGAATATAACAGTCACCATGTTCACTTCCCTCCATGGGAGTAATGTCTCAAACAGTCTACTCTTTGATCGTTCCCTGGAAGACCAGTAGTAGTTTCCGATGCACATCAGGTGGCATTCTGTATTCTGTGGACTATCAGAGTGTTGATGAAACACAGAAATTGCATCGGGATTGAATACAACAGTCACATTGCGCACTTTCCTCCATAAAAGTAATGTGTCGAACAGTCTACGCTTTGATCGGTACCTGGAAGACCAGTAGTAGTTTCCGATGAACATCTAGAGGCATTCTGTAATCTGTGGACTATCAGAGTGTTGATGAAACACAGAAATTGCATCGGGTTTGAATACAACAGTCACATTGCGCACTTTCCTACATAAAAGTAATGTCTCGAACAGTCTAAGCTTTGATCGTTCCCTGGAAGACCAGTAGTAGTTTCCGATGAACATCTGGAGGCATTCTGTAATCTGTGGACTATCAGAGTGTTGATGAAACACAGAAATTGCATCGGTATTGAATACAACAGTCACCATGCGCACTTTCCTCCACGGGAGTAATGTCTCCAACAGTCTACGTTTGGATCGTTCCCTGGAAGACCAGTAGTAGTTTCCGATGAGCATCTGGAGGCTTTCTGTAATCTGTGGACTATCAGAGTGTTGATGAAACACAGAAATTGCATCGGGATTGAATACAACAGTCACCATGCGCACTCTCCTCCACGGGAGTAATGTCTCTAACAGTCTACGCTTTGATCGTTCCCTGCAAGACCAGTAGTCGTTTCCGATGCACATATGGAGGCTTTCTGTAATCTGTGGACTATCAGAGTGTTGATGACACACAGAAATTGCATCGGGATTGAATACAACAGTCACATTGCGCACTTTCCTCCATAAAAATAATGTGTCGAACAGTCTACGTTTTGATCGGTACCTGGAAGACCAGTAGTAGTTTCCGATGAACATCTAGAGGCATTCTGTAATCTGTGGACTATCAGAGTGTTGATGAAACACTGAAATTGCATCGGGTTTGAATACAACAGTCACATTGCGCACTTTACTACATAAAAGTAATGTCTCGAACAGTCTACGCTTTGATCGTTCCCTGGAAGACCAGTAGTAGTTTCCGATGAACATCTGGAGGCATTCTGTAATCTGTGGACTATCAGAGTGTTGATGAAACACAGAAATTGCATCGGTATTGAATACAACAGTCACCATGCGCACTCTCCTCCACGGGAGTAATGTCTCCAACAGTCTACGCTTGGATCGTTCCCTGGTAGACCAGTAGTAGTTTCCGATGAACATCTGGAGGCTTTCTGTAATCTGTGGACTATCAGAGTGTTGATGAAACACAGAAATTGCATCGGGATTGAATACAACAGTCACCATGCGCACTCTCCTCCACGGGAGTAATGTCTCAAAGAGTCTACGCTTTGATCGTTAACTGGAAGACCAGTAGTAGTTTCCGATGGACATCTGGTGGCATTCTGTAATTGTGGACTATCAGAGTGTTGATGAAACACAGAAATTGCATCGGGATTTAATACAACAGTCAGCATGCGCACTTTCCTCCATGGGAGTAATGACTCTAACAGTCTACGCTTTGATCGTTCCCTGGAAGACCAGTAGTAGTTTCCGATGCACATCTGAAGGCTTTCTGTAATCTGTGGACTATCAGAGTGTTGATGAAACACAGAAATTGCATCGGGATTGAATACAACAGTCGCCATGCGCACTCTCCTCCACGGGAGTAATGTCTCAAAGGGTCTACGCTTTGATCGTTAACTGGAAGACCAGTAGTAGTTTCCGATGGACATCTGGTGGCATTCTGTAATTGTGGACTATCAGAGTGTTGATGAAACACAGAAATTGCATCGGGATTTAATACAACAGTCACCATGCGCACTTTCCTCCATGGGAGTTATGTCTCACAGTCTACGCTTTGATCGTTCCCTGGAAGAAAAGTAGTAGTTTCCGATGAACATCTGAAGGCATTCTGTAATCTGTGGACTATCAGAGTGTTGATGAAACACAGAAATTGCATCGGTATTGAATACAACAGTCACCATGCGCACTTTCCTCCACGGGAGTAATGTCTCCAACAGTCTACGCTTGGATCGTTCCCTGGAAGACCAGTAGTAGTTTCCGATGAACATCTGGAGGCATTCTGTAATCTGTGGACTATCAGAGTGTTGATGAAACGCAGAAATTGCATCGGGATTGAATACAACAGTCAGCCTGCGCACTTTCCTCCACGGGAGAAGTGTCTCAAACAGTCTACGCTTTGATCGTTCCCTGTAAGACCAGTAGTAGTTTCCGATGCACATCTGGTGTCATTCTGTAATCTGTGGTATATCAGAGTGTTGATGAAACACAGAATTTGCATCGGGATTGAATACAACAGTCACCATGCGAACCCTCCTCCATGGGAGTAATGTCTCAAAGAGTTTACGCTTTGATCGTTCCCTGGAAGACCAGTAGTAGCTTCCGATGCACATCTGGAGGCATTCTGTAATCTGTGGACTATCAGAGTGTTGATGAAACACAGAAATTGCATCGGGATTGAATACAACAGTCACATTGCACACTTTCCTCCATAAAAGTTATGTGTCGAACAGTCTACGCTTTGATCGGTACCTGGAAGACCAGCAGTAGTTTCCGATGAACATCTGGAGGCATTCTGTAATCTGTGGACTATCAGAGTGTTGATGAAACACAGAAATTGCATCGGGATTGAATACAACAGTCACAATGCGTACTTTCCTGCACGGGAGTAATGTCTCGAACAGTCTACGCTTTGATCGTTCCCTGGAAGACCAGTAGAAGTTTCCGATGGACATCTGGTGGCATTCTGTAATCTGTGGACTATCAGAGTGTTGATGAAACACAGAAATTGCATCGGGATTGAATACACTCTCCTCCACGGGAGTAATGTCTCAAACAGGCTACGCTTTGATCGTTCCCAAGAAGACCAGTAGTAGTTTCCGATGAACATCTGGAGGCATTCTGTAATATGTGGACCATCACAGTGTTGATGAAATACAGAAATTGAATCGGGATTGAATACATCAGTCACCATGTTCACTTCCCTCCATGGGAGTAATGTCTCAAACAGTCTACGCTTTGATCGTTCCCTGGAAGACCAGTAGTAGTTTCCGATGCACATCAGGTGGCATTCTGTAATCTGTGGACTATCAGGGTGTTGATGAAACACAGAAATTGAATCGGGATTGAATACAACAGTTAGCATGCGCACTTTCCTCCATAGGAGTAATGTCTCTAACAGTCAACGCTTTGATCGTTCCCTGCAAGACCAGTAGTAGTTTCCGATGCACATATGGAGGCTTTCTGTAATCTGTGGACTATCAGAGTGTTGATGAAACACAGAAATTGCATCGGGATTTAATACAACCGTCACCATTCGCACTCTCCTCCACGGGAGTAATGTTTCAAACAGTCTACGCTTTGATCGTTCCCTGGAAGACAAGTAGTAGTTTCCGATGAACATCTTTAGGCATTCTGTAATCTGTGGACTATCAGAGTGTTGATGAAACACAGAAATTGCATCGGGGGTTGAATACAAAAGTCACCATGCGCACTCTCCTCCACGGGAGTAATGTCTCAAAGTGTCTACGCTTTGATCGTTAACTGGAAGACCAGTAGTAGTTTCCGATGGACATCTGGTGGCATTCTGTAATATGTGAACTATCAGAGTGTTGATGAAACACTGAAATTGCATCGGGATTGAATACAACAGTCACCATGCGCACTCTCCTCCACGGGAGTAATGTCTCAAAGAGTCTACGCTTTGATCGTTAACTGGAAGACCAGTAGTAGTTTCCGATGGACATCTGGTGGCATTCTGTAATTGTGGACTATCAGAGTGTTGATGAAACACAAAAATTGCATCGGGATTTAATACAACAGTCAGCATGCGCACTTTCCTCCATGGGAGTAATGACTCTAACAGTCTACGCTTTGATCGTTCCCTGCAAGACCAGTAGTAGTTTCCGACGCACATATGGAGGCTTTCTGTAATCTGTAGACTATCTGATTGTTGATGAAACACAGAAATTGCATCGGGATTGAATACAACAGTCACCATGAGCACTTTCCTCCATGGGAGTAATGTTTCAAACAGTCTACCCCTTGATCGTTCCCTGGAAGACCAGTAGTAGTTTCCGATGCACATCTGGAGATATTCTGTAATCTGTGGACTATCAAACTGTTGATGAAACACAGAAATTGCATCGGGATTGTATACAAGAGTCACCATGCGTACTTTCCTGCATGGGTGTAATGTCTAGAACAGTCTACGCTTTGATCGTGCCCTGGAAGAAAAGTAGTAGTTTCCGATGAACATCTGGAGGCATTCTGTAATCTGTGGACTATCAGAGTGTTGATGAAACACAGAAATTGCATCGGTATTGAATACAACAGTCACCATGCGCACTTTCCTCCAAGGGAGTAGTGTCTCAAAGAGTCTACGTCTTGATCGTTCCCAGGAAGACCAGTAGTAGTTTCCGATGGACATCTGAAGGCATTCTGTAATCTGTGGACTATCAGAGTGTTGATGAAACACAGAAATTGCATCGGGATTGAATACAACAGTCACCATGCGCACTCTCCTCCACGGGAGTAATGTCTCTAACAGTCTACGCTTTGATCGTTCCCTGCAAGACCAGTAGTCGTTTCCGATGCACATATGGAGGCTTTCTGTAATCTGTGGACTATCAGAGTGTTGATGAAACACAGAAATTGCATCGGGATTGAATACAACAGTCACATTGCGCACTTTCCTCCATAAAAATAATGTGTAGAACAGTCTACGCTTTGATCGGTACCTGGAAGACCAGTAGTAGTTTCCGATGAACATCTAGAGGCATTCTGTAATCTGTGGACTATCAGAGTGTTGATGAAACACAGAAATTGCATCGGGTTTGAATACAACAGTCACATTGCGCACTTTCCTACATAAAAGTAATGTCTCGAACAGTCTACGCTTTGATCGTTCCCTGGAAGACCAGTAGTAGTTTCCGATGAACATCTGGAGGCATTCTGTAATCTGTGGACTATCAGAGTGTTGATGAAACACAGAAATTGCATCGGTATTGAATACAACAGTCACCATGCGCACTTTCCTGCACGGGAGTAATGTCTCCAACAGTCTACGCTTGGATCGTTCCCTGGTAGACCAGTAGTAGTTTCCGATGAACATCTGGAGGCTTTCTGTAATCTGTGGACTATCAGAGTGTTGATGAAACACAGAAATTGCATCGGGATTGAATACAACAGTCACCATGCGCACTCTCCTCCACGGGAGTAATGTCTCAAAGAGTCTACGCTTTGATCGTTAACTGGAAGACCAGTAGTAGTTTCCGATGGACATCTGGTGGCATTCTGTAATTGTGGACTATCAGAGTGTTGATGAAACACAGAAATTGCATCGGGATTTAATACAACAGTCAGCATGCGCACTTTCCTCCATGGGAGTAATGACTCTAACAGTCTACGCTTTGATCGTTCCCTGGAAGACCAGTAGTAGTTTCCGATGCACATCTGAAGGCTTTCTGTAATCTGTGGACTATCAGAGTGTTGATGAAACACAGAAATTGCATCGGGATTGAATACAACAGTCACCATGCGCACTCTCCTCCACGGGAGTAATGTCTCAAAGAGTCTACGATTTGATCGTTAACTGGAAGACCAGTAGTAGTTTCCGATGGACATCTGGTGGCATTCTGTAATTGTGGACTATCAGAGTGTTGATGAAACACAGAAATTGCATCGGGATTTAATACAACAGTCACCATGCGCACTTTCCTCCATGGGAGTTATGTCTCACAGTCTACGCTTTGATCGTTCCCTGGAAGAAAAGTAGTAGTTTCCGATGAACATCTGAAGGCATTCTGTAATCTGTAGACTATCAGAGTGTTGATGAAACACAGAAATTGCATCGGTATTGAATACAACAGTCACCATGCGCACTTTCCTCCACGGGAGTAATGTCTCCAACAGTCTACGCTTGGATCGTTCCCTGGAAGACCAGTAGTAGTTTCCGATGAACATCTGGAGGCATTCTGTAATCTGTGGACTATCAGAGTGTTGATGAAACGCAGAAATTGCATCGGGATTGAATACAACAGTCAGCCTGCGCACTTTCCTCCACGGGAGAAGTGTCTCAAACAGTCTACGCTTTGATCGTTCCCTGTAAGACCAGTAGTAGTTTCCGATGCACATCTGGTGTCATTCTGTAATCTGTGGTATATCAGAGTGTTGATGAAACACAGAATTTGCATCGGGATTGAATACAACAGTCACCATGCGAACCTTCCTCCATGGGAGTAATGTCTCAAAGAGTTTACGCTTTGATCGTTCCCTGGAAGACCAGTAGTAGTTTCCGATGCACATCAGGTGGCATTCTGTAATCTGTGGGCTATCAGAGTGTTGATGAAACACAGAATTTTAATCGGGATTGAATACAATAGTCACCATGCGCACTTTAATCCATGGGAGTAATGTCTGAAACAGTTTACGCTTGGATCGTTCCAAGGAAGACCAGTAGTAGTTTCCGATGAAAATCTGGAATCATTCTGTAATCTGTGGACTATCAGAGTGTTTTTGAAACACAGAAAATGCATCGGGATTGAATACAACAGTCACCATGCGCACTTTCCTCCATGGGAGTAATGTCTCAAAGATTTTACGCTTTGATCGGTCCCTGGAAGACCACTAGTAGTTTCCGATGCACATCTGGAGGCATTCTGTAATCTGTGGACTATCAGAGTGTTGATGAAACACAGAAATTGCATCGGGATTGAATACAACAGTCACATTGCGCACTTTCCTCCATAAAAGTAATGTGTCGAACAGTCTACGCTTTGATCGGTACCTGGAAGACCAGTAGTAGTTTCCGATGAACATCTGGAGGCATTCTGTAATCTGTGGACTATCAGAGTGTTGATGAAACACAGAAATTGCATCGGGATTTAATACAACCGTCACCATTCGCACTCTCCTCCACGGGAGTAATGTCTCGAACAGTCTACGCTTTGATCGTTCCCTGGAAGACCAGTAGTAGTTTCCGATGGACATCTGGTGGCATTCTGTAATCTGTGGACTATCAGAGTGTTGATGATACACAGAAATTGCATCGGGATTGAATACACTCTCCTCCACGGGACAAATGTCTCAAACAGGCTACGCTTTGATCGTTCCCAAGAGGACCAGTAGTAGTTTCCGATGAACATCTGGAGGCATTCTGTAATATGTGGACCATCACAGTGTTGATGAAATACAGAAATTGAATCGGGATTGAATACATCAGTCACCATGTTCACTTCCCTCCATGGGAGTAATGTCTCAAACAGTCTACGCTTTGATCGTTCCCTGGAAGACCAGTAGTAGTTTCCGATGCACATCAGGTGGCATTCTGTAATCTGTGGACTATCAGGGTGTTGATGAAACACAGAAATTGAATCGGGATTGAATACAACAGTTAGCATGCGCACTTTCCTCCATAGGAGTAATGTCTCTAACAGTCAACGCTTTGATCGTTCCCTGCAAGACCAGTAGTAGTTTCCGATGCACATATGGAGGCTTTCTGTAATCTGTGGACTATCAGAGTGTTGATGAAACACAGAAAATGGAACGAGATTGAATACAACAGTCAGCATGAGAACTTTCCTCCATGGGAGTAATGTTTCAAACAGTCTACGCTTTGATCGTTCGATGGAAGACCAGCAGTAGTTTCCGATGAACATCTGGAGATATTCTGTAACCTGTGGACTATCAGACTGTTGATGAAACACAGAAATTGCTTCGGGATTGAATACAACAGTCACAATGCGCACTTTCCTGCATGGGAGTAATTCTCAAACAGTCTACACTTTGATCATGAACTGGAAGACCAGTAGTAGTTTCCGATGCACATCTGGAGGCATTCTGTAATCTGTGGACTATCAGAGTGTTGATGAAACGCAGAAATTTCATCGGGATTGAATACAACAGTCACCATGCGCAGTTTCCTCCATGGGAGTAATTCTCAAACAGTCTACGCTTTAATCATTCCCTGGAAGACCAGTAGTAGTTTCCGATGCACATCTGCAGGCATTCTGTAATCAGTATACTATCAGAGTGTTGATGAAACACAGAAATTGCATCGCGATTGAATACAACAGTCTGCATGCGCACTTACCTCCACGGGAGTAATGTCTCAAACAGTCTACGCTTTGATCGTTCCCTGGAAGACCAGTAGTTGTTTCCGATGAACATCTGGAGGCATTCTGCAATCTGTGGACTATCAGAGTGTTGATGAAACACAGAAATTGCATCGGGATTGAATACAACAGTCACCATGCGCACTCTCCTCCATGGGAGTAATGTCTCTAACAGTCTACGCTTTGATCGTTCCCTGCAAGACCAGTAGTAGATTCCGATGCACATATGGAGGCTTTCTGTAATCTGTGGACTATCAGAGTGTTGACGAAACACAGAAATTGCATCGGGATTGAATACAACAGTCACCATGAGCACTTTCCTCCATGGGAGTAATGTTTCAAACAGTCTACGCTTTGATCGTTCCCTGGAAGACCAGTAGTAATTTCCGATGCACATCTGGAGGCATTCTGTAATCTGTGGACTATCAGAGTGTTGAAGAAACACAGATATTGCATCGGGATTGATTACAACAGTCAGTATGCGCACTTTCCTCCATGGGAGTAATGTTTCAAACAGTCTACCCCTTATTCGTTCCCTGGAAGACCAGTGGTAGTTTCCGATGCACATATGGAGGCTTTCTGTAATCTGTGGACTATCAGAGTGTTGATGAAACACAGAAATTGCATCGGGATTTAATACAACCGTCACCATTCGCACTCTCCTCCACGGGAGTAATGTCTCAAAGAGTCTACGCTTTGATCGTTCCCTGGAAGACAAGTAGTAGTTTCTGATGAACATCTTTAGGCATTCTGTAATCTGTGGACTATCAGATTGTTGATGAAACACAGAAATTGCATCTGGGGTTGAATACAACAGTCAGCATGCGCACTTTCCTCCATGAGAGTAATGTCTCTAACAGTCTACGCTTTGATCGTTCCCTGCAAGACCAGTAGTAGTTTCCGACGCACATATGGAGGCTTTCTGTAATCTGTAGACTATCTGATTGTTGATGAAACACAGAAATTGCATCGGGATTGAATACAACAGTCACCATGAGCACTTTCCTCCATGGGAGTAATGTTTCAAACAGTCTACCCCTTGATCGTTCCCTGGAAGACCAGTAGTAGTTTCCGATGCACACCTGGAGATATTCTGTAATCTGTGGACTATCAAACTGTTGATGAAACACAGAAATTTCATCGGGATTGTATACAACAGTCACCATGCGTACTTTCCTGCATGGGTGAAATGTCTAGAACAGTCTACGCTTTGATCGTGCCCTGGAAGAAAAGTAGTAGTTTCCGATGAACATCTGGAGGCATTCTGTATTCTGTGGACTATCAGAGTGTTGATGAAACACAGAAATTGCATCGGTATTGAATACAACAGTCACCATGCGCACTTTCCTCCAAGGGAGTAGTGTCTCAAAGAGTCTACGTCTTGATCGTTCCCAGGAAGACCAGTAGTAGTTTCCGATGGACATCTGGAGGCATTCTGTAATCTGTGGACCATCAGAGTGTTGATGAAATACAGAAATTGAATCGGGATTGAATATAACAGTCACCATGTTCACTTCCCTCCATGGGAGTAATGTCTCAAACAGTCTACTCTTTGATCGTTCCCTGGAAGACCAGTAGTAGTTTCCGATGCACATCAGGTGGGATTCTGTAGTCTGTGGACTATCAGAGTGTTGATGAAACACAGAAATTGAATCGGGATTGAATACAACAGTTAGCATGCGCACTTTCCTCCATAGGAGTAATGTCTCTAACAGTCTACGCTTTGATCGTTCCCTGCAAGACCAGTAGTCGTTTCCGATGCACATATGGTGGCTTTCTGTAATCTGTGGACTATCAGAGTTTTGATGAAACACAGAAATTGCATCGGGATTGAATACAACAGTCAGCATGCGCACTTTCCTCCATGGGAGTAATGTCTCTAACAGTCTACGCTTTGATCGATCCCTGCAAGATGAGTAGTAGTTTCCGATGCACATATGGAGGCTTTCTGTAATCTGTGGACTATCAGAGTGTTGATGAAACACAGAAATTGCATCGGGATTGAATACAACAGTCACCATGATCACTTTCCTCCATGGGAGTCACGTTTGAAACAGTCTACCCCTTGATCGTTCCCTGGAAGGCCAGTAGTAGTTTCCGATGCACATCTGGAGATATTCTGTAATCTGTGGACTATCAGACTGTTGATGAAACACAGAAATTGCATCGGGATTGAATACAACGGTCACAATGCGTACTTTCCTGCATGGGAGTAATGTCTCAAACCGTCTACGCTTTGATCGTGCCCTGGAAGACCAGTAGTAGTTTCCGATGCACATCTGGAGGCATTCTGTAATCTGTAGACTATCAGAGTGTTGATGAAACACAGAAATATGCATCGGGATTGAGTACAACAGTCACCATGCGCACTTTCCTCCATGGGAGTAATGTCTCAAACAGTCTACGCTTGGATCGTTCCCTGCAAGACCAGTAGTAGTTTCCGATGAACATCTCTAGGCATTCTGTAATCTGTGGACTATCAGAGTGTTGATGAAACACAGAAATTGAATAGGGATTGAATACAACAGTCACCATGCGCACTTTCCTCCATGAGATTAATGTCTCCAACAAACTACGATTTCATCGTTACCTGGAAGACCAGTAGTAGTTTCCGATGCACATCTGGAGGCATTCTGTAATCTGTGGACTATCAGAGTGTTCATGAGACAAAGAAAATGCTTCGGGATTGAATACAACAGTCACAATGCGCACTTTCCTGCATGGGAGTAATTCTCAAACAGTCTACACTTTGATCATGAACTGGAAGACCAGTAGTAGTTTCCGATGCACGTCTGGAGGCATTCTGTAAATAGTGGACTATCAGAGTGTTGATGAAACGCAGAAATTTCATCGGGATTGAATACAACAGTCACCATGCGCAGTTTCCTCCATGGGAGTAATTCTCAAACAGTCCACGCTTTAATCATTCCCTGGAAGACCAGTAGTAGTTTCCGATGCACATCTGCAGGCATTCTGTAATCTGTATACTATCAGAGTGTTGATGAAACACAGAAATTGCATCGCGATTGAATACAACAGTCTGCATGCGCACTTTCCTCCACGGGAGTAATGTCTCAAACAGTCTACGCTTTGATCGTTCCCTGGAAGACCAGTAGTTGTTTCCGATGAACATCTGGAGGCATTCTGCAATCGGTGGACTATCAGAGTGTTGATGAAACACAGAAATTGCATCAGGATTGAATACAACAGTCACCATGCGCACTCTCCTCCATGGGAGTAATGTCTCTAACAGTCTACGGTTTGATCGTTCCCTGCAAGACCAGTAGTAGATTCCGATGCACATATGGAGGCTTTCTGTAATCTGTGGACTATCAGAGTGTTGTCGAAACACAGAAATTGCATCGGGATTGAATACAACAGTCACCATGAGCACTTTCCTCCATGGGAGTAATGTTTCAAACAGTCTACGCTTTGATCGTTCCCTGTAAGACCAGTAGTAATTTCCGATGCACATCTGGAGGCATTCTGTAATCTGTGGACTATCAGAGTGTTGATGAAACACAGAAATTGCATCGGGATTGAATACAACAGTCAGTATGCGCACTTTCCTCCATGGGAGTAATGTTTCAAACAGTCTACCCCTTATTCGTTCCTTGGAAGACCAGTAGTAGTTTCCGATGCACATATGGAGGCTTTCTGTAATCTGTGGACTATCAGAGTGTTGATGAAACACAGAAATTGCATCGGGATTTAATACAACCGTCACCATTCGCACTCTCCTCCACGGGAGTAATGTCTCAAACAGTCTACGCTTTGATCGTTCCCTGGAAGACAAGTAGTAGTTTCCGATGAACATCTTTAGGCATTCTGTAATCTGTGGACTCTCAGAGTGTTGATGAAACACAGAAATTGCATCGGTGGTTGAATACAACAGTCACCATGCGCACTCTCCTCCACGGGAGTAATGTCTCAAAGTGTCTACGCTTTGATCGTTAACTGGAAGACCAGTAGTAGTTTCCGATGGACATCTGGTGGCATTCTGTAATATGTGGACTATCAGAGTGTTGATGAAACACAGAAATTGCATCGGGATTGAATACAACAGTCAGCATGCGCACTTTCCTCCATGAGAGTAATGTCTCTAACAGTCTACGCTTTGATCGTTCCCTGCAAGACCAGTAGTAGTTTCCGACGCACATATGGAGGCTTTCGGTAATCTGTAGACTATCTAATTGTTGATGAAACACAGATATTGCATTGGGATTGAATACAACAGTCACCATGAGCACTTTCCTCCATAGGAGTAATGTTTCAAACAGTCTACCCCTTGATCGTTCCCTGGAAGGCCAGTAGTAGTTTCCGATGCACATCTGGAGATATTCTGTAATCTGTGGACTATCAAACTGTTGAAGAAACACAGAAATTACATCGGGATTGTATACAACAGTCACCATGCGTACTTTCCTGCATGGGTGTAATGTCTAGAACAGTCTACGCTTTGATCGTGCCCTGGAAGAAAAGTAGTAGTTTCCGATGAACATCTGGAGGCATTCTGTAATCTGTGGACTATCAGAGTGTTGATGAAACACAGAAATTGCATCGCGATTGAATACAACAGTCATCATGCGCACTTTCCTCCAAGGGAGTAGTGTCTCAAAGAGTCTACGTCTTGATCGTTCCCAGGAAGACCAGTAGTAGTTTCCGATGGACATCTGGAGGCATTCTGTAATCTGTGTACCATCAGAGTGTTGATGAAATACAGAAATTGAATCGGGATTGAATATAACAGTCACCATGTTCACTTCCCTCCATGGGAGTAATGTCTCAAACAGTCTACTCTTTGATCGTTCCCTGGAAGACCAGTAGTAGTTTCCGATGCACATCAGGTGGCATTCTGTAATCTTTGGACTATCAGAGTGTTGATGAAACACAGAAATTGAATCGGGATTGAATACAACAGTTAGCATGCGCACTTTCCTCCATAGGAGTAATGTCTCTAACAGTCTACGCTTTGATCGTTCCCTGCAAGACCAGTAGTCGTTTCCGATGCACATATGGAGGCTTTCTGTAATCTGTGGACTATCAGAGTGTTGATGAAACACAGATATTGCATCGGGATTGAATACAACAGTCAGCATGCGCACTTTCCTCCATGGGAGTAATGTCTCTAACAGTCTACGCTTTGATCGAACCCTGCAAGATGACTAGTAGTTTCCGATGCACATATGGAGGCTTTCTGTAATCTGTGGACTATCAGAGTGTTGATGAAACACAGAAATTGCATCGGTATTGAATACAACAGTCACCATGATCACTTTCCTCCATGGGAGTCACGTTTGAAACAGCCTACCCCTTGATCGTTCCCTGGAAGGCCAGTAGTAGTTTCCGATGCACATCTGGAGGCATTCTGTAATCTGTAGACTATCGGAGTGTTGATGAAACACAGAAATATGCATCGGGATTGAGTACAACAGTCACCATGCGCACTTTCCTCCATGGGAGTAATGTCTCAAACAGTCTACGCTTGGATCGTTCCCTGCAAGACCAGTAGTAGTTTCCGATGAACATCTCTAGGCATTCTGTAATCTGTGGACTATCAGAGTGTTGATGAAACACAGAAATTGCATCGGGATTGAATACAAGAGTCACCGTGCACACTCTCCTCCACCGGAGTAGTGTCTCAAACAGTCTACGTTTTGATCGTTCCCTGGAAGACCAGTAGTAGTTTCCGATGCACATCAGGTGGCATTCTGTAATCTGTGGACTATCAGAGTGTTGATGAAACGCAGAAATTTCATCGGGATTGAATACAACAGTCACCATGCGCAGTTTCCTCCATGGGAGTAATTCTCAAACAGTCTACGCTTTAATCATTCCCTGGAAGACCAGTAGTAGTTTCCGATGCACATCTGCAGGCATTCTGTAATCTGTATACTATCAGAGTGTTGATGAAACACAGAAATTGCATCGCGATTGAATACAACAGTCTGCATGCGCACTTTCCTCCACGGGAGTAATGTCTCAAACAGTCTACGCTTTGATCGTTCCCTGGAAGACCAGTAGTTGTTTCCGATGAACATCTGGAGGCATTCTGCAATCTGTGGACTATCAGAGTGTTGATGAAACACAGAAATTGCATCGGGATTGAATACAACAGTCACCATGCGCACTCTCCTCCATGGGAGTAATGTCTCTAACAGTCTACGCTTTGATCGTTCCCTGCAAGACCAGTAGTAGATTCCGATGCACATATGGAGGCTTTCTGTAATCTGTGGACTATCAGAGTGTTGACGAAACACAGAAATTGCATCGGGATTGAATACAACAGTCACCATGAGCACTTTCCTCCATGGGAGTAATGTTTCAAACAGTCTACGCTTTGATCGTTCCCTGGAAGACCAGTAGTAATTTCCGATGCACATCTGGAGGCATTCTGTAATCTGTGGACTATCAGAGTGTTGATGAAACACAGAAATTGCATCGGGATTGAATACAACAGTCAGTATGCGCACTTTCCTCCATGGGAGTAATGTTTCAAACAGTCTACCCCTTATTCGTTCCCTGGAAGACCAGTAGTAGTTTCCGATGCACATCTGGAGATATTCTGTAATCTGTGGACTATCAAACTGTTGATGAAACACAGAAATTGCATCGGGATTGTATACAACAGTCACCATGCGTACTTTCCTGCATGGGTGAAATGTCTAGAACAGTCTACGCTTTGATCGTTCCCTGGAAGACAAGTAGTAGTTTCCGATGAACATCTTTAGGCATTCTGTAATCTGTGGACTATCAGAGTGTTGATGAAACACAGAAATTGCATCGGGGGTTGCATACAACAGTCACCATGCGCACTCTCCTCCACGGGAGTAATGTCTCAAAGTGTCTACGCTTTGATCGTTAACTGGAAGACCAGTAGTAGTTTCCGATGGACATCTGGTGGCATTCTGTAATATGTGGACTATCAGAATGTTGATGTAACACAGAAATTGCATCGGGATTGAATACAACAGTCAGCATGCGCACTTTCCTCCATGAGAGTAATGTCTCTAACAGTCTACACTTTGATCGTTCCCTGCAAGACCAGTAGTAGTTTCCGACGCACATATGGAGGCTTTCTGTAATCTGTAGACTATCTGATTGTTGATGAAACACAGAAATTGCATCGGGATTGAATACAACAGTCACCATGAGCACTTTCCTCCATGGGAGTAATGTTTCAAACAGTCTACCACTTGATCGTTCCCTGGAAGACCAGTAGTAGTTTCCGATGCACATCTGGAGATATTCTGTAATCTGTGGACTATCAAACTGTTGATGAAACACAGAAATTGCATCGGGATTGTATACAACAGTCACCATGCGTACTTTCCTGCATGGGTGAAATGTCTAGAACAGTCTACGCTTTGATCGTGCCCTGGAAGAAAAGTAGTAGTTTCCGATGAACATCTGGAGGCATTCTGTAATCTGTGGACTATCAGAGTGTTGATGAAACACAGAAATTGCATCGGTATTGAATACAACAGTCACCATACGCACTTTCCTCCAAGGGAGCAGTGTCTCAAAGAGTCTACGTCTTGATCGTTCCCAGGAAGACCAGTAGTAGTTTCCGATGGACATCTGGAGGCATTCTGTAATCTGTGGACCATCAGAGTGTTGATGAAATACAGAAATTGAATCGGGATTGAATATAACAGTCACCATGTTCACTTCCCTCCATGGGAGTAATGTCTCAAACAGTCTACTCTTTGATCGTTCCCTGCAAGACCAGTAGTCGTTTCCGATGCACATATGGAGGCTTTCTGTAATCTGTGGACTATCAGAGTGTTGATGAAACACAGAAATTGCATCGGGATTGAATACAACAGTCAGCATGCGCACATTCCTCCATGGGAGTAATGTCTCTAACAGTCTACGCTTTGATCGATCCCTGCAAGATGAGTAGTAGTTTCCGATGCACATATGAAGGCTTTCTGTAATCTGTGGACTATCAGAGTGTTGATGAAACACAGAAATTGCATCGGGATTGAATACAACAGTCACCATGATCACTTTCCTCCATGGGAGTCACGTTTGAAACAGTCTACCCCTTGATCGTTCCCTGGAAGACCAGTAGTAGTTTCCGATGCACATCAGGTGGCATTCTGTAATCTGTGGACTATCAGAGTGTTGATGAAACACAGAAATTGAATCGGGATTGAATACAACAGTCACCATGCGCACTTTCCTCCATGAGATTAATGTCTCCAACAAACTACGATTTCATCGTTACCTGGAAGACCAGTAGTAGTTTCCGATGCACATCTGGAGGCATTCTGTAATCTGTGGACTATCAGAGTGTTGATGAAACAAAGAAAATGCATCGGGATTGAATACAACAGTCACCATGCGCACTTTCCTCCATGGGAGTAATGTCTCAAAGAGTTTACGCTTTGATCGTTCCCTGGAAGAACACTAGTAGTTTCCAATGCACATCTGGAGGCATTCTGTAATCTGTAGACTATCAGAGTTTTGATGAAACACAGAAATATGCACCGGGATTGAATACAAAAGTCACCATGCGCACTTTCCTCCATGTGAGTAATGTCTCAAACAGTCTACGCTTGGATCGTTCCCAGTAAGACCAGTAGTAGTTTCCGATGAACATCTCTAGGAATTATGTAATTTGTGGACTATCAGAGTGTTGATGAACCACACAAATTTCATCGGGATTGAATACAACAGTCACCATGCGCACTTTCCCCGAAGGGAGTAGTGTCTCAAAGAGTCTACGACTTCATCGTTCCCTGGAAGACCAGAAGTAGTTTCCGATGCACATCTGGACTCATTCTGAAATCTGTGGACTAACTGAGTGTTAATGAAACACAGAAATTGCATCGGGATTGAATACAACAGTCACCATGCGTACTTTCCTGCATGGGAGTAATGTCTCAAACAGGCTACGCTTTGATCGTTCCCAGGAAGACCAGTAGTAATTTCCGATGCACATCTGGAGACATTCTGTAATCTGTGGAGTATCAGAGTGTTGATAAAACACAGAAAATGCATTGGGATTGAATACAACAGTCACCATGCGCACTTTCCTCCATGGGGGTAATGTCTCAAACAGTCTACGCTTTGATCGTTCCCTGGGAGACCATTACAAGTTTCCGATGCACATCTGGAGATATTCTGTAATCTGTGGACTATCCGACTCGTGATAAACACAGAAATTGCATCGGGATTGAATACAACAGTCACAATCCGCACTTTCCTGCATGGGAGTAATTCTCAAACAGTCTACAGTTTGATCATGCCCTGAAAGACCAGTAGTAGATTCCGATGCACCTCTGGAGGCATTCTGTAATCTGTGGACTATCAGAATGTTGATGAAACAAAGAAATTGAATCGGGATTGAATACAACAGTCACCAGGCGCAATTTCCTCCATGGGAGTAATTCTCAAACAGTCTACGCTTTAATCATTCCCTGGAAGACCTGTAGTAGTTTCCGATGCACATCTGGAGGCATTCTGTAATTTGTATACTATCAGAGTGTTGATGAAACACAGAAATTGCATCGGGATTGAATACAACAGTCTCCATGCGCACTTTCCTCCACGGGTGTAATGTCTCAAACAGTCTACGCTTTGATCGTTCCCTGGAAGCCCAGTAGTTGTTTCCGAAGGACATCTGGTGGCATTCTGTAATCTGTATACTATCAGAGTGTTGATGAAACACAGAAATTGCATCGGGATTGAATACAACAGTCACCATGAGCACTTTCCACCACGGGAGAAATGTCTCAAACTGTTTACGCTTTGATCGTTCCCAGGAAGACCAGTAGTAGTTTCCGATGCACATCAGGTGGCATTCTGCAATCTGTGGACTATCAGAGTGTTGATGAAACACAGAAAATGCATTGGGATTGAATACAACAGTCACCATGCGCACTTTCCTCCATGGGAGTAGTGTCTCAAAGTGTTTACGCTTTGATCGTTCCCTGGAAGACCACTAGTAGTTTCCGATGCACATCTGGAGGCATTCTGTAATCTGTGGACTATCAGAGTGTTGAGGAAACACTGAAATTTCATCGGGATTGAATACAACAGCCACCATGCGCACTTTCCTCCAAGGGAGTAGTGTCTCAAAGAGTCTACGCCTTGATCGTTCCCTGGAAGACCAGAAGTAGTTTTCGATGCACATCTGGACTCATTCTGAAATCTGTGGACTAACTGAGTGTTGATGAAACACAGAAATTGCATCGGGATTGAATACAGCAGTCACCATGCGCACTTTCCTCCATGGGAGTAATGTCTCAAACAGGCTACGTTTTGAACGTTCCCAGGAAGACCAGTAGTAGTTTCCGATGAACATCTGGAGGCATTCTGTAATCTGTGGACTATCAGAGTCTTGATGAAATACAGAAGTTGAATCGGGATTGAATACAACAGTCACCATGTTCACTTCCCTCCATGGGAGTAATGTCTCAAACAGTCTACGCTTTGATCGTTCCCTGGAAGACCAGTAGTAGTTTCCGACGCACATCAGGTGGCATTCTGTAATCTGTGGACTATCAGAGTGTTGTTGAAACATAGAAATTGAATCGGGATTGAATACAACAGTCACCATGCGCACTCTCCTCCACGGGAGTAATGTCTCCAACAGTCTACGCTTTGACCGTTCCCTGGAAGACCAGTAGTAGTTTCCGATGGACATCTGGTGGCATTCTGTAATATGTGGACTATCAGAGTGTTGATGAAACACAGAAATTGCATCGGGATTGAATACAACAGTCACATTGCGCACTTTCCTCCATAAAAGTAATGTCTCGAACACTCTACGATTTGATCGTTCCCTGGAAAACCAGTAGTAGTTTCCAATGAACATATGGAGGCTTTCTGTAATCTGTGGACTATCAGAGTGTTAATGAAACACAGAAACTGCATCGGGATTGAATACAACAGTCACCATGAGCACTTTCCTCCATGGGAGTAAGGTTTCAAACAGTCTACGCTTTGATCGTTCCCTGGGAGACCATTAGTAGTTTCCGATGCACATCTGGGGAAATTCTGTAATCTGTGGACTATCCGACTGTTGATAAACACAGAAATTGCATCGGGATTGAATACAACAGTCACAATCCGCACTTTCCTGCATTTGAGTAATTCTCAAACAGTCTACACTTTGATCATGCCCTGAAAGGCCAGTAGTAGATTCCGATGCACCTCTGGAGGCATTCTGTAATCTGTGGACTATCAGAATGTTGATGAAACACAGAAATTGAATCGGGATTGAGTACAACAGTCACCATGCGTAGTTTCCTCCATGGGAGTAATTCTCAAACAGTCTACGCTTTAATCATTCCCTGGAAGACCTGTAGTAGTTTCCGATGCACATCTGAAGGCAATCTGTAATCTGTATACTATCAGAGTGTTGATGAAACACAGGAATTGCATCGGGATTGAATACAACAGTCTCCATGCGCACTTTCCTCCATGGGAGTAATGTCTCAAACAGTCTACGCTTTGATCGTGCCCTGGAAGACCAGTAGTTGTTTCCGATGGACATCTGGTGGCATTCTGTAATCTGTATACAATCAGAGTGTTGATGAAACACAGAAATTGCTTCGGAATTGAATACAACAGTCACCATGCGCACTTTCCTCCATGGGAGTAATGTCTCAAACAGTCTACGCTTTGAACGTTCCCTGGGAGACCATTAGTAGTTTCTGATGCACATCTGGGGAAATTCTGTAATCTGTGGACTATCCGACAGTAGATAAACGCAGAAATTGCATCGGGATTGAATACAACAGTCACAATCCGCACTTTCCTGCATTTGAGTAATTCTCAAACAGTCTACACTTTGATCATGCCCTGAAAGACCAGTAGTAGATACCGATGCACCTCTGGAGGCATTCTGTAATCTGTGGACTATCAGAGTGTTGATGAAACACAGAAATTGAATCAGGATTGAATACAACAGTCACCATGCGCAGTTTCCTCCATGGGAGTAATTCTCAAACAGTCTACGCTTTAATTATTCCCTGGAAGACCTGTAGTAGTTTCCGATGCACATCTGGAGGCATTCTGTAATCTGTATTCTATCAGAGTGTTGATGAAACACAGAAATTCCATCGGGATTGAATACAACAGTCTCCATGCGCACTTTCCTCCACGGGAGTAATGTCTCAAACAGTCTACGCTTTGATCGTTCCCTGGAAGACCAGTAGTAGTTTCCGATGCACATCTGGTGGCATTCTGTAATCTGTATATTATCAGAGTGTTGATGAAACACAGAAAATGCATCGGGATTGAATACAACAGTCACCATGCGCACTTTCCTCCATGGGAGTAATGTCTCAAAGAGTTTACGTTTTGATCGTTCCCTGGAAGACCACTAGTAATTTCCGATGCACATCTGGAGGCATTCTGTAATCTGTGGACTATCAGAGTGTTGATGAAACACAGAAATTTCATCGGGATTGAATACAACAGTCACCATGCGCACTTTCCTCCAAGGGAGTAATGTCTCAAACAGTCTACGCTTTGATCGCTCCCTGGAAGACCAGTAGTAGTTTCCGATGCACCTCTGGAGGCATTCTGTAATTTGTGGACTATCAGAGTGTTGATAAACACAGAAATTGCATCGGGATTGAATACAACAGTCACAATCCGCACATTCCTGCATGGGAGTAATTCTCAAACAGTCTACACTTTGATCATGCCCTGAAAGACCAGTAGTAGATTCCGATGCACCTCTGGAGGCATTCTGTAATCAGTGGACTATCAGAATGTTGATGAAACACAGAAATTGAATCGGGATTGAACACAACAGTCACCATGCGTAGTTTCCTCCATGGGAGTAATTCTCAAACAGTCTACGCTTTAATCATTCCCTGGAGGACCTGTAGTAGTTTCCGATGCACATCTGGAGGCATTCTGTAATCTGTATACTATCAGAGTGTTGATGAAACACAGGAATTGCATCGGGATTGAATACAACAGTCTCCATGCGCACTTTCCTCCATGGGAGTAATGTCTCAAACAGTCTACGCTTTGATCGTGCCCTGGAAGACCAGTAGTAGTTTCCGATGCACATCAGGTGGCATTCTGCAACCTGTGGACTATCAGAGTGTTGATGAAACACAGAAAATGCATCGGGATTGAATACAACAGTCACCATGCGCACTTTCCTCCATGGGAGTGATTTCTCAAAGAGTTTACGCTTAGATCGTTCCCTGGAAGACCACTAGTAGTTTCCGATGTACATCTGGACGCATTCTGTAATCTGTGGACTATCAGAGTGTTGATGAAACACAGAAATTTCATCGGGATTGAATACAACAGTCACCATGCGCACTTTCCTCCAAGGGAGTAGTGTCTCAAAGAGTCTACGCCTTGATCGTTCCCTGGAAGACCAGAAGTAGTTTCCGATGCACATCTGGATTCATTCTGAAATCTGTGGACTTACTGAGTGTTGATGAAACACAGAAATTGCATCGGGATTGAATACAACAGTCACCATGCTCACTTTCCTCCATGGGAGTAATGTCTCAAACAGGCTACGCTTTGATCGTTCCCAGGAAGACCAGTAGTTGTTCCCGATGAACATCTTTAGGCATTCTGTAATCTGTGGGCTATCATAGTGTTGATGAAACACAGAAATTGAATCGGGATTGAATACAACAGACACCATGCTCACTCTCCTCCACGGGAGTAATGTCTCGAACAGTCTACGCTTTGATCGTTCCCTGGAAGACCAGTAGTAGTTTCTGATGCACATCTGGAGATATTCTGTAATCTGTGGACTATCAGACTGTTGATGAAACACAGAAATTGCATCGGCATTGAATACAACAATCACCATGCGTACTTTCCTGCATGGGAGTAATGTCTCAAACAGTCTACGCTTTGATCGTGCCCTGGAAGACCAGTAGTACTTTCCGATGCACATCTGGAGGCATTCTGTAACCTGTAGACTATCAGACTGTTGATGAAACACAGAAATTGCATCGGCATTGAATACAACAATCACCATGCGTACTTTCCTGCATGGGAGTAATGTCTCAAACAGTCTACGCTTTGATCGTTCCCTGGAAGACCAGTAGTAGTTTCCGATGCACATCAGGTGGCATTCTGTAATCTGTGGACTATCAGAGTGTTGATGAAACAAGGAAATTGCATCGGGATTGAATACAACACTCACATTGCGCACTTTCCTCCATAAAAGTAATGTCTCGAACAGTATACGCTTTGATCGTTCCTTGGAAGACCAGTAGTAGTTTCCGATGAACATCTGGAGGCATTCTGTAATCCGTGAGCTATCAGGGTGTTGATGAAACACAGAAATTGCATCGGGATTGAATTCAACAGTCACCATGCGCACTCTCCTCCACGGGAGTAATGTCTCAAACAGCCTACGCTTTGATCGTTCCCTGGAAGACCAGTAGTAGTTTCCGATGGACATCTGGTGGCATTCTGTTATATGTGGACTATCAGAGTGTTGATGAAACATAGAAATTGCATCGGGATTGAATACAACAGTCACCATGAGCACTTTCCTCCATAGGAGTAATGTTTCAAACAGTCTACGCTTTGATCGTTCCCTGGAAAACCAGTAGTAGTTTCCGATGCACATCTGGATATTCTGTAATCTGTGGACTATCAGACTGTTGATGAAACACAGAAATTGCATCGGCATTGAATACAACAGTCACCATGCGTACTTCCCTTCATGGGAGTAATGTCTCAAACAGTCTACGCTTTGATCGTGCCCTAGAAGACCAGTAGTAGTTTCCGATGCACATCTGGAGGCATTCTGTAACCTGTAGACTATCAGAGTGTTGATGAAACACAGAAATAGCATCGGGATTAAATACAACAGTCACCATGCGCACTTTCCTCCATGGGAGTAATGTCTCAAACAGTCTACGCTTTGATTGTTCCCTGGAAAACCAGTAGTGGTTTCCAATGCACATCTGGAGACATTCTGTAATCTGTGGAGTATCAGAGTGTTGATAAAACACAGAAATGGCATTGTGATTGAAAACAACAGTCACCATGCGCACTTTCCTCCATGGGAGTAATGTCTCAAACAGTCTACGTTTTGATCGTTCCCTGGGAGACCATTAGTAGTTTCCGATGCACATCTGGAGATATTCTGAAATCTGTGGACTATCCGACTGTTGATAAACACAGAAATTGCATCGGGATTGAATACAAGAGTCACAATCCGCACATTCCTGCATGGGAGTAATTCTCAAACAGTCTACACTTTGATCATGCCTTGAAAGACCAGTAGTAGTTTCCGATGCACCTCTAGAGGCATTCTGTAATCTGAGGACTATCAGAGTGTTGATGAAACACAGAAATTGCATCGGGATTGAATACAACAGTCTCCATGAGCACTTTCCTAAACGGGAGTAATGTCTCAAACAGTCTACGCTTTGATCGTTCCCTGGAAGACCATTAGTTGTTTCCGATGGACATCTGGTGGCATTCTGTAATATGTATACTATCAGAGTGTTGATGAAACACAGAAATTGCATCGGGATTGAATACTACAGTCACCATCAGCAATTTCCTCCACGGGAGTAATGTCTCAAAAAGTTTACGATTTGATCGTGCCCAGGAAGACCAGTAGTAGTTTCCGATGCACATCTGGAGGCATTCTGCAATCTGTGGACTATCAGAGTGTTGATGAAACACAGAAAATGCTTCGGGATTGAATACAACAGTCACCATGCGCACTTTCCTCCATGGGATTAATGTCTCAAAGAGTTTACGCTTTGATCGTTCCCTGGAAGACCATTAGTAGTTTCCGATGCACATCTGAAGGCATTCTGTAATCTGTTTACTATCAGAGTGTTGATGAAACACAGAAATTGCATCGGGATTGAATACAACAGTCACAATGCGCACTTTCCTGCATGGGAGTAATTCTCAAACGGTCTACATTTTGATCATGCCCTGGAAGACCAGTAGTAGTTTCCGATGCACATCTGGAGGCATTCTGTAATCTGTCGACTATCAGAGTGTTGATGAAACACAGAAATTGCATCGGGATTGACTACAACAGTCACCATGCTCCCTTTTCTCCATGGGAGTAATTCTCAAACATTCAACGCTTTGATCGTTCCCTGGAAGACCAGTTTTAGTTTCCGATGCACATCTAAAAGCAATTTGTAATCTGTGGACTATAAGAGTGTTGATGAAACGCAGAAATTGCGTCGGGATTGAATACAACAGTCCCCATGCGCACTTTCCTCCACGTGAGTACTGTCTCAAAGAATTTACGCTTTGATAGTTCCCTGGAAGATCAGTAGTAGTTTCCGATGCACATCTAGAAGCAATCTGTAATCTGTGGACTATAAGAGTTTTGATGAAACACAGAAATTGCATCGGGATTGAATACAACAGTCACCATGCGCACTTTCCTATATGGGAGTAATGTTTCAAACAGTCGACGCTTTGATCGTTCCCTGGAAGACCAGTAGTAGTTTCCGATGCACATCTGGAGATATTCTGTAATCTGTGGACTTTCCGACTGTTGATAAACACAGAAATTGTACCGGGATTGAATACAACAGTCACAATCCGCACTTTCCTGCATGGGAGTAATTCTCAAACAGTCTACACTTTGATCATGCCCTGAAAGACCAGTGGTAGTTTCCGATGCACCTCTGGAGGCATTCTGTAATCAGTGGACTATCAGAGTGTTGGTGAAACACAGAAATTACATCGGGATTGAATGCAACAGTCAATATCCGCACTTTCCTCCATGGGAGTAATGTCCCTAACAGTCTACGCTTTGATCGTTCCCTGCAAGACAAGTAGTAGTTTCCGATGCACATCTGGAGGCTTTCTGTAATCTGTGGACTTTCAGAGTGTTGATGAAACACAGAAGTTGCATCGGGATTGATTACAACAGTCACCATGCGCCCTTTCCCCCATGGGAGTAATTCTCAAACATTCTACGCTTTGATCGTTCCCTGGCAGACCAGTGGTAGTTTCCGATGCACATTTAAAAGCAATCTGTAATCTGTGGACTATAAGAGTGTTGATGAAACACAGAAATTGCGTCGGGATTGAATACAACAGTCACCATGCGCACTTTCCTCCACGTGAGTACTGTCTCAAAGAATTTACGCTTTGATCGTTCCCTGGAAGATCAGTAGTAGTTTCCGATGCACATCTAGAAGCAATCTGTACTCTGTGGACCATAACAGTGTTGATGAAACACAGAAATTGCATCGGGATTGAATACAACAGTCACCATGCGCACTTTCCTCCATGGGAGTAATGTTTCAAACAGTCGACGCATTGATCGTTCCCTGGAAGACCAGTAGTAGTTTCCGATGCACATCTGGAGATATTCTGTAATCTGTGGACTTTCCGACTGTTGATAAACACCGAAATTGCACCGGGATTGAATACAACAGTCACAATCCGCACTTTCCTGCATGGGAGTAATTCTCAAACAGTCTACACTTTGATCATGCCCTGAAAGACCAGTTGTAGTTTCCGATGCACCTCTGGAGGCATTCTGTAATCTGTGGACTATCAGAGTGTTGATGAAACACAGAAATTACATCGGGATTGAATGCAACATTCAATATCCGCACTTTCCTCCATGGGAGTAATGTCCATAACAGTCTACGCTTTGATCGTTCCCTGCAAGACCAGTAGTAGTTTCCGATGCACATCTGGTGGCATTCTGTAATCTGTCGACTATCAGAGTGTTGATGAAACACAGAAGTTGCATCGGGATTGAATACAACAGTCACCATGCGCCCTTTCCTCCATGGGAGTAATTCTCAAACATTCTACGCTTTGATCGTTCCCTGGAAGACCAGTGGTAGTTTCCGATGCACATCTACAAGCAATCTGTAATGTGTGGACTATAAGAGTGTTGATGAAACACAGAAATTGCTTCGGGATTGAATACAACAGTCACCATGTGCACTTTCCTCCACGTGAGTACTGTTTCAAAGAATTTACGCTTTGATCGTTCCCTGGGAGATCAGTAGTAGTTTCCGATGCACATCTAGAAGCAATCTGTAATGTGTGGACTATAAGAGTGTTGATGAAACACAGAAATTGCATCGGGATTGAATACAACAGTCACCATGCGCACTTTCCTCCATGGGAGTAATGTTTCAAACAGTCGACGCTTTGATCGTTCCCTGGAAGACCAGTAGTAGTTTCCGATACACTTCTGGAGATATTCTGTAATCTGTGGACTTTCCGACTGTTGATAAACACAGAAATTGCACCAGGATTGAATACAACAGTCACAATCCGCACTTTCCTGCATGGGAGTAATTCTCAAACAGTCTACACTTCGATCATGCCCTGAAAGACCAGTGGTAGTTTCCGATGCACCTCTGGGAGCATTCTGTAACCTGTGGACTATCAGAGTGTTGATGAAACACTGAAATTACATCGGGATTGAATGCAACAGTCAATATCCGCACTTTCCTCCATGGGAGTAATGTCCCTAACAGTCTACGCTTTGATCGTTCCCTGCAAGACTAGTAGTAGTTTCCGATGCACATCTGGAGGCTTTCTGTAATCTGTGGACTTTCAGAGTGTTGATGAAACACAGAAGTGCATCGGGATTGAATACAACAGTCACAATCCGCACTTTCCTGCATGGGAGTAGTTCTAAAACAGTCTACACTTTGATCATGCCCTGAAAGACCAGTAGTAGTTTCCGATGCACCTCTGGAGGCATTCTGTAATCTGTGGATTATCAGAGTGTTGATGAAACACAGAAATTGAATCGGGATTGAATACAACAGTCACCATGCGCAGTTTCCTCCATGGGAGTAATTCTCAAACAGTCTACGCTTTAATCATTCCCTGGAAGACCTGTAGTAGTTTCCGATGCACATCTGTAGGCATTCTGTAATCTGTTTACTATCAGAGTGTTGATGAAACACAGAAATTGCATCGGGATTGATTACAACAGTCACCATGCGCAATTTCCTCAATGGGAGTAATTCTCAAACATTCTACGATTTGATCGTTCCCTGGAAGACCAGTGGTAGTTTCCGATGCACATCTAGAAGCAATCTGTAATGTGTGGACTATAAGAGTGTTGATGAAACACAGAAATTGCATCGGGATTGAATACAACAGTCACCATGTGCACTTTCCTCCACGTAAGTACTGTCTCAAAGAATTTACGATTTGATCGTTCCCTGGGAGATTAGTAGTGGTTTCCGATGCACATCTAGAAGCAATCTGTAATCTGTGGACTATAAGAGTGTTGATGAAACACAGAAATTGCATCGAGATTGAATACAACAGTAACCATGCGCACTTTCCTCCATGGGGTAATGTTTCAAACAGTCGACGCTTTGATCGTTCCCTGGAAGACCAGTAGTAGTTTCCGATGCATATCTGGAGATATTCTGTAATCTGTGGACGATCCGACTGTTGATAAACACAGAAATTGCATCGGGATTGAATACAACAGTCACAATCCGTACTTTCCTGCATGGGAGTAATTCTAAAACAGTCTACACTTTGATCATGCCCTGAAAGACCAGTAGTAGTTTCCGATGCACCTCTGGAGGCATTCTGTAATCTGTGGACTATCAGAGTGTTGATGAAACACAGAAATTGAATCGGGATTGAATACAACAGTCACCATGCGCAGTTTCCTCCATGGGAGTAATTCTCAAACAGTCTACGCTTTAATCATTCCCTGGAAGACCTGTAGTAGTTTCCGATACACATCTGGAGGCATTCTGTAACCTGTATACTATCAGAGTGTTGATGAAACACAGAAATTGCATCGGGATTGAATACAACAGTCACCATGAGCACTTTCCTCCACGGGAGTAATGTCTCAAACAGTTTACGCTTTGATCGTCCCTGGAAGACCACTAGTAGTTTCCGATGCACATCTGAAGGCATTCTGTAATCTGTCGACTATCAGAGTGTTGATGAAACACAGATATTGCATCGGGATTGAATACAACAGTCACAATGCACACTTTCCTGCATGGGAGTAATTCTCAAACAGTCTACACTTTGATCATGCCCTGAAAGACCAGTAGTAGTTTCCGATGCACATCTGGAGGTATTCTGTAATCTGTGGACTATCAGAGTGTTGATGAAACACAGAAATTACATCGGGATTGAATGCAACAGTCAAAATCCGCACTTTCCTCCATGGGAGTAATGTCCCTCACAGTCTACGCTTTGATCGTTCCCTGCAAGACAAGTATTACTTTCCGATGCACATCTGGAGGCTTCCTGTAATCTGTGGACTTTCAGAGTGTTGATGAAACACAGAAGTGCATCGGGATTGAATGCAACAGTCACCATGCGCACTTTCCACCATGGGAATAATTCTCAAACATTCTACGTTTTAATCGTTCCCTGGACGACCAGTAGTAGTTTCCGATGCACATCTGGTGGCATTCTGTAATCTGTCGACTATCAGAGTGTTGATGAAACACAGAAGTGCATCGGGATTGAATACAACAGTCACCATGCGCACTTTCCTCCATGGGAGTAGTTCTCAAACATTCTACGCTTTAATCGTTCCCTGGACGACCAGTAGTAGCTTCCGATGCACATCTGGTGGCATTCTGTAATCTGTCGACTATCAGAGTGTTGATGAAACACAGAAATTGCGTCGGGATTGAATACAACAGTCACCATGCGCACTTTCCTCCACGTGAGTACTGTCTCAAAGAATTTATGCTTTGATCGTTCCCTGGAAGATCAGTAGTAGTTTCCGATGCACATCTGGAGATATTCTCTAATCTGTGGACTTTCCGACTGTTGATAAACACAGAAATTGCACCGGGATTTAATACAACAGTCGCAATCCGCACTTTCCTGCATGGGAGTAATTCTCAAACAGTCTACACTTTGATCATGCCCTGAAAGACCAGTGGTAGTTTCCGATGCACCTCTGGAGGCATTCTGTAATCTGTGGACTATCAGAGTGTTGATGAAACACAGAAATTACATCGGGATTGAATGCAACAGTCAATATCCGCACTTTCCTCCATGGGAGTAATTTCCCTAACAGTCTACGCTTTGATCGTTCCCTGCAAGACAAGTAGTAGTTTCCGATGCACATCTGGAGGCTTTCTGTAATCTGTGTACTTTCTGAGTGTTGATGAAACACAGAGGTGCATCGGGATTGAATACAACAGTCACCATTCGCACTTTCCTCCATGGGAGTAGTTCTCAAACATTCTACGCTTTAATCGTTCCCTGGACGACCAGTAGTAGTTTCCGATGCACATCTGGTGGCATTCTGTAATCTGTCGACTATCAGAGTGTTGATGAAACACAGAAGTTGCATCGGGATTGATTACAACAGTCACCATGCGCCCTTTCCTCCATGGGAGTAATTCTCAAACATTCTACGCTTTGATCGTTCCCTGGAAGACCAGTGGTAGTTTCCGATGCACATCTAGAAGCAATCTGTAATGTGTGGACTATAAGAGTGTTGATGAAACACAGAAATTGCATCGGGATTGAATACAACAGTCACCATGTGCACTTTCCTCCATGTGAGTACTGTCTCAAAGTATTTACGCTTTGATCGTTCCCTGGGAGATCAGTAGTAGTTTCCGATGCACATCTAGAAGCAATCTGTAATCTGTGGACTATAAGAGTGTTGATGAAACACAGAAATTGCATCGGGATTGAATACAACAGTCACCATGCGCACTTTCCTCCATGGGAGTAATGTTTCAAACAGTCGACGCTTTGATCGTTCCCTGGAAGACCAGTAGTAGTTTCCGATGCACATCTGGAGATATTCTGTAATCTGTGGACTATCCGACTGTTGATAAACACAGAAATTGCATCGGGATTGAATACAACAGTCACAATCCGCACTTTCCTGCATGGGAGTAATTCTAAAACAGTCTACACTTTGATCATGCCCTGAAAGACCAGTAGTAGTTTCCGATGCACCTCTGGACGCATTCTGTAATCTGTGGACTATCAGAGTGTTTATGAAACACAGAAATTGAATCGGGATTGAATACAAGAGTCACCATGCGCAGTTTCCTCCATGGGAGTAATTCTCAAACAGTCTACGCTTTAATCATTCCCTGGAAGACCTGTAGTAGTTTCCGATGCACATCTGGAGGCATTCTGTAATCTGTATACTATCAGAGTGTTGATGAAACACAGAAATTGCATCGGGATTGAATACAACAGTCACCATGAGCACTTTCCTCCACAGGAGTAATGGCTCAAACAGTTTACGCTTTGATCGTTCCCAGGAAGACCAGTAGTAGTTTAAGATGCCATCTGGAGGCATTCTGCTATCTGTGGACTATGAGAGTGTTGATGAAACACAGTAAATGCATCGGGATTGAATACAAAAGTCACCATGCGCACTTTCCTCCATGGGAGTAATGTCTCAAAGAGTTTACGCTTTGATCGTTCCCTGGAAGACCACTAGTAGTTTCCGATGCTCATCTGGAGGCATTCTGTAATCTGTGGACTATCAGAGTGTTGATGAAACATAGAAATTTCATAGGGATTGAATACAACAGTCACCATGCGCACTTTCCTCCAAGGGAGTAGTGTCTCAAAGAGTCTACGCCTTGATCGTTCCCTGGAAGACCAGAAGTAGTTTCCGATGCACATCTGGACTCATTCTGAAATCTGAGGACTAACTGAGTCTTGATGAAACACAGAAATTGCATCGGATTGAATACAACAGTCACCATGCGCACTTTCCTCTTGGGAGTAATGTCTCAAACAGGCTACGCTTTGATCGTTCCCAGGAAGACCAGTAGTAGTTACCGATGAACATCTGGAGGCATTCTGTAATCTGTGGACTAACTGAGTGTTGATGAAACACAAAATTGCATCGGGATTGAATACAATAGTCACCATGCGCAATTTCCTCCATGGGAGTAATGTCTCAAACAGTCTACGCTTTGATCATTCCCTGGAAGCCCAGTAGTAGTCTCCGATGCACATCTGGTGCCATTCTGTAATCTGTGGATTATCAGAGTGTTGAGGAAACACAGATATTGCATCGGGATTGATTACAACAGTCACATTGCGCACTTTCCTCCATAAAAGTATTGTCTCGAACAGTCTACGCTTTGATCGTTCCCTGGAAGACCAGTAGTAGTTTCCGATGAACATCTGGAGGCATTCTGTAATCTGTGGACTATCAGAGTGTTGATGAAACACAGAAATTGCATCGGTATTGAATTCAACAGTCACCATGCGCACTCTCCTCCACGGGAGTAATGTCTCAAACAGTCTACGCTTTGATCGTTCCCTGGAAGACCAGTATTAGTTTCCGATGGACATCTGGTGGCATTCTGTAACATGTGGACTATCAGAGTGTTGATGAAACACAGAAATTGCATCGGGATTGAATACAACAGTCATCATGCGCACTTTCCTCCATGGGAGTAATGTCTCTAACAGTCTACGCTTTGATCCTTTCCTACAAGACCAGTAGTAGTTTCCGATGCACATATGGAGGCTTTCTGTAATCTGTGGACTATCGGAGTGTTGATGAAACACAGAAACTGCATCGGGATTGAATACAACAGTCACTGTGAGCACTTTCCTCCATGGGAGTAATGTTTCAAAGAGTCTACGCTTTGATCGTTCCCTGGAAGACCAGTAATAGTTTCCGATGCACATCTGGAGATATTCTGTAATCTGTGTAATATCAGACTGTTGATGAAACACAGAAATTGCATCGGCATTGAATACAACAGTCACCATGCGTACTTTCCTGCATGGGAGTAATGTCTCAAAGAGTCTACGCTTTGATCGTGCCCTGGAAGACCAGTAGTAGTTTCCGATGCGCATCTTGTGGCATTCTGTAATCTGTAGACTATCAGAGTGTTGATGAAACATTGAAATAGGATCGGGATTGAATACAACAGTCACCATGTGCACTTTCCTCCATGGCAGTAATGTCTCAAACAGTCTACGCTTTGATCGTTCCCTGGAAGACCAGCAGTGGTTTCCGATGCTCATCTATAGACATTCTGTAGTCTGTGGAGTATCAGAGTGTTGATAAAACATAGAAATTGCATTGGGATTGAATACAACAGTCACTATGCGCACATTCCTCCATGGGAGTAATGTCTCAAACAGTCTACGCTTCGATCGTTCCCTGGGAGACCATTAGTAGTTTCCGATACACATCTGGAGATATTCTGTAATCTGTGGACTATCCGACTGTTGATAAACACAGAAATTGCATCGGGATTGAATACAACAGTCACAATCCGCACTTTCCTGCATGGGAGTAATTCTCAAACAGTCTACACTTTGATCATGCCCTGAAAGACCAGTAGTAGTATCCGATGCACCTCTGGAGCCATTCTGTAATCTGTGGACTATGAGAGTGTTGATGAAACACAGAAATTGCATCGGGATTGAATACAACATTCACTTTACGCACTTTCCTCCATAAAAGTAATGCTTCGAACAGTCTACGCTGTGATCGTTCCCTGGAAGACCAGTAGTAGTTTCCGATGAACATCTGGTGGCATTCTGTAATCTGTGGACTATCAGAGTGTTGACGAAACACAGAAATTGCATCGGGATTGAATACGACAGTCACCATGCGCACTCTCCTCCATGGGAGTGATGTCTCTAACAGTCTACGCTTTGATCGTTCCCTGCAAGACCAGTAGTAGTTTCCTATGCACATCTGGAGACATTCTGTGATCTGTGGAGTATCAGAGTTTTGATGAAATACAGAAATTGCATTGGGATTGAATACAACAGTCACCATGCGCACTTTCCTTCATGGGAGTAATGTCTCAAACAGTCTACGCTTCGATCGTTCCCTGCGAGACCAGTAGTAGTTTCCGATGCACATCTGGAGATATTCTGTAATCTGTAGACAATCAGAATGTTGATGAAACACAGAAATTGCATCGGGATTGAATGCAACAGGCACAATGCGCACTTTCCTGCATGTTAGTAATTCTCAAACGGTCTACACTTTGATCATGCCCTGGAAGACCAGTAGTAGTTTCCGATGAATATCTGGAGTCATTCTGTAATCTGTGGACTAGCAGAGTGTTGATGAAACACAGAAATTCATCGGGATTGAATACAACAGTCACATTACGCACTTTCCTCCATATAAGTTATGTCTCGAACAGTCTACGATTTGATCGTTCCCTGGAAGACCAGTAGTTGTTTCCGATGAACATCTGGAGGCATTCTGTAATCTGTGGACTATCAGAGTGTTGATGAAACACAGAAATTGCATCGGGATTGAACACAACAGTCACCATGCGCACTCTCCTCCATGGGTGTAATATCCCTAACAGTCTACGTTTTGATCGTTCCCTGCAAGACCAGTAGTAGTTTCCGATGCACATATGGAGGCTTTCTGTAATCTGTGGACTATCAGAGTGTTATTGGAACACAGAAATTGCATCGGGATTGAATACAACAGTCACCATGAGCACTTTTCACCATGGGAGTAATGTTTCAAACAGTCTACGCTTTGATCGTGCCCTGCAAGACCAGTAGTAGTTTCCGATGCACATCTAGAGATATTCTGTAATCTGTGGACTATCAGACTGTTGATGAAACACAGAAATTGCATCGGGATTGAATACAACAGTCACCATGCGCACTTTCCTACATTGGGAGTAATGTCTCAAACAGTCTACGCTTTGATCGTTCCCTGGAAAACCAGTAGTAGTTTCCGATGAACATCTGGAGGCATTCTGTAATCTGTGGACTATCAGAGTGTTGATGAAACACAGAAATTGCATCGGGATTAAATCTAACAGTCACCATGAGCACTTTCCTCCATGGGAGTAATGTCTCAAAGAGTCTACGCTTTGATCGTTCCCTGGAAGGCCAGTAGTAGTTTCCGATGCACATCTGGAGACATTCTGTAATCTGTGGAGTATCAGAGTGTTGATGAAACACAGAAATTGCATTGGGATTGAGTACAACAGTCACCATGCGCACTTTCCTCCATGGGAGTAATGTCTCAAACAGTCTACGCTTTGATCGTTCCCTGGGAGACCAGTAGTAGTTTCCGATGCAGAACTGGAGATATTCCGTATTCTGTGGACTATAAGAGTGTTGATGAAACACAGAAATTGCATCGGGATGGAATACAACAGTCACCATGCGCACTTTCCTTCATGGGAGTAATTCTCAAACATTCTACGTTTTGATCGTTCCCTGGAAGACCAGTGGTAGTTTCCGATGCACATCTGTTGGCATTCTGTAACCTGTGGACTATCAGAGTGTTGATGAAACACAAAAATTGCAATGGGATTGAATACAACAGTCACCATGCGCACTTTCCTCCATGGGAGTAATTTTCAAACATTCTACGTTTTGATCGTTCCCTGGAAGACCAGTGGTAGTTTCCGATGCACATCTGGTGGCATTCTGTAACCTGTGGACTATCAGAGTGTTGATGAAACACAAAAATTGCAATGGGATTGAATACAACAGTCACAACGCGCACTTTCCTCCACGTGAGTAATGTCTCAAAGAGTTTACGCTTTGATCGTTCCCTGGAGGATCAGTAGTAGTTTCCGATGCACATCTGGAGATATTCTGTAATCTGTGGACTATAAGAGTGTTGATGAAACACAGAAATTGCATCGGGATGGAATACAACAGTCACCATGCGCACCTTCCTCCATGGGAGTAATTCTCAAACATTCTACGCTTTGATCGATCCCTTGAAGAACAGTAGTAGTTTCTGATGAACATCTATAGGCTTTCTGTAATCTGTGGACTATCAGGATGTTGATGCAACACAGAGATTGCATCGGGATTGAATACAACAGTCACCATGCGCACTTTCCTCCATGGGAGTAATGTCTCAAACAGTCTACGCTTTAATCATTCCCTGAAAGACCTGTAGTAGTTTCCGATGCACATCTGGAAGCATTCTGTAATCTGTACACTATCAGAGTGTTGATGAAACACAGAAATTGCATCGGGATTGAATACAACAGTCACCATGCGCACTTTCACCCACGGGAGTAATGTCTCAACGAGTCTACGCTTTGATCGTTCCCTGGAAGACCAGTAGTTGTTTCCGATGGACATCTGGTGGCATTCTGTAATCTGTGGACTATCAGAGTGTTGATGAAACACGAATATTGCATCGGGATTGAATGCAACAGTCAATATCCGCACTTTCCTCCACAGGAGTAATGTCTCACACAGTCTACGCTTTAATCATTCCCTGAAAGACGTGTAGTAGTTTCCGATGCACATCTGGAGGCGTTCTGTAATCTGTACACTATCAGAGTGTTGATGAAACACAGAAATTGCATCGGGATAGAATACAACAGTCACCATGCGCACTTTCCTCCATGGGAGTAATGTCTCAAAGAGTCTACGCTTTGATCGTTCCCTGGAAGACCAGTAGTAGTTTCCGATGCACATCTGGAGGCATTCTGTAATCTGTGGAGTATCAGAGTTTTGATGAAACACAGAAATTAAATCGTGATTGAATACAACAGTCTCCATGTGCACCTTCCTCCATGGGAGTAATGTCTCCAAGAGTTTACGCTTTGATTGTTCCCTGGAAGACCAGTAGTAATTTCCGAAGGACATCTGGAGGCATTTTGTAATCTGTGGACTATCAGAGTGTTGATGAAACACAGAAATTGCATCGGGATTGAATACAACAGTCACCATGCGCACTTTCCTCCATGGGAGTATTGTCTCAAAAAGTCTACGACTTTATCGTTCCCTGGAAGACCAGAAGTAGTTTAAGATGCACATCTGGAGGCATTCTGAAATCTGTGGACTAACTGAGTGTTGATGAAACACAGAAATTGCATCGGGATTGAATACAACAGTCACCATGCGCACTTTCCTCCATGGGAGTAATGTCTCAAACAGTCTACGCTTTGATCGTTCCCAGGAAGACCAGTATAGTTTCCGATGAACATCTGGAGGCATTCTGTAATCTCTGAACTGTCAGAGTGTTGAAGAAATACAGAAATTGAATCCGGATTGAATACAACAGTCACCATGTTCACTTCCCTCCATGGAAGTAATGTCTCAAACAGTCTACGCTTTGATCGTTCCTGGAAGACCAGTAGTAGTTTCCGATGCACATCTAGAGGCATTCTGTAATCTGTGGACTATCAGAGTGTTGATGAAACACAGAAATTGCATCGGGATTGAACACAACAGTCTTCATGCGCACTCTCCTCCATGGGAGTAATGTCCCTAACAGTCTACGCTTTGATCGTTCCCTGCAAGACCAGTAGTAGTTTCCGATGCACATATGGAGACTTTCTGTAATCTGTGGACTATCAGAGTGTTCTTGAAACACGGAAATTGCATCGGGATTGAATACAACAGTCACCATGCGCACTTTCCTCCATGGGAGTAATGTTTCAAACAATCTACGCTTTGATCGTTCCCTGCAAGACCAGTAGTAGTTTCCGATGCACATCTGGAGATAATCTGTAGTCTGTGGACTATCAGACTGTTGATGAAACACAGAAATTGCATCGGGATTGAATACAACAGTCACCATGCTTACTTTCCTGCATGGGAGTAATGTCTCAAACAGTCTACGCTTTGATCGTTCCCTGGAAGACCAGTAGTAGCTTCCGATGAACATCTGGAGGCATTCTGTAATCTGTAGACTATCAGAGCGTTTATGAAACACAGAAATTGCATCGGTATTGAATACAACAGTCACCATGCGCACTTTCCTCCATGGGAGTAATGTCTCAAACAGTCTACTCTTTGAACGTTCCCTGGAAGACCAGTAGTAGTTTCCGATGCACATCTGGAGACATTCTGTAATCTGTGGAGTATCAGAGTGTTGATGAAACACAGAAATTGCATTGGGATTGAGTACAACAGTCACCATGCGCACTTTCCTCCATGGGAGTAATGTCTCAAACAGTCTACGATTTGATCGTTCCCTGGGAGACCAGTAGTAGTTTCCGATGCACAACTGGAGATATTCTGTAATCTGTGGACTCTCAGACTGTTGATGAAACACAGAAATTGCATTGGGATTGAATACAACAGTCAACATGCGCACTTTCCTCCATGGGAGTAATTCTCAAACATTCTAGTCTTTAATCGTTCCCTGGAAGACCAGTAGTAGTTTCCGATGCACATCTGGTGGCATTCTGTAATCTGTAGATTATCAGAGTGTTGATGAAAAACAGAAATTGCATCGTAATTGATTACAACAGTCACCATGCGTACTTTCCTCCATGGGAGTAATTTTCAAACATTCTACGTTTTGATCGTTCCCTGGAATTCCAGTGGTAGTTTCCGATGCACATCTGGAGGCATTCTGTAATCTGTAAACTATCAGAGTGTTGATGAAACACAGAAATTGCATCGGGATTGAATACAACAGTCACCATGCGCACTTTCATCCACAGGAGTAATGTCTCAACGAGTCTACGCTTTGATCGTTCCCTGGAAGACCAGTAGTTGTTTCCGATGGACATCTGGTGGCATTCTGTAATCTGTGGACTATCAGAGTGTAGATGAAACACGAATATTGCATCGGGATTGAATGCAACAGTCAATATCCGCACTTTCCTCCACAGGAGTAATGTCTCACACAGTCTACGCTTTAATCATTCCCTGAAAGACCTGTAGTAGTTTCCGATGCACATCTGGAGACATTCTGTAATCTGTGGAGTATCAGATTGTTGACGAAACACAGAAATTGCATTGGGATTGAATACAACAGTCACCATGCGCACTTTCCTCCATGGGAGCAATGTCTCAAACAGTCTACGCTTTGATCGCTCCCTGGAAGACCAGTAGAAGTTTCCGATGCACATCTGGAGGCATTCTGTAATCATTGGACTATCAGAGTTTTGATGAAACACAGAATTTGCAACGGGATTGAATATAAGAGTCACCATGCGCACCTTCCTCCATGGGAGTAATGTCTCAAAGAGTTTACGCTTTGAAAGTTCCCTGAAAGACCTGTAGTAGTTTCCGATGCACATCTGGAGGCATTCTGTAATCTGTACACTATCAGAGTGTTGATGAAACACAGAAATTGCATCGGGATTGAATACAACAGTCACCATGCGCACTTTCCTCCATGGGAGTAATGTCTCAAACAGTCTACGCTTTGATCGTTCCCTGGAAGACCAGTGGTAGTTTCCGATGCACATCTGGAGACATTCTGTAATCTGTGGAGTATCAGATTGTTGACGAAACACAGAAATTGCATTGGGATTGAATACAACAGTCACCATGCGCACTTTCCTCCATGGGAGCAATGTCTCAAACAGTCTACGCTTTGATCGCTCCCTGGAAGACCAGTAAAAGTTTCCGATGCACATCTGGAGGCATTCGGTAATCAGTGGACTATCAGAGTGTTGATGAAACACAGAATTTGCAACGGGATTGAATATAAGAGTCACCATGCGCACCTTCCTCCATGGGAGTAATGTCTCAAAGAGTTTACGCTTTGAAAGATCCCTGGAAGACCAGTAGTAGTTTCCGATGCACATCTGGAGGCATTCTATAATCTGTGGAGTATCAGAGTTTTGATGAAACACAGAAATTAAATTGTGATTGAATACAACAGTCTCCATGTGCACCTTCCTCCATGGGAGTAATGTCTCCAAGAGTTTACGCTTTGATTGTTCCCTGGAAGACCAGTAGTAATTTCCGATGGACATCTGGAGGCATTTTGTAATCTGTGGACTATCAGAGTGTTGATGAAACACAGAAATTGCATCGGGATTGAATACAACAGTCACCATGCGCACTTTCCTCCATGGGAGTATTGTCTCAAAAAGTCTACGCCTTGATCGTTCCCTGGAAGACCAGAAGTAGTTTAAGATGCACATCTGGAGGCATTCTGAAATCTGTGGACTAACTGAGTGTTGATGAAACACAGAAATTGCATCGGGATTGAATACAACATTCACCATGCGCACTTTCCTCCATGGGAGTAATGTCTCAAACAGTCTACGCTTTGATCGTTCCCTGCAAGACCAGTAGTAGTTTCCGATGCACATCTGGAGATAATCTGTAGTCTGTGGACTATCAGACTGTTGATGAAACACAGAAATTGCATCGGGATTGAATACAACAGTCACCATGCTTACTTTCCTGCATGGGAGTAATGTCTCAAACAGTCTACGCTTTGATCGTTCCCTGGAAGACCAGTAGTAGTTTCCGATGAACATCTGGAGGCATTCTGTAATCTGTAGACTATCAGAGCGTTTATGAAACACAGAAATTGCATCGGTATTGAATACAACAGTCACCATGCGCACTTTCCTCCATGGGAGTAATGTCTCACACAGTCTACGCTTTAATCATTCCCTGAAAGACCTGTAGTAGTTTCCGATGCACATCTGGAGGCGTTCTGTAATCTGTAGACTATCAGAGTGTTTATGAAACACAGAAATTGCTACGGTATTGAATACAACAGTCACCATGCGCACTTTCCTCCATGGGAGAAATGTCTCAAACAGTCTACGCTTTGATCGTTCCCTGGAAGACCAGTAGTAGTTTCCGATGCACATCTGGAGACATTCTGTAATCTGTGGAGTATCAGAGTGTTGATGAAACACAAAAATTGCATTGGGATTGAGTACAACAGTCACCATGCGCACTTTCCTCCATGGGAGTAATGTCTCAAAGAGTCTACGATTTGATCGTTCCCTGGGAGACCAGTAGTAGTTTCCGATGCACATCTGGAGATATTCTGTAATCTGTGGACTATCAGACTGTTGATGAAACACAGAAATTGCATTGGGATTGAATACAACAGTCACCATGCGCACTTTCCTCCATGGGAGTAATTCTCAAACATTCTACGCTTTAATCGTTCCCTGGAAGACCAGTAGTAGTTTCCGATGAACATCTGGAGGCATTCTGTAATCTGTAGACTATCAGAGCGTTTATGAAACACAGAAATTGCATCGGTATTGAATACAACAGTCACCATGCGCACTTTCCTCCATGGGAGTAATGTCTCAAACAGTCTACTCTTTGAACGTTCCCTGGAAGACCAGTAGTAGTTTCCGATGCACATCTGGAGACATTCTGTAATCTGTGGAGTATCAGAGTGTTGATGAAACACAGAAATTGCATTGGGATTGAGTACAACAGTCACCATGCGCACTTTCCTCCATGGGAGTAATGTCTCAAACAGTCTACGATTTGATCGTTCCCTGGGAGACCAGTAGTAGTTTCCGATGCACAACTGGAGATATTCTGTAATCTGCGGACTCTCAGACTGTTGATGAAACACAGAAATTGCATTGGGATTGAATACAACAGGCAACATGCGCACTTTCCTCCATGGGTGTAATTCTCAAACATTCTAGTCTTTAATCGTTCCCTGGAAGACCAGTAGTAGTTTCCGATGCACATCTGGTGGCATTCTGTAATCTGTAGATTATCAGAGTGTTGATGAAAAACAGAAATTGCATCGTAATTGATTACAACAGTCACCATGCGTACTTTCCTCCATGGGAGTAATTTTCAAACATTCTACGTTTTGATCGTTCCCTGGAAGACCAGTGGTAGTTTCCGATGCACATCTGGAGGCATTCTGTAATCTGTACACTATCAGAGTGTTGATGAAACACAGAAATTGCATCGGGATTGAATACAACAGTCACCATGCGCACTTTCATCCACGGGAGTAATGTCTCAACGAGTCTACGCTTTGATCGTTCCCTGGAAGACCAGTAGTTGTTTCCGATGGACATCTGGTGGCATTCTGTAATCTGTGGACTATCAGAGTGTAGATGAAACACGAATATTGCATCGGGATTGAATGCAACAGTCAATATCCGCACTTTCCTCCACAGGAGTAATGTCTCACACAGTCTACGCTTTAATCATTCCCTGAAAGACCTGTAGTAGTTTCCGATGCACATCTGGAGGCATTCTATAATCTGTGGAGTATCAGAGTTTTGATGAAACACAGAAATTAAATTGTGATTGAATACAACAGTCTCCATGTGCACCTTCCTCCATGGGAGTAATGTCTCCAAGAGTTTACGCTTTGATTGTTCCCTGGAAGACCAGTAGTAATTTCCGATGGACATCTGGAGGCATTTTGTAATCTGTGGACTATCAGAGTGTTGATGAAACACAGAAATTGCATCGGGATTGAATACAACAGTCACCATGCGCACTTTCCTCCATGGGAGTATTGTCTCAAAAAGTCTACGCCTTGATCGTTCCCTGGAAGACCAGAAGTAGTTTAAGATGCACATCTGGAGGCATTCTGAAATCTGTGGACTAACTGAGTGTTGATGAAACACAGAAATTGCATCGGGATTGAATACAACATTCACCATGCGCACTTTCCTCCATGGGAGTAATGTCTCAAACAGTCTACGCTTTGATCGTTCCCTGCAAGACCAGTAATAGTTTCCGATACACATCTGGAGATAATCTGTAGTCTGTGGACTATCAGACTGTTGATGAAACACAGAAATTGCATCGGGATTGAATACAACAGTCACCATGCTTACTTTCCTGCATGGGAGTAATGTCTCAAACAGTCTACGCTTTGATCTTTCCTAGGAAGACCAGTAGTAGTTTCCGATGAACATCTGGAGGCATTCTGTAATCTGTAGACTATCAGAGCGTTTATGAAACACAGAAATTGCATCGGTATTGAATACAACAGTCACCATGCGCACTTTCCTCCATGGGAGTAATGTCTCACACAGTCTACGCTTTAATCATTCCCTGAAAGACCTGTAGTAGTTTCCGATGCACATCTGGAGGCGTTCTGTAATCTGTACACTATCAGAGTGTTGATGAAACACAGAAATTGCATCGGGATTGAATACAACAGTTACCATGCGCACTTTCCTCCATGGGAGTAATGTCTCAAACAGTCTACGCTTTGATCTTTCCCTGGAAGACCAGTAGTAGTTTCCGATGAACATCTGGAGGCATTCTGTAATCTGTAGACTATCAGAGTGTTTATGAAACACAGAAATTGCTACGGTATTGAATACAACAGTCACCATGCGCACTTTCCTCCATGGGAGAAATGTCTCAAACAGTCTACGCTTTGATCGTTCCCTGGAAGACCAGTAGTAGTTTCCGATGCACATCTGGAGACATTCTGTAATCTGTGGAGTATCAGAGTGTTGATGAAACACAAAAATTGCATTGGGATTGAGTACAACAGTCACCATGCGCACTTTCCTCCATGGGAGTAATGTCTCAAAGAGTCTACGATTTGATCGTTCCCTGGGAGACCAGTAGTAGTTTCCGATGCACATCTGGAGATATTCTGTAATCTGTGGACTATCAGACTGTTGATGAAACACAGAAATTGCATTGGGATTGAATACAACAGTCACCATGCGCACTTTCCTCCATGGGAGTAATTCTCAAACATTCTACGCTTTAATCGTTCCCTGGAAGACCGGTAGTAGTTTCCGATGCACATCTGGTGGCATTCTGTAATCTGTAGATTATCAGAGTGTTGATGAAAAACAGAAATTGCATCGGAATTGATTACAACAGTCACCATGCGTACTTTCCTCCATGGGAGTAATTTTCAAACATTCTACGTTTTGATCGCTCCCTGGAAGGCCAGTGGTAGTTTCCGATGCACATCTGGAGGCATTCTGTAATCTGTACACTATCAGAGTGTTGATGAACACAGAAATTGCATCGGGATTGAATACAACAGTCACCATGCGCACTTGTATCCACGGGAGTAATGTCTCAACGAGTCTACGCTTTGATCGTTCCCTGGAAGACAAGTAGTTGTTTCCGATGGACATGTGGTGGCATTCTGTAATCTGTGGACTATCAGAGTGTAGATGAAACACGAATATTGCATCGGGATTGAATGCAACAGTCAATATCCGCACTTTCCTCCACAGTAGTAATGTCTCACACAGTCTACGCTTTAATCATTCCCTGAAAGACCTGTAGTAGTTTCCGATGCACATCTGGAGGCGTTCTGTAATCTGTACACTATCAGAGTGTTGATGAAACACAGAAATTGCATCGGGATTGAATACAACAGTTACCATGCGCACTTTCCTTTATGGGAGTAATGTCTCAAACAGTCTACGCTTTGATCTTTCCCTGGAAGACCAGTAGTAGTTTCCGATGCACATCTGGAGACATTCTGTAATCTGTGGAGTATCAGATTGTTGACGAAACACAGAAATTGCATTGGGATTGAATACAACAGTCACCATGCGCACTTTCCTCCATGGGAGCAATGTCTCAAACAGTCTACGCTTTGATCGCTCCCTGGAAGACCAGTAGTAGTTTCCGATGCACATCTGGAGGCATTCTGTAATCAGTGGACTATCAGAGTGTTGATGAAACACAGAATTTGCAACGGGATTGAATATAAGAGTCACCATGCGCACCTTCCTCCATGGGAGTAATGTCTCAAAGAGTTTACGCTTTGAAAGTTCCCTGGAAGACCAGTAGTAGTTTCCGATGCACATCTGGAGGCATTCTGTAATCTGTGGAGTATCAGTGTTTTGATGAAACACAGAAATTAAATCGTGATTGAATACAACAGTCTCCATGTGCACCTTCCTCTATGGGAGTAATGTCTCCAAGAGTTTACGCTTTGATTGTTCCCTGGAAGACCGGTAGTAATTTCCGATGGACATCTGGAGGCAATTTGTAATCTGTGGACTATCAGAGTGTTGATGAAACACAGAAATTGCATCGGGATTGAACACAACAGTCACCATGCGCACTCTCCTCCATGGGAGTAATGTTTCAAACAATCTACGCTTTGATCGTTCCCTGCAAGACCAGTAGTAGTTTCCGATGCACATCTGGAGATATTCTGTAATCTGTGGACTATCAGACTGTTGATGAAACACAGAAATTGCATCGGGATTCAATACAACATTCACCATGCTTACTTTCCTGCATGGGAGTAATGTCTCAAACAGTCTACGCTTTGATCGTTCCCTGGAAGACCAGTAGTAGTTTCCGATGCACATCTGGAGGCATTCTGTAATCTGTGGACTATCAGAGTGTTGATGAAACACAGAAATTGCATGGGTTTTGAATACAACAGTCACCATGCGCACATTCCTCCATAAAGGTAATGTCTCAAACAGTCTACGCTTTGATCGTTCCCTGGAAGACCAGTAGTAGTTTCCGATGAACATCTGGAGGCATTCAGTAATCTGTGGACTATCTGAGTGTTGATGAAACACAGAAATTGCATCGGGATTGAATACAACAATCACCATGCGCACTTTCCTCCACTGGAGTAGTGTCTCAAACAGTTTACGCTTAGAAAGTTCCCTGGAAGACCAGTAGTAGTTTCCGATGCACATCTGGAGGCATTCTGTAATCTGTGGACTATCAGAGTGTTGATGAAACCCAGAAATATCATCGGTATTGAATACAACAGTCACCATGCGCACTTTCCTCCATAAAGGTAATGTCTCAAACAGTCTACGCTTTGATCGTTCCCTGGAAGACCAGTAGTAGTTTCCGATGAACATCTGGAGGCATTCAGTAATCTGTGGACTATCTGAGTGTTGATGAAACACAGAAATTGCATCGGGATTGAATACAACAGTCACCATGCGCACTTTCCTCCACGGAGTAGTGTCTCAAACAGTTTACGCTTAGAAAGTTCCCTGGAAGACCAGTAGTAGTTTCCGATGCACATCTGGAGGCATTCTGTAATCTGTGGAGTATCAGAGTTTTGATGAAACACAGAAATTAATTCGTGATTGAATACAACAGTCTCCATGTGCACCTTCCTCCATAGGAGTAATGTCTCAAACAGTCTACGCTTTGATCGTTCCCAGGAAGACCAGTATAGTTTCCGATGAACATCTGGAGGCATTCTGTAATCTCTGAACTATCAGAGTGTTGAAGAAATACAGAAATTGAATCCGGATTGAATAAAACAGTCACCATGTTCACTTCCCTCCATGGGAGTAATGTCTCAAACAGTCTACGCTTTGATCGTTCCTGGAAGACCAGTAGTAGTTTCCGATGCACATCAGGTGGCATTCTGTAATCCGTGGACTGTCAGAGTGTTGATGAAGCACAGAAATTGAATCGGGATTGAATACAACAGTCACCATGCGCACTTTCCTCCATCGCAGTAATGTCTCAAAGAGTTTACGCTTTGATCGTTACCAGGAAGACCAGTAATAGTTTCGGAAGCACCTCTGGAGGCATTCTGTAATCTGTGGACTATCAGAGTGTTGATGAAACACAGAAATTGCATCGGGATTGAATACAACAGTCACCATGCGCACTTTCCTCCATGGGAGTAATTCTCAAACATTCTACGCTTTAATCTTTCCCTGGAAGGCCAGTAGTAGTTTCCGATGCACATCTTGTGGCATTCTGTAATCTGTAGACTATCAGAGTGTTGATGAGACACAGAAATTGCATCGGGATTGATTACAACAGTCACCATGCGCACTTTCCTCCATGGGAGTAGTTCTCAAACATTCTACACTTTGATCGTTCCCTGGTAGACCAGTGGTAGTTTCCGATGCACATCCATGAACCATAGACTTTGCCGTTGGTGGGGAGGCTTGCTTGCCTCAGCGATACAGATGGCCGTACCGTAGGTGCAACCACAACGGAGGGGTATCTGTTGAGAGGCCAGACAAACGTGTGGTTCCTGAAGAGGGGCAGCAGCCTTTTCAGTAGTTGCAGGGGCAACAGTCTGGATGATTGACTGATCTGGCCTTGCAACATTAACCAAAACGGCCTTGCTGTGCTGATATTGCGAACGGCTGAAAGCAAGGGGAAACTACAGCCATAATTTTTCCCGAGGACATGCAGCTTTACTGTATGATTAAATGATGATGGCATCCTCTTGGGTAAAATATTCCGGAGGTAAAATAATCCCCCATTCGGATCTCCGGGCGGGGACTACTCAGGAGGATGTCTTTATCAGGAGAAAGAAAACAGGCGTTCTACGGATCGGAGCGTGGAATGTCAGATCCCTTAATCGGGCAGGTAGGTTAGAAAATTTAAAAAGGGAAATGGATAGGTTAAAGTTAGATATAGTGGGAATTAGTGAAGTTCGGTGGAAGGAGGAACAAGACTTCTGGTCAGGTGACTACAGGGTTATAAACACAAAATCAAATAGGGGTAATGCAGGAGTAGGTTTAATAATGAATAGGAAAATAGGAATGCGGGTAAGCTACTACAAACCGCATAGTGAACGCATTATTATGGCCAAGATAGATACGAAGCCCACACCTACTACAGCAGTACAAGTTTATATGCCAACTAGCTCTGCAGATGATGAAGAAATTGAAGAAATGTACGATGAAATAATAGAAATTATTCAGATAGTGAAGGGAGACGAAAATTTGATAGTAATGGGTGACAGGAATTCGAGTGTAGGAAAAGGGAGAGAAGGAAACATAGTAGGTGAATATGGATTGGGGCTAAGAAATGAAAGAGGAAGCCGCCTAGTAGAATTTTGCACAGAGCACAACTTAATCATAGCTAACACTTGGTTTAAGAATCATGAAAGAAGGTTGTATACGTGGAAGAACCCTGGAGATACTAAAAGGTATCAGATAGATTATATAATGGTAAGACAGAGATTTAGGAACCAGGTTTAAGTTGTAAGACATTTCCAGGGGCAGATGTGGACTCTGACCACAATCTATTGGTTATGACCTGTAGATTAAAACTGAAGAAACTGCAAAAATGTGGGAAACTAAGGAGATGGGACGTGGATAAACTGAAAGAACCAGAGGTTGTACGGAGTTTCAGGGAGAGCATAAGGGAACAATTGACAGGATTAGGGGAAAGAAATACAGTAGAAGAAGAATGGGTAGCTCTGAGGGATGTAGTAGTGAAGGCAGCAGAGGATAAAGTAGGTACAAAGACGAGGGCTGCTAGAAATTCTTGGGTAACAGAAGAAATATTGAATTTAATTGATGAAAGGAGAAAATATAAAAATGCAGTAAATGAAGCAGGCAAAAAGGAATACAAACGTCTCAAAAATGAGATCGACAGGAAGTGCAAAATGGCTAAACAGTGATGGCTAGAGGACAAATGTAAGGATGTAGAAGCTTATCTCACTAGGGTTAAGATAGATACTGCCTACAGGAAAATTAAAGAGACCTTTGGAGAGAAGAGAACCACGTGTATGAATATCAAGAGCTCAGATGGCAGCCCAGTTCTAAGCAAAGAAGGGAAGGCAGAAAGGTGGAAGGAGTATATAGAAGGTTTATACAAGGGCGATGTACTTGAGGACAATATTATGGAAATGGAAGAGGATGTAGATGAAGACGAAATGGGAGATACGATACTGCGTGAAGAGTTTGACAGAGCACTGAAAGACCTGAGTCGAAACAAGGCACCCGGAGTAGACAACATTCCATTGGAACTACTGACGGCCTTAGGAGAGCCAGTCCTGAAAAAACTATTCCATCTGGTGAGCAAGATGTACGATACAGGTGAAACACCCTCAGACTTCAAGAAGAATATAATAATTCCAATCCCAAAGAAAGCAGATGTGAAAATTACCGAACTATCAGTTTAATAAGCCACGGCTGCAAAATACTAACGCGAATTCTTTACAGACGAATGGAAAAACTAGTAGATGCAGACCTCGGGGAGGATCAGTTTGGATTCCGTCGAAATGTTGGAACACGTGAGGCAATACTGACCTTACGACTTATCTTAGAAGAAAGATTAAGAAAAGGCAAACCTACGTTTCTAGCATTTGTAGACTTAGAGAAAGCTTTTGACAATGTTGACTGGAATACTCTTTTTCAAATTCTAAAGGTGGCAGGGGTAAAATACAGGGAGCGAAAGGCTATTTATAATTTGTACAGAAACCAGATGGCAGTCATAAAAGTCGAGGGGCATGAAAGGGAAGCAGTGGTTGCGAAAGGAGTGAGACAGGGTTGCAGCCTCTCCCCGATGTTATTCAATCTGTATATTGAGCAAGCAGTAAAGGAAACAAAAGAAAAATTTGGAGTAGGTATTAAAATTCATGGAGACGAAGTAAAAACTTTGAGGTTCGCCGATGACATTGTAATTCTGTCAGAGACGTCAAAGGACTGGGAAGAGCAGTTGAACGGTATGGACAGTGTCTTGAAAGGAGGATATAAGATGAACATTAACAAAAGCAAAACGAGGATAATGGAATGTAGTCAAATTAAATTGGGTGATGCTGAGGGAATTAGATTAGGAAATGAGACACTTAAAGTAGTAAAGGAGTTTTGCTATTTAGGAAGTAAAATAACTTATGATGGTCGAAGTAGAGAAGATATAAAATGTAGACTGGCAATGGCAAGGAAAGCGTTTCTGAAGAAGAGAAATTTGTTAACATCGAATATACATTTATGTATCAGGAAGTCGTTTCTGAAAGTATTTGTTTGGAGTGTAGCCATGTATGGAAGTGAAACATGGACGATAACTAGTTTGGACAAGAAGAGAATAGAAGCTTTCGAAATGTGGTGCTACAGAAGAATACTGAAGATAAGGTGGATAGATCACGTAACTAATGAGGAGGTATTGAATAGGATTGGGGAGAAGAGAAGTTTGTGGCACAACTTGACTAGAAGAAGGGATCGGTTGGTAGGACATGTTTTGAGGCATCAAGGGATCACAAATTTAGCATTGGAGGGCAGTGTGGAGGGTAAAAATCGTAGAGGGAGACCGAGAGATGAGTACACTAAGCAGATTCAGAAGGATGTAGGTTGCAGGAGGTACTGGGAGATGAAGCAGCTTGCACAGGATAGAGTAGCATGGAGAGCTGCATCAAACCAGTCTCAGGACTGAAGACAACAACAACAACAACATCTGGTGGCATTCTGTAATCTGTGGACTATCAGAGTTTTGATGAAACACAGAAATTGCATAGGGATAGAATACAACAGTCACAACGCGCACTTTCCTCCACGTGAGTAATGTCTCAAACAGTTTACGCTTAGTTCGTTCCCTGGAAGATCAGTAGTAGTTTCCGATGCACATCTAGAAGCATTCTGTAATCTGTGGACTATAAGAGTGTTGATGAAACACAGAAATTGCATCGGGATTGAAGACAACAGTCGCCATGCGCACTTTCCTCCATGGGAGTAATTCTCAAACATTCTACGCTTTGATGGATTCCTGGAAGACCAGTTGTAGTTTCTGATGACCATCTATAGGCTTTCTGTAATCTGTGGACCATCAGAATGTCGATGAAACACAGAAATTGCATCGGGATTGAATACAACAGTCTCAGTGCGCAGTTTCCTCCCTGGAAGACCAGTAGTAGTTTCCGATGCACATCTGGGGGCATTCTGTAATCTGTGGACTATCAGAGTGTTGATGAAACACAGATATTGCATCGGGATTGAATACAACAGTCACCATGCGCACATTCCTCCATAAAAGTAATGTCTCAAACAGTCTACGATTTGATCGTTCACTGGAAGACCAGTAGTAGTTTCCGATGCACATCTGGATATATTCTGTAATCTGTGGACTATCAGACTGTTGATGAAACACAGAAATTGCATCGGTATTGAATACAACAGTCACCATGCGCACTTTCCTATATGGGAGTAATGTCTGAAACTGTTTACGCTTTGATCGTTGCCAGGAAGACCAGTAGTAGCTTCCGATGCACATCTCGAGGTATTTTGAAATCTGTGGACCAACTGAGTGTTGAGGAAACACAGAAATTGCATCGGGATTGAATACAACAGTCACCATTCGCACTCTTCTCCACGGGAGTAATGTCTCAACCAGTATACGCTTTGATCGTTTCCTGCAAGACCAGTAGTAGTTTCCGATGCACATCAGGTGGCATTCTGTAATCTGTGGACTATCAGACTGATGATGAAACACAAACATTGAATCTGGATTGAATACAACAGTCACCATGCGAACTTTCTTCCATGGGAGTAATGTCTGAAACTGTTTACGCTTTGATCGTTCCCAGGAAGACCAGTAGTAGTTTCCGATGCACATCTGGATTCATTCTGTAATCTGTGGACTATCAGAGTGTTGATGAAACACAGAAATTGCATCGGGTTTAAATACAACAGTCTCCATGAGCAGTTACCTCCATGGGAGTAATGTCTCAAACAGTCTACGCTTTGATCGTTCCCTGGAAGACCAGTGGTAGTTTCCGATGCACATCTGGAGGCATTCTGTAATCTGTGGACTATCAGACTGTTGATGAAACACAGAAGTTGCATCGGGATTGAATACAACAGTCACCAAACGCACTTTCCTCCATGGGAGTAATGTCTCAAACAGTCTACGCTTTGATCGCTCCCTGGAAGACCAGTAGTAGTTTCCGATGCACATCTGGAGACATTCTGTAATCTGTGGAGTATCAGAGTGTTGATGAAAAAAAGAAATTGCATCGGGATTGAATGCAACAGTCAATATTCGCACTTTCCTCCATGGAAGTAATGTCCCTAACAGTTAACGTTTTTGATCGTTCCCTGCAAGAACAGTAGTAGTTTCCGATGCACATCTGGTAGGCTTCTATCAGAGTGTTGATGAAACACAGAATTTGCATCGGGATTGAATACAAGAGTCACCATGCGCACCTTCCTCCATGGGAGTAATGTCTCAAAGAGTTTACGCTTTGAAAGTTCCCTGGAAGACCAGTAGTAGTTTCTGATGCACATCTGGAGGCATTCTGTAATCTGTGGACTATCAGAGTGTTGATGAAACACAGAAGTTGCATCGGGATTGAATACAACAGTCACCATGCGCACATTCCTCCATATAAGTAATGTCTCAAACAGTCTACGATTTGATCGTTCCCTGGAAGACCAGTAGTAGTTTCCGATGCACATTTGGAGGCATTCTGTAATCTGTGGACTATCAGAGTGTTTATGAAGCACAGAAATTTCATCGGGATTGAATACAACAGTTACCATGCGCACTTTCCTCCATGGGAGTAATGTCTCAGACAATCTACGCTTGGATCATTCCCTGGAAGACCAGTAGTAGTTACCGATGCACATCTGGTGGCATTCTGTAATCTGTGGACTATCAGAGTGTTGATGAAACACAGATATTGTATCGGGATTGAATACAACAGTCACCATGCGCAATTTCCTCCATGGGAGTAATATCTCTAACAGTCTACGCTTTGATCGTTCCCTGGTAGACAAGTAGTAGTTACCGATGCACATCTGGAGGCATTCTGTAATCTGTGGACTATCAGAGTGTTGATGAAACACAGAAATTGCATCGGGATTGAATACAACAGTCACCATGTTCACTTTCATCCATGGGAGGTATGTCTCAAACAGTCTACGCCTTGATCGTTCCCTGGAAGACCAGTAGTAGTTTCCGATGCACATCTGGAGGCATTCTGTAATCTGTGGACTATCAGAGTGTTGATGAAACTCAGAAATTGCATCGAGATTGAAAACAACAGTCACATTGCGCACTTTCCTCCATAAAAGTAATGTCTCTAACAGTCTACGCTTTGATCGTTCCGTGCAAGACCAGTAGTAGTTTCCGATGCATATCTATGGGCTTTCTGTAATCTGTGGACTATCAGAGTGTTGATGAAACACAGAAATAGCATCGGGATGCAATAATAAAGTCACCATGAGCACTTTCCTCCATGGGAGTAATGTTTCAAACAGTCTACGCTTTGATAGTTCCCTGGAAGACCAGTAGTAGTTTCCGATGCACATCTGGAGATATTCTGTAATCTGTGGACTATCAGAGTGTTGATGAAACACAGAAATTGCATCGGGATTAAATACAACAGTCTCCATGAGCAGTTACCTCCATGGGAGTAATGTCTCAAACAGTCTACGCTTTGATCGTTCCCTGGAGGACCAGTGGTAGTTTCCGATGCACATCTGGAGGCATTCTGTAATCTGTGGACTATCAGACTGTTGATGAAACACAGAAGTTGCATCGGGATTGAATACAACAGTCACCAAGCGCACTTTCCTCCATGGGAGTAATGTCTCAAACAGTCTACGCTTTGATCGCTCCCTGGAAGACCAGTAGTAGTTTCCGATGCACATCTGGAGACATTCTGTAATCTGTGGAGTATCAGAGTGTTGATGAAAAAAAGAAATTGCATCGGGATTGAATGCAACAGTCAATATTCGCACTTTCCTCCAAGGAAGTAATGTCCCTAACAGTTAACGTTTTTGATCGTTCCCTGCAAGAACAGTAGTAGTTTCCGATGCACATCTGGTAGGCTTCTATCAGAGTGTTGATGAAACACAGAATTTGCAGCGGGATTGAATACAAGAGTCACCATGCGCACCTTCCTCCATGGGAGTAATGTCTCAAAGAGTTTACGCTTTGAAAGTTCCCTGGAAGACCAGTAGTAGTTTCCGATGCACATCTGGAGGCATTCTGTAATCTGTGGACTATCAGAGTGTTGATGAAACACAGAAGTTGCATGGGATTGAATACAACTGTCACCTTGCGCACATTCCTCCATAAAAGTAATGTCTCAAACAGTCTACGATTTGATCGTTCCCTGGACACCAGTAGTAGATTCCGATGCACATCTGGAGGCATTCTGTAATCTGTGGACTATCAGAGTGTTTATGAAACACAGAAATTTCATCGGGATTGAATACAACAGTTACCATGCGCACTTTCCTGCATTGGGAGTAATGTCTCAAACAGTCTACGATTTGATCGTGCCCTGGAAGACCAGTAGTAGTTTCCGATGCACATCTGGAAGCATTATGTAATCTGTGGACTATCAGAGTGTTGATGAAACACAGAAATTGCATCGGGATTAAATACAACAGTCACCATGCGCACTCTCCTCCATGGGAGTAATGTCTCAAACAGTCTACGCTTTGATCGTTCCCTGGTAGACCAGTAGTAGTTACCGATGCACATCTGGAGGCATTCTGTAATCTGTGGACTATCAGAGTGTTGATGAAACACAGAAATTCCATCGGGATTGAATACAACAGTCACGATGTGCACTCTCATCCATGGGAGGTATGTCTCAAACAGTCTACGCTTTGATCGTTCCCTGGAAGACCAGTAGTAGTTTCCGATGCACATCTGGAGGCATTCTGTAATCTGTGGACTATCAGAGTGTTGATAAAACACAGAAATTGCATCGAGATTGAAAACAACAGTCACATTGAACACTTTCCTCCATAAAAGTAATGTCTCTAACAGTCTACGCTTTGATCGTTCCGTGCAAGACCAGTAGTAGTTTCCGATGCATATCTATAGGCTTTCTGTAATCTGTGGACTATCAGAGTGTTGATGAAACACAGAAATTGCATCGGGATTGAATACAACAGTCACCATGCGCACTTTCCTGCATTGGGAGTAATGTCTCAAACAGTCTACGATTTGATCGTGCCCTGGAAGACCAGTAGTAGTTTCCGATGCACATCTGGAAGCATTATGTAATCTGTGGACTATCAGAGTGTTGATGAAACACAGAAATTGCATCGGGATTAAATACAACAGTCACCATGCGCACTCTCCTCCATGGGAGTAATGTCTCAAACAGTCTACGCTTTGATCGTTCCCTGGAAGACCAGTAGTAGTTTCCGATGCACATCTGGAGACATTCTGTAATCTGTGGAGTATCAGAGTGTTGATGAAAAACAGAAATTGCATCGGGATTGAATGCAACAGTCAATATTCGCACTTTCCTCCATGGAAGTAATGTCCCTAACAGCCTACGTTTTTGATCGTTCCTTGCAAGAACAGTAGTAGTTTCCGATGCACATCTAGTAGGTGTATATCAGAGTGTTGATGAAACACAGAATTTGCATCGGGATTGAATACAAGAGTCACCATACGCACCTCCCTCCATGGGAGTTATGTCTCAAAGAGTTTACGCTTTGAAAGTTCCCTGGAAGACCAGTAGTAGTTTCCGATGCACATCTGGAGGCATTCTGTAATCTGTGGACTATCAGAGTGTTGATGAAACACAGAAATTGCATCGGGATTGAATACAACAGTCACCATGCGCACATTCCTCCATAAAAGTAATGTCTCAAACAGTCTACGATTTGATCGTTCCCTGGAAGACCAGTAGTAGTTTCCGATGAACATCTGGAGGCATTCTGTAATCTGTGGACTATCAGAGTGTTGATGACACACAGATATTGCATCGGTAGTGAATACAACAGTCACCATGCGCACTTTCCTCCAAGGGAGTAATGTCAGGAGGCATTCTGTAATCTGTGGACTATCAGACTGTTGATGAAACACAGAAGTTGCATCGGGATTGAATACAACAGTCACCAAGCGCACTTTCCTCCATGGGAGTAACGTCTCAAACAGTCTATGCTTTGAACGTTCCCTGGAAGACCAGTAGTGGTTTCCGATGCACATCTGGTAGGCTTCTATAATCTGTG